>NW_027508699.1:24527500-25262500 GCF_051911475.1 Siphateles boraxobius | reverse complement strand
TGTCCGTGTGTGTGTGTGAGAGAGAGAGACTTGGCTAATGGCCAGTGTAGAGCACAACCAGCAAACGCCATCTGTCTCACTGCATTAAGCCATTCATATGGTATTTCTCTATCTCGCTCGCCCTTATTGCATGAGCATTTGTCCAGTTAGGAAAACAATTATGTTGGCCTTATTCTGACCACTGCTCATCTTTCTTCGACACACTATATTATCAAGATGGCTGTGTTTGGCACTGGACTCTTGAAGATTGTGCCAGCCTCTCTCAAAAGATTTCCCTGAAGACTAGCGAGTTAGTTTCCCGTGAAAAAATGTTAAAGGATCTCTTGTTTTAGAGATTTGTGTTGTACCCTTACATTACATTTTAATTGTATTTAACACAATTTTAATTTAGAATAAAACATTTAGCCAAATCTTAACATTTGCTTAGGTTGAAGTTGACTTAAAGGGATAGGTCACCCAAAAATCAAAACTATTTCATCATGCACTCATGTTGTTCCAAGCCTGTCCAACTTTCTTTATTTTCTGTGGAGCACAAAAGAACATTTTGAAGATGTTCAGATCCAAACAGCATTGAGTTGACCCAATTGACTGATATTTTGTCAAAATATCTTCTTTTGTGTACCTCAAATGATGACAGAATTTTTGGATTGCGTTTTTATCATACTGCTTTCAGTAGTATGGATTTAGATTTCGTAGAAACCCTATTCGAGACCTCTGATATAGATATTATTGTATTTCTAAACCACTTAGGTTTTCTGCATCACTTTTAAAGTTTCCTCTTTTGCAAATTCAAAGTAAAACTGAATGTCTTTTAAAAAAACAGCCACACAATTTAAATTCCATCTGTCTGTTTCAGATGCAGAACTGTTTCACAATTGCAATTAGCGTAAGATTAATTCTTTCTGTCAGGAGTTTAACTGATTAATTGTGCAAGAGTAATCTGCTGTGCTTCTTCAATCAGTTGAGACAATGCCTCTATTCATAGATGTGAATTTAGAGATGCTAGATGACAGCGATAGGTTGTTCGAACTTATTAGTTTCATGTGTGAGTCTACAGAATGAGCTTTTGATGACAGCTTGAGTATTTCAGCTCACTCATGCTCCTAACAATCCCAAATAAATCTCATGTGACTGACTAGCAGTAACTAGACCAGAACTGTCAGATACAAGTTATAACTGAAATACCATCCTGCTTTCAGCTTTACTTCCTCTGGTGAGGGTTAAATAATGGTTAAAATCATTATTTAATCTTCCCTAATGATTTATTTACTCAGTTCCCATGGTCCTGGAAAGCCTGCAAATATCAAATTGTGTTTTCCTGGCTTAAAATTTTTATTTAATAAACTCTTAAGTCATTGGGAAAAATTTTAGAAAATGTAAATGTTCTTGTTTTATTCTGCTGTTTTTTTCCCTCCATCTGCTAGATATTAACTATGTGTAAGGTAAAACTTGCCTGAAGGCCATAATGTTTGGTTTGTGAGCTTTTTTTGGAGTTCTTTTCACTGAATCGGACAGATTCACAAATTAGTCTAAATGATTCATTAGCAAATCATTCTGAATTGTTTAAATTGAAGTGCATCGAATGCATTTCTGTGAAATATTAATGTATGATAAATGTATAGCTTTACCCGCCCCTGATATTTTAACAAGTATTATGTATTTATAAAGAACAGGCATGGAGCAGATGGTATTTTTGATCCATTTGTGGATTATACTGTGCTGTGCCTTTGCGTGAGCATGTGCACATGCTTAATTGTGCGTTTTTGTTTGTTTGTGCTCGACAGATCACATGTTAAGTCCCCTACACAATCACATATTAATACCAATTGCTATCATTATACATTATATGAAACCCCAGACCTTTTATGGCATAATCATGGTGTAATACATAAAATGATTTGCATGTCATTCCAAACCTGGATGCATTTTTTTTAATTCTTCAGTAGAACACAAAAGAAGATATTTTGAATAATATTGGGATCTAGGCAACATTGGAGCCCACTGACTTCCATTGTATGGGCAAAATACACATTTCTAAAAATATCTTCTTTTATGTTCCACAGAAGAAAGTCTTACTGGTTTGGAATGACATGAGGGTGAGTAAATGATGACAGAATTTTCTTTGCTTTTTTGGGGGGGGCTGGAGTATCTCTTTAGGGAGTAGAATGTGTTTAGTATTTGAAATAGTTTTTCACAATGTCACAAGTAAAGACAAGTGACTCCTATATGCAGCTTCCCATATTCATGTGTTACTCTTGTAATCTAGGAGAACTTTGTTTGCATGAGTTTAATTTGTTTTAAAGTCCCCCTGTAGTCAATAATTTATCCCTTAAAACTCATATTTGATCACCAAAATTACATGTTTTTCCTGAACAAAATATACGCGGATCCAGCTCAGAGATTCACTGTCAACTCGTATACAGGTAGATATATTAGAATGGTAAAGCGTTTTATGTACCACTCTCTACAACGTCGGACACATAACGGTAATTAATATGATTAGCCTTTTGCTTGACTACATTATCAAAGATCTAAAAATGTGTTGCTAATGTTACACAAACCATGTTCCCGTTCTTCATCTCAGAGTCAGACAGCTGCCTTCTTCAAATCAGCATCCTTTGAAACGCTTCGAATAACTTGGAATGTCTGTGGCATATAGTTCATCATAACATTGTAATATAAATCCTATACATAATTAACCTGCTATATTGCTAAATGTACCTGATTTTTTTCATATGGACAGGAAAATAGTGGGATAAACCTGGCTTCTCTTGAGACTTCCTTGCTAGTTTGCTGTTAATGATATGCTAAAACCCACCCCGTATGTTGATGTGATTGGTTACAAGGTAGTTTGTGACGTGAGAAACACCAGCGACTTCAAACTGCGTTTTTGAGACTGCAGTTTTGAATTTGCACATGGCTTGTCTTAAAGCATATTAAAAGCACCGCATAGACATATAAACGACATTAAAAACTTGATTTTCACCACAGGGGGTCTTTAAGACACGATTGTGATTGTTACATTCAGGCTGATCTCTCAACCAACCAAAAAGTTAGGTGAAAACTACTTGTTTATCTTATCAAAGCTGTATGGTTTTGGTTTGGTTGCTGCAGGTGTTCTTCTCTTGGCACAGCTTTGGAAAATATTTTTTTCAGAAATTTGCAACAGAAAGCAAAAGCTAGTAGAGGAAGAAGAACCTCTGGAAAAGGAGAGCTTTCAGTAGGTTCACACCATGGCTTCCCACATCTTTAGCGTCACAATGCAGGTCATTCATGAGTCGTGAGTGTGGTGACTAACACTGTTTTGTGTGGACATCACATCATGCTTTTATTCTATAATGCTCTTTGTTTACTTTCCTCTTTATGCCCTTTTCTCTACTTCTCTTTTTACAAAGTAACCTGATGTTGTTTGCTACAAATTGCACCTTTCTTTGTTTATGATCCCTCCAATTCCATCAGCATTGATTGTTTTTCGCATTAACCCCTCATTCAAAGCTAGAGCTCTCATCTCGGTTAATGCTGCAGACTTCAATCCTACAAGATGGCTGTGACAGATCCTCACTTCAAAAGTGCCACTCATGTTCAAACCCAGTGGTGCACTTGTCCTGATGTGGCTTTAAAAATGTTCAGGTTTATGTAATAAAATGGTGCATTTGGCACCACTGGCCTGTATTTGGGCTTCTGAATCCTGGTGTGTAGAACAACACCATCCTGCAGATCACAAACAGCAACTGAGCACATATTTACACAATAGTGCAACTGTTGACCTGCTTTAAATTCCTTCAATTCCTGCCTTATTTCATCCTCCTACTTTAAAAAACACACCTACTTTGTTCTATTTACCCAAAAGCAGCGGTATTCATCGCTGACTGCTGATTTTGCCTACTCTTTTATTTCATATGTGAGTGCAAGATAAAAGGTTGAGCGCTTTGGGAGAGGACAATATGACGCATCTGTCAGCACTCTTTCTTTGATGGAAGTTGCACAATACAGCTTAAGCCGGTAGAGGATGCAATGAAAGCTTGATGAGTTTGACACTTTACCCGTAGGATTATCACGTTGAATAGTTCCTTTGAGTGACTGCCAAGTGTGTGAATCTCAGGAATGGTCCAACTGATAGCTTGCTCTTCTCAGATCGTCTAGGTACCTGACGATCAACGGTGATTGTGATTCATTCCATTTTGACAATTTGTAATTCCAGTAACTCTAAGGGAAATGTTAATCCTGGTTTAAAAATGACTGGTTAAACAAGACCCTTGTGTTGGTCAGACTCACTGGAGTCTCTCAGTCCAAAGATACGATTATCTGTTCAATATAATATGACTATAGCTTAGAAAGTTATCCTGCTTTTGTGGAAGAAAAATACTACTCCCCTCTTTTCTGATTGGCTATCCATACTCACTTCTATGTCACACCTGGAAACAATTAGATGCACCAGTTTTTACTTTTGTCACATGATTGACACAAGGACTAATGATTTATTTATTATTTTTTTCAGATTTGTAACATTTACTTCTTGTAATTATTGTGATTATACTTTGTTGGAGAGGTTAGCCTTGTATATCGTCATCCTCCCCTTTAGTTTTATTTTTGTTTCATTTTGCATATTGACCAGGTTTTTGTTATACGAAGGGTCTTTTTGTCTGTTATTGTCTGTTTTTGATGTTTGAAAAACTATTAAAAAATAATATATATATATATATATATATTTTTACAAGACCCATTTTGTTCCCATTTTTTGCTGTTCATATTAAACCCTTGGTTAGCAATTAATCATTGTAAGATTTTCAAAAAGGTTTCACACTGCACTAGAGCTGCACAATTCTGGATAAATTGAGAATGGCAATTTTTCGTTTAAAATCTCCCATGATTCTGAATATACAATTGAACACATTAACATGTGATTTACTAGAGGTTCTGACAAACTGTTAATTGCTGCAGTCTATTTAAAATATTTAATTAATGCATATTAATTATTTTAAAAATCTATTTGAATTAAAGATTCAATGACTCAATCCTGAAGTCTTCACTTTTTTAATTACTGGATGAATCTGCGTTTTTAAACGAACCTCTTGAACTATTTTCGAGAAAAAAAATTGAAATTTTTCCCCCCTTTTTTTCCAAATATAACAAAAATACCTATGAACATCAGACAAGACACAAAGGAAAAACACACATACACACAAAAAGGGAAAGGGGAGATGCAATATGAAACATCAAATCATGTGTCAATTTTTTGTTTATAGAATTCAAAAAGGGTTTCCAGATTTTATAAAATAATTCACCTCTGCCCCTCATCTGAATATGTGATATCTTATAAAGGTACACCGTGGCAAACCTCTGACAAACATAATCCAATTAGCACATCAATGTCTTGTTTTCATTTTAAAGCAATGCATTTTTTAGCTCTTATCAACATTTCAGCAAGCTTAATAACTTGAATGTGTGGAAGGTTAGAGTCGGTAAAATTACCTTATAAACACACCTCTGGATCCACTGGAAAATAAATTCCATGAATCTGTGATATTATATCACATACTTGCACCAAAAAAACCTTAATTTTAGGACACAACTAATGCAAAAAGGTTCCTTCTGGACTAGTGCATTTTTAACAGTCAGCCTTCAACTACTGGTGTATTGATGCAATCTTTATTTGAAGTGTCAAGTTACTTTCAAAAGGTAGATTTGTTACCGTAGACATCAGTGTTTATATCCTAACTATAATATTTTATCTTAGTACTTACTTTTTTTAAAGTCTGTTAAGCTGTTTCATACCCTTAGTCAGGGTTTTGCTATTTTTCTTTTTTGACAAGAATGAAAACGAGGCTGTGAGGGACAGAATGCAGTGCATTCAATGGATTGTACTGTTGTTTAACAACATTCCGGCTGGTCAGCTGATGAAACGTCTTTCTGAAAAAATACTTTCAGTAGACACATTTTTTTAGAAGTTGAGTTGTGAAAATTTTGAAATCTGACCTTTATACAGTGTGTGCCATTGGTTAAATTCAATATGGGAGCTAACCTGACTAAGATCTATACATGACAACTTCTCTCTGTGTCAGTGGCAGTGTGAACGCAGATTGGAATGTTCCAAGTGATCAAACTTATCAAAGGTTTCGATAGCTGAAACATTGTCGTTTAGGAATAAGATTGTGATCGTACAGCTCTACATTGGTAAACTGTGAGTAATTGTGTTTATTAAGTGGGCAATTAATCAACTGGGTTAAGTAATCGACTGCTCTTTCTTGATTTTTTTTTATAGAAAATTAAATCAGAGCACTGACTTCCGCTTCGTACGTGGCCGCATTGCCACCTCGGGTGTGCATTATTTTTCGAATAATTCAATGGCCCGTTGTCAATTATTCCTTACGTAAAATATTTGCTATGCTAATGCAATGATTCTTAGACTATCTATTTGGGCCATTTAGAAATGTTTCTGTCAGCTCATAAATTGATAGCATCAAACAATCTGCAGGTCAAAGTGCCTTGTTTTCCATTTAAATAGTGGGGCGGTGAATGACAGAGGGGAATACCTGTATTTCTGCTCCTCTTAGGCAACTCCTCAATTGTTAGAGAGCTTTACCACAAAAATGCAGAGCAACACGTTTGTATCTCTTTCATGTCGTGTCATGCAATGTGTTCATCTCCGCCCCCAGACCCCTGAGTAGGGTGGTCCCCTCAGGCTGTTTGATGGTTTTGAGTGACACTGGCACTTTAGCTAACAAGGATTTCTTGTTTTCACATCTGGAACATCTGGAATGGTCTCTCTCCAGCTAAGAGTGTTACACAAACCATTTTGTTCCAAAATTACAGCACAGCACAGACATGAGTGTCTACTGTATTTCAGTTAAAATCTGTGCGTGGTGGCTACCATTTTGGTGGAGAAAAGTTAACCTGACGCCACAGAGTGAGGCTCTTCTTTGTACCCAGACAAAACGTTTGGGCTAGTCCTGGTGGCCCAGTGTGCATCTGGGGTTAGTGTGCTGAATTGAAGCACCATTCTTGATGATAATTGTAAAAAATCTGAAAAGCTGTACCTGGATATAAAGCTCTGATTCATACAGGTATGCATGCAAGCCATTCACATTTTCTCTCTGTTAATCCTCAGATGTTTAATAGGATGTAGAAGAGAAAATTGAGCTTTCAGTGTCAGGTTTCCAGAGATGAAAGTGGCTCCACAGAACAACTTATTAGATTTGTTACATTATGCAGGAAGAGGTTATACAGCTGGAAACGTATCTGTGACAGATGCAGGTTAGGGGATGAAAGGGCAGGAAATGAAGATCATAATGTTTGTTTTCATTGGAAAAGCTTTTGTGTGGGTTCATGTCAGAAACGATTTTAAAGCACTGAGTGTGAGATTATATCAGCTGTTTTTTGGAGCACAGTGTTTCCTGATAATTGGTAAAGTTTCCAAAAACAGATTCTCAAAACATTCTTTATAATCTTCACACAAGACAGACCCCAAACCCAGAACTTAACACCACAACAACATTTTGAGTTGACAGTGGTTTATATTATTTGTGGGTAGTTTGACACATTACACTAGATTTTTTTTTGTCTGTGCTGCAAGTTCTTGATTGAAGTTATTCGTTCAGGTAATCAGATTACACTGGTCACATTGTATGATGTTGATTCACTTAAAAAACTGCTTATAAGATTCATTCATTCTAGTATCTGATTACACTGGTCACACTGTGTGTTTTGATTCAAAACAAAAAATTGGCTCATAAGAGTCTTTTGTTCAGTTGGAGTACACTATCACAAAGTTTGATTTTGATTAATCTAAAAGAATCTGTTCATAAAAGTAATTCGTTTGGGAATCGGATTACAATGGTCATAGTGTATGTCTTTGAATCACTTAAAAGAAACTGTTCATAAGAGTCATTCGTTTGGGAATCGGATTACACTGATTTCACTTGGATTAACTTAAAAGAATCGACTCATAAGAGCCATGTGTTCTGGAATCACTTTGAGAGTGACTTTGTTTGGTCACTTGAGGGCTGCGTCCTAAAGCTCAGCCCGCTGACTTGTTGCCTTGCTGGCCTATCAGTCAATGACTTTGCAGGCAGTTTTTGTGCACGAAGGTACCTCACGAAACTGATTTCGGACAGCGTTCTGGGGTAGAGTAATGGTATAATGATCTACAGCAAAATAGGATGAGCTTTGGAGAAAACTGTGTGAATATTCAATGACTAAAATAGTAATTTCTTGCTAGGAATGACATATAAAGTGAAAACGTTGATCAAAAATGTACATTTACTCACTAACTGACGACCAGCCGCAACTTTCAAACGCCATATTTATTTTTCTAGCTCATCTGTCACAGAATGGAAGCACAGGATTCTGGAATATCAAAGGCAGCGAAGGATACATCAATGCTGCCTTCAAAAATCGATCAGATGAAGGTGTCTCAGGAGACAGGAAGTAAACCTAACATTGGATCGGACATGCCTTGATGCCTTCCGACCTTGGAATGCATCCTCCAAAGGCAGCATTTATCAGTTTTCGGACGCAGCCAATGTTTCACACTAGATTAAAGGTGGGGTATGTGATTTGGAAAACGACCGGCAGATTTTGAAAATACACAATTCAAATGGTCCTACCTTCTTTCCTCCAACGCTGGCTCTGACTCCACCCATTCAAAGAACATGGCAATCATGCATGAGCGAAAACTCAGATGCGCTAGAGATTGTAATGACGATTTACTACTAATCATGGAACCGGCTTTACTGATGAGATGCGCATGCGTCACGAGTTTTGAGTATGCGCACGAAGGGGGTCACGCGTGCTGGGGGGAGGGGGGGTATAGTACAACCGTTTGATTGACGAACTTACTGTCCAATAATTCCAGGTGGTCTTGGAAATGGTTGGCTGGAGTTTTTCGAATCCTGCCCGTTCCACAGATGATTCAATTGCTTAATTTTCATTTCAGTGCTTCTAACCCAGTGGCAGTAAGTGGGTTAGGAATAGGATTTCAAGTTATTTTGAAAAAATGGACAAAAAAGAGAATCACATACCCCACCTTTAAGTAGCGGCGTTGTGCCACAGAACTGGATGTTGTTCCATTCCCTTTTTTTGGTACTGGTTCTGTATAAAATTGGACTTGTATAAAAATGCTCCTAAACTAAATCATTTTAGAACATTGCAATAGTTTTAGGGCATGCTAAAGTAGATCTCATGGCAACAACCCATATGCATACAAACTGCATTTTAAACATTGATTTAAAATGTGCCATGGCTATATAGACCATAATTTGATAAATCCTAGTAACAGTATATATACGTCACTGGAGCACGCTGAGGAACAATACTTATCCAGGGTCAGCCGCCTTTGATTGCCTATAATTTGTAGTCGCCAGCTGGGTAGAAGGATACTCTGGCTCTCAGAGGAACTTGAAAGTTTTTTTTATTTGTTTTCAAAGACATTCCTTGTCTGTTTGTGCCGCATCTAGGGAATTAATTAACTCCAAATGTAATTGGACATGTTTTTGGTGTCTTTGTGTTCTCAGCCTTACACAACCCAGCTTTTCTGTGCTCTGCCAATTTCTGTAAAAGTGTCATAAAACTAGTTCTGTTTTACTGTTGCCCTGAGGTTGTCCTTTTAATGGTCACTATATAACCTCAGAGCCTGGAACTAAATGGCGAGTGACAGTCAATGCGCTTGTAATGCCAAAATAAACTTAATTTTTAAGATTCATAAGATTCACCTTCATAGACTTCATAGGAATATTGTCATCAATCAAGCACATTATTTGAGCTTGAATTGCTACTTGATACTATTTAGCTTAGTAAACATTATAATTGACTCTTTAACATGTACAGCTTATTCTACTCCTATTTTATTGTTCCTGAATGCCCTGACAAATGAAAAAGCTCTTTGTTGAAACCTACCAAACAGTATTATCAATTTGTAGTCATGTTTTTAAATCTGAGATAGTTAAATCCATCCAAGGCCTTTTAGAGGGCAGCTGTATCTCAGCGTGACTGGATCATGTTGTGTCTGTCTCCAAAACACATAGCTTGTGTTTAATGATCAGCAGGAGGGGAGCAAATTCAGGCTATAAATATAGAAAATCAAAATATGAAAACCCTGGACGGTCTGTTTTCCTTTAGACAGTTGTGATAATAAAAGGTCTGGTTCTGTCCAAAAAAGGTGGAGGCTTGAGGTGTTTGGGGAGCAAACAGAAGTGTGGCCTCTTCTGTATTGTGGGCTTCATTTACAGCATTACAAAGACCAAAATGGTCAAGAATTTACACACCATTCAAAGTCTGTGTTTTCATTCTCGCTCATCGCAGCCCAAACCACAACGTGCACCCTGGGAGAGTTGTGGAGCAGGGGGGCAGAGAAGGGGGCGTTTCTTTCACAGAAATACTAATTTCCTGTACTTACAATACCTAGAAGTTGATACTAAAATATCACATTTGCAAACATTGTAGAAAGTTGTGCAACATGAAGTAAATATTGCAGATATCCTTGGCTAAATGGTACTTTGTATGAACTTGGCAGCACTAAAACTCTCTTTCCACTCTTTTCTCGCTCTCTGGTTTAGGTCAGTCAGGGAAATGTCCCAGGCATTGAGAGTGCGTACTTGGCCATGGACACTGAGGAGGGGGTGGAGGTGGTGTGGAACGAAGTGCAGTTTTCAGACAAGAAGGTTTTCAAGTCCTTTGAGGTAGGACCTTGCTTGTTTTCCAACATCAGTATTCTGGGAGGGATACTTGGCATGCTACACCACAAACATCTGTGAAATGTTACTGTATTGGAGCGTCATCATTCTGGAATGGTGGTACAGTGAATGCTTGAAATGTAAAACCAAGTGTGTATGTACTTTGTGTTATGCAGGAGCGGATACGAGAGATGTTTGAGAACCTTATGCAGGTGGAGCATCCGAACATCGTAAAATTTCACAAGTACTGGCTGGACATGAGAGAGAGCAGAGCAAGGGTGAGTCTCAAAACACACCTGATAAAAACAAATGCTTCTGTGAACTTTGCCCTGAATTCAGACATTCACGTTTTCTTTCTTTTCGTGCCACACAGGTGATTTTTATCACTGAATATATGTCATCTGGAAGTCTCAAGCAGTTTTTGAAGAAGACCAAGAAAAACCACAAAACTATGAATGTGAAGGTGAGACGTTTCATCGAACATTGAAAATGAAAACCCTTCATGCAGAAAAGCTGGAGGACTACACCACCTTCTGGCAGAAATATGACACACACTTAACACACTGGTACTTTCTGTGTGTCTCAGGCATGGAAGCGCTGGTGCACGCAGATACTTTCTGCACTCAGGTAGGACATTGAGAATTCAATATTATCTTCAAATCATCTGCAAATTTGCTGTGAAAGCTGAAGTGTGTGGGTAAACTAAAAATATTTTCCCATCTTAATATACAGAGACGGTTATATGTTGGTTGATTTGTACAAAAGTGTAAACACTGTGGCTCTGCGGCTATCAAAAGATTGCTTGTTTGTTAGAGCATCTTGACCATTCTAGCATAGCAACACTAACTCAACCAATGGTGCCAGTTTGGGGGCGGGGCTGTGTTCGTTTTGCCAATGGCAGATGAGGGGAGTGTTTGAGGAAAAAAGTTTCATGGTACTAGAAGTTACACACTTCAGCTTTTAAACCAGTACAATTTTAATTCTTTTATAAATTATAATTGGTCTCTATATAATTTTATTAGAAATAAAGAAACATAAAAAAAAAATAATAATTAAAGAGAAAAACTTGTATAAAGGTTGTATAATGTATAAAATGTTCATTGGAATGGAAAAATAAATGTATTATTTTTTAAACAGTTTTTTTTTTATCAGTGTGGGTAATTTGTGGGTACTGACGTTTTATCCTTTCGTTCTTTAGTTACTTACATTCATGTGATCCGCCCATTATCCACGGTAACCTGACCTGTGACACCATCTTTATTCAGCACAACGGCCTCATAAAGATTGGCTCAGGTTTGACAGTAGTCCTTTACCTTTTATTTAAAGGGTTAGTTCACCCAAAAATGACAATTCTGTCATGTACTCACCCTCATGTCGTTCCAAACCCGTAAGACTTTTATTCATCTTCGTTAACACAAATGAAGATTGTTTTCTTTTTGATGAAATCTGAGAGCTTTCTGTACTCTCCATTGACAGCTACGCAATTACCACTTTGATGCTTAAAGTTTATAAAGGGACCATAAAACTAATCCATAGGAATTGAGCTGTTTAGTCTTTTTTAGGAAGAGACACAATCAATTTATGATGAACAGATTTAATTTAGGCTTACGGGTTTAGAACGACTTTGACTTTTGATCATCTCTAACATAGATGTTTATTCTTTCTTTCACAGTTTGGCACAGGCTGTTTGTAAATGGTGAGTCAACTCTGAGCTCCATATGCCATGTGCACAGGAATGTGGTTATCTCGTCAGAAAGAAAACATACTTAGACTGTTTCTTTTCCTTCCTTCCTTAAACAATGCTTTGCGTATATTGGCCCAAAATCCTGGCAGCTGTGTAATGTACTGTAACATTTCTTGTCAGCTTTGACAATCTTAGACATAAATAAAGAAAATAAGACCCACATCCCCTTTCAGAGTATTTATTTTGGACTCTAGCCCATGTGCTAGACATTTTTATCTATGTATGTTTACTGGCTAAAACTCTTCCATCTATATAATGTTATAAATAGTTTAATCTTAATGTTGTGTCTCCTTTTCCCGTAGTATTTGCTGAGGCGATTCATGGGAATGTGCATCAACATCGAGATGAAATGCGGAACCAGCATTTTTTTGCTCCAGAGTATGGAAGTAAGTATCTGATGCCTTTACCATTTTTACACCTTTTGGCAATCTGGAAATTTTTTATTTAACCCTGGAAAATATTTTTTTTTTGTTCAAAAAAGAAAAGTTGTTTTGCTTATAATTTGTAATAAAGAAATATACATTCATATGTACCATTTCTTCTTCTCCAGTTGCTGAAGATGACTATGCCATCGATATATTTTCATTTGGTATTTGTGCCTTGGAGGTCTGAACATTAAAATAATAAAAATTCAATAAAATAATACTAATCAACACTGAATTATGACCTTTAATGTTGTATTCCACATTCTCCTTTAGATGGCAGTATTGGAAATCCAGGCCAATGGAGATGCTGCAGTTTTGAAAGAGGCCGTTGATCATGCTGGACAGTCACTTGAGGACCCTCTCATGAGGGTAAAAGACTTTAAGCCCATCTTTATAACTAAAACGGCTCTGCTTAATTCTTTTTGTTTAATTGAATGCATTTATCTCTTCACACTGACAGGAATTTATCCAGTCGTGTGTACGCACAGAAGCCAAGTCGAGACCCACGGCTCATGACCTGCTGTTCCACAGAGTGTTATTTGAGGTCCACTCCTTAAAACTGCTTGCTGCGCATTGCTTTATCAATAACCAGTGTAAGTGGAACATGTAAAAAAACACTGTTGTTCATGCCTTCCTGAATCCATACAGTAAAAATGCTTTCATTTTGATCTCAGAAATAACAGAAACGTTATAAATGGCCTAATCATTCAAAAGGGAATTGTTGTTCCATTCCTCTTTGGTTTAAGTCTTAAACGTTTTTTTATTTTTTCCAGATCTCCTTCCTGAGAATTGTGTAGAAGAGAAGACCAAATCTTTTGACCCTAATGGTATCATGGCAGAGATTAATCATCGTGACCGACCTGGAGTCCATCTAAAGTGAGTTTCTCAAACAAAATGTGAAGTTTCTGGTTCTCTTCTGTGATTGTTTCCCACGTAGAGACGTATTTTTATAGACGTATTTTTCCCACGTATTTTCCTTTTATTTATTTTTTCAAGGTATTCTCACGTCTCACCTCTGGAACTGGACAAATTTCTTGAGGATGTGAAGTGAGTCATGGAGAAGATCAGCTGATCCTTGATTTAGACTGTGTTTATTTCCATGCTTGTGGATTTGAAACCTTTCCTCTTCTGCATGAACAGAAATGGCATATATCCCCTGATGAACTTTGCTTCCCAGCGGCCACATCCTATCCCCCGCGCTCTTTCTTTGTCCCAGGAACAGATGGAGACTGTGAAGACCCCAACCCCAGAACCACAGGAGACTGAAACCAGAAAGGTTAGAAGGTTTATGCTATAAGCAGTGTTGGTAGCAACTAACCACAAGTAGTGATGCTATGCCTCATGAAACTTTAGGAAGTCTGAATATGTTAGTGAATCAGTTAATTTGTGTAAAAAACAAAACAAAAAAAACAATCCACTAAACAGATTTACATTTCATTTTAAATGCTGTGTTTGATTTTTTTTAAGCAAAATATTAGCCAAAAAATGTTTGGATGACTAATGGGAAGTGTGTCCAGTTATGACACTGATGATGAGCAAGGGTCAATTTGAAAAAGCTGACTTTAGTTTAAACATTTCCCAGAAATGGTGATCAATGCATCTCATCCATGTACAAACAGTATTTTAGTTACTTTCTATTAGTTATTAGTAATACTGTCCTCTTAAAAACCTGGTGTGTTTGGCTTGTTTCATACAGGTTGTACAGATCCAATGTAATCTGGAAGCAAATGAGGAAGGCACAAGGAGTCATGTGAGTTAACTTTTTTTGGCTTGTAGTTTTACTTGGCTTTTGTAAAAATTGAGCTTAATCCTTTCTTTCTCTGTAGCTCTCTCTCTTTTTAAAGATGGATGACAGACTTCACCGTCAGCTTAGCTGTGATGTTTTGCCATGTAAGTAATTATCACATTCAAATGCGTTCCTGGTGCATTTTTTGTTTCTTTTCTAAAATAGTTTAGGCAAGTAATTATAGTGCAATTTAAAAATTGTATAAATAAAAGAGATCTTTATAAAGAATAAATACAAATTAGAATATATATCATTTATTCTTCAAAAATATCCCTTTTTTAATCTTTATTTTATTTTATTAAATATGTATTTTTATTAAATTTTATTCACAGCTGACAGTCCCAAAGATTTGGCTAGTGAGTTGGTTCACCATGCTTTCATCAGTGAGGTAAGCATGATTTAGGCTTTATTATTTATCTTAAGGCTGGAATACGCAAGACTACTTTTACGATTTTTGCAGTCGATATAAGTTGACAATAGTTTTGGGCCGTTGGAGTTGACAAATTTCACAGAAAATCACATGGTGTATGATGGGCACAGACTCAATCTTTTTAGCTTCAGATTATGATTCCATCCATTTGGCAGATATCAAAACATGTTTGATATTGTGAGCTGATTTTAGAACTCAAATCGTAGTGTATGACGATTAGCTACCGAAAACCGAAGCTGTCATCTGTCTACCAGTAATAATAAAATACAATAACAATACAAAAATATAGCTGCAAGCAGCAATTATGGGGGCCAACCGCAAATAAGACAATAAGACATGCCAACATGGCTGGGAGTGTCAGACCAACTGCAACAATGAGAAATTAAAGACATTTAAAGATGATTTTTGGCAAAATGGCTGAAAAATCATATATACAGTAACTAAAAATATGATTTAATGGATTATTAGGATGCATACCGAGTTTTGTAACGGTACACAAATGCATTTGTAAAGTGTTGCATTTATTATCATGATATTATATTTATATTCATGATATTATTAGAATATTTTTATATATACTTTTTTTATGTGTTCTCAGAGTGAGCCCATACACTCTGACACTGTGTGTCAAATTTGGTGAAAATATCTCATTTTGTTTTGGAGTTATAGACATTTATATGTATGACCCATGGGCATTTTTTGCCACTTACTATCAATATTTTGACATTTGGGTATTAGCTTGTAGCCAACGACCTATGTTTCCAAACGTCCTACGGTGGTTTCGTGTCGATCGGTCTAACGGTTTCGAAGATACTGGCAAATGTTTTTTAAACACTAATTTACAACATTGCGCTAACCATATGGCAAAACCTAGAATGTTTGGTATCATTAGACTCTGCAAGGATTCAGGAACCTAAGAAGGTGACTCCCGTGAAAATAAGTCAACCAAATCCAAAGTTATAAGCATGTGAATACATTTCAGAGCATCGTACCAATCACCAGAGCCGGACAGTAACGGAGTACATTTACTCGAGTACAGTACTTAAGTACAATTTTGAGGGATTTGTACTTCACTCGAGTATCATTTTTGGGGAGTACTCATGACTTTACTCAAGTACATTTGAGAGGCAAATATTGTACTCTTTACTACACTACATTTCTATCCATAACCGTGAGTTCCCGTTACTACTACTTCTAAAAAAAAGAAAAGAAAAAAAAATTCTCGGAAACCCTCAATTTGTTGTTTCCATCTCAAACGTGATTGGATCGTGCAGGCGCCACTGATTGGGACAGTCTATCAGCAATCACCTTCAGCTTTAAATCCATTAAAACTCTAGCAGAAGGTTTGTCAGAGCGTTGCCATTGTGCTATTGCCTTATGGGCAAGTGAGACATGTTAAATAAAGCAACATGGTAAAAAGATGAAAATTACTTGATTTTACTTTCAATTCCTTTTACATTCTCCAAAGTATTAACATTAACATTTTTCATAACTCCATGTAGGACGTTTCTGTACATAAATGTAAACACTGTGGCAGTAGTAATGCAATAGTTAAAAATTTACTCTTGTACTCTTGATACTCAAGTACCTTTAAAAACAAGTACTTCAGTACTTTTACTTAAGTAGACATCTGACTGTAGTACTTTTACTTGTACTTGAGTGAAATTAACAAGGGGTATCTGTACTTTTACTCAAGTAATGAAGCTGTGTACTCTGTCCGCCTCTGCCAATGACCTATACCAAGTATGTTCATACGTTCATAAAATACAGCATTTTAGTACAAAATTCGAAATGGCCGATGCCCAAAATGGACAAATATTGGATATGTTGTCTCGGCATGACAACCTGAATCTAACAAGACCACGTTTATGATTTTTGGACAAACTGTTCAGAAGTTATAACCAAAAATAGCCATTTTTCATATCTCCGGACCAGTAGGTGACGTTGCGCTGAAACGCGTACTAAGTTTGGTCTGAATCCGATAAAGCGTTCCGGAGAAACAGACTTGCGTGTGTTTTTGCAAGCGCTATGTAAAATTAGTTTGTGTCGTATTCAAGAGCGTTTCGATGTTTCTGAAGATGATCTGGTTCAATTTTCGTGAAATCGGAGCAACCATCTAGGACGAGTTTGAAAAAGTAGGTTTTTAAAAAAAATCTAAATTACATAACGGAAAATGACGTCACATGATGCAATTGAATTATCTTGAGCCAAGGAATCAGAGGGAAATTAATTTTTTTTCTAGCCCTTATGGTTCCGAAGTTATCAGCATATACATGAGTAAAACTTTGGACCGTTGGTGACGCTAGAGGGATCGAGTTAGAGACTCCAAATTTGCTATGGTGACTGTTCAGACTGTCCTCTATCAGTGTTCCAAATTTCATAACTTTCCCGCAAGCGGTTCTATGGGCTGCCATAGACTTCCATATGTAAGAAGAAGAAGAAACAGAAGAAGAAGAATGCCAACGATTTCAATAGGAGCCTACGCACTTTCAGTGCTTGGCCCCTAATTAACAGAACACAGAACCACAGAGTCAATATTTGACTCATCAGCACAGATAAAACTGCCCCACTCACCTCTAACTCTCATTGTATTTTGTACAGTCCATAGTCCATACTGACTGCATCTACCCACCTAAGAATGATCTAAACAATCAGGCAGTTGAGATTTGTTATATTGGCTCTACATGAGTGTATTGTATAATAAGTAGGTAAAGTTGGATGCATGATATATCAAACTTTAAATATTTCGCCAATATAGTTTACATTTTGTGACAATATAAACAAGCAGATTTGCGATATATTGCTTTACGTAATTGTACTGTATATATGTGTTTCAAGTTGGATATACTAATTGTATGTCGGAGTTTGAAATGGAATTTGGAAGTTTGGAGTTTGTGATGTGGTGATATTGAGGATTATGAAGCCTTTAAGGTTTTGTTTTAATTTATAACATATTGGTGTAGTGACAAGCCTAATTACTATTGAAGATGTGCATCACTGCCGTGGTAAAAAAAAAAGATGCATATAAATGAAAAAGGTTCAAATTTAAATCATATCATCCACCCTAAGCAGTTTAACTGAGGAATTAATTTAAAGTCGTGGCATTATACTTATACATAACACATTGTACATTGTACATTTTTGTTCCCCTAGTGTGCAATTCAAAGGCATCTGTGGCCAGGAATGAAAAACATAGCTCATGTAGTTTTGCTTTATGTGTGAACGTGTTTGTCTGGTTTTTATGTCCTGCAGGAAGACTGCGAGAAGTTGGCATGTTTTCTTGAGGATGCATTATGTAAGCACTGGTCAGGAACGTCCACCTCCCCTACTGCCATGGCTGTGATGTACTAAGCCCAGCTGGTCCTAGAATAGACAGACAGTGCTTGAAGACTGGGCCAGAGCTTGAGAAAAAGAGAGAGCAAAAGATCCAGACTGACTAGAGGGAATAAAGACCAAAAGTGCAACATTACATAATGAAGGTCATGACAAGATGGCTTGAGAATAAGCGATGGACCTGTGGAGAAAGCTCGTCACACAGCATGGTACCTTCACAAACTCCAAAGAGCTCAAACTGTTTACTTTAATCTTGAAGTTTAAATTACTGATGTCATTTTACCATGACGAAGAAATACAATTCCATTACTTGCAGAGATTCTGCCTTCAGTGCCAGCATTTTGGGTTGTGATTTTTTTTTTTTTTTAAAAGACGGATTAACGGATTTTTAAAAACATCTCTCCAAGTCATCGTGTCTATGGCATAATCCATCCTCATCTAGCATAGGACAAAGTTTCACACAAACCGATGATTTTAGGTTGACAGACATTCGGGAACCTGAGAGAGGAGGCTAAGTATCTAAGAAATATTCGCTGCTTCCGCAGGCAATATGATTGGAGTATGTTTGTTCTAGACTTAAATTTATTATTTATTATTTTAAACAATTAATACACAATCTTGGTATACATGTTTAAAAGGAAAATGTATCAATGTTTAATTCTACATTTCTATATTATCTTATTCTGTATGCTTTAACAGACTGACTTTGAGCAAACGAATGTATGGTACAATGACAAGTGCTCTTGTTATAATTATATTTCTTTTTCAACATTTTATTCAGACCCTCAACTTCATTTCTTGCTCTTAATGTGGAGTGATTTATACTGAGTTTAAAATGTCTCTGTTCTGAATTGCTTCCATGACACTATGGTGATCTCAATAGCTTTTCTAATTCAGACGGTAATGAACTTAGCAAATATTTGCAAACCGTGGCAATAATGCTATCCTACAATGGTATACTACCGTTTTAAAGTTTGAGGTTAGCTTTTTATGTTTTGAAAGAAATTAATACTTTTATTCAGAAAGGATGCATTCAATTGATCAAAAGCGACAGTAAAGACTTGCATTGTTACAAAAAAATCTATTTTGAAATAAATGCTGTTCTTTTGAACTTTCTATTCAAGAAAATCGGTTTTACACAAAAATATCAAGAAGCACAACTGTTTTCAACAATGATAATGATAAGAAATGTTACTTGAGCACCAAATAAGAAATCTTGAGCATTCAGCTTTGCCATCGCAGGAACATATTACATTTTAAAATGTATAACAATAATATTTCACAATATTACTGTTTTTACTCTATTTTTGATCAAATAAATGCAGCCTATGTGAAGTTTGATCTGATATTTCCTCATTTTTAATCAATAAAGCAGATGAGCACTTCATCCAGATTACTTTTTCCAAGAAAAAAAAACGTAGTACACCAAATCCATTTACTTTTATTCACTTAGCACTAGCAGACTGATTCAAACTCAAACAATAAATCATAAAAGCATTTTGAGCAGCTAATAATAGGTTCACTAACACAGGGGTCCTGTTCATGGCTAAAAGTGTTATCATGGGATTTTTATTTGCCTTCTTAATGTGAATATGAGCTGATCTTAGATCAGCTGACTGCTCAGAGGTGTTTAACATTTATCCGTTTCTTTGTCTCTTATACTGATAAATACATTATGATAACATACAATAAACTGACCATTGACTGAAACAAAGGTTTGCTTTAATAAATCCCTCCTTTGGGTATGAAGGGCTGTTATTCTATTAGACATTTACATATTACCACAGTATGTGTATATTTTATGTGATATAAAATTAATTATACACTACTTTCTATGTATTCTACTTGCAAATGAGAACTTGAACCATGTCAAAGCCAAATATGTACTGGGTGCTGTGATGGCAAGAATGGGAACTAAATTGCAAATACAACTTGTCCTGTATTTGACTGACACTTGCATATTCTGTGAAAACATCTATGTTGCCATGCCGTCCAGAGCAATAGTATCTATTTTGGGGATGCTTTCTGTACTGTGCTCTCCAATGGCTTTGACCTCCCAATGTCCCTTAAATATATATATATATGCATGTCAGGAAAAGAATGTTTTGACAGAATTTCTCATTTTTGTTATATTGGCATGGATGTATTGCAGCTTTAGAAAACCAAGAGATTTTTTATCTCCATTTATTCTTGCAAATTAAAATGATTCAGATGTCATGAAAAAAACAGTCATCATCTTCCCAGTGTTATTATGAGACTCAAATGTCTTGCAATGTGATTCATTTGTATGTGTATATATGAGAGATATGTGAATGTACAGTGAGCAGCTTTTAAAATGTACTCTTCCTAATTCCCGGTCTCCTCTCTCATCTAAATCAAATGCATTAACCAGACTTCTGTTTTGGGCAGTTTTATTTTATTTTATGTGTTGAAGTTGTATACTGTGACATGAAATACTATAACATTAAAATATATTATTAATACTTCAATATAGCTGGATTTATTCATGTTTATAAATAAAAATGTCTTATATACAATGAATAGATATTAACTGAAACATTTAATGGTACTCTGAGGACAAGGGGATTTTCAGGTCAGATGCAGTCAAAATTAAGCCAAAATTTACACATTTAAATTAAAAGTATTTCCATCAAATTGAATCGAATTATACTTAAATATTGTTATATAAAATGTTTTATTAAAGCTCTAGTTCTTTACTCATTTAAAATTCTTAATTCATAATATGAATAATATGTTGTTGTTTTTTTGTGTAGGGGCAAGTCAATTCACGTGTTTTAACAGTTTTACATTTATACAATTAATTAATTACAGAATTTTCAAATGCATTTTACGGTTTTGATGTTTAATGATTTTTTTTTTTTCATAATTGTTTTATTGTTTCCGTGCTGAAAATCATATATTTTTGTCTGGCTGCTTAATACCAGACTATATATTTATTAATAATAATTGTTCACAATGTGTGTTCATTTTTTTACCTTGGAGATGGAAATATTTATAGTTTGTTGGTGTGGGTTTAGTTCATTTTTGTTATGTAGGCCTATGTGTCCAGACAAAAATTACTTTTATAAAACAGTTTTTGGGATCGTCTTATCCGTGGTGTTACATAATATTACTAGAAAACTGAAAAGTTATGCTTTATTGCGCTCTCGAACTACAGTCTACAGTAGACTTTTAAGCTCCGAGCCCGAGGCTCTCCTCCAATCAGAGCCTGATCGGCCACACACTGCAGCTGCGCGCCTCTTACCATTTCTACAGATCTGCTCTTACCTAACGCGCTCCTTCGATATCGCGAGATTTCATAGTCTTCCTCGCGGTGTGGACGTTAGTGCTGGAAGGTGTGCTCAATGGCGGTGGCTGTTTCAGCGGTAAATGTAATATTTTGCTTAATTTCCCTCTTAATATAAACACAGTATTATTTCATGCGCATACAATAATGTGTCTGAATAGAGATTTAATTTAAAACAGCTAGATGCACAGCGGTATGGCTAACTAGCTTAGCGCACTGAGAGCGGGATTTTCTTCCCGGCCTGTGCTGCTGCGTGTCTCTTTTATACCACAGTGATTATTTAATTATGTTCGACTGTGTGTCCATGTCATTTTTGACAGCTGGGATTTACTTATAATGGTTGTTTTTAGTGGGTTATTACTATTATAATAACCTAAACGCATGCGCTTACTCGCTTTCTGAAACGTTACTGGTTACATGAGCTAAGTTTACGCGTTAACCCGTTCACATTGTCCTCCATGAGCTGAATCAACTTCGCTGCTGCACGCGTCAGTAGAAACGAAGAGCGTGTTTTACAGCGGAGTTTGGTTGCAGTTAAGTTACAATTCGCTTTTAAATGTGCATCACCGTGACGCATTTTATTGAATACTGTTTAACCCAACATTATATAAGGCCTCGTGCCTGGTCCGAACGTATGGGAATGGGATACACATTCAGCATTTATTGAATGCTGCTTTTTTGGCTTCCTAGTCAGTGTGGTTACTTTTATTTGTCAACTTTAGGTAATGTATGTATTGTAAATCAGTACAGTACTGCATGTACAAGTAAATTAGTCTATATCCACCTCCTACAAGTCTGTCTTAAGCATTTCAAAGCCCATGCTATGAAAAGTAAGGTGAAATTCACCCTTTTAAGTGGGCACAGTGTACATGAGTTTACTGAAACCTCTCTCTTTCCTTATAGACTCCGTTTTGAACTGTAAAAGCTCCCCCATATATAATCTCACAAGACACCCCAGCGGAGAGCAGGCGCTAGGTAAGGGGTCAATCCACTGCTCACCCCGAGACCACAATTAGCCTTTGTCATGAATAGGGTTTGCAAAGCATTTTCGATGTGTCCTATTTCTTTTTTAATATTGAAGTATTGCATATATTTGATCAACAAAAGGTTGCATTAGGCAACCTGTATTTCCTTAATATATTGTTAAAATGTCACCAGTATGCGTGTAAAAAGTATCAGAGCGGTAAGGGATGGTAAATAGTTTTTTGCATAGTCATTACAACAATAACACATTTTCACTATCTTGTTGTTCATTATTTGTCAATCAATCCCATTGTACCATATTGGTAGCAGACATCCTGTAATTTTTGTATGAGTACGAGCAGTGTTTGTGTTTTTTGCACTAATCATGCATTGGGAGATTTTGTTTTTAATCTATTAAAGGAATAGTCAAGCTAAAAATGAAAATTATTTCCTTATGTTGTTCCAAATTTGTATGACTTCATTCAGTAGGAGAAATTGAGGATCGGCCTGGTTGCTCTTTTTCATAGAACTGTAGTGGACTGGCTTTCAAGCTTCGAAAAGGACATGAAGTAGTCCATGCATCTCGAACCTTATGTTTGACAACCTTTTGATGCCAAAACAAACAAATCGAAGTCATTAGTGAAAATGTTGACATCTGACATTACACCATGTGCTAACCAGATGCGATAAGATTCCAGCGACAAATAATTTGTCTGTCCACACTAGATGCTACTGCGAGATGCGTCAAAATCAATCAGAACAGCATGTTGGCGGATTCTCGCGGCGAGTGCACAGCACCAGAGAGTAATCTTGAGGGCACTCGCAAGAAAATGGATAAGTAGGTTATATAATCAACTAAATGATATTAAAAGTCACATTGCATGCTTTAAACATTAAATAAAGCACATAAACAGTACCTAAAATTATCATTGCCACACTTTGTTGTTCCAGCGCGATGTCGCAGACAAATAGAAACCGTTTCTAAAATAGAATTGTCGCGGCTGGTTAGGATAAAAACTGAGATTAACATGGAAAAATGTACTGTTTATCGCGCGTCCCAGCTTCGCAACATAATTCACCTCATATCTTGAAATTAAACAAATGGAAACCAGAACGTTCAAACTGTGAACAAACAAGTGTATTATTTGACTAAGATTGTTGAAGGAACTCCGTAACCTATGTATTTGAATAATGTTTAAATTGTGTGATATTTGTGAATTTGATTATGTAGCCTACTTATCCATTTTCTTGCGATTAGCGTGAAGATTACTCGTCCACATGCTGTTCTGATTGGCTGTCAAGCGGCAACATTCTAATCTGCAAAATGAAGCCTACCCGGAAGTGCGAAAACTGCAATACATCGAAAATCCGCTAGGGGCAGGTCCCAAAAGGGAGCAAATGTCCATAGACCCCCATGTTAAAATGTCAGTTTTCACAGCATAAATTCATGTTTTACAGGTTGGTCCCATGGTCTTTTATTATTTTTTTCGATAGGTTCCGAGTGCCTGACAACTGTGAGGGGGGTTCATTTTTTTCTAACTTTTTAGAAAATCGTATTTAGAAAATGTATGACAAATAAGGGCTTTGTTAACTTTAATTGAAAGCTGATAACATATTTTTATAGTCTATGTTGGCTGTGATAGATTTTTACGCATCTCGCAGTCGCGTCTAGTGTGGACAGACAAATTATTTGTCGCTTGAATCTTATCGTATCATGTCTGGTATGGACCTGGTGTTACTCTAGAAAATAATAGGGGTTTGGAACAACATGAGTAAAGGCTCGTTCACACCAAGAATAACTATAGCGACCACCGAATGATGTTCTGTTTATTTTTAGTGTGGGCTGCAGTTATTTCATCTAATGCTTTAAATACTGGGATCTGATTGATCATTCATCAGATGGAAAAAAGCGTTTCCAATGATATTGTTTCACTGCGTTTCATTGTAACTATGGTGTGGACTTCCTTGTTATGGAATTAGAATGATTAGTAAAACTTTTTAGTTATAATTTTTGGTGTGAGGGGTCTTAAATATGATATAAGTTTCATTTTTGGGTGAACTATCCTATTAAGAATCACTGCCACAAAACAGCTGTCTACAAAATATGTTGCCGTAAGGTTTGTCACCAAGGTCTTTTGGTCCTTAACATTAGAGGCAACTCTTTTTCCCTGGATTTGGATGTCAGTGAATTTAGTCTACTCAGTTCTATTGTTCTAAGTAGGTTTGTGTTTTTCTTTTCCTTTTTTCTTTTTTGTCGTTTCTCTCTGTGTCGTCTGTGCTGTAGAACATATCTCTTGGTTGTACTATATTTCCAAAGCCAATGGCAGAACTTTTTGGGTTCAAACCTCCTTAAGGGGGGGCAGTGCACCACTCTGGAGTTCATTTGAGCAAAGGTACTTAAGTTTTCTCTTGTGTAGTATTAAATGAGAGGGCTCGATTACTTTAGCATATGCACTCTTAGGTTATATGGTCAGATATAACCAGATAACAAAATCAAGTATTTGTTTCACTGAGGGGAAAAGTCACCATGTTCCCCTTACAATTTTGTGAGGATCCTGTGAATTGAATGGGTTTTATTTCAACAGTATTTTTGATTAGCCCGAGGCTAAACTGAAGGCATCTAAAATGTACAAAGCAGTTTGAACAAGGTCAAAATTGTCTAGAATCATTTGGAATTTAATTATATAGATTTTCTTTGCAGCACTAGCCCTAACACTGATTTTAATGCATTTATAAGGATCAAATAGTAAATTATTAGCATAAAATGCATAATTCATAATATTGTTCAAGAGAAGTATCCTGATGTATTAAATGGCTAATACCATTTGAGTTTGCTCTTAAACTAGATGGTCTTAAAAGATGTAAGGAAGTTGTCCAGTGTGAATGTACAATTACGCTGCAGCTCACATTCATCAGGTCTGACAGATGCCTGTGCTCTGTGCAGGGAGGCGAGGCTCTGATGATGGAGAATGGACAGAGCACAGCCTCGAAGCTCGGCCTGCCGCCACTCACCGCTGAACAGCAGGAGGCGCTGCAGAAGGTGAGACTCCCCAGATATTCCTGCTGCACATTTGTAGTTTGAAATCAATCATTGTTTAATTATTGAGGGTGGGATAATGTATCAAACAGGGGCCCTCATTTATATTTCTGTGATTGGTTACAGCTTACTTTGTTACTTTGCGATCAGATTTATCGGAGAGCAATTTGGGATGTGCGCTTAAGATATTTAAGGAAATTAGCATGAAGAGCAGAAAGAGACTTGCTTCCTGTGCTGCCTTTTTTCTTGCGGTCACAAAATGAAAATAGTAATGAATAACCTATAATCAGTGTACATGATACTGAAAAATAGTTGTATCATTTAAGAACCATCTTAAGTGCAGCCTTGTGAGATATCTGCACATTTTGCTCAAAGCCAAAGTTTCTATAATTTGTCATGTTGAGTCTTTCTTGATATTCTTTTTCCATGTCCTCTAGCTTTATAAGCATGTGTTTGCTCTGTGCACATGTAAGTAAGCAGTGGACAAGAGCAGAGCCAGTGCTATGCCTTCAGTACTAGTGGCGTCTGATTATCTGCTACTACTTTTCTCAATTGCTGGTACATTTAAAGTGGGGGATCATTTTCATTTAACTTTTGTGAATTTTATTTTTTATCTGATTTGTGATTATATTATTAATGACATGTACTTTAGTCAAATCAACTAACAGTTTCATCTCGTAAAATTTAATATATCTAGCAAGAGCACTGACTATTTGTGGTCTTGCTGAGGTGGTTTGAAGTCATGTTACTTGAGTGGACACTCATTTGGTGTTATGTGCTCTCAATTGTAGGCAAAGAAGTATGCCATGGAGCAAAGCATCAAGAGCGTCCTGGTCAAACAGACCCTCGCCCATCAGCAGCAACAGCTCAGCAACCTACAGGTAAAACTGTTCGAGAATGTGGGAAATATAATTTTTTTTAAACTTTCAATGCTTGGTGTTTTCATAAACGATTGAAATTATGTATCATAATGTGAATGTTATCTCAAGGACCCTTTCTAAACTAAACTGACAACATCCCACTGTGGTACAACAGTCAATGACCGTTGGTTTGTTTTTCCTGACAGATGCCTAATTCCCTTCAGATGGCCTCGTTATCGATGGGCTTTGGAGATCCCCTCTCACCACTACAGTCTGTAAGTCCAACACAGTTTCTCCAAGTAACTCTGTAACCTTCATTCCTTTTCTATTTGTGAATGCCGTAGTAAATGTTTGTTTTCCCTCCTTTTCTTGGCATACGTGTAGTTGTTCAGTACTCATGTGTGTAATGTTTGGAGGTAAAGAAAAGCCAGTGCTATGTCTTCGGTGCCAGCATGTTTATTGTCTGCTGGTTCTATCCTCAATCATTGGAACAAGCCTATGAATGATAAACGCCTTGAATTAGCATATGCCTGGCTTGGCACCATCTGATCATATCAGTCGTCCATTACAGGTTGCAGCACAGAGGCAACGAGCATTAGCCATAATGTGCCGTGTTTATGTTGGGTCCATCTACTACGAGCTAGGAGAAGACACCATCAGACAGGCCTTTGCTCCTTTCGGTCCCATTAAGAGCATTGACATGTCCTGGGACTCTGTTACATTAAAACACAAGGTCAGAAGGTCTTTTTTATAGTTGTGAAGTGTTTTATGAATTACCATTTTATGTTAATTGATTATTGCTGTATTTTTAACTGACGATAATCTTCTCTTTCTCCAGGGTTTTGCATTTGTAGAGTATGAAGTACCAGAAGCAGCACAGCTCGCTTTAGAACAGATGAACTCCGTTATGCTGGGTGGTAGAAACATTAAGGTGAGCGCTTTGTAAAAATCAATTTCAATAACTTGTGAGCCAACTTTTTCCCCCTACATATTTCAAATGTATTCTATAATTTCTGATCGGTTTCAACACTCATAGGTGGGGCGACCAAGCAACATTGGTCAGGCTCAACCGATCATAGACCAGCTAGCCGAAGAAGCGCGCGCCTTCAACCGGATTTACGTGGCATCCGTGCATCCCGACTTGTCAGACGATGACATCAAGAGTGTGTTCGAGGCCTTCGGAAGAATCAAGTCTTGCACACTGGCGCGGGACCCCACGACGGGAAAACACAAAGGCTATGGGTTCATAGGTGAGCGGGCGACTGCTTCACCCATTCGGATGAATATAAATGTATCTGACTGAGAGCAGTCAGTCATGGCAGAATGCTGTTCTCTACATGTCTCACAGGGGATAGAGAAGGGTGGGGGCAGGTTCCTCACATGCTTTCATAGTAAGTTTTTATTTCTGTTGTCGTTGTTTTCTTAGGCTCTGTTACGGACATTTGTGCCATAAGTACCCGCTGGTAATTACACAGTAACTGTCTCAGAGCTCTGGTAGATTTATGCTGAGTCTTCTTGGATGCTGTTGAGTCTTAGTCCTCCCTGTTTCCTCTGTAGAATATGACAAGGCCCAGTCTTCGCAGGATGCCGTTTCCTCCATGAACCTTTTCGACTTGGGTGGGCAGTACCTCCGAGTGGGCAAAGCCGTCACGCCACCCATGCCCCTTCTGACTCCAACGACGCCGGGCGGACTGCCTCCCGCTGCTGCCGTAGCCGCTGCAGCCGCCACTGCCAAAATCACAGCACAGGTGAGCATTTACACACCTCACTCATCTATTGTTAGTCAGGGAAAGTGTGTGTGAGAGTGTGAGCTGCTGCTTCCTTTGACATTTAAAAGCCTTCCTTTGTAAAGTAAGGCAGCGTGATTTTAATTCGCTTAGCAAAGCTAGTGCAGACACTTGGTCCTGTATGTGAGGGCTTGATTTGAATCAGCTAAGGTATTGACTGGCATGAAGACTCAGTTATGACACAACATTACTTATTTGAGACCGAGCTTTTACATGCAGAAAGATAACATAGCGTGTAAACTCCAAAAACAGATGGCATGGAATCTGTCCCAGCCGGAGAATCGGACAGAAGACTTCCTCAACTGTCTGGTAAATCCTTCAGGAAATTCTGTTCAAAGCACGCTGGTGCCTTTTTGTTTTGTGTAGAATATGAGTGTGGGGAGAGACTTGTCTTCAAGACCTCCCAGTAACAGTGATGCTAGATAGTGAATGTTTACTAGACAGGCCCATATACTTGAGAGCTGAGCAGATTTAGTCGCAGGTGACTTTTAAGTAGCACCTCTGCCAATATTTCTTAGCTACATTATGCCTCTTATCTGTAATCTGGGTTCTGGCCCATATAATGATGAATTTATTATTCTGGATGTCTGCTTAATCTCTTGAGGCTTTTATCTCTTGATAGTTCTTTGTTAATAGGTGTGCCATTAATCTTTTAATACTGAGATAACATTTTGGCATTTTCTATAGTGGATTACTTCCATTTTAGTTAATTTTATTGCATCTATGCTACAGCATAGATCATGCTAAAATTACCATACTATATGCTACTCAATATATTGTAAATCTGTATGATCAATGATGTAATTGTTCTATGTTGTCTCATGCTTGTCATACGTAGTTTAGTTTAAATTTATATTGTGTAAGCAAATAAATGCATAGGTTTTTAAGTTGTTTAGCAGTGTCTAAATTATATTTATAATTAATTTATATTTAATTGATACAGGTTTCTAATAATAAATTTAGCTTGTTTTGTTACATGTTCTTGACCTTTATTGCAGGTCTTGGGCCTAGTTGCATGAAATGCCTGAAGGGTTAGATGCGTAAACCCTACAGAACAGACACTGCACTATTGTGTTTAATGTCAAGCAACTTTCTATTTCTTTAAGCGGTTAGGTTTTCTTTTTTACATTAACTGTTCAAAGTTTGGGTTGGGAAGATTTTTTTCTGTGTGTTTTCGATTACTCTTAAATGCTCACCAAGGCTGCATTTATTTGATTAAAAATACAGTATATATAGTCCAATGATCAAAACCCAACTTTGCTTTAGAAATCATCAATTTAAAAAATTTGTCAGAGGTATCCACGAAGTTGAATATTTGAATATTCGATCTGTAATACTTCGAAAATTAAAAATACTATTCGAATTTAGCTAAATGTTGCTTTGCTGGCCATAAGTGCAGTGGATCTATGATAAATCTTAAGCATGCAACCTAAAACTCAGTTATAACTAAATGCACTGACTGGCGCTGTGGAGTGTGAAAAGAAGTTGATCATATTTGATAATAGAATTGTGTCGCCTGCCTCTAGGCACTGCAAAGTTTGTTCAAAATTGTCATGTTGGGAGCGAAGTTTGTGTGAGGTGAAACTGAGTTATAATAACATCACCAACGCGATAAGTAATCGCATGAAATGCAGGTAGGTGCAGATGTACCCCTGAGCATCTGAGAAGACCACTAATCTGATAGCAAAATGATCTCGAAACAGCCTTTAAGTTTTGTTGAGGGAGACTTGTTTCAGGGACAGAAATCATAAAGCTTTGTAAGAAACGTGGTCGCTTAGCACACTATTATCTTTGTGTCCCTGCAGCATCTGTTGGTGGAGCGCTTTTTCTCCTCATCCGGCCTTATTGTTGACGGACTAAACAGCCGACTTTCATCCGAGCATGTAGATATACTTGTTTTTCTCAAGAACATGTGAAACAATATAAACACACGATAACCATATGCTGACTCAAGTGTATATATACATTCTGTATGATAATTGACAGTCTGGTTTGTAAGTGCACTGCGTGAGCTTAATGCTTCTGTTCATTTCATTTTTGTTTGCACACCTTAATGTTTTAAGTAAAAAAAAAACACCTCATGATATAATGTAAGCTTGTTGTGTATATTTTAATCATAAGCTTGTTCAGAAATGGTGACAAAAACGTAATTATTGAAAAAAAATACGTCTTTCTCGTTAAACTTCATTTAAATAAACAATCGAATATTCAAATATTCGAACACTTTTTGAAATGCCCATCCCTAGTTAGAATATATCTTGTATACAAAGGCTTAAGGGACAGCTGAGCATATAGCGTATAACTGAACATGTATGTTGAGTATATCTTCTGCTATGGAGACAGTACAATATATGTAGATATATTTTATATATTAATCCTAAAATAAAAAATAACTTAATTTCTCAATAGCCCATTAGCTCCAACCGCCGATTTTTATGCAGCTGGCCCAAGGCTTGTCTGTGTGTGCAAAGGTCTGTTTGTCCACTCGTGTTGGTGTTATGTGTGCATTTAACTGGCGCTGTCCAGGCGGTGTTTCTATATGTCCCACTCTGTTCTTCCAGGAAGCGGTAGCGGGAGCATCGATTCTGGGGGCGATGGCCGGGGGTGCGGGCCTGAACCTGCCCCAGATTCCACAGGCCGTCATGGCTGCTCAGGCCCCAGGGGTCATTACAGGTAGGTGCAATCAGAAGTGGTTTGTAGTATTTTGTGGCCCTCTACAATCAGTGTTTTCACTTGTGTGCCTTACTTGTGCTGTACGTCTTCAGTATTTTGGTTCTGCATGTAGTTGAATTGTGTACGAGTGGGGCCCTTTACTTGGATGTCTTTTGCATGAATGATAGCATTTTATGTATTTTTTAAAACGGGATTGTTAGGAACAATTACAGGAGTCCGACCAAAAGATAATTAAACAAACAGGCTTTAATTTTCTTTCAAAGCCTTAATTTGACAGGCATGACCGCCCACACATTACTTAAGACTACATCATTTAGATCGGATCACTAATTTTAAGTGGTTGTGCTCGGACCTGTTTGTTTTACTTGCAAAGCTCATTCTGAACGCCCACCATGTTTTCCCATTTCCACATTAGCTTATGTGCACAATCTCTCTCTCCCTCAGGTTTCTGTTGTCCTACACAGTACTCAGTTTAACGTGGCCTGTCGTGGATCGTGTCCACTAATAGATTTCTCTTTTATTTTCTCTTCTCTCCTTGTCTCTTTCTTTCTCCTTTTCTCTCTCCTCTCTTCCCCTCCCTGTCTTTATTCTCCAAATTCGCCATGACCCTTCCCTTTTGCTGCACACTGATCAACCAAGTTTGAAGAGGACTGTTTCTAACCCCTCCCCTCATAAACAAATCTCTCATTCCTATTGGCCAGTGAGTCTCTCAGATCTCAGATGTTTTTTTTGTGGAATTGATCATGAAGCCAAGCCAAGAGGACAGATGGGGTTTCAAATAAAAAGGGGAAAAGTGACCCCAATCTTAAATCTTCCTTTTTTTGTATCAAACTAAAAAAAAGTACGGTCACCGAGGCAAGAAGCCAGCAGGTACAGAGGAGGAATGCTTAAGCAATGCCAGAACTGTCTGATTTCTAATTTTTTTTTTTTTTTTTTTTTAATTGATCCTTTACATGAAAGATAAGAGTGTTTCTTGTTACTGCTGAGATAAATTTGAATTAACTATTCCTTAAAGAAAATATTTAAGACATTATTAGGAAAGTCTTGATATTCGATCCAGCACTCCTTGGAACTTTCATAAGTGAAGTGGCAATGCTGGATTCATGTACTAATCATACTTTTGAGTTAGATCTTTTCAATTGATTGATCTGTTTCATTCACGAACTGAATGTATCACTAGCTGCATTTACATGGACCCTTATAATCAGATTGACGGCTCAATCGGACTAAAGAACCTTCATGTTAACACCTTAATCTATCTAATTGAGCTCGATCCAATTGGAATTTCGATCGGATTGAAAGGGGTGGTTTATTCCTTTTGTAATCCGATCGAGAGAACATGTAAACACTTGAACGGATTGAAAACTGAAAGGATTGCTCATGTGCAATGATGTTGAATTGGCACGGAACTAGCTGTTCTTCCTGTTGAATAAAGTGTCATCTAAATGAGTGTCCCGTTATTCTAAAATTTTCATTTCACTCAGCGTCTGTGAAGTAAAGCAGGACAACGTCCCACTAGTCCTTGCTTCAGACTCATCCACAGACGACTGGTTTTGGTTGTGGGGTTTTACTGCGTGATAAATATAAGCAGCACGGCAAAACAGTTCATACGCTCATTTTCTCCAAATCATAACCAGAGACCGGATACGTATTAAGTTTGCTGTTTAAAACAAATAAAGAACCAATAGAGGAGAATAGTTATGCGCGAACAGCGGCAGTGTTCGTGCGCATGTCAAGAAATCTATTCCGATTTGAAGCTTGTGACATAAAAAAACATATAAAAAGCACATCAACCCGATTACTTTATTTATCGTTCATGTACACACCGTGTTCGGATTCATCAATCGGATTGATTTCATTCCGATTGAACCAAAAGGGTGTCCATGTAAATGTAGCTACTGACATATTAATTCTTAAAGGGTTAGTTCACCCAAAAATGAAAATTAAGTCATTAATTACTCACCCCCATGCTGTACCAACCCCGTAAGACCTTCGTTCATCTTCGGAACACAAATGAAGATATTTTTGATTAAATCTGAGAGGTGGATCACTGCTACATAGGCTGCCAGAGGGAATGAAACTTGACGGCCCAGAAAGTCATTAAAGAACATGTTTAAATATTCCATGTGCCTACAGTGGCTCAACTATAAGTTTATCAAGCGACGAGAATACTTTTTTTCCGAAAAAAAAAAACAAATAACGACTTTATTCGACGACTACTTTTCTTCCTTGTGGAAGAAATGGAAATCTCTTGAACTCTCGTCTCAGGCCCACAAGGAAGAAAAGGAATAGTCGAATAAAGTCGTTATTTATGGGTTTTTTTTTCGGGAAAAAAGTAGTCTCGTCGCTTGATAAACTTATAGTTGAGCCACTGTAGGCACATGGAATATTTAAACATGTTCTTTAATGACTTTCTGGGCCGTCAAGTTTCATTCCCTCTGGCAGCCTATGTAGCAGTGATCCACCTCTCAGATTTAATCAAAAATATCTTCATTTGTGTTCCGAAGATGAACGAAGGTCTTACGGGGTTGGTACAGCATGGGGGTGAGTAATTAATGACTTAATTTTCATTTTTGGGTGAACTAACCCTTTAAAGGGATACTCCACCGTGTTTTCATATTAAACTGTTATTCCCTTAACTAAGACAAGTTGATACATACCTCTCTCGTCTCAGTGCGTGCACTAAATAGCTCTGTCTTGCGGCAAAACTTTGATAGCGCTTAGCCCAGTTCATTCAATAGCGGCCAAGCAGAGAAGCGACCAAACACCTCCACGTTTTCCCTATTTAAATAGTTACTCGAGTAGTGTTACTCGACCTAGGACGGTGACACAAAATAAAACGTTGGCTTTTCTAAACGTGTAAAATGGATAACTATATTGTATGGCGGAATACCATAGCAAATAATATCATCACTGCGCCAAGTCGAAGTGCAAACGTTTTATTTTGTGTCACCGTCCTAGGTAGAGTTACACTACTCGAGGAACTGTATTTAAATAGGGAAAACGTGGAGGTGTTTGGTCGCTTCTCTGCTTGGCCCCTATTGAATGAACTGGGCTAAGCTAATTGCTAACAAAGTTTTGCCGCAAGACAGAGCGATTTAGTGCACGCACTGAGACGAGAGAGGTATGTATCAACTTGTCTTAGTTAAGGGAATAACATAGTTTAATATGAAAACACGATGGAGTACCCTTTAAGTTCATCTCCCTGATGCTGGGATCCAGTCATTAGTTAAAGTCTCACTGGAGAGAGGAAGATGATCAGTGAATAACTTTTATTTTGATTTGCATCATTAATTCTGAAAGTTAATTGTCATGCAAACTAGTGGTTTTCAAACTTTATGTAATGGCCCCTTTTCCAGAAAAATATTCTAAAGCTCCACAAAAAGCAGCATTTAATTGACAGCTATTTTCAAACTTTTTTCTTTTTTTCCCAGATACTGGGGCTAATGATATTAAATTAACATGATTTATTTTGTGATGTCAGATTTTTCAAAAAATAAAATATTTTAAATATTTGTAATGATTTATTGTGCCCTGTCTCCCTATTATCTCCATCCAACTAATACACTGCTCGTAGTTTTTACGTTTTTGTTTTTTTTTCATATAAAAAGATGTGGGTTTGAAATGTCAGCCTAGATGACAATTTTTGGGTGAACTTTTTCTTAATGTGCTTTAGTTTTTTTTTTTGGGGGGGGGGGTTTCAGGGAACAGTCCTGTAATGGCTGTGTAGTCTGGTAATTGTCCATTTCGCTTGCATAGAGAGGGATTTATAGGTGTCTAGCAGAGATTCAGTGTCAGACCACGGTTAATAATATACTGACTCCTGTGTTTTTGTGCAGGGGTGACGCCAGCCCGGCCCACGATGCCTGTTGTGCCTCAGGTGGGCCTTGTGAACCCGGTGTTGGCCTCTCCGCCATCTCTCTCAGCAGCTGTGGCTGCAGCCCAAGAGGCAAAGAAGGAAAAAGAGGAGGAGGAATCCGCTCAAGACGGCACGGGCCAGGAGATGCTCAGTGAACAGGAGCACATGAGTATCTCGGGCAGCAGCGCAAGGCATATGGTCATGCAGAAACTGCTAAGAAAACAAGAGGTTAGTTCTCAATCACTAATGTTTGGGGTTAACAAGAAATGGTTTGAAAAGTCTCATGATCAAAAAACGTAAAAACAGTAATATTATTAAAATATGTATATATGTAAATTTCTATATAAATGAACTGGTCTATTTTAAGACATTTTAAAGTTGTTATTATTTTTTTTATCATGGCAAAGGTGAATTTTCAGCAGTCATTACTCCAGTCTTAAGTGTCAAACTTTTGAATGCAAGTTGATAATTTTGCAATGTTATAATTCGTGCTGGGCGGTATACCAGTTCATACCGAAAACCGGTGTATATTTTTCTTATGATATTAATTTTTTATATACCGCCATACCGATGTATTTAATTACACAACGTTCGGAACGAACGTTACGCTGCGCGACACTTGTTTCAGACGGACCCTTTACAATGTTGCACTTCTAAGCAGCTACTGCGAGGGTATACAGCAGTTTTCTTTTACTGTCTATTAGGGCTGGACGATATGGCCAAATTTTATATCACAATATATTTCTTAACTTCGGTCGATACGATATAATTCCGATATCGATATGAACAATATAAAAGCCTCAGAAAAACTGCCAAGAACGCCCATAACAGATGTCTGTTCCTAAAATCTTCTGAACAATGAATTTGCCAAGTCTATGAAATCTGCTGGAGTCTTTCGCTACTGCACCATAAACTACATGAAGCAATGAAATAACCCATCATAACAATAATATTCTCTTCTCAATACCTGCTACAAGACTATGAAAGCATAGCAATATTCAGTTTGAAATGTAATATGCAAAATGACAATGTAATATGTAAAATGGCAATGCATTTCTGTTTTTAAATTTACATTTGCCATAACATTTGTGCAACATTTGGTACACAAAATGGGGGAATTTTTTCCCGATTAAAATCCCATTTCCTGCATTTACATTAATTTAGGGACTATGGTGTTACAAAATCCAGGAAATAATTAAGTTGATTATAATGATAAATTCTGCCAAAAATAAAAGTAGGCTACTAAACTATGTATAACAAAAATATGTCTTACTTTTTCAAGACTTGAGATAATCATTTTATAAAGTCAAAAATGTTCACCATTAATGTTTTGTGTGTAAATAAAACTGAAATATACAGAAATTGAATAAGGTTATCAAATAGTCTGCGTAAATTATAAATTAAATGTAGATTAATCCTTATTAAAGCTACACACGTTCTTTAGACAACATCAGTGAGTAATTTGCTCTGTTCCCCTTTGTTCTTTGGTTAACTTAACTGACAGACAGAATTGGCTGCTGTCCCTTTAAGATCTGTCGCTGATGAGAGGATCTTACGCATTTAATTTTCTCATTTAGGCTACTCTTAACTTTCATTTAAGATTTTAATTAACTCATTTAGACTGTTCTTGTGAGGATACAATTGACAAAACTGACATTTTGGCATAAATGTGTGTGTTATTATTCAAGCGCTAAAGAAAGAGAACTGGATTCTGCGCGTGTGTGTGTGCGCGTCAGGACATTCACAGGGAGCGATACCTGCACATTAGAACTTTCGGTGAGCTATTTTTAGAGTGGACGCGACGTTCCTGGCCGCGGACGCGCGCATCGGCACAGTCTCCTGATCCTCGTTTGATGTGTTCCCGCTGCTAGTCGGACTCGGCAGTCACACTCCGGCACATTTTGCAGCACGCTGAAACACCGAAACACCACTGAATTAGTCTTTCCTCTCTTATCAACTATTTCGTATGCTTTCTCCTCACTTGTGGAAGCTCGTTCATTCACATTTGCATTGCGGTCAGGGGTGCTCATTCTGTGGCTGAAACTTGCCGCGTTGGAGATCCGCTGTTCTGAGCAGTGGCTGCGTGTCTGTGGTGTATGTCATCAGGAAAGTAGCCAATTGTGTTCTGCTCTTTCTGACGGCTGCGCGCCTAACGTCAGTCAGTGACAAATGCTGCTATGTATATTGAAATATCGAAAATGTTTAAAAATCATATCACCTTTGTCAAAAAAAAATATCGCGATATATATTGATATTGAATTATTGTCCAGCCCTACTGTCTATGGGTAAACAGCAGTGCTCTGGTGTTACGTTACAGGGAAGATGGATGCTGCAGAACTATGGTTCTGTGTTATTTTCCTGTCAAATGTCGAGAGCGTATTATTGTAGCGGGAAAGTACATTAATATAATGTGCGAGTGCGAATCTCTCTGCTCGCGCGCTAAATATAATGTGCCGCGCTCTCAGATATACGCTGCTCATGTTGGCCTATTTTCTCTGGGCTCGATCAGAGCATCCTGCACTTAAAACGTGTTCAGTGCAATCTCGAATCTCTCCTCTTCCCCAGCTAACAATTTTAGGTTATAAGAACGTTTTGATAACGTTCCCATTAAGTTATAAAAACGTTATTTCTGAATGTTCTAGGGACATTCAAAACGTCCAGTTTTTAGACGTTGTATTAACATTATTTCTTGGTTATAAGAACTTTATTCAAAACGTTATAAGAACATTAAATTCTCCCCGTCCAGTTTTTAGACGTTGTATTAACGTTATTTCTTGGTTATAAGAACTTTATTCAAAACGTTATAAGAACATTAAATTCTCCCGTTATATAAACATTGTATTAACGTTATTTCCTGGTTATAAGAACTTTATTCAAAACGTTATAAGAACATTAAATTCTCCCGTTATATAAACATTGTATTAACGTTATTTCCTGGTTATAAGAACGTAGAACGTTATTAGCTATTCTACAATATTCACTAATGACAGTAAAATAGACGATCCTAAGTCAATTTACTGCAATAATTCCCCTCTCAACCAGTGGAAAATGCTTTGAACACCTGATTATGCATGAAAAAAAAACGTCATAAACCGGAAAACCGGCATAATTATGGAAAAAACGTGATATAAATTTTTGGTCAAACCGCCCAGCACTAGTTAATATAAAGAGGGGCTGAATTTTAAACACTTTTCTGTATGCTCTTTCCTCAGTCTACGGTTATGGTGCTCAGGAACATGGTTGGACCTGAAGACATAGATGATGATCTGGAAGGAGAAGTAACGGAGGAATGTGGGAAGTTCGGAGCCGTTAATAGAGTAATCATTTACCAGGAGAAGCAGGGTGAGGAGGAGGATGCCGAAGTCATTGTAAAGATCTTTGTAGAGTTTTCAGCAGCATCAGAGATGAACAAGGCCATTCAGGCACTCAACAACCGCTGGTTCGGAGGTCGCAAGGTGATCGCTGAGATGTACGATCAGGAACGGTTTGACAACAGTGACCTCTCTGCATAGACTGTCAAATACATCCTGCCCTACATAACCTTTTCTTCTCTCTCTCCATCTCTCCTTTTCCTCTTTCTCACTTACACAGAAGCAGCCGCCAGCCACTCTTCCCAGTGGTCCTGGCTTCTCTTTATAACTTGTAATTATTTTTTATCGATGTTGATATTAATATTATTAATGATCCCTTCTTGGGACAGGCAAGGAAATGCTCATGAATATTTTTTTTATTGTTGCTGTACTTAAATGTGAATGACTGGATGCCCCCCTCCCTCCTTTTTTGGTCCATTGGTTTACTCCCCATTACACCAATCAGATGTTGTTCAAATTCAGTTTTTGTTGCCCCCTCTCCCCCCCCTTATTGTTTAAAATATTGTCAATAGCCTGTTATGATGCTCTTGGTTTCAAATGCCAGAACAATAAATTCTTCAAATATAAGACTTAGGTCTTTTCTCTTTATGAAATTGTATGGAAGTGTGTGTATGGAAAGTTTTTTTTTTTTTTTTTGTGGTGGTTTTCTTGTGCTTTGTCATCTGTTTAAAAGAGCAGGTGCTGGAATTATGGTTAAAGTGTATAAACAAGGTATGGAGTGGTTCTAAGGCTGCGTTTACACTTGGAATTAACATGCGACCTGTATCCGGAGGTTGTCCACACACATTGAAAAGACAAGTGTAAACGCAATTCTGATCGGAATGTTATCCGATCAGCGTGTCCAGATTCCGGGGGTAGTCGAGGACGCATTGTGATCGGATCTCAGTGTAATGTAAACGCAATCCAGCCATCGTGTCTGCATCATGGTCTGCATTCACAGGGTGACGTCATATAAATCCCCCCCAGTCTCCCCACGTGGCTGTTAGAAAATAATGTCCAGGCGCAGTTTAGACAAGTAATTAAACTTATTTGAACTTTACAATAAACATTGTATTACAAGATACTATGTGTGTCACTTTTCATTTTAATTGTACAACATATGTGAACGAGGCGATCGCCTGTAGGATACAATCACAGTCAGTCATGAGATCAAGAGCTGCACACTGCTTTGACAAGAGGAATAATCGGAATTTTTAAATGTTGCATGTTTTTATTGTTTCAGGATGTTTATCAATCCCAGATATAGTCATTGCAGGCTAAAATCTTAAACCCAGATGATCGATGATGTGACTTGTTTAACGTGATCAACCCAGTTATCTTTGTATGATCAACTCTGGAAGTATTCCTTCGTTCAAAGCTTAATTTGATCTAAGACGGGAGATTAAGTAAAGTGAGTCAGGGAAAGCAATTGGAGCATTCTTTAATTTACATCTTTACTCTTAATCTGGTGTCGTGCCACAGACTTAATTTAAGGAAACAGAAATCCGATCGGTTCTCCAGATACAGAGGCTACTTAATGTGAACAAAGGTAAACGCGCCAAAGTCCTGATTGGCAAATGATAGGATCACAGTGATCGAATAATGTCAAGCGTAAACGCAGCCACAAAGCCTGGCCACGGCACTCTCTATTAAGTACCGAATTTTGGTGGTAGTTCCACCAGAGTTCCACTGGGGGGCGATCGTCCGAGTGCAAAATGAATGGGAGTCTATGGAGCTAGACGGCTAAATTTTTCTCTTTAATCTTTATCCCGATTGCCGTTCAGAAATCTCAGATTTGAATGTAGATAATGCAAGTTCAACATGGGTTATGGGTCCAAAGTTGAATGAACAAGTACTTATGTCCCTTAGATTTCCTACAGGCTGAGTTGTGGTTGCCCATAACACGCTAGCGTTTTGCTAATGGACTTTGATTGGTCAGTGAAGGACTGATTACGTCCAGAGATACCGCTTGATGGCTTCGTGGCATCCGAAGTATTTTCGGCGTGGTCTTTTAAAACAACAAAACAAAACCTCTTCTAGCACGTGTATTTACCTGTGTCAGCGGTGTTGTCGATGCCTCGAGAGAAAAGAAAGTGCAGATCGCGAAAGCACCAAAGTGACTGAAGGATTGCAGTAAAGCAGTTCTATGATCGTACGATGTGAATGACGTCATTGCCATTTTAAAAGACTTTTTAAAGCAAATAAGTGACTCTAAAAAATCTAACACCCAGTAATCTGTAATTTCTTTGCATCTCCTTTCGAAAACAACATTCAAATTACTATACAAAAAATTATATCCTGAGAAAGTGGATTTTTAGGGGTATAGCTCCATAGACCTCAATTCATTCTGCACTCGTCCTGTGAGCGCCCTCATATGGAGCCAGAGTGGAATTTCAACCAGTTCAGAACCGGAAGTTTACTGCCAGTGAAACTTCTCCCCATATTAGACATTCTCTGGCAGCCATGAAGTTTATATTTGCATAATGCTTTTTTGAGTTCAAATCCAACATTGATTGTTTTATCAGGAGGTGTGTAAACTTTCCATTTGTACTTTAAAAGCAGAAAAACAAATGGTGAACATGAGCAAAAGTAGGCTAGGCCTAGCAGGCTAAATCTGAGGTCTAAATGTCTTTCTTCACCTTTTTGTGAATCAAGGCCTTTAAAAGGACTTAAATCAGAGCAGAAAGTCTTAAATACTTAGCCATTGCATTAAATCTTGCGTGAGGGATTTTCATGTTTCATTTTAAAATTTCTGCACCACGTGGCTTAGATTTAATAACTGTAAGTAACCGGCGTAGAGAAACTCGATAAACATGCACACAGTTGCATCTTTTCTGAACATTGCGGCTTTTAGATATTAAATTGGGGAAATGCTTGTCCCAAAGAGTATTTGCAATAATGCTAGTTTTGTCAGTTGTGTTGACATGCATTTAGTTTATAATGGTTCACTACCTTATAAATTGAGTTTGAGTCATGCTGGTCTTTATATTATATTGGCTAATCTAAAGACATTTAGATTGACGACAAATCTGAATGTTCTAATAAGAAAATAAAAGGGGTTTTATTCAGCTTCCGGTTTTAGTATGATAACTTACTGATAATGCGTCCTTAGAATTATTCTTTAAAAGTTTCCTGACTTGGTCTTAAAAGGTTCTTTTTAAAAAGGGGTCTTAAATTTATCTTCATAAAACCAGCAGAAACCCAGTCTTATTTCATAATCTTGGGGAGGGCCTCTGGTTTCAAAGTAGACCAATCACAGCTCTTGTAGTCTGTGTAAATGTGACACCAGTGACTGGTTCTGACTAAGATCAGTCTAACAGTGCAGAACATCAGTTACTGTACAAGATGAGAGGTTTACTGTTACTGCTTAGTGCTCTGTTACTGCTGGAGACAACAGACGGAAACGAAGAATATAATCAACTAAGCCAACATGATAAAGCCATTATTGACAAGGCAATAAAACTAGCCAATGAGAACCATGGAAAAACCAAACACCTTGATTTTGCCTCCGTTTTAAATAAAGTAAGTTATTTAATTCAAATGTTAAACCTTTATCAATTTGCTGTAGTTTGTTTTCTGTGCTTATGCATCTGCCTTAAAAGTGCTTGATAAAGATATTTAAACATCTCCTACATGTAAGGTTGTCATTGCTTTATCTGTATCTTTCCCCATATGACAGAATTATGACAAGCGCATGCTTCATGTGATATTAAGATCCACCTCATGTGACAAGACGACACAAAATATCCATCGGAAAGACTGTAAAATCCAAGATAAGGCAAGAGTAAGTAGCTCACTCTCACAGAAGGATTTTAATAGTGTAAATGCCTATAGTAGTCATTGTAGAATACACTTAAAAAAAGTTTACAGTTTCACATAGATCAATTGTATTTTTCTCAGCCTCAAGTTTCTTGTGTTGACTGTGATGGAAAGATGTCCTGTTTTCTTCTCAGAGAGACAGAAAAGGTACATCACATATTAGTCACATTTTGGGGACAAAGACTTCCATTCACCATCAGGATCAACCTATTTGTTGCCAAGACATTTCTGCACTAAAAGGTTTTAACTGTTCTCATTGCAGATTGAACAAGCTTTATCTGAATGTTTGCCCTCAAGGAGTCATCTTACTGGGGCAGGACATTCGTTGGCACGGAAAGCAGAAAATGAGAAACAAACTGGATGTCTGGGATGTATCTGAGAAATAAAAACGATCAAGGATTTTTGCAACTGGCCATATGAATAAATAAAAAAAACTAATAATTAAATGTAACCTATAAAATTGACCTCTCAGGTCAAGTTTCTTTATCTAGAATTTAAATGAAGATTAATGTGTATTGTCCAATTATTAGTTTTTTCAATATGTTTCAATTTAATGATGTAATTTTGAGAGAAAAATGGAAAATACAGTAGTCTTCATTCGTACGTAGGCACTCAACAACCGCTGGTTCGGAGGTCGCAAGGTGATCGCTGAGGTGTACGATCAGGAACGGTTTGACAACAGTGACCTCTCTGCATAGACTGTCAAATACATCCTGCCCTACATAACCTTTTCTTCTCTCTCTCCATCTCTCCTTTTCCTCTTTCTCACTTACACAGAAGCAGCCGCCAGCCACTCTTCCCAGTGGTCCTGGCTTCTCTTTATAACTTGTAATCATATTCATCGATTATGTACACACTCCCCCCCCCCCCCCCCCCCTACCTTTTATTGTTTAAAATATTGTCAATAGCCTGTTGATGCTCTTGGTTTCAAATGCCAGAGCAATAAATTCTTCAAATATACACTTGGGTCTTTTCTCTTTATGAAATTGTATGGAAGCTTGTTTTGTTGAAATACAACAAAACATGGAGATCTTTTTAGTGGTGGTTGTTTTTGTGAGCTTTGTCCTCTGTTTAAAAGAGCAGGTGCTGGAATTATGGTTAAAGTGTATAAACAAGGTATGGAGTGGATCTAAATGCAGCCATGAGCCAAAGTTTATATTTGCATAATGCTTTTTTGAGTTCAAATCAAACATTGATTGTTTTATCAGGAGGTGTGTAAACTTTCCATTTGTACTTTAAAAGCAGAAAAACAAATGGTGAACATGAGCATTAAGTAGCATAAATCTGAGGTCTAAATGTCTTTCTTCACCTTTTTGTTAATCAAGGCCTTTAAAAGGGCTTAAATCAGAGCAGAAAGTCTTAAATACTTAGCCATTGCATTAAATCTTGCGTGAGGGATTTTCATGTTTCATTTTAAAATTTCTGCACCACGTGGCTTAGATTTAATAACTGTCAGTAACCAGTGTAGAGGAACTTGATAAATATGCACACAGTTGCATCTTTTCTGAACATTGCGGAATTGAGATGTTAAATTGGGGAAATGCTTGTCCCAAAGAGTATTTGAAATGCTAGTTTTGTCAGTTGTGTTGACATGCGTTTAGTTTATAATGGTTCACCAGCTTATAAATTGAGTTTCAGTCATGCTGGTCTTTATTTTATTGGCTAATCTAAAGACATTTAGATTGACAAATCCAAATGTTCTAAAACTAAAATAAAAGGGGTTTTATTCAGCTTCCAGTTTTTATGACCAAAGTATGTTTGATAACTTACTGATAGTGTGTCGTTAGATGTATTCTTAAAAGTTTCCTGACTTTGTCTTAAAATGGTCTTTTAAAAAGGGGTCTTAAATTTATCTTCATAAAACCAGCAGAAACCCAGTCTTATTTCATCATCTTGGGGAGGACCTCTGGTTTCAAAGTAGACCAATCACAGCTCTTGTGGTCTGTGTAGATGTGACACCAGTGACTGGTTCTGATTAAGATCAGTCTAGCAGTGCAGAACATCAGTTACTGTACAAGATGAGAGGTTTACTGTTACTGCTTAGCGCTCTGTTACTGCTGGAGACAACAGACGGAAACGAAGAATATAATCAACTAAGCCAACATGATAAAGCCATTATTGACAAGGCAATAAAACTAGCCAATGAGAACCATGGAAAAACCAAACACCTTGATTTTGCCACCATTTTAGATGCTGTAAGTTATTTAATTCAAATTTTATCATTTTACAGTAAATGTATTATTTCACTGTTATTTGTTTTGATTTGTTTGTTTTCTGTGCTTATGCATCTGCCTTAAAAGTGCGTGATAAAAATATTTAAACATCTCCTACATGTAAGGTTGTCATTATGCTTTATCTGTATCTTTCCCCATATGACAGAATTATGACAAGCGCATGCTTCATGTGATATTAAGATCCACCTCATGTGACAAGACGACACAAAATATCCATCGGAAAGACTGTAAAATCCAAGATAAGGCAAGAGTAAGTAGCTCACTCTCACAGAAGGATTTTAATAGTCTAAATGCCTATAGTATTCATTGTAGAATACACGTTTTAAAAAAAGTTTACAGTTTCACACAGATCTATTGTATTTTTCTCAGCCTCAAGTTTCTTGTGTTGTCTGTCCTGGAACCATGACCTGTTTACTTCTCAAAGAGACAGAAAAGGTACATCACATATTAGTCACATTTTGGGGACAAAGACTTCCATTCACCATCAGGATCAACCTATTTGTTGCCAAGACATTTCTGCACTAAAAGGTTTTAACTGTTCTCATTGCAGATTAAACAAGCCTTATCCGAATGTTTGTCATCAAGGAGTCATCTTACTGGGGCAGCACATTCAATGGCACAGAAAGCAGAAAATGAGAAACAAACTGGATGTCTGGGATGCATCTGAGAAATAAAAACAATCGAAGATTTTTGCAACTGGCCATATGAATAAAAAAAAAACTAAGAATGAAATGTAACCTATAAAATTGTCCTCTCAGGTCAAGTTTCTTATTTAATTATGGAGATTAATGTCTATTGTCATATTATTAGTTTTCTCAATATGTTTCAATGTCATGATGTAATTTTGAGAGAAATATGGAAAATACAGTAGTCTTCATCAGTATGTCCTGTGTCGAATAACATACAAGTCAAATTAATAATTGTTTAAGAATGTCTAAATATTCTTCATACAAAACCTTGTAAAATTGTCCACAAAGTTTCCATGAATGAAATGTTACAAATCTTGATCTTTAGATGATTTATTGGCACCGAATTTGAGAGGCCCGATTTAATCTTGCAAAGATCTGTAAACAGATGTCCTGCAGTGTGACGCTGTTATTTGGTTATTTTGGTTGTTTTAATTTGTGTTTTAATCAATGCAACTTGTATTATGGGACTTGAAGGTCAAATGCTAACTGTTGGCTTTATGGAATTTTTTAAAATTAAATTAATCATAACTTACATTCCTTTTTCTTTCAGGATTAGCATATATAGGCTTTTTAAAAACTAAATATCCCCAACACTAAGCCAAAGTGTGTCTGAATATGTAACAGAAGGGGAAACAAAACTTGACAGCTGTCTAAATATATAACCTATTGACTTGATTAACAAGCTTAAGTAATCAAAGAATCCAGATTTGCTTTTACGTAACAGAAGGGTTTGCTGAATTGTACATATAAAGAACTAATCATATTGTAGAAAAATTATTTAATGAATCATATACCTTTTTTCAAGCTCCTATTCTATAAAAACTGTTGTACACTTTTTGGAGGGGGGATTCTCCCAGCCATGATTAAAGCATTATTGGAAGGCATTGCCTGGAGTCTGTCTGATTACTGTTGCGCAGCAGGCTGAACACTAGCGATCTTATTTCTATTCTCAAGTGATAGTGCTGAAGGGGAACACCAGAGACCTTATTCCCGAATGATAATGATCATAAGGGTCGGAGACGGCTAGAGTATAAATTTGTCAAATTAAGTCAGGTGTATAGGGGAATTTCTACCACAGCTTTAAATCAAAATGGCATCTCAATGTCACATCTGAATAACAATGTCTGATACTTGTGTACACTATCAAATGAAACTCTATTTAAAACTACTTTTCAAGCAATTTAAAGTAATTCCATTTAAAGCAACATTTTTCAAACTGTTATTCTGCATACATTCTTTTCATATATTAACTGAGAAGTTACAGGGAATATTTACCCCTTTTACAAAAATGTATTTATCACACTACAGTTGAAATGAACTAGTAAAATCAAGAAGGTTATTAAAAGTAAAAAAAAAAACAACGCAATTGTTTATAGTGTTTACAACAATATAACTACACCATGTTTATTTCTAATTAGTTGCTGTATTTACAGGTTTTCTTTATCGCTTTGGCTCAATTCCCAAATGAGACTTTTTTTTCTCAAAAACAATAAGGTCTCTGAACAATTAGTTTCTTGTTCACATCAGATTTGGATTTCTTATTGATTTAAGCAAATTACATGTGTTTTGGCACATGTGTGAAAAAGAATTAGTACAATTGTCTACTATTTGTGCAACATAAATGGACAGGGATTGTTGATCAAATCTAATGAGTTGATTCTCAGTGTTACTTTCAAACTCTTCACAACTTCTAAACATTCTTTCATCGTGTGAGCCTTCACATGCAAAATGATCCATTCAATTATCAAAATCTGTCATACATGCATGTATATTCCATAAATACAGCGTTTCGCATAAGTGAATACACCCATGCTAAAGTTGACTAAAAAGAGTAATAAAAAGAGAAATTGATCTTGATGCCTTAATTAAACAAATGAGGAAAAATTCAACCTTTAAGGACACCAATTTTCTTAGAGATTGGCATAGGGTACTTTCCATAAGATCATCTCTCAATGCAAATCAAACTATTAGGCTAACTGAAATAAAACCATGCCAATCTCTAGGTATGGTGAAGGGTGTGTGATAATGTGGGGCTATTTTAATTCCAAAGGCCAAGGGAACTTTATTATTATGAATAGTATCCTGGATGAATGAAATAACTGGCCTTTAAAAGTAAAAATCTGCCTGCCTTTATGGTAATTTAACATAGTGTACTGACTTATGCACCCTGTATTTTAAGGAAGAACATTTATTTATTTATGATACATTATTCATTCACAAAGAAAATGGGTGTCCTTAAAGGTTAGAGTTTTCCTTATTTTTTAATTAAGGCATTATTTTTTATTCCTCTTTTTAGTCAACTTTAGCATGGGTCTATTCACTTATGCTAAGCACTGCACCTATGACATGGACTATTTGTAATGTCTGCTGAATTGGCAAATGGCCTGCCATTGTAATGAAATAGGAATAACGATATTACCAATCAAGTTTGGAAGCATACAGTAGGCTATGTGCAACAAGCAACTGTGAATTTTCAGTTTACATGTACCACATTTCTACCAATATGTGCTGTATAAATACAAATGTTCAGTCCCACTTTATATTAAGTGTCTTTAATTACTATGTACTAAAATTGTCTACAATTTAATTGCATTGCACTTATTGTGTATATGTTTTTACATTGTACATTTACAAAACTGCATGTTATTACAGCTATTCTGCAACTTTTTCTCAGTCGCTTTAGTGCATTTCTCAGATCAGAAATTAAATTAAAACTACTTGTTCAACCTCTACATCATCTAGTCACTTGTGCACATCATAAAAGCAGTTTCTCATTCTTTTGATCAAGTTGCGATTGCTTTAGTACATTCATGCAATTGATTATGTACAATTGTCTGCAGTTTCCTACATTATCAGTTGCCATGTTGCTCAAAATCTATTAAATAGTTCTCTGTGCAATAGTCTTACCCCTCAAAACATCTAATCATTAGTTCATAGTATAAGTTATTAAATGCAAAATGGTTGATCTAGTTGTTATAAACTGTCAAGCATATTTTCTACACATTTCTATTAGACTTTTTGCAAATGTGCCACGAACTGATGAATTGTGCAGGTGAATCTTGACTTTCACTAATGAAGAGAATGTAGATTAAACAATGAGAAACCAGTTCTCTGAAATGGCTCAAAGTTGCATCTCATGAAGCTTCCATTGGCAAGTAAGTATATATACAGTGCTGCATGCAAAAGCAAAGTTCTGCTAAGGGGTCTTTCCTGTGTTTGCCTTTCTAATGTTGTATTCTCACCTTTGTGCCCCTATTTCTATTTCTTTTCTATATCACAATAATATTGTAATTTTTTTTTTGTCAGACCACTAGTTTAAGTGTAAATGTGAATCCTATCCAGTCTCTTACAATCAATAATTATAACTCAGTTACAGTATTGTGTAAATTTGTACTTTTGAAATGGATATGACATACAGAAGAAGCACAGCTTTGTACATTTCAACACAGTAACTGTCATCCAAACTGTTGCCATAGTTTACATCAGGTAATACTAACAGAGTGCATTGTTTTATTGGCAACATGACTAAGCATTTTTTACTATCTTGTTTGTGAACAATGACACAAGGACTTTTCATTCTGATGGCATGTTCATTGACATAAATACTTACTTTTGAGAGATGAATTAAAGATTTTGAGTAAGTTACAAGCTTTTGCGGGTAATCCAATGTGTTGGTGCTGTTTGTACGAATTGTTTTGAGAATGCACATACTTCTTTGCAAATATTAAGGATGATTTGGGAAATGCACCAAAGCGACTGAGAGAAACTGTAATAAATTATTCACAGGATCAACACTGGAGAGACTTTGGCTTTAAAGACCATTTGTTTCAGTAATGCCATGTCTTTACAAAACGTCCCAGAATACACCCTAAAAACTAAATAATAAAGGCCTCTGCTCAAATGTTCGTATAGTCTTTTCTTTTTTGCAGCGAGCCTTGGATTTATTGTATGGCACACTTTAGAGAATGTGGAAAGGTATCATATTTTGAATGAATATAAAAAGTGTGATAGAGAACATCTGTGATGTTCATGATATAACAAATGAGAAGAAACGTGGATCTTTGCAACTTATTGAACAAATTTGAAGTAGTGAAATATTAAGAGATAAAAAAAATTATACCAGTGAATAGTGTCATATCTGACAAAAGGTTCATAGATAGATAGATAGATTTATATTTGCAGATAGCATTGATACCTCAGCTGCCTAGTTTCATTTCCCCTTTTGTTATACACAGTCATGCAAAAAAAAATCTAGGAGTCTATTTTGATCCTCTTCTCCAATTTGACAAGCATGTAAATGCAGTTGTAAAGAACAGCTTCTTTCAACTCAGATCTGTATAGCAAAACTGAAACACTTTCTTTCTAGTAAAGACCTCGAAATTGTGATTTATGCACAAATTTCCTCTCGACTGGATTACTGTAACTCTCTGTGCGTTGGACTCCCTCAAGCTACACTGTCTTGGTTACAGATGGTTCAAAATTCTGCAGCCAGATTGATAAAGGGATCATATCTCCACAGTCTACCTTTGAACATCAGGGCCACTCCATCACTGGATGGTTTTAAATGCAGTTTAAAGATTTATTTTTACTCTCTAGCGTTCACACGATACTGTGTATGTATTTTAATAGTTGGTGTTCTACGTTATGCCTGTATGTATTGTATATACATTTTGATACTTGATTTTTATCTCCATTTTTGTCTCCTTTGTTCTTTTCCCTATTAAATTCTGATTTAAAGCACTTTGGATCAACTACAGTTGTGTTAAACTTGTGCTCTATAAAAAAAGAAACTACTAATTGTAAGCCTGTTTATTGGTCCAATGAGGGTTTCCAATAATACAGGTGAAGTTCTCTGCGGGTTACTGTCTTTCCCTTTACGCAACACAACAAGATTAAATGGAACACATTTTTCTCATATGTATTGACTCGTTATTTCATCTGACTCCATAAATGAAAAGGGTTTTTTTAATGATATCTGGGTATCATTAAAAGTGAGCGAATGTTTGATTATTCTTTTGAAACTCTTTAATTATGTTTTACCCATTCAGATTAGGAAACTATGCCGCTTAGAGGTCCTCGCATCTTCTGCGGGTCTCACGATCACAATCTCGTCAATTCCGTCACTAAACAGAGGTTTTGACTAATATCTCAGACGGTCGGATTCACCCAAAACACAATCAGAGATACTTTTCTTTTAGTCCCCTTGAATTGCATACACTTGAACTTAATTCAATAGTTATACTTTAGTAGAGGTTTTGGCCCTATTATAGGTATGAGTCGACCAACGATACTTTCCTCATAATAGTTTAGACTGGCCAAGCCCGCGCGTGATCTCTCACATACACTTATCTAAATTTACATTAAATTAAGAAAGAGGTAAAATAGACGTACCCAAATTTAGGCTGGTCAGGCAGCACGTTAACTACCCCTAAACGGAATGCCCCGTCTCTACAAAGCAAGTACACTTGAACTAGTGACAAAGTATTAGGATACAAAGGATTAGCGAATCCGATAATCTCCTTGGGAGAACAAACTCAAGAGTCAATCAGAGTAAAATCAAACGTTTACAATTTATTGACCAGGTAATGAAGCAATATTTCAAAATCCAATTCATGAGAATAAAATCATCAGTTGATCATATCACAACAGAAATCGAGGAATTTGTAGAAAGTATTAGCCTACCTGGCAATTAGCCTACACACAGCGATTGTGTTGGCAGTCAACAGACTCCCAGAACCTTTTGCCCATTTTCCTTATAAACCCAGATAATTCAATTTGCTTACCAAATGGTGGTGTCTGTCATTATAATTAGATTTGGTCCCCTAGTGAGGGGCGCACAACTGTGAGATCAGAATGGAGGATCTGGGAGGGAACATCTTAGAGGGACACACTACTTATCATATTTTTTAACTTCTTTTAGCTTTCCATTATGGTTGGTAGAATGAGACCATTTTACCAGGCGCACTGAGATACTTTAAATGATACCAAGCATGCATAGTTACTTATTTGTACACATTTAACATGTCATGGGTTTTCAGTGAGTTTCAGGTGAGCATGAGAAGTGGGAGATTGTTCAAGTGAGGTGTGAGCTGTGAGTTGAATTGCGCCGTGTTTCAGATGCTGCTGTTATATCATTATGCAAGTGAGGGTTCAAATGTTAATTCTCAGGAGAGTCTTTGTTTCCACCAGGGGTGGCCCAGACTTTTCGGCACCCGCCTTACAGTAATATACAATTTTATAGTAAAAAAAAAAAATTCAGACACACAAAGTGCTGGGGACATTTTGTTTTTAAAAGCATATGTTGATCTCTAAAGAAAAATAAATGTTAGTATGATTAATTAAAAAGTCCTTAATGATAGACAGATAATAGTACAGACAGTACAGATAGATATATAGATAGATAGATAAATAGAAAGAAAGATAGAAAAAGAAAGAAAGATAGAAAAGCCTATCGAGACTTTAATTGGATGTTAAAACAAATGATGATATAATTTAGGAAAAAACTAATATTATGGAAGAAAAAACTGTCCGTCAGACAAACACATGTTTCCGGGCTGCCTCTGTTGACTTCCGGGAACATGGCGAACACCGGGGCGGCGGACGACCACTGGCGGAGTGCAAGGGGAGTGTAGCGGAAGACTGGGCACCCTGAGGTTACCAGGCCCTGACAGACGAGTCCGCCACGGCGACATGCGATTATGAGTCTGTATCGTGATCATACAGAAAAATAGTTCCGACCAGGCAGCTTTACCTTCACCTACACTGATAATCACTGACTTTAGTTGCTGGGGAAGGAGTCGTGCATGTTGATCAAGCCATGTCCTACTGGATCGCACCAGATTCACGCACTGTATTTTTAGCCATATTTTAGTACACCTCTCAGCATTTCGCGACACCGAGCAAAACAACCGCAGCTTCAACACGCAAATACTGTGCAATCATCGGTGTTGCAGCTCGTTAGCAGCGCTCAGCTCTGCTCTTCTTCCGGGGCCTCAGCAGATGCTCCATAAATCCAGCGTTTACAACATGTCAGTCCCCTTAAAACTTTATTAAAGATCAGTTTTTGAATCCACACCGCTGTGCAACACAGTCAACCGTCGAATCGGCAACAATCTTGCCAATGCCACCGACTCCTGCGGGCAAATTCCTCCTCCTGACCCTGCACATCCATCCACGCGCCATCCTCTGAGATAAACATGTAAGCCTGCTTTTAACCATCACGCGAGGTCGTATGGCAGCAAATGTAATGTTTAATCTGTTTTATAGTGGTTTATTTTTCGAGACAAATTAAGCTTTTCTGACACGAAACTATTAACAAGCGACAAAGGGAATGCTAGAAGTTTAGGTCCAACATCTTGTCATTATTTACTCATCGTCATGTTTTCAAACCAGAATGACTTACTATTTTCTGTGGCACAGAAGATAGCAAATGAGAATGGGAGATGTCAAGCTCTAAAAAAAATCATAAAGTAGTTCATATAACTTTATTGCAAGTCTGTAACCGTTATTCTAGTCTTCAGTGTCAAATGATCTTTAGAAATCATTCTAATTTTGTGCTCCATAAACATTTATTATTATTATTAATGTTGAAAACAATTATTTTGCTGCTCAATATTTTTTTTGTGAACCATAATACATTATTTCAATTTATAAAAGCATAGTTAAAGTGGTTCATGTCTATTTTCCAATTCTTGTCTCTTTAAAGGGGACAAATGCTGTGGAAATGGCATGTCATAGTGACTAATCCAACCATTGACACACCAACATGAGGCAATGACAGCAGATGCAATTAATGTCAATCTCTGTTTACAGCAGTTGAACTCATAATGAAATATTCTATATCCAATATTTGGATTAGTGCTAGTTAGATGTTCATTTTTCAGTGCTTTAGCAAATTTGGTCCCTCTTATCCTGAATATGTGATTCCACAACTGTTAAAACTGTTGAAAGGTTTGGGGTTGGTAAGGCTTTTTAAAGATGATGTTGAAAGTCTCTTATGATCACCAAGGCTGCATATTGTTACAATTTAAAATAACTCTTTTCTATATTAATGTATTTTGTACCCCAGTCTTCAGTGTCATTTGATCCTTCAGAAATCATTTTAATATGCTGATTTGGTTCTCATTCTCAAGTAACGTTTCTTCTTATTAATCTAAAGACTAATCTAAATGTATTAATCTTAACTAAAGTTCCATATAACAGTTTTTACTTAAAGATAAAATTGTTTTGTAACATTATAAATGTCTTTAATACCTTTGATCAATTTAATGCATCCTTGCTGAATGAAAGTATTAATTTCTTTTTTTAAGTAACCTTACTCACCCCAAGCTTTGGTGTACATCCAAGTCTAGATGCACATTTGATCTGTTTTTAAAGTTTTGTATCTGGATCAACCTCATAATCATGAAAATTCATAAACGTATATCTTAATTAATAAATGAGGTCTGATTCAGATGTGAGGATGGGATATCCTCTCCTCCTCTCAGCCCCTGAAGGAAAGGGCACATCAGTCTGACAATTCTCAAGTTACCATCTATTTCTGGAGCTGCTCCTGCCTACTTCATTGGTGTGGAGATTGTTTTCTATAAGTGCTGAACCATAATTTTGCATTTCACTGTGGTTCAGCACTAAAATCTGCTGTATACAGATTGAAAAAATCATTTGGACTATGAAGTTTACTTAATAAAGGATATGCTTTCTATTTGCAGGAGTGTTCTCTTGAACTTCACATTTGGACCACCCTATATACCATGCTGGGGCTGCCTGTTCGCTTTGGCCTTTTAACCTGCAGGAGATTCTCCTCGCCCCACCAGCCTTCTCGTCTACTGAGTCTAGGTGCTCTTACTAGTATGTACACCACACGCATGTACAGCGGTGGTGGGGGCAAGCCAGGTCGGCGCATCAGCCTGATGGGAGGAGGGCCGCCCATGCTGGAGAACCACCATCATCCACTCCCTCCACATCACCCTCATGTCCATCATCCTCAGAGCTACCCACCCGTTTATCAAGCCCGTCTAGATGCCCACCGGCCCCATTACCAGACCCACCAGCACTATCACACGCACCCTCAAGTCGCCCACCTCCCCCCTCCGCACTACCAGCCTCATGCACATTTGCACCACGGCAAGAAGAAGACCTGGAACTTCATCCATGAGAAGATGAGCTACGACACCTTCTTCACCATGAAGCGACTGATCGATCGCTCGCGCACCGTGGATGAAGTCCTCCGCTGGGTCACGCAGAATCCAGGAAAGATCTCGCACAATCATTACCCCATTGCCCTACAGAAGATCGGTCAGCTCCTGGTACTGCAGCAGGCTGGGGGTCAGGCGGGTGGCGGCGGTGGTGGAGGAGTGGGCGAAGGAGCCTTGCCAGTGACCTCTGTTGGAGGTTCAGGGGAGAACGCAATACGACACATTCTGGATAATCAGGACTTTCAGACTCTCTGTGATGCCATTGTCAGTGACTGCTCCAAGTTCGACAACTTCAGCATTGTTAACTGCCTTTATGCTGTAGCTGCTCTTGGTGAGTTCTTCACTTTCAGTCTGGGCCTAGGCTTAAGCCTTGTCTGTGAAACCGGGGGACAATCTCTTACAATATGTAAACAATATTAATATGTATGCCTATATGCAAGTGTTTGAATGATAACATCACCTCTTTTTATCAAACAGATCCTTTATAGTGGTTATATCAACATCTCTCTACAACGTGAAACCATTATCCATTATTCCAGGCTAAAAATCAAAATGTCCTTTTATTGGAATAATAAGTGACAGAGTTTTGGTTTTTCCTTCCCAACTCCTGATTAACTTCCACACATGTAATGTGTTACTAACAATCCTGTTCTGCCCTAGACTAGATATTCTTTAACGTCTAAATCAAAAAAAAAAAAAAAAAAAGGCCAATGAGATTGGTAAACCATTGCCTAAGTTGAGTGATTCAATGTCCTACCAAACTGAATCTGGATCATCTTCACCCATTCAAAAATAAACCGAAACTGTGAATCACAAGACATCGTTTGTGTCTGGGAAGTTGCATCTCAGTCAATTTTAGTCTTTGTTTCTTTCGGTTCCTAATAAAAGAGCTGAACCAGCCATTAATACGTTTAATTATAGTGCAATTTAGAAGAATTGGATTCTTGTAAGTACAAGAAACGAGGCAATACTATCATCTTGATCAATGCAATCCTTCCTAACATAGACAATAGCTGGGGAGTGCATCTATCTGAATCCTCATGCGTAGACCTATACATTTCTGTAATTTTATATCCTGAAACTTTACAAAACTTTCCATAATCACTGGAATAGACTTCTCCGGTTGAGAAACAAACAAAAGGATGTCGTCTGCATAAGCGATTTTATGTAGTCTTATACAAGTATCTGGTGTAAAATTTTGTTAATTAGAATACACACTCCCCTATAATTTGAAGTAAAAGATGCAAAAAATACATGGCACAACACAGTCTCTCTGGAGCTTCATCTTGAAGCAGAGCTTTATCAACCTTTTTATTCTTCAAAAAGGAAATAACTTTTTGGAAATAACAATTCATTTTCAAATTGTTTTATGTCAGCTGAAACATATTTAATTTAAATTATTTAAATAAATTATAAAATATTTCAAAAAGAAATAATAATTATTTAAAAAAAAAACCTACACAATATGTATATAAAAAATCTTTAAGAATATTTATTATAATGGAAAAAGTGCTCAGTTCCAGCGCAAAATATGTTTCCCGTGCTAGCTAAAGTATATGCTGTTCTTTAAGCAAATGTGCTTAGAAAATTTTTATAAAAGTAGAAAAATGTTGTTTAAAATAGTTTTAGGTGAAATGCAGCATCTAACACTCCTGTCACTGCTTGATGTGTCATTCAGCCACCAAGTTACAGTCTATATGTTCTATATCTATAGTTTCTTGAACTTGACTTTTAATCGTATGTGTTCTCCATCTCATTTAGGGCTGCCCAGTGACTCTCAGATTGTGCAGGTGCTGGAGGAAGAGTCCCAGGCACGTCTGTCCCAGTTCAACCAAAAGGACATCTCCATGGTTTTCAGCAGCAGCATGAAGCTGCATCCGTCCAGCCAGCATCCGTTGATTGAGTCGTGTCTCGCCGGGCTAGAGAAGAATATCGAGCGGGAACGCCACCCTCAGACGCTCTTCCTCCTGCTCTCCTACTACCGCACTAAATGGAGAGCGCTGCGGGCGGCGGACGGAGCCTCCCCGGAGCTGCTGGTGGTGAACCGGAAGATCCTGCGGCTGGTGAAGCACACGCTGGCCAGTGTTAGCAGCGTCAGGGACCATGAGATGGCTCTGCTGGATGAGATGCTGTCAGCATGTGCCAGGGAAGCTAGCAACAAGAGCCTCGAGCTTATCTTCAGCTCTCACCTCTTCTACCAGAACAGGCAGGAGAAGTTTGTGAGCAGTCTTGCTGGTGAGTTAATGAGCCCTGTAGTTTATATATAGGCTACGCTACCTTTCAAAAGGTCAGGGTCGGTTTTTGAAAGAGTTTAACTCGCCAACCATGCTTGTATTTGATCAAAAGATACAGTAAAAACAGTAATATTGTGAAATAATATTACAATTCAAAATGACTGTCAAAAAGCGGTTATAAAATGTTAAAAAACTGTTATAAAATGTAATTTATTCCTAAAATGGCAAAGCTGAATTTTCAAACCATGCCCATATCTTTACTGTCTTTTTTATGCATTCTTCCTGAATAAGAGTATTCATCTCTTTAAAGAAATACAGTATGGTTGTGTTAGTATCTATCTATCTATCTATCTATCTATCTATCTATCTATCTATCTATCTATCTATCTATCTATCTATCTATCTATATGTGTGTGTGTATAAAGCAAATTTTCATATAATTTATATATTTCATGCATTACATCAGTATATTGTTCAGCATATTTCTGAAATGTATGTATTTCATATATTAGATGAGCAATTGTTTTAAGCATAATATAGGTGTGTGATGTGTGAAAAGTGATGTATTTAAAAACATCCATCATAAAATGCTTTTAGAAGCCAAAAGATAGACTGTCGTGGTAAACAGAATTTTCTGTAATAATTCTTAAATTTCTGTTAATAACCTTTTATTATTTAAAATTTGTAATTGTGTCCAAGGTGAAATCTAATGGTGATCTTCCAGCAGGGGCCAAACATTGACCGCTTGAAATTTATAATGATAAAATGTTTGCTAAAATTATGCAAAAAATGTCCTGTTGCCAAGAACTGAATGAGACTAACTTTAAATCCTTTTTTTGTCTTTTTAGAGGAGTTGCCTAAAAAGGTTGATAGCATCACGCCTTACACCATGGCCCTCATTGCCAAGTACATCGCTCGCCATCGTCTCAGAGAAACACGCTTGCTAGACACTATCGCTGACTTCTTGGTCAAGAAGGGTGAATACCTGGACAGCAAGGTTAGGCAAATTGCCTGGTTCAGTATTAAAGAGTTGTTTATGTATTTAATAAATAATAAAATAAAATAATAACTGGCTTCCTTTTCTGTGTTATGTAATTATATGGAAACCAGTGTTTTGTGTTTAAGATTTCCTCTTTCAATGTTTCCTCTGTCTAGGTGATCCAGAAGCTTGTTTTCCCATTCAGTCGTATGAGTTATCGGCCAGCTAATGAGACTCAGTTTTTTTCCAAGCTGGAGATGGTTCTTGAACTAAAAGCTCTGAGCTCTCCACTGGCAACTGTAAACATCCTCATGTCCTTGTTCCAGCTGGGACATTTTCCTGGGCTTGTTCTTCACCGTGTCTTTTCTCCATCGTTCATCAGCAATGTCACCAGTGAGTTGGAGTTTGTCATCACTGAATGCGTGTTTGGAAAGCAAGCTAACTGGCATGTTTGTTGAGTTCTGAGAAGACCAGCACTTCTCTCTTGAGAAGATAAAATAGTCAGTCCTTATGTACTCAGATGGTTAATGGCTTCATGTTTGTTATTTAATGTTTAATGTTTTATTTATAATATCCTAGGCACCCATAAGTAAACACTGAAATTGCTTTGGAGCAGGAAACACTCATGCAAACACATCATAGGGAACATATATCAATGGTGACCTCTGCTGGTGGATTTACTTCTTTAAAAACATTAAAAATGAATTATATTAAGGATAAAGAAATGTCTTGAAATCTAGACTAAATGTCTAGAAATTAAATTAGCATGAATTAAATTTCATATGAAAATAAAGAACATTCTAAAATTATTTTCGTGAAAAATAAACAAGTCTTTGTTCTGTAAAGTAAAAATTTTTTTTAATTTAATTGATAATTTGTAAAGCATTTATGCATCATGGCAGTATTTGCTGCACTGAATTTAATTGATACACTACTTTTCAAAAGTTTGAAATAACTTTTTTCTTTTTTAATATATTTTAAAATGTAATTTATTACTATGATGGAAAAGCTGAATTTTCAGCATCATTACTCCAGTGTTCAGTGTCACATGATCCTTCAGAAATCATTCTAATATGCTGATTGGGTGCTCAAGAAACATTTTGTATTATGTGAAAACAGTTGTACTGCTTTTTGTGGAAACCTTGATTTTTTTTTCATGATTATTTTGATTAATAGGAATTATTAATGATTATTAATAGGAATTCATTATTATTTGATTAATTTAAATCGATTTTTTTTATTATTATTGTGGTTAGCGAAATATCACCCAGACATGTTTTTGGATGGATTATTGAGTGGAGAAAACAGTTATTTGCAGTAAAGTTTGAGCTTAATTCTGTTCTATCTTTTTCCATGTAGACAGCCCGTACGCCCTGATCGTACGTCGGTACCTTTCACTACTGGATGCAGCGGTAGAGCTGGAATACAGAGAGTACACTGGACCTCGCCTTCAGGACACCCACAAAGTGCTCATGTTTGACCACGCTTTAACTGCAGATGAGGTGAACCGCAAATACAGGTAAGTGACTCTATAAGTCTGCCAGTATGCTGAAATAGAGAAGTGGCACAAATTTGTCCAGGTAACAGTATTTGTGTTTCAGTTATAAAGGTCTGGTTGCAGAGGCACTCCGGCAGCTTGTTGGCGAGCACGGCTACAAACAAGATGAAGTTCTCGCACCAGGATATTACACGGGTGATTTTCTTTTTGCAATCCAGACATTTATTGGGTTTTGATTCATTTATTTAGTTCCTTTTTTGCCTCTTTAGGGGCTTTCGCACCAAAGGAAACTTTTCATAGTTCCTAGAACCATTGGCGGAAGTACCCGCTTTTTGGCGTGTTCGCACCGCAGGAACTGGGAACGATTTTAGTTCTAGGAACGTCTTTGGGGGAACTAAATTAGCTCCTTCTTCAGAGTAGGGTCTAACCCAGCACAATAGGAACTACCAGTGTAAGTGGAAGTGTCTGCTGAGCGGCAGAACCCACCAAACACCAGCACCCGTCATTTAAAAAAAAAAGCTGTGATCACAGTAACACAAAGTTTGTAGCCTATATATTTACTTAAAGGGACATTGTGTAGGAATTTCTCCCATCTAGCCGTTAAACTGTATTTTGCATTCAAACGAATTGTGCTCTCCAGCGCCTTGCTTTTTCAAATGCGTGTTGCATCTACGGTAGCTGTTATGTACCAAAAGGCTATGACAGGATGTCTTCTAATAGCACTTCAAGTTTTCCTTCGGGTGAACAGGTTTGTTATTTCAAACAAACTGCAACTTGACACAACGAACAAACTAATGTTACAGTAGGAATAATAACAGTGCAATGCAGCCTTTTAAACTTGCCGGGGCTGTGACAAGCGCCTCTCTCTGCTCTGCTCCTCCGTTTCTGCTGCTTTTAGTTACGTGACGCTGGCTCTGAACAAAAACGCATTGTGGAAACGTGTTGGCCTAGTACTTTTTGACCCTCTCTGCTATTATAGTTTTTCAAGATGGCGTAACTACATGGAAGCCTCCGTGGACCTACCCGTCACATGTATATAAAGATAATAAATTCTTCCTTTACGAGGATAAGTCAGATAATTTGCAGAGGTATTTGTACACCATTGAGGACATACTTATGAATAAAAATATTGATTTTAGATAATAAAATACCTAAAAAACTACACATTGTCCCTTTACTTAACAAACTTACTCTGTGAATATGGAAAACTGTGATAGATGGACCTCTCAACCTTTACTCTGAGAAAATCCAACGTGACTTTGAGGGGACCAAGCCAAACATGATTATGTATTTTTGCTCAGCTAGCGACATTGGGCATCAACCACACTGTAAACGTTTACTGTTTACATTCTTTGTATAACAGTTCTATCTAATAACGTATCAGACAGTACTGTTGTAAACTAATGAAGACGGAGATTGGGAGCTCTGTGCGCAGGCTCTGGCGTTCTCAGTGTAAAAGTAAAATAAATAAAAGTCACAACAACAAGAGTGGCTTACATCACTTCAGAGTCCTAGTGGCGGTGCGAATGCAACCAGGAAAATGGCCCTAGATCATTTAGATCTCGAGGAACCGCGCTAGTTCCTGTAACTAGGTTCCTATAACTATCCAGTGCAAAAGCCCCTTTTGTCACTTGGAATGAAGCCATCTACTAAATGCATAAATGTAAGTTTGTGCCACAAACCTCAAGTTCTATGTGCATTTTCATATGAAATTGATATGCTGTTTTCTCTTACTGCAGATTTCCTGCTGTGGATCGACAGCACAGGCCGCGTCCTCCCCATCAGAACTGGCACACCTGCAGCATCATTAGCAGCAGGTTCAACCCCGTGTGTAGTGCTGAACCTTAAATCTCCAGATGGGTCCGGCTCTGTCGCGGCCCTCACTACCGACTTCCATAAGTTCTCTCCCTTTGCCCCGTCACTGGAGGAAGGGGCTAACAAACGAGCTGGAGAGGAGTCTGCCTTCCTCGCCGCTCACATGCGTCCAGCTGCAACAGCAGGATCTCAGAGGATCGGCCCTAATGGAACGGTCTCGCTGGACTACAACCCATATTATACCTCTTCAGATTATTACTCGACTCTAGCCAAGGAACACTCTCTGGAGAGCCAGGACAGCTCCACCCTCAGTAGCCCCTCAGACTGCCTGACCCAGACAGGACCCTCCGTTCCAGGGACGGTTGCACCGCAAGACTCCCTGTTCCAGTTCTCCATTGGAAAAATCCTGGAGGATGAGGGGGGTGCTGCGACAGGAGCGAACCCAGTGCCGGACTGTGAGATCACTACGTTTTACGAAAGTGTGTCGTACCCAGAGGGTGGCGAGAGTGATGTAGTGGCCGGTTCTCCACTGCAGCTTCACAACCCTGACAACCCTGAAGCTGACCGGACCACAGGAGAGCAGGTGAAGAGGTCAGTCCTTTCTGAATCATTCAAACTATGTGTCATCTGGGCTTGAATGTCTTGATCATCATCTTTAACACATACTTTCTGTCCTTCCTCATGTGCAGGGTTATTATGTCTGTAAATGATAAATGGCATTATTGCCATAATTCTGACGTGCTGGTGGGATCCAGGGCCATGAGAGATCGTCACCTGCACTTACTGGGCTACGTTATACTACAGGTGAACACTGAACAATTTAGATTTATTCTGTTAGCCTATTAATCACTCTTGCAGGCTTAAGATATCATGCTATGTTATGCTGTCTAGTTTATTTAAAACAGTAGAGATTAATTTAAATGTTCTTTATATATATATATATATATATATATATATATATATATAGTTATGGGGAATATAACAAATCTGTAATCAAAATTGAATTATCTAATTTCCTATATAAAAATAAAATAATATACTAAAGTCAACACATGTACATTAAAATACATTTGAAAACTAGTTATTTCTAAAAAAAAAAAAGTCTGTTTGAGTGGGGAAAAAATCAGTAAGATTCTTTTTAAGGAAATGAAAGAATTCTTTTTTTTCAGCAGGGAAGCATTGAAGGACAATTCCTGCGCAAAATGAACCTAGGGTGTACTACCACATTGGTACCGAGTTGACCGTTCTCTGGGATTTGTTTTCATGATAATCGAATGTAAAGAGTTTTATTTCTAAAAACTGTTTAGCTTATAACGCTTGTATATGGGGCATCGAGTAAGTAAAAATAAATCAAAAGTTAATAGTTAATAAAACAAGGCTCAAAATAGCCCCACACTAACACGGCAGCATAATGAGGGTCTCTACCTGCAAACCGAAGCATTGAGAACTTTGTAAGTGTACAGAGAGTTTAATAAGAAGATACTTTATAAAGACAGTACACTTCGCGTATATAGGCAGGAGTCATCTTTGGAAAACAGTCTCAACAGTTCCCAAAGACTGTTTTCCAAAGATGGTTCCTGCCTGTATACGCAAAGTGATGTGACACTGAAGACTAGAGTAATGGCTGCTGAAAATTCAGCTTTGCCATGACATGAATGAATTACATTTTCTAATATATTAAAATAGAAAACAGTTATTTTAAATAGTAACAATATTTCACAATATTACTGTTTTTTACTGTACTTTTGATCAAATAAATGGAGCTTACTGACCCCAAACCTTTGATTGCTAGTGTGTTTGTTATATTATAAAACTTTCTAAGAAGGCTATAACTGTTAGTCCTATTACATGTATCGTGTAAAAGATTGTATCATGTAAAACTTTGTATACTGTAAAGGTATCATGGTGCAGTTATGGTATCACATGCTAGTACTAGTAGTATTGAACAATTACCTATTATAAACTATTGTATTTACATGGCATAGTAATGTACTAAGAAAAAATACCATAGTATTAGCAAGATGCATTCCCGAAAACAACATATCATCATGTCACGGTTCTACCTTACTAATGCATGCAGAATTTCTCTGTGTCTTATTTAACTCTTATTTTATTGTAGTTGCCCTATCTGGAGTTGGAGAAGCTGAATGGGATTGAGGAAGTGAAGCAGTACCTACACAAAAAGCTCCTGGAGGTTCTTTTATGACGACATAAACGAAGCGAGTGTGTGTTCATGTGCTTTAGTGAGCATGTGCGACTTCTGCATTTTCAAGAGGTTTTGTTGTTTTCAGAAAGACTATGGTGTATGTATGTGTCTGTGTGTGTATGTGAGCGTCTGTATGTGCGTTTGTACACACAGGATGTGAACAGTCCTTGTTTCCAGGACAAAACATCAGTTGACACAAGGAATCTGGGTGGGTGTTATTGTCATTCTTTAATTATTCATAGGTCTCCTCAAGGCAAACATCAAAAAGGTTCATGTAGTAAGTCTAACTGTGCCTGGAAAACCGCTTATTCAACGTCATCAAGCATACAGTACTTCCCTTAGTGAGTGATCAAGGACCATTTCATTCTCAATGAACAGTATATTCAGCAACACTTCTGAAATGTTTTATATTTTGTCCAGAGTGTTTTTGGTATATATTCGGGGGTGAGAGGAGCGGTTGGTTTATTATGTTCCCCAGCATTTTATTTTTGTTTTTGACTGTGTTCCCACATCAACTTTCATGTCCTTACTGTTATTTTGGTGTGTTTAGGCTTGAGAGTAGGCAATAATTTTTGTCTTTTGGGGCAAGTAGGTGGAGCATAATATATTTTATCGATGCGGACACAAGTGTGCAGAGTTCTGGTGATGAGCCACAGATATTTGTATTTCAGATGCTGCCACCACAGCCACTGCTGCTCTTTGGTGGGTTTGGGGGGGAAATATGGACATATATATTAATAAATAAGTGGAGTTGTTGATTGAAAGTCTTATGATGTGAGCTGTATGGAGTTACAGAATAGAAATGTTGGAATTTACATGAATTATATTATATGCAGGAATGGGTTATGTTTATATATTTTATTTTCTCAAAATGAATAATGCTTTGGTATCATGTGAGGGGAAAAGCAATGCAGAAAGTTGACTGCAGGATAGTTATTAAATAATGTTTTCATCTCCCATGTGGAGAATGTTACATTTTTAGATTGTGCCTTTAGCGTATGGATCTGTCCTTGTAATCTTCAGATAAATTCTAAACAAAACGTTTAATGAAAGTCTTATGAATAGACAAGTAAAATTTAGCAGCATTTAAAAAAAATGTATGTTAATTTAATCATAAAAAATAATGTAATCCATGGAATCTAGTTGGATTTGTCACATACATTTTTTATCACCGTGACAGGCAACGAACAGTCAAGTTTAATATTTAAGTATTATCATAATCTATTTTACTAAGTACAAAATAAATTTTGCATAGGTTGTTTTAACTAAAGCCATGAAGGTTTGTTAAATCAAGCCCTTGCTTGCCTCTACATGAATGTGAAACGTATACAGATTCTAAAGTCAGATCTTATTAATATGGAAGATGTATTTTGTGCGAGTCAACCATGTACCATTTTATCTGTGTGCATTTGCTTTGCTCTTTCTTTAGAGGGAAAGATAATTTATTATGGGAAGTGAATGTAAATGGACTGTGTGAGTGAATGTCTGTGTCCGGTAGCAGGTGGGGAAATGGATCGAAATGTCTGTTTATATATACATATTAAAATGTCTATATATAAAAAAGATTATTAAAAATGAAAAAGCAAGATAACTGTCTTGCATTTTTCTTTTTTCAAACTAGGAAGAAACCTGGTTATATCTAGTTGGAACTGATATGCAGTGTTATTTTAGTATAAATTATATACTATTATAGTATTAATTAACATTTTAAATTAGCTTTTTTATAGTTTTAGTGTTGTGCTTTTTAAAAATGTGTATCTTTTATTTGTAAAATTTAATAGTTTTATTTTTAATATTGTTCTGCTTTAACTTAAAGCCACCATGAAATAAAAAAGGAACTCTTTTTAATAGAATATTGTATTATTATAAATTATGAACTCAGCAGAAGTTTTTCAATATTTTTCAATATTTCAGCTTCTTTTCAATTATCACTGCTGATATGTCATATTCATGTTCCCATCAAAAGTTGAATATGCAATTATGAAATAATTGGCTTAAAAATGTATTCTGCAATCATCTTCAACATAATGGATTCTGCCTGTTTAACAGTCTGATCAGATGGTAGTGGCAGCTGGAGTTTGTCAATTACTGTCTGACACATCTAAGCATCTGTGTGTGAAAGGACAGACAGTAAAGACAACTCATCAGATTATCTAGTTGCAAAATACATGCACCGCGTGGTAACTAAAGAGCAGTGCATGTTCATTTGAATGTAACTCAAAGCAATATTGGCACAGGCAGCACACTTGACAGGTAAAGTGTTGAGTTCTAAGAATTTTTAACTATATTATTACTTGTAGGACTTGTGTTTAACCAAAAAACCTTTATTTTGAAAGGACATTTTTTAAACGGAAGTCATATTTGTGGCATCGTCCTAGCCTGCCAGTGATCAGGAAGCGCAGACGTGAAACGGTGTGAATCATGGACCATCATACGATGTAATATGTCAACGGTAAGTCATTTAGGAGCCTCATAGTTTTTTTTTTTTTACAACATTTTAATTCTAACGTTACTTATTTCGAGGAAACGTTCAATTGAGGCGTGACAGCTGCGTTGATCGCTTGTTAGCTGCTCTCGAGCTTGTTTCGTGGCTGTAGCGGTGCGCGAGCGCTCACCTGCCTGTACGTTCACAGACAGATCTTCACTAATAAACACACACCTGATGCTCTTGACCCCTAAACTCATGGCTTTAGAAAAGATGAGATTTGGACGTTTTTGTAAAAAAATAATAAAATAGGTAACTTCAACTTTTTCTGTAGGTAATGGCTACGTCACTACGTGGCTGTTGACATTTAGACTTCGTTTCCTTTTCTTATTCTTACCTTTACATTGTTTCATGATTTAGACGTTTAAATTCACCTGCTGTTCATGTCATCACATCTGTCTATTTAAATATGTTTAATTATATCCTTTTAAAAAGGTATTGCTTTTAAAGGGATATTTCACCCCAAAATGAAAAGTCTGTCATCGTTTACTCGCCGTATGGCTTTAATTCTGTTTTCGCAGAATGACAGCCTCTCTTCACGTTCATTGTATGTAAAAAGATGCTATGAAAGTGAAAATACTGAGGCTGTTAGCCCATGATATTCTGCCTACTTTCTTCTCTGTTGTTCTATCGGTAAAGGGAAGTCATAGAGGTTTTAAATATATTCTGATAAACATATTTTACTCTTTTAGCTTTTAAGAAATGTGCTGTGCAGTGGACTTCATGCATAATGAGAGGAACTGTCTGTCATCAGGAGGCAAGAGATATGGCCTGAAACTTGCCGACAGCCACAGTTAAAGAGGAGGGAATATCTGGTTCACTGAAGGGATAACTTCACTGTTTTTGTGTTCAAAGGTTGCGGCTTATGCTTGTAACGGTTTAAAGGACTGTACACAGAGATTATTACTGCTTACACAGTCATGCTCTGGGAAAACATAAACTTTATAGACCAGTTTATTAGCTTAAAATGATCTTCAGTTTTCAATGCAAGACAAAAAAACATATATTTTCAAGATTTTGGGCTTCCATAACATGTCCTCTTTCAGATTAGTGGAAAGAAAACATCCAAAATACAAATTTAAATGTTAACTTTAGGACACTTTATTTATTTCAATTACAGTACATCTCTAAAGGCTATTTTCTCAAAATTATTTTTTTCCCCACTCATATGCTGAGCCAGAAATCTTTACTTCAGTATGCCAACAAAATGAAAGAAGAATTTTGAATCTGGCTTCGTCCGATGTTCAGATTCAGATTTTTTGTTCTCTAAACACAACCTTTCAGAAAACGTAATACAAAACAGTTGTCTTATTGTACTTCAATTTGGGAAATATGGTGATGTCTAGGCTATTAGTTAAAATTTGTACCCTATTTACCTGTTGTCTTGCCTTAATAAAAGATGATCTCAATCTTTTATTGCCCTAGAAACTGCACCCATATGTGATCATTGGTTAAAATTTGGCGAATTTGGAAAACACCTAACTCATGAATTCTTGATTTGGGTACAGTGATATAAAGACTCCTTTTGAGCCTCGAGTGGATTTCTTTTCTGGTATTATGGGTAAAATAAACACTTATTGAATATTAATGGGGTAAGAATTTGTGTAAAAAAAAACACCATTTAGATTTAATTTCCGCTAAAGGTTTTTCAATAATTTTTGTCATTTCATATTTTATAATAACTTCTATATAATTCTGCTATTAGTGAGGCTTACTGAATGGTGTACATCACATTATTATTTCACAAGTCAATCTTTGTAACCTAAAGGTGCAGTAAGCGATTTCTGAGAATCATCGTTGAACACTGTTGATATTTGAAATCAACCCAAACAAACAAACCCTTCCCTTCATTGCTCCGCCCCCACCAACACGCAATGCAAGAGTTGATGTCTCCTTATCATAGCAGAAGCAAAGCAAAATAAAGAATGACAAACGAATGACGAGGAACAGTACACGAGTATATAAAAGCAAGAGTTTGTTAGTCGCCGGCAGCATACACACAAAACCAATGTTACTCACTTATAAAGGCAGAAACAAAGCAACCTCAGCATCCGTTTTCAGGCCTTCCCGCTTGGGTCTCTCCAGCGCTGGAAAGCTGTTCTAACATTACTGTGGGTCCCAAAGCTCATGACCCTTCTTTTTCCAGTGATATTCCTTTGAACTTTTCTCTTTTGTAATGTCTCTCAGCCATCTCTCTTTCTACAGTAATTCTTCAAATCTCCCTCTTGTGCTCTCTCTCTCTCCTCCCCCATCATTAGGGTATACGCCCCTTACTGCTGATTGGCTACAAGTGTGTTGTGGTGGGTGCTCTGTCCAATCCACTTTTAACAGCGTTTTTCAGAAATTGCTTACTGCACCTTTAAGCAGACAATATGAGCGTGAGGGCTAAATCTTAGTAAATGTAAAATATTATGGAGTCAAATCTAAAGTTGTTAAATGCTGAAAGGCCATGACTAATGGCGCTTTTCCACTGCATGGTACGGTACGGCTCTGCTCACTTTGTGGTACTTTTCCACTGAATGATATGGCTCACTTCGGTTCGCTTTAAATGGCACCACCTCTGTTGAGGTTCCAAGCGTATTGTACCGATACTAAAATGTGACGTGAAAACACTACAGATCTCTGATTGGTCAGAGAGAATCGTTACTACCTGCGTCATTGGATTTGCAACACGAGACACCAAACACGCTAGATTTAAATAGTCAGCAACAGCCACCGCAGTATTATTTGTTCACAATATTTTTATAAACAACTTGTTTAAAAAAAAAAAAAAAAGAAACTTGTAAAAAGAAATGGCTGAATCGTGGTGACTGGTCAGTAGACGAGGTGCAGACGTTTCTGATCTTGTCGAGAGCTGGATATTGCGACCAGGAATGAAAAAGTTTTTCAGCAACTTTAACAAGCAGTCTACAATCCAACCCACTTTGAAACGGTACTAAACTGCATTGGAAAAGCAAAGTGAGCCGAGCCGTGCCGTACCGAGCCGTACCATGCAGTGAAAAAGCACCATAATTCTTCCAACAAGGTTCAGGTTTGACCTGTATAGATCACAAGGGGATTTTTCTTTAAATTGGTTATTTTTATAAGAAAAAATTGTTTTTGCATTCTGTTTTTGTCCGCCCAAATTTCTTATTTCTTCTCTTCTGAGAAAATTTCTTTATTCTCCTGGTACCCTTAAAAGTGTTTTAATCAAGTTATTCAAAATGTAGTTTTAGAATTTATAGGAAAAAAATTAAATAAGTAAATAAAGTTTTCACCATGAAAATAGCCAGAGAAACTGTCATTGTGTTAAACAAACAAAATGAGGCAGATCTTAATTATTTAAATTTTTATAGTGAACATCGATTGTTCTAGTATTGCTTCAAAAAGTTCTTGTCCAGTAATAAGTATAATTGTAAATCTATTCATACAAATTGAAATATGCCTGTGCAACCTCTGTGATTATAGTCTGTGATTAAAAATATTGATAAGTGATTTTAAAAAAGCCTTATCCAGTATTGACTGGAAAGTTGAGGATATTTACTGAAAACTGTGGGAACCCTGAATGATGCATAATGCAGACCTTCCATTTGATAGAAAAAATGAACTGGCATGAATGTGATCAGTAATTGTGAACATGTGCTGTAGGTGCCTAGTCTGAAGTTGCCTTAGTCCAGGACACAGCAGACCAGGATGGCTCTAATAGAGGGGGTGGGTGATGAGGTCACCCTGCTCTTTGGAGTGGTGTTCCTGGTGCTCGTCCTGGTTCTGGCCTGGGCTTCCACTCACACTGTTGAACCCCCTGAACACCTCCTCTCACCCAGCCCAGGGACCTCCCCCTCCACAGAGACTGACAGTCAGGAGCCGCTCCCCACGGGTAACACGGACTCGTCACCCAGCGGTGTCAGGGAGAATGATAAGAGTGAGCCTGGAACAGAAGCAGGAGCGGTGGGACAGTCCTCTGATGATAGTAGGGCTGGAGGAGGTGAGGGAGGCCTCCTGGAGGAAGCAGGGATTGAGAGGGATGGGTTGAGACATCGAGAATCAGCGGGTCCCTCGACTCAACCTCCAGCCAGCGCCCCAAGTGCCACACAGCCTTCGGCTGAAGAAGCACCGAATGACACCCAAAGGAACATGGTGCTCAGGTTGAAGTTCTTGAATGATACGGAGAGGACAGCGCAAGTGAATCTTCAAGACACGATTGGTTACGTTAAACGGTAAGCAAATGAAAACTCAACCTAAAATAAGTTTGGTATCAAATGTATGTTCTATTTAAGATAAGACACGACACCCAAGGCAGCATTCAGATTGCAGAAGATGGAAACAATTAACCATTTGGGTTAAAATGGTTTAAAAACAGTTCAAATTGGGCTATATACATTTTAAATATTAGCTAAATAACACCCTACAGAATTAAATATTTAACTTTTATATATATTTATTTTTAAAAAGATTAAATGAAATGAATACATTTAAGTAATGGGGGGGTTCTTGTCAGCAAATATCTTTGATTATTTTTTAAATTCTAGGTCCTTAAAGGGATAGTCCACCCAAAAATCATCATTTACTCAATCTTGTCATTCCAAGGCTTTATGCATTTCTTTTTTTCTGCTGAACACAAAAGAAGATACTTGGAAGAATGTTGATAGCCAAACAGTTTCAGTGCCCATTAACTTCCATTGTTTTCTTTGTCCAATGAAAGTCAATGAAACTGTTTAGCTACTAACATTCTTCAAAAATATCTTCTTTTGGCTTCCACTGAAAAAAGAAAGTCATAAAAGTTTGGAACAACATGAGAGTGAAGTGAAGTGAAGACAGAGTTTAAAATTTGGGGTGGACAATCTCTTTAAATTTCTGCAGTTCTATGCCGTGTTCGGTACAGTACCTCAATTCAAAACTTCAATGGGATTTTAACAGGTGTTCTCAATTCAGTATTAAATGCTTCTGCTTCTGTTTGTCTTCTGTTTTCACATTTATAACAAGATGGTAGATGTATAGTAACCTTAAGAAAGCATTTTTGGTGTTTATTTGATTTTTCATATGGATTGCATCCTTGGCTACCTGCTAATTCTCATCGGACAACATACATTTTTATCAGTCAATAAGAAAGTTTCTGCCAAGAAAATCTCAGCAAAAACAGCCCACACACAGTTACCGGCCAGAGACCTTTTGTTCCAACACCACTTTTCTTTCTTATGCAGTGTGTAGCACCATTCTTTTCGTCAGAAAAGTGCACCAAAAAACAGACCTCCTTGAACCTCATGAGACACAATTATCCATTGTTACAAGCAGTAACCATTCTATTAAAATCAGACAGAATGGACCTTCAACGTCTTCTGGAAACATGAGGCATTGAGTGCGTGGGAGTTCACATCATGTTTGCAGTAGGTGAATGCACCCTTTTAAGTGGTCAGATTGGAGTTTCAGTTTTGAAAAGTTATTCATTGGGAAGGCAGCTTGTGTGTTTGCAAGGAAAATCGCTGCACAATCCTCTTCATTTGTTGTGGAGTTTTTCTTCTGTTTTAAATGGAATTTAAACGTTGCTGAGCAGCTTTACAAAATATCTACATTCTCTGCAAACGATAGTATTTAAAACAGTATTTCATTCAGTTTTTTTGTTTTTAAATTCTTCAGTTATTCCAAACTATTCCAAACTACCTAAGAATGTTCCATTAAAATAGTTTAAATGCATCAGCACAGCATTTTTAGATGACAAATGAAAAAAAAATGAAAAATTGTGCTTGCATTTTTGCACGGTGTGAACTTGAAAGGTTTTTCTGAACTTTTTTTTTTTTTTTTGGATTTCTGAAGGCTGTGAGGCCTTTTCGTTATTATGATTCTTTGTCATTTGTTTGTCTGGAGCTAAAGAATTTGACCAAAAAATCATATTGCGACTTTTGACATTGTGATTTGAACTTTAATATGGTGAACTTTTTACATCTCATCTCATTCTGCTTGTATATCAAAGGTAAAATAAAATCATAATGAAAGAACAGCTCTTATATTCTCAACCCAACATAAACTGCTTTTAGATACCCTGTTGTTTTTTAAAAGGGCTATATAATATATAGGACATTTTCATGGATTACTCACTATTTTTAATGCCAATGTGTAAACAGCTTGAAATGAAACTTAAAAAATCAGAAATTCCCCGACTTCCTAGATTGTTTATGAAAGGCTAGACAATTTTTTTATGTAAATTGCGATTAATCGACCTAATTCAAACTACAAGGCCAGATCTACAGTATATAGTCAATAGTCTCAAATAGGCCTATACTTTATAATCAAAAGATCATAACTGTAATTTTAATTACATTTTATGTCGACAATGCCGGTGAAATGCAGAGCTTGTGCAAACATATCAACGCTATAATCAGATGCTTTATTAACTGCGGTTTTCTCACCGCTGTCATTCCTATTGTGTTTATTTTGTTACTGAGAGGAAAGCGCTTGGCACATATTAACATTTTCATCTAAACGTCACTCTTAGCAGCGTGGGTGGTGTCAGTTATTACAAACTATTCCAAACTACCTAAGAAGTAGGACTGGAATCAGTCTTTTTCTTATTTGTTCAATGTATGGATCTGTTTTGAAAAATGTCTTCCGTTGCTATGGCCGGGTATCACTGTCAGTCATCTCAATTTAGTGAATGATTCACAAAACAATAATTTAGCAGATTAAAGACAAGCTTCTTCATTTTCATTTTCTGACGCGATCGGCTGACAATCTTCCTTCATCAGTTTTGTCGTCTGTGCAGCGGCTCTACTGGAATGTAGCAAATGTATGTTGTAATTTGCCATTGATAATTAAACAAAACGCTTGACTTTAACTAAATAAAAAGTTGTTAAACTCGCTAATAAACGGTTACCTATTTAAGCATCAAGAACGGTGCTTTAAGCACATAAACACTGTCGGCTACTATGAGATTTGATCTCGGATCCCTTGAAGCTTCGTGAGGATCATGTTGTTGCGTTGACCTCATAGCTACCGTCTTAACGCTGTTTTGATAGGCTAACGTCTTTTATGCTCTTACAAAGCCTCATTGATGTAGCCTTTGTTTATATTGGAATGTTTTAGAAATGTTTTCATTATTTATTCAATTTAATTTCAGTAATGTCAGTATTATGATTATGAATTCGTTTATATACAATGTTTCACTTGAATTCATCTGCTACCAGCTTTTAATCGCTCTGAATGAGCTGTGGTGCGGCGGCAGATTACGCAATAGAGAGAATAAACTAGAGCCCGACCGATATGGATTTTTGGGGACCGATGCCGATACCGATTAAAAAAAAACCTGATACTAATATATCGGCCGATATTATTTATGTGTACAGTAGCAATATTATTTATGTGTATTATAGTACAGTACCAGTCAAAAGTTTGGACACACTTTCCTATTGGTGTGTACAAACTTTTGATGGGTACTGTATATAGAATACAAAGTATTTAAACAGAATAAATATATAAACGTTTTGCAATGATCACTCAAATGTTGTGATCAAACACTTGTGTGACAAAGATATGTAATGGAGGCAGGGGGAATGATAGAATGAGAATGATACATTTGAGCTGTAACCAAACTAGTTTGCATTGCATGTTATATTATATTATATACTAAATACTGTTGCATAATCTTCACTAACGACTTTGTCTTTTAATTTAGTCACGTTATATAAAACAACTTGTATCAATAAATATATCAAAAGTGTCACTGACATTATCTTCTATTTTTAGTCTTAATTCCTCTAATCTCTACAAGTGGAGGAATGACTCAGATCTTTTTACTAAAGTAAAGCCATTTAACCAGGCATTTTAATCAATGTTTAATCAATCAATTGCATGGATTTAATAAATAAGAAGTAAATATAGCAGACGATATAATCAGGACTTCTCAGCTGCGCGCTTGCAATAGTCACAAGCTCACACAATACGTGACAGAGGCTGGCAGCAGAGAAATCAATTCAGTGAATTACACTGCGCAAATCAAAAGTAATAGTCTACCCACTGGATGAAGAAGGATTGGCTCTCAACAGAACATATAATATTCATTTTTTTTTTTTTTCGTGGTCGCATTTATGAGGAAAAAACGGACGTGACAAGCTCCGCAAGCGGCACTAAAGTGCTTTAAAACTTTCACATAGACCTCGAACAGAAAGCACAAAGCCTTTCATTAAAGTCAATTTCGTTTAGTATTAATTATATCTTAATTTTAATCAATGTTTCATCAACCAAATGCCTGGATTTAATAAAGTAAATATAGCAGACAATAGATAATCTCGAAACGGAGGCGCCGGCGAGTGATCTGCAACTCGTCTCATAAATGAACCGAAACTCAGCGTATAGACCTGAGAAATATATCTATTGAAATGTCTACTTTTAAACAGAACAATTCAAAACGAAAGACAGACTGCTCTCTGCTTATGTAGAACTAATCATTCTGAAATGTACATTTCTCTCTGGCGCGTTCAAAGATCGCGAGTCCGCATCCTCAACTTCATCTTTGCAGCCCACAATGACTGAAAACACTTGTTATTAATAAACAATTAAAATGTCTCCTTGCTATATTTGATGTATTCATATCATTTCTTTTGCCAGTTCATTGTGAAAGCTTTTAGGTGCATTATTGGCAGCGCCACCCTTACATGAATCAATGCACACCGCATTTTTTTTTTAATATTCATTTATCGGCCATTATAAATTCAGATACCGATAGTTATGAAAATGCCTTATATCGGCCGATAATATCTGCTCGCCGATATATCGGTCGGGCTCTAGAATAAACTGACACTTTTCGAAGTCTGTGATTGTAGCGCCTCTTAGCGGTAAAAGGCAGCAAATGCACATGGGAACGGCGGCGGTAAAAGTATTATTCTGGTTGAGTACCAACTGTACTTTGCCTGGGCCCCGTTCCTGTCCAGTGACGCAAGATCAGCAGCGTTTGAGGGGCCCCCTAATTGGCACGGGGCCCTGAGGCGGTCGCACCCAAGCTATCTCCGCTACTGACGGCATACAAATCAAAACTGCCTACTATGTTACTGAATGAAATGTTGACCCAGCATGAGCTCTAGGACTGTGAAGCCTTAAGGGTTGTTGATGGACTCGATCTACTCCATCCATGTTTTGATCATCATTCTGAATCTGATCCAGACGTAGTTTTTGACAATGTGATTTTCTCAGCTTTATGCTCAAAATTATGCTTTTTTTATGAAACGTACCCACATTCAAGTATTGATTAAAGGAATAAATGAAGCTAGAATAAAATGTTTTTTTGTGTTGTTTTTTAAAGAAGAGGGTTTGTTTTTTCTTTTGATATATTGCATACCGGTTTCTGTGTGTGGTTATACAATAATTATTAATATTCTTAAGTCAAGCGGCATTGTTGTGAGCACAGATTCAAGAAGACCAGTATGTTTTGTGTAGGTGTTAGTAGTTATGTGTATATAAACTTCTGTTTGATTGCATTTTCAGGACTTACTTTGCTGGACAGGAGCACCAGGTACGTCTGATTTACCAGGGCCAGCTCCTTCAGGACGATGCCCAGACGCTGGCCTCTCTCAACCTGGCTGACAACAGTGTTCTGCACTGCCACATCTCGCAACATGCTACACGGGCCATGCCTGCCGGGGCACGGGCTGCTGACCAGGTGCATGTGGCTCTCAACGTGGGCAGCCTCATGGTGCCTCTGTTCGTGCTTATGCTGTCTGTGCTCTGGTACTTCCAGATCCAGTACCGGCAGTTCTTCACTGCACCTGCCACCGCCTCACTCGTGGGCATCACCATCTTCTTTAGTTTTGTTGCGTTTGGGGTATACCGCCGTTGATGGCTGTTTCTGTCCAGTTATATTCAGCACATACGTGTTTGCGCACATACAGATACGCATTTGTTGCACTTGCTCACTTACCAGTGCCAGTGGCAATGTCTTCTGGGATTTCTGGACTTCTCAGTTTTGCTGAAGGCTGTGATTTCAGAGAAACATCTCTGAGGTCGTCTTTTTTTGTTTTGTTATTGTGGTTTGCGTTTGTTTTATTTTTTGTTAATCACTTTTGCCATTTTTCATCTGCACCAAGTTTATGCTTGTCACAGATAGGAATATGCTATATATTTGATTTTATTTTTAAAGAAAACTAGAGATGTTTATTGTGCCTGTCCTTTTTTTCTTTTCTTTTTACATGCTGCCAGTTTGAAACTGGGGCATGCTTGTAAGAGGGTGTATGAAATGACGGTGTTCGAGGTTCAAGCAGAGGCTCGTCTGGCTGCCTGCCGGACTCAAACTGTAGTAAAGCAGGACAGTAGTCCTGCTCTTGTATGTTGGAACAATTCAATAATTTGTGTACAATAAGGCTTTTGAAATGGAGATATAATCTATTAAATCATTCTTTTATTTACTAGTGACTTGTCATTTCTGAAATGCTTTACCACTGCTCAGATAATTATTATGAGAATGATTTATCCGTTTTGTCCAAAATGGTGCAGATGTTAGTGTATACTATAGCCCCAAAAATGTAGACACTTCTGGACACTAAAGAAAATGTCTGAATGTCATTAAATAAAAAATTAAATATAACACAAAATGGCATCTGCAAACAAATGATCAGTTTTTCACTTCTTCTGACCCATCTCTCCAACTACTTTTAACTGACTGGTGTCAGAAGGTTTGGTTTCAATGTTAGGATGTTTCAAGTTACCTCCCCTCAAGTTCGCAACGTCCTGGCAGAGTAAGTACAGGTGTAGTTAATTACATTTACATTTACATGATTCAAAGTTTGACAAGAAAATGTGCCAAAAGTGAAAACTACCACAATAGCTTTTGTCTTCATTTTGAAAATTATATCATTTATATTCATTTAAAAAATGTGCTTGTGCTTATTTTCTTAAAATATATGCCACTTGATATGACGTTTTGTTACATACAAAATACATTTCGATATTACTTGTGAATCAAGAGGGCTTTCAGGGTCACTATGTTCATAGACCAATGTGTGAGTGAGCAATGTAAATAAATGTATGTAAATGTAAAATAGGCTATATGTAAATTTGGGTACATTAATGTTTAGGTAAGTAAGTAGGCATCGGTTCTCCCTCAGCTTTCTTTGGCCCTCACATCTGAGTCTAACTTAAAACCTTGTAGTATTTACACAGGAAAGATTCTCTTTTGTTGCACTATGCATTTAAGTTAATCTCGGTGGTGAGTACAGAAAATGTCCTTTATTCTTAATACGATACTGTACATGTATAGTTATCTGGCCGAAATGTACAGATTGCTTCCAAATTCCTGTAGTTTGACGACGTTCCCTGACGTCCCGTACCTTCATTGAATCGCTTGTGTTGGACGATCCCCGCGCCTGCGCTGCTGCGTCTGCCGCACTCACCGCCGCCAGAGCCCGACTGAAATCACAGACACGGGGCCTTCCTCGCCTGCATCCCTCCATCCAGCGCTCTTTCCCAGGGGAGGGGGGAGTAGCCGAGAATCTGTCTGGAACAACGAAGAAATTGCCGGACATCGCCCGCGTGTAATTCACGGGTTTCACCTCTTCAGCTGAACTGAGAGCATCAAACTTGCAGCTATGGAAAGAAAGGTATGAATGCAACGCCATCGCTCACAGCGTCATTATCCGCTTCAATTCCAGATGCGTTTTCACCATTCATTTATTTCTTGGAACGAGAGTGCTATTCAGACGTCTATTGTAATCTTGCTATTTGTATGCATTGATAATAATTTGCCAATGTTATTTGACTAAACAGTCCTGCGCGCTTAATTGACACCTGTCTATTGAACTATTGCTCTTGTTTTTTGTAGGGAATGCAACATCTTTTTTGCATCCATATGAATCCATAGTTTTGAATAGCTTAGAAATACCATATCTGGTTATGATCAACAATAGTCTGTCCCGAAACTTCTTCCAACCGCTTTGATACCGTATCATGTAACTTGTATACACTGCTGATAAACGTCCTTGTTTAGCGCAGCATCTGCATTGCATTGTGTCTGTGTTTCCAGACAGTGTTTTTTGCAATGATGAAGTTTGTAATTCCAGTGGCCTGTCCCTCAGCAGTACCACATTACGTTTACTCCTTTAGCGCAAGTAGGCTACTGGGCTGTTCAGTGTGCCTTTCTCATAAAGAGACCATATGACTAGAAACTATGTAGGCTATCTAACCATACTCAAAATAAGTTAATTAATAGGAGAATGATTTAGCTTTGAAGCACATTTTCTGTGTGTGCACTTGACAATTGAGTTCACATCTTCCCAGAATCTGTGTTTTCCCTCTGCAGCACCCCTTTCACTCGATTGAATGGGGCATTGCCACTCTTCTGTATTAGCCTTTATGGGGGTCCTTAAAGGGGGGTCTTCTACTACAGGAAGATCTCTTTCTTTCTCTTCTATATAATATTTGTAACCGTTTTTGTTATACATTTTGTAATAGTGCTTAGTTGGTGCAAATCAACAGTGAATCAATACAATGCTAATTATGACAATTTACATATTTAGGTGTTATAATGAATAATTTACATATTTGGATGTTTATATCACAGTTTCTTCCTCATTGTCAGTGGTATTTAAAAAAAATCTTTATTATTATTATTTATAAATTTGTAAATCTCTTTAGAAATCCTTTAATCTTGAATTTCTATGATTGTGATTTACTGATTTTTTTATTTTTTTGGTTGAACAACTTGTCTTCAAACCTAAAAAAAAATTATATATTATTTGACAAACATTGTATTCATGCAATAATAACTAATCCTTTTAATGTTTGTTTGGACCATCTGAAAGATTTAGCATATTTAAATCCAACATCCTCTTGAGATGTGTTTGGGTCAAAGGGAAAGTTCATGCAAAAATGAAATTTCTGTTATTTACTCAGCTAATATGTCTCAGTATTTTTGTGTCCATACAATGAAAAATTAATTGCAGACCAATGTTGTTTGGACCTCATGTTTTTCTAAATATATTTTGTGTTCCACAGAAGATAGAACACCATACAGACATGTAAAAGATGACAGAATTAAACATTTTGGGTGAACTATCCCTTTAATTGCTTACTTATAGACTAAATCTAAGTAGTCCCATTACGGCAGTTCACAGACAATGTAGTAAAAACACTCTTTCAGAGATTACCTAAGGTTATTCATTCAGACTTTACCCGGATGTAATTCTCGGACTTAATAACCAGCTTTGAGATCACACAGGTACTAATTTACTGCCACATAACGGTCTATTGGAACAGCTCTGTGGTTATGGTTTGGTAGTCCTGCTTGCTGTGTGTCACTGTTTTCAGTGACTTTCCCTAACACATTGGTGGTCCAGCGACAGCCCCCTTCACAGACCCCCATCCTTCCCAACCCAGAGTCTGTGAGGGAAGCTACACTAAAACAGAGAGAGAGAGAGAGACAGAGAGAGCGAGAGACAGAGAGACAGAGAGAGAGAGAGAGAGACTCGACTGGCCACACGCTGACATGCTTTAAAAAGAGAGCGAGAGAGTGGAGAAAGGGAACGTCAGAGTGAGGAGAAGGAGGGAGGGAGCACTCTCTTTTGGAGGAGAGGAAAAGTGAGGGAAGCGCACAGTGGCAGAGGTACCCAAGAATAGAGGAAACAAAAGAAGAACTGGGGATTTTATAAATGGACATGGAGGATTCCGCCGGAGGAGCTCGTAAAGCCACCAAGAGTAAACTGTTTGAGTTTCTCGTCCATGGAGTGGTGAGTGAGTGAGTGTACATGCATGTGGAAGCGTGTCAATAGCTCTGTGGCTCGGGTCACGGGAGAACTAAGATGCAGCCGTTGTAACCGCTCATTTTTATCTAGATTATTAAAAAAGAAAACAGGAACAGCTGAGGAGTATAGTGTAGGAGAAAAGGTGTAATGTTATTGTGTTTAACAATGGAGTAGGATACACAAGGAAAGAGAAACGCCAGTGCTGGAAGTATGAGAGGTACTTGTATTTTGAGGGACGAGTATGAAATAAAGGATGCTCTTTTGGTGTGTGTGCAGGAGGGTGTGTATCAGGAACACCCTGAGGGTAGATAACACATAAAAATCCTGCTGTGTTATTTTATGTAGTCCTGAACATGTAGTGGAAGCAAACTTGATATATGCGTTTCAGGTTGTTTACTTCTTACAAATGTGGAAGAATTCAAGGTTATGGAGACTTTTGAGAACTTTTGGTGGTGATGCAACTATTTTGAAGCTGCATTCAAGTGCTATTTGATTTCAGACCAAATACAAGGTATTATTTCTAGAGGCTTTTGCTAAAAACAACCCTCAAGACATACTATCCCTCTATTAGTAGTACGTTCCGGTATTAATATTTTTATTCCAGAAAAGGCTATTTATTGGCAAAGGATGGATTGGGGTTGAATGCAGGCTTTTTATTGGTGATTTCTGGTGATCTCCATGGTTTATAAATAAAGATCACTTGGCCTATGATTGCTAACTGACCTTGTACATTTTTTATTTTATTCAAGTATTTTTTTATGTATCAGTTTTTGAGTTAAATACCTTTTTCATTATTTAACAGGTTGCACCACTACAAACCCATTGATATTTTTCCCATTTTAGTAAAGATTTACATGGTTATTAAGTCCAGAAAGTGTTCTTCTGTAACTTATCCTCTGTCATAGTCTCCTCCTGTGCCCTGAACACCTCCATTGCGACCTTGAAAGCTAGGGATTGGCAGAGACCTGCACTGGTTCCCGCTGTGTCCACATGTTCACATCCCACTGCCTCTTCACTCAGATGTTCTGAGATTGGACCAGGCCTGGACACCCCTGGAGCTTGGCCTACTTTGGAAAGCAATGATCGGGTCATGAGGGTCACCGCACCATACGGGATCGTCTCCATCAGGGATGTACTTTACCCGCGCTGTAGGGAGGACTGGAGCTGGAGACGTTGGCTCACATTCTGGATGTTTCCACAACTTTGGTGCACATCCAGAGTCACAGGGACATTGCAACTCTGCCATTATGAGTCATGAACAACGGACCTCAAATCTCCTCTGCAGCACACAAACTGAACTGAGAAATAATAACAGCACAAAATAATAAAATTGCTCTTTTCAGTCAAGTAACACTTCACAATTAGGTTAAAAATCTTTTTTAACATTAATTGATTCATTAGGTGTTATGAGCTAAAAATGAACAATATTTTACAGCATTTATTAATCTGTTAAGTTAATTTTTTATATATATATTGTTGTTTCTATGTTATAATATATTGTAAGTAAATATGTTATGATGTTAAAATATCTGTTAATTTAATTTACTTTTAATTAAATTAGTTAATTATTAATTTGTTCAGATTTGTGAAACAAAAACGTTGCATATTTGTGCATGCATAAATGAACAATAACCTAGAATAATATATACTGTAAAATTATTTATATGCATATTTAATTTTAGCTATTGCATTAACTGCTGTTAACGAATTGATTCTTATTGTAAAATTTACATTATTGTGATTTCTATTCAATTCCCTTCAGATTTATTTATATAGCACTTTTCCCAATACAAATCAGTCTAGGTTTATATTGGAAAAAAATAAATAAAGACATTCCCTGTTTAATGTCTAATGGCAGAAAGGACAATGTATGTGGTCTAAATGAAATTAGAAGATATTTAACATCACACTTTGTACAGTTGCCCCTTAGACTGCGTTTGACTGACTTTCCCAGCACCTCTGTGTTTTGGTAGAGAGCGAGCAGCTGTTGCTTCAGAAATGACAGGCACAGGTGCGAGAGGCCCTGGCCTAATTCAGTTTCGGGTACTGGAGGAGGAGTTCATTACAGCACCCTGTAGTGCCTTCGCGTAAAAGGGTCTTTGTGTATTATGTGAACTTGCTTTAATTGTGAATAAATGCACATGTATCTTCATGTGTATTGTGTGTCAGAGATATTTGAGGTAAACTTCATATAACACATCAAGTGAGTTCAACAAAGAAATGTTTTGGTACCTGACCTTTACTCTACTTTTTTTCCCCACCCCCACAGCGTCCAGGGATGACCTCAGGGGCACGGATGCCCCATCAAGGAGCTCCCATGGGGCCTCCTGGACCTCCATATGGAGGAACACCACCCATTCGACCAGGGATGCCTAACCCAGCCCTCGACCCCAACCGAAAACGTCCTGCCTCGACCCAGCCCGTGCAACCTCCCCCTGTCCAGAACCGTCCCAGAAAGTGAGTGACACTGTTCTCTGAACTCTCACTTTTTCTGTTGATTTTTAGATCTATGCACACAACAGATGAGAAATAATAGACATGTATTCCCAGAGCCTTTCTTGAGGGCAAACTGGGCATATTGGTTTTTATGCACTTCTTATGTCTGTATGAAATTGTATTAATGTTTTATAGTCTTTTTCTTTGCTCCTACTATTCGCCAGGGAGCCCTTACCAAGTATAGCGATCTCTAGTGACTGGAATATATTATGTTTGGCTAGTTCAGGTGCTCTAACTTTTATTAGGCTAGTTCAGGTGCCCTAACTCTATTAGTGCCTCAGTTATCATAAGTAATCACTTAGGCACACTTACAGCTAATGCATTTTAAAAGTGAGGATCACAGTTCCCCATCTACTCAGAAGTGCAGAGCACTTGAAATGAAGTCTGAAGTCTGCAGTGCATTACTGTCTCATATGTCCAAGTACAGGCTGTACTAAATGGCACATATGTCACTGACACTTCGTTTATAGATATTACAGTTGTAGCCAATAAGACCTAGCATCATTTATTGAATCTTTATGTCTTGTTTGATTCACACTGCTCTCTTTGTGGCATTTGCTTCAAAAACGTTTTACATGCACATCAGGATCTTGTGATCACAAAGGGCAAAATTTTGTCCTCAAAGTCACGATCGCCTCTAAACTTCACTAACAGCCGTGCGGTAGGGACCTTCGTGAAGGGATAACATTGCTCATTTTCAGTTAAAACAACCCTGCTAATAGCATTCCCTTCCCAAGGGCATAAAAGTGATGTTTGGTATTAGCTGTTAGTTTTCTCAGCTTTTCATCTGTCTTGTTGCTGTACTGTGATTGTCCTTGTGTTTTTATTTCAACTGTGTATGCTTGTAAGGGTGTCTGTTGTGATCACTAATGGGACGCTTACTAAATTCAGCAGATCATGTTTAAAATTTAAATGGTTTTACAAATGTTAGACTTTGATTATGAAAATACAAAACTTAAATCCTAATGCATTCTGAGGTAGAGTTGCATCAGCTTGCAATACTATTTAATAGATGCACATACATCCTGCTCGATACAGATAAGCTACTAATTATTTTAATGTTATGGTTGTTAACCGATAAATGACCCTTAAGTGTATATATATATATATATAAATATATATATATATATATATATACACTCACCTAAAGGATTATTAGGAACACCATACTAACACTGTGTTTGACCCCCTTTCGCCTTCAGAACTGCCTTAATTCTACCTGGCATTGATTCAACAAGGTGCTGAAAGCATTCTTTAGAAATGTTGGCCCATATTGATAGGATAGCATCTTGCAGTTGATGGAGATTTGTGGGATGCACATCCAGGACACGAAGCTCCCGTTCCACCACATCCCAAAGATGCTCTATTGGGTTGAGATCTGGTGACTGTGGGGGCCATTTTAGTACAGTGAACTCATTGTCATGTTCAAGAAACCAATTTGAAATGATTCGAACTTTGTGACATGGTGCATTATCCTGCTGGAAGTAGCCATCAGAGGATGGGTACATGGTGGCCATAAAGGGATGGACATGGTCAGAAACAATGCTTAGGTAGGCCGTGGCATTTAAATGATGCCCAATTGGCACTAAGGGGCCTAAAGTGTGCCAAGAAAACATCCCCAACACCATTACACCATCACCACCAGCCTGCACAGTGGTAACAAGGCATGATGGATCCATGTTCTCATTGTTTACGCCAAATTCTGACTCTGCCATCTGAATGTCTCAACAGAAATCGAGACTCATCAGACCAGGCAACATTTTTCCAGTCTTCAACTGTCCAATTTTGGTGAGCTCTTGCAAATTGTAGCCTCTTTTTCCTATTTGTAGTGGAGATGAGTGGTACCCGGTGGGGTCTTCTGCTGTTGTAGCCCATCCGCCTCAAGATTGTGCGTGTTGTGGCTTCACAAATGCTTTGCTGCATACCTCGGTTGTAACGAGTGGTTATTTCAGTCAAAGTTGCTCTTCTATCAGTTTGAATCAGTCGGCCCGTTCTACTCTGAACTCTAGCATCAACAAGGCATTTTCGCCCCCACAGGACTGCCGCATACTGGATGTTTTCCCTTTTCACACCATTCTTTGTAAACCATAGAAATGGTTGTGCATGAACATCCCAGTAACTGAGCAGATTGTGAAATACTCAGACCGGCCCGTCTGGCACCAAAAACCATGCCACGCTCAAAATTGCTTAAATCTTCTTTACCATTCTGACATTCAGTTTGGAGTTCAGGAGATTGTCTTGACCAGGACCACACCCCTAAATGCATTGAAGCAACTGCCATGTGATTGGTTGATTAGATAATTGCATTAATGAGAGATTGAACAGGTGTTCCTAATAGGTGAGTGTATATGTGTGTGTGTATATATACAGGTCCTTCTCAAAAAATTAGCATATTGTGATAAAGTTAATTATTTTCCATAATGTAATGATAAAAATTAAACTTTCATATATTTTAGATTCATTGCACACCAACTGAAATATTTCAGGTCTTTTATTGTTTTAATACTGATGATTTTGGCATACAGCTCATGAAAACCCCAAATTCCTGTCTCAAAAAATTAGCATATCATGAAAAGGGTCTCTAAACGAGCTATTAACCTAATCATCTGAATCAACTAATTAACTCTAAACACCTGCAAAAGATTCCTGAGGCTTTTAAAAACTCCCAGCCTGTTTCATTACTCAATACCGCAATCATGGGTAAGACTGCCGACCTGACTGCTGTCCAGAAGGCCATCATTGACACCCTCAAGCAAGAGTGTAAGACAGAAAGAAATTTCTGAACAAATAGGCTGTTCCCAGAGTGCTGTATCAAGGCACCTCAGTGGAGAGTCTGTGGGAAGGAAAAACTGTGGCAAAAAACGCTGCACAACGAGAAGAAGTGACCGGACCCTGAGGAAGATTGTGGAGAAGGACCGATTCCAGACCTTGGGGGACCTGCGGAAGCAGTGGACTGAGTCTGGAGTAGAAACATCCAGAGCCACCGTGCACAGGCGTGTGCAGGAAATGGGCTACAGGTGCCGCATTCCCCAGGTCAAGCCACTTTTGAACCAGAAACAGCGGCAGAAGCGCCTGACCTGGGCTACAGAGAAGCAGCACTGGACTGTTGCTCAGTTTTGCATGTCATTCGGAAATCAAGGTGCCAGAGTCTGGAGGAAGACTGGGGAGAAGGAAATGCCAAAATGCCTGAAGTCCAGTGTCAAGTACCCACAGTCAGTGATGGTCTGGGGTGCCATGTCAGCTGCTGGTGTTGGTCCACTGTGTTTTATCAAGGGCAGGGTCCATGCAGCTAGCTATCAGGAGATTTTGGAGCACTTCATGCTTCCATCTGCTGAAAAGCTTTATGGAGATGAAGATTTCATTTTTCAGCACGACCTGCCACCTGCTCACAGTGCCAAAACCACTGGTAAATGGTTTACTGACCATGGCATTACTGTGCTCAATTGGCCTGCCAACTCTCCTGACCTGAACCCCATAGAGAATCTGTGGGATATTGTGAAGAGAAAGTTGAGAGACGCAAGACCCAACACTCTGGATGAGCTTAAGGCCGCTATCGAAGCATCCTGGGCCTCCATAACACCTCAGCAGTGCCACAGGCTGATTGCCTCCATGCCACGCCGCATTGAAGCAGTCATTTCGGCAAAAGATTCCCGACCAAGTATTGAGTATCTGATTCCCGACCAAGTATTGAGTGCATAACTGAACATAATTATTTGAACACTTCTTTTATTGGTCGGATGAAATATGCTAATTTTTTGAGACAGGAATTTTGGGTTTTCATGAGCTGTATGCCAAAATCATCAGTATTAAAACAATAAAAGACCTGAAATATTTCAGTTGGTGTGCAATGATTCTAAAATATATGAAAGTTTAATTTTTATCATTACATTATGGAAAATAATGAACTTTATCACAATATGCTAATTTTTTGAGAAGGACCTGTATATATAAATATATATATATATATACTATTTTGTCTAAATAAAAAAAATTAAATGTAAATACAAAAACAAATTACATTGCTATATGTGAGGTAGCAAAACATTATAGCATACAGTATGAAAAATGCATTGTAATGGGTATTCATTCAGTACATATTTAAATAAAGATTAAATTTTTGTCCTGATTAAATTATTAGTGGCTTTAAAGATTCAATTTTCAGTAAGAAAAATTAAGTCTCACCATTAAACTCATCAAGGCTGCATTCATTTGAGCAAAAATACTGTTAAAAAATACTATGTTAATTTTCAGCAGTTACTCCAGTCTTCAGTGTCACATGATCCTTCAAAAATCAAAATCTTCTAAAATGCTGAGTTAGTGCTCAAGAAACATTTCTTATATTGAAACCCTGCTGTGTTGCTGCATTTTTTTCAGAATTATATTATTCTGTCAATAGAAAGTTTAATAAACAGCATTTATTTAAAATAGATTTTTTTGTAGCATTATAAGTGTCTTTACTGTTACCTTGGATCAATTTAATATATTTAATATATACTCTTAATATCGGCCAATATTATTCAATCTATAATGCATCTCTACTGTTTAAGTAACTAACTAGAGGTACCCCAAATCAACCTATAGGAAACCACTTGGATTTCCAGCAACAAATGAGATATCCACGAGACAGATGGACATGAGAGAAGCCCAGTCAGATCCTGCAATTGGATCCAAGTAGGCTGTTTATTCTGCTGCATGTTAGTTTGACAGTTTGTGATGGACATGTCACTGCCTGATTGGTTTGTTCCCGTTTGAAGCATCAAACTTGACATATGTCCCCCAATGCATGTGTGCACTTAAGGTAACAGATTAAAGTAAAAACCAATATAAAATAACTTTCCCTAAATGGACACAATAGTCAACATGACCTGAGGATGAATGTCCTGTTCCAGTGCATGTGAGATAGAACATGCGCTTGCGGTTCTTTAGCTGTGAATGCGGACTGCATGACCCTTCTGTCATGCTGTTTGTGTTAATTCAGAATTTTCTCTCTCTTATTGTTGCCCTATGTTCAGTAACACATTTTTTTCCCACCTAAATGCATTAATCATTAATTGTAGATCAAGAAAATGTGATGAGGCTTTCAGTCTAACCCCCCCCCCCCCCACTGCATCTCGGTCTCCGCTTCTCAGCCTCTCCCGGAGGAGCAGTGTGGCTTGGGGTGGATGAGTCGGACCATGAGAAAGTTTATTCTCCAGAGGAATGTGGATGTGAATGTGGACAGACATTTCCTGCTCTGAAGGGGTCATGTGCTCCTCAACTCTGGACCTGAGGAGTTCTCGGTGTCCGTAGTTGTGTAGAAAAATTTTAATGAATTATATGCATCATGTTTGGAAACGTCTTTCTGTAAACGGCAATTGGATGCTGGCAATTGGATTACATTTTAGAAGTCTGTATTTTCAGACATTTGGACCACAAAGGTCTGGTTTTCCCAAATGTTATGGACTGCTCACACAGGACATGTTCTTATGTTGACCTGCACTGTTTTTTAACTGTTTTTCTACACTGTAAAAAAATATCTCATTAAATTTACAGTAAAAACCAAGTTAAATGGCAGCTGTATTTGCCCGAAATCCATTTTGACAATGTTTCCAGTACTACAAGATGACATATTGGTGCATGTATTTTTTTCACCGTTTAACAGTATATTCATTAAGGGTGTTCACACTTGCCATGTTTTGTTCCTTAAAACAAACTGAACATATAAACTCTGGTGCGGTTCGAATGAAATATGAAGGCTACAAGGGCCAAAGACATGTAAACGAACCAAAAACAGGAAGATGAGACCCTAAAAAGGACAAGAATGCTCCCTAGCATACCTGTTTTTTCTCATCATTGTCGCGATATTTCCCGTCACAGTTCAGTACAGGCTTTAGAACCGTGTATCTTTGCAGCAAATCTTCATTTGTGTGTGTGACGCAGGGATTTCTGCCACTGTTTTGACTCCTTTACACATTTTATAAGCTCTTCATAAGTTCTCAGCTGGTCAAAATACCATCATATGTAGGCTACGCACATACAACGAGAGCATTTATCCCAGCACACAGCATTGTTTTGGATGTAAGGCAAGTTCAATCTTAAAATAGGCTATACGTCATAAAAGATGACCAATCAGGTTTTGAACGTTTCCCTTCCCTGTGCCTTTAGGTTCGGTATCTTTAGGTTTGGTGTTAAAAATGCCAATGTGAACCCTAAGCTGATCGGGACTGAATTATTTTTTTTTTGGTCACGAACCAAGCGAACCGAACTACAAGTATGAACACACCCTAAGTGATACCAAAATCTGCTTTTTACCTTAAGTAATAACCACCATAAATACAAGCAGTAAAACAGAGAGCCACATGATGCATCAGTGTTATTTGAAAATACAGTGCACAGGTTTATACACACAAAGATGAAACACTATCAGGGTAACACATATGACAATGAAATAATGCAATAAATTACATATATTGTGACACAAATCACTGTAATGTACGTTATTAATAAAAATTTTAATAAAAAATATAATCATATTTGATGTCACTTAGGGACTTCTGGGAAGGTCCTCTTACTGTTTTTCCCAGTAAATTATATGGTAACAAAAAAAAACATAATCTTGACAGATTTTATAGTCAAATTACTTATAATGTAACATTTAAACCATTTACACTTTTTAACTGTGTATGGTAAGGTAACTTGCAGTTAAAATGTTTATAGGTTTTTCCTGTAGCATTTTTCAGTCCCTTTCTTGTAAAAATGACAAAAAAATTTATGCTATATTAACAAAGGCAAGAGGGGTGCATTTGACTGTTCCATCATGTCTCTCTGTTCAGCATCATGTGACATGAATGAAGAGGTTTCGAGACATTGTTACATCTTTCGATTTTTGAATGCAAGAACGTGTCCTGTGCAAAATGTGTCCTCTTTACAATAACGGAGACAGCCAGATGTTAAATCAGCAAGAAACCTCTCCCATAATTATGATAGTGTTATTTTCATATTTTCTATTTGTCTTTTTCCCCCCTTATACTCTCTCTCTTTCTCTCTCTGATCACACACACTTACACGCAAACACACACACAGCTGGATAAACGTCTGGATAGGTCCCAGTTATTCAGCAGATGGCCTGTGGACTCTGCTATCAGTCACCATAGTAACATTCTCTCTCTCTCTCTCTCTCTTTCTTTCTCTCTCTCTGTTTTCCCCCATCCGTAGTGCCAAGAGAAGAAAAATGGCAGACAAGATTCTCCCTCAAAGGGTGAGGTCCATCACTGCTGCTTTTATCTGTTTGTCTGTGTTTGTTTATTCATCTCTTAATTTTCAGTGCCAAGGGTGATCGCACGGTACAGGTAATTGTGCTCGGTTCTTAATTTTTTCCCGGGGGTAAAAAAGTGAAAGGGGTGGGAAGGAGGAGTCCAATGTGTCACAGAGACTTCTCTTGTGTATTTGGTGTTTTCTGTCAGTGGAAAAGGGTTTGATTCCCAAGGATTGTGATGGTGTGTGGTTGCATGGAGAAGTAGGCTGTGTGCAGGAACACGACTATTTAGGTAAAATGTCTCCATCGGGATGAGACACAGTATTACGCCACAATAACAGGAATTTGAGGTGGTGGTAGTTCTTGAAATGGGCAATAGAGCTTTTTACAGGCAAAACAAAAGGTCTTAATTCATCGTGATGGGGTTTGTAAAGTACTGGTGGTCACATGGGATGGAGAGAATGATGCAACTCTGTGAAAATCAGGAGAGTTACAATTTTGCTGTGTATCACGCAAGGACATACATGATTTGATTCAGTAACAAGTAACAATTGAGAATCAGAATGTTAAACTGTCATTGACTTAGTAAAGTGGTGCAAACGCATGGTGAAATCTTAATCGTTTGATGTTCGATCAGTTCGCAAAGAATAATTGATTTGGTGCGGCTTTAACATAGGCCTAGAATTTTAATAAATATAGACTAGGTTATTGTCAGAATCAGGATATGGATGATTACTCTCTTTATAATAATGGAGTTAGCTTTTACCTCAAATCATTTCCTCATTCTAAGGTAAGAAAAAAAATTACACTAAATATGAGTTCACTTGCATTGAGGATAAAATGTGTTTTAGGCAGTGGGTTTAAGAGCATGAAACACTTGAAAGTCAAACCAAAAATTGCAATTGTCAGCTTTGTTAATAATTTTGCATATACTATGTACAATAATTATATTCATACAATAATGTTATCATTTAATTGTGTCATTTATTATAAATTAGTAAATATTGTTTATAATAATTTTTAAATGCATAAAAATACATTAATATAACATATTTCATATAATAATAACGGTAATATACCCATGTTTTATTTGTTGTTGTTATATTGGTTCACAGTAAAAAAACATTTTGATACTGTTTTGAGTTTCCATTTAATGTCCAAAATCTGGGACCTGAAACAAAACCAGCTGATAACCACTGCCCTAAGCTTTAGTGCCACATCTTCAGTCATAACTGAGATTTATAATAAACCAGAGAGTTAATGGTTCGGGGGAAATATTGTACTTTACCATACACTTTATGAGTTGAATATCATCAAACTGCTTAGAAAACATTTAAAATGAGTGATGCATTGAATGCCTTTTCATTAGATCCGTGAACTGGTGCCAGAGTCCCAGGCGTACATGGACCTCCTGGCCTTTGAGCGCAAACTTGACCAAACCATTATGAGGAAGAGGGTGGATATACAGGAAGCCCTCAAAAGACCAATGAAGGTATGTGATTTCAGTTAAAGTACACATTTGTTGTGAGATTTTACTAACTCATAGTTAACTACGACATGAAAAATCTGCTTTTCTGTTCTAGCAAAAGCGGAAGCTGCGATTGTACATTTCAAACACTTACAACCCTGCCAAACCTGACGCAGAAGACTCGGAGGGCAGCATTGCATCCTGGGAGCTGCGTGTAGAGGGCAAGTTGTTGGATGATGTAAGCACGGAGTTTGCATTCATAATCTTACCATCTGTTCTGTAATGCATGTTTAATTAATTTGTCTTGAATGATCATTGTTATTATTATTTTAAATGCTAGTCACAAAAATATTTTTTTTGCTTCTTGTTCAATTTAATTGATTAAAATGAGCAAATGTAACAATTCCTGACCATTTTGTCACAACTTAATTTCATTGCGTGCAATCAGTTGCTATTTAATTGATGCATGAATCATTTTCATTGACCATAACCGAGTCCAATTTAGTCTTTTTTTATTGCATCTAGCATACTTAAATGTATTTAAGCTTGTCGGCTAGAACAAATCTATTCAAATAATTTTTCTTTCTTGAAAAGACTTAATTTAATTGCATGGAACAATTTAATTATGTTAATTGAATGAGTTTTTTTGGAGATATTATTCTGCTGATGCTAATCTTTGTTTAGGCTTCATTAAATTTGCTAGTCCTTTTTAAGTCCCTTTAATTTTTTATCTTTTATTTCCTGTGTACTTTAGCCTGGAAAACAAAAGAGGAAGTTTTCATCTTTCTTTAAGAGCCTTGTTATAGAGCTGGACAAGGACCTATACGGCCCTGACAACCATTTAGTGGAGGTGAGCATTAACTCACTCGACATACAACAATAAACCATTGCCAAACCATATTTGATATTCAATCTTAACAAAATTTCTGGTCAGAATTATTGGCACCCCTGGTAAATATGATCAAAGATTGCTGTAAAAATTAATCTGCATTTTTATCCTTTTGATATTTCATTCAAAATATTTGCAAAAATCTAACCTTTCATTTCAGTTAACTGTATTGCTCATGACGTCATCAAAAGTGAAGCCACCATGCCGCCATATTGGTAATCCCTTCTAAGCTCACACGTACTATAAAATTAATAGGAAATTAAATGATTTTACTGAGAAAACATTGCCGAATGACACATCGTTTTTATATCTGAAGTCTCCATGTACAGTCTTACAACGCAAACGTCCTAAAAATGTAAATGGTTATTCGTTTAAAGTTGGGAATTTCCCCTGCTTATTAAAAAGTTACGATCATAATCATTACAGTAGTCAACATCAGCTCTGGGGGCGGCAAGACACTTCAGCATATGTATTACAAATGAACATTCTAAAATCGGAATAAAATCTGAAATAGCCTTGAACTGTTGTGTTTATGTATTAATGTTTGGTTGTAGTATTATTTTTATTCATACAGTAGGCTGTTTCAACAATGATTTTGTTAACACCATGCATTTCAAAGCAGTTAATGATTTAAACTATGGTTAAATTAACATAATTCAACAACATGTACATAACACTTATATGGAATTACTCATTCTCACTCATTCTCTTACTTGTATGGAAACTGTAATTCTAGCAAAATGCCATAGAATTTGCGCTGTCTCTAAGAGTCTGAAATATGTTGCTCAGTCAGGAAATAAAATACACGCATCATCATAACTTATTCAGACAAATAACGCAGGCTGCTTTATTTCCAAGATGATGCATGATTGAATTTTAATATAGTGCAATATAGTTACAGTGGCTTGTATTAATATTTATTGTATAGGCTTTTCGAATCAATTTCTGCAACTAAACACAGCTATATGGTCATGTTTAATATTTTCTCCATAATTACGTACATAAATACATTTTTGTGTTAGGTTACCTTTGTCGGAAATATGCAGTAGACGCATCCACATTAACCATTTCAATATATGACTTATCCTCTCCGAAAAGACCATTACAGATAACATTACAGATCACTTCTGAAGTAAAAATAAATGTACATATATCGTAAAACTAATCCTGTGAGACTGAGGCGCTGCAAATCGGGTGATTTTAGGTCAATGTTTTGGCTGTAAATCAATGATGCCCTCTGTTGGTAGAGAATAGTAAAATGGCCGCTCGAACACTTCCGGTGGGTTCACCGCCTGCTGGCAGTTTAGAACGCAATAAGCAATCCAGCCATCATACAGATCAGTGGGGGTAAATCACATTATTAAATAAATGCTTTTCTCCAAAACACGCTGGCCATAATTATTGACACCATTTTACTAAATACTTTTTGCAACCTCCTATTGCCATGATAACAGCTCTGAGTCATCTCCTATAATGCCTGATGAGTTTGAAGAACATCTGACAAGAGATTAGAGACCATTCCTTCATACAGAATCTCTCCAGATCCTTCAGATTCCCAGATCCATGTTGGTGCTGCTTCTCTTCAGTTCAGCCCACTCATTTTTTTTTTTATAGGTTTCAGGTCAGGGAACTGGGACGGCCATGGCAGAAGCTTCATTTTGTGCTCAGTGGCACATTTTTTTGTGTTGATTGTTTTTTTCTTATTTTGATCTTTGAAGATCCAACCACGGCCCATTATAATATTTCTAGAAGAGGCAGTCAGGTTTTTATTTTTTTATCTGTTGGTATTTGCTAGAATACATGATACATGTATCTGAACAAGATGTCCAGGACCTCCAGCAAAAAAATAGTCCCACAACATTAAAGATGCATGAGGTACTTTTTATCCTTGTTTGCACAAAACTTGTGGGTTTGCTGCCAAGAAGCACTTTTTTTAGTTTAATCTGACCCTAGAATACGGTCCCTTTTGAAGTTCCAGTCATGTCTGACAACTAAATATGCTGGAGTTTATGTTTGGACAAGCGAGGAGGATTTTTCTTGAAACCCTCCCAAACAACATGTGGTGATGTAGGAGCTGTTTGATCTTGTTTGACCCCCAAGACTCGAGTAATCTCTGCAATTCTCCATCTGTGATCCTTGGAGAGTCTTTGGTCACTTGAACTCTCCTCTTGACCTTGCATTAAGACAATATAGACACGTCCAGGCAGATTCGAAGCATCTTTAGCTGATTGTAAATTTCTTAATTATTGCCCTGATGGTGGAAATGGGAATTTTCAATGCTTTAGCTATTTTCTTACAGCCAATTGCTATTTAGTGAAGCTCAAAAATCTTTTGATGCACATCAGAACTATATTCTTTGATTTTACTTTTTGTGGTGGGTGATTTAAAGGAAATTTGGCCGCCTTGTTTCACAGGAGTATAAATATGAGGAAACACAAAGTCATAGCTAGACAATTTCAAGTTTATTTTCACCCTGGTGTGCTAAAAATTTAAATATTAATGGGAATATACTTCAGAGATATTTTACTCCTCAAAAAATTCTGGCCTTGCCAATTATTCTGACCAATGTGTTTTGGAGAACCCCCCCCCCCCCCACACGCACACACTCACACTTTTTTGCATATTTTTTTATGAAAAATATAAAGGATAATCAATACAGATTTATTTTTACAGCCTTCTTTGATCATATTTACCAGGGATGCCAATAATTCGGACCACAACTGTAATATGGGAGAATACCAGGAGTCTTCTTTACATTTCAAACAAGGTTGAGGACAGTAACACAGGTTGAAATCGTCACATTTCAACGTGTCCACGAGAATCTCTTGTCCTCTACTTTGTGACGAATTGAATTGGAATGCCATAGAAAAGTCAATGTCATAATGAAAAGTTCAGTCTTCTTAGTGGTTTCCATAGCAACGGTTACATGAGGAAGTTGCCCATGACACTGTGAAATGAAGACATTGCAGCCAGCTCAGAGTTTTGGGCAGCATTAATGGGAGAAAATAAATGCATTTCTGAAGACAAACATTTAAAAAACCTTTTACAGCACCCTGAACTCTGAGAGGCTTTGTATTCAGCAAGTGTGTTTTACTCTATTTTAGTGGAGGAACCATTGTGCATTGCTGCTATTCAGACACACTCAGGCATTTACATTACACAAGGGAGCCTTCCCAGCTGCCTCACGCACTTTTTATTTATATGCACTTTGTTAGGGACATTCAGGTTTAGGGAAGGCATATTCACAGAAGTGGTTTGCGGCTCTCGAGGAGTGACCCTCGTGCCTCCGGCCCATTGGAGCCGGCTGTACGCACCGCATTTGAGTTTTTTCATTCGGCAGCTCTTTAAGTTGTCCTTGGTGACTGTGGATTTTCATCACAACACACACCAGATTGAGCTGGGCGATAAAAAGAGTGATTTACCTGTGTAGAAGGACGGCATTGAAAACACCTCCAATGTCAAGCAAAGCTAATTGAGTTGAGCTGTGAGTCCTTGCCATTATGTTGTCTTTCAAATAGCGCTGAACGTGATGGTTTTGGGAAAAGTGAGACCTCATAAAGTGCCTAATCATTTTATTCACTCTCAAGCTTAATTGTATTCTGCATGCATAAACAGCACATAAGGAGGGAGGGGGGTTTGTTGAGGTTTTCAATTGCTAATGTGGCTCAATAATAATGTACAGACAAGTTAAATTACTGGTGTAACACTCACTCGTAATCAGGATTGCAGATTTGAACAAACACATAACCATAAATATTAAAGGAATAGTTCATCCAAAAATGAAAATTATCCCATTGTTTACTCACCGTCAAGCCTTCCTAGGTGTATATGACTTTCTACTTTCAGCCGAACACAATCAGAGTTTTATTATATAATATCCTGGCTCTTCCCAGCTTTGTAATGACATTGAATAGTGGAGATATTTTCCTTACAAAAACACTTCGCTTCACTTCAGAACGCATTTATTAACCCACTGCAGTCGTATGGGTTTATGAAGGATGGATGTGCTTTTTTGAGCTTCAAATGTCATTACAAAGCTGGAAAGAGCCAGGATATTATTTAATATAACTCTGATTGTGTTCGGCTAAAAGAAGAAAGTCATATACACCTAGGATGGCTTCCGGGGAAATAAATCATAGGATAATTTTCATTTTTGGGACTATCCCAAAAATATTAATTTTTCAAACTATCCCTTTAATTTTGAGTGTATAGCTCTGCATATTAAGAAAAGTCAGATTTACGATTATCGCCTTGTGGGCAATAAAATGGGCAAAAATCCCACAGACTGAAGAAAACACTGAAGAAAGGAAACCGTCATATCTAGTAACAAGAATATCATAGAGACTACCTAAAACCCCCCAGAATACTCTAGAAACCAACTAGCAATTGCATAGAAACCAGCTAAAAAATCACTCAGAACACCATAGCAACACTCTAAGAACCACTAAGAACTGCATGCCCTGGCAAAACACCCTCAACACAGACGAACACTGCTGATATAAAAATTTAGTTTAAAATTGCAGTGCACATCTTGTGCCGCAGTTATATATTATAGACCTTTTGTTTAGATTTAGTATGTGTTTAATCCTAACAGTGGCACCGCACCGCTACAACCCAGGAGACCGATGGCTTCCAGGTGAAGAGGCCCGGCGATGTGAATGTGCGCTGTACCCTCTTGCTCATGCTGGATTACCAGGTGCGTGCAGGAATGCTGCATTATTACTAGAAGATTCGTATGCCGTAGTTGGTTTTATGTGAAAGTCTTTAAATAATAACTGTGAAAAATCTACACTGGGGTCTAAAAGTCTTAAGCCACGCTGAAAATCTGGGATTCAAAATGTAATTTAAACCTTGAAATAAAGTTTAAAATAAAGATTGATTTTTTTTTAAAACAAATAAAAGTTATTGTAGCAATTATTTTGCAAAAATGTGTAGCACCAAATAAATGTATGGAGAAAGACACCAGTTAGAAATGAATATGCATAATGATAGCTTTAGCTTGTCTTTTCCATCGTAAAAACCACCGTTAACACCTATAGTTGAGTCATTAATCCCTAAAAGTTTGATTGCCCTTCTCTATTCAGTGGCTATTCAGTAGCTATAGAAGTAGCTATTCAGTGGCTAGTGAGTAAATGGCTCATTTAATTACAGCAATTTTCACTATCCCAACTACATCCTGATGGGAAGAAGCTCAATCTGTTAGAAAACTAAAGCTATGTTTTTAAACAATAGAGTTAAAAATCGTGTAAGAGACTGAAACAGGTCTGCAATTGGGTCGTTAGCATGAAATTTCCTGTTTCTAGCTGAACCACATGCTAAAATTTCTTGAATCTTTTATAATTTTTAATGGAATATTTGTATTTTTCAAAATTATTTTGTCACACCACAGGATAATTTAAATGAACTTGTGAAGTCATTATAAAAGAAATTGTTTACAACAGCTAAGATGTACACGTTCCCTCATGTTGTATACACACTACCTTTCAAAAGTTTGTTTTTGAAATAAGTCTCTTATGCTCACCAATGCTGCATTTATTTGATAAAAAACAGCAATGTTGTGAAATATTATTACAATTTAAAATAATTTAATCCAATTGAAACATTTTTCATTTAATTTATTTTAAAATGTTATTTATTCTTGTGATGGCAAGTCTGTATTTTCAGCATCATTACTCCAGGCTTTAGTGTCACATGATCCTTCAGAAATCCTTCTAATAATCTGATTTGGTGCTCAAGCAACATCTTTGTCATTATCAATGTTCAAAAAAATATTTCTTGTTATTATCAATGTTAAAAACTGTGATTCTTTGATGAATAGAAAGGTCAAAAGAACAGCATCCATTTTAATGCATCCTTGCTGAATAGAATATTCATTTTTTTTAAGTGTTACTGTAGTCAGCTGCAAATATGGCTTGACCCCAAAAAAATTCTAACAAAAGGTTTCTCAGTGGTTTACAGTATTATCAGATGTACTTAAAAACATACTGAAAGTTTACCAAAGTTTGACTCCAAGAAAGGCCCTATTTTCAAAATGGCGGCTGTCAGGTCCTTAAAATGACCATTACTCCTTTGTATTCCTCCTAGACCAGGAATACTGGTGCCTGATACATGTTTTGGCCATGTAATATTATAAATAGCATATTTGCATGGTAGATAAGTGATTTCAAGCACAAATATATATTAAAGCAATTGGTTACAAGCATATTTATGTGAAAAATAAGTACAATTTCCCTTAAAGGGTTAGTTCACCCAAAAATGAAAATTAAGTCATTAATTACTCACCCCCATGCTGTACCAACCCCGTAAGACCTTCGTTCATCTTCGGAACACAAATGAAGATATTTTTGATTAAATCTGAGAGGTGGATCACTGCTACATAGGCTGCCAGAGGGAATGAAACTTGACGGCCCAGAAAGTCATTAAAGAAAATGTTTAAATAATCCATGTGCCTACAGTGGCTCAACTATAAGTTTATCAAGCGACGAGACTACTTTTTTCCCGAAAAAAAAAACATAATAACGACTTTATTCGACTATTCCTTTTCATTCCTTGTGGGCCTGAGACGAGAGTTCAAGAGATTTCCACGACGCATGCGCGAGAACTGAACAAGAAGTATTAGAAGAAGAACGTCCTCTTCTCAGTTCTCGCGCATGCGTCGTGGAAATCTCTTGAACAAGTTGTAATGGAGCTACCACAGCACGTGGTCGTGCTGCCTGGACAATTGCCTGTCCAATTCCTGCAACCTTTCGGCGGGTCTCCTTACCCACAAATAGACCATTCAAAAGTGTACGGAGAGTCTCAGGAACAAACGAAAGGGCAGAGTCAAGCTCAAGTGACTTTGTGCTCGGATACTGATCCGTAACGGATGGGACATTGGACTTGATACACTTTTGATCAATCGCGCAGCTGTTTGAATGATCGCTTGTTTCTGGGATTCCTCATCCTTTTCTTGTTCGCTGAAATAAGATCGTAGTATTTGTGATGTCTTCTCTCTCATTGTCATTATGTCATGGAGGCCTTCCCCTTCAGTGAAATGTACATTGTCCTGGTACTGTTCCCTCAATTTTCTCTTGAGGTATTGATTTCCATATGGTTCAGAATCCGGGTTTGTCAGAGATTCCTTCATTTTTTCTCAAAGATATGTAATTGTCAACTGTTCCTCATCATTACTCTTGAGGTAAGAGCAAACTTTCATGAATGCCTGGTCCTGATCTTCATTTTTGGGCCGGCCAGACTTTCTGCGCTTTGCCTCTGGGTCTTTCTGGAACTGTATCGGTATGTTATATCCGTTACGAAAACTACTACTGCATAAGTGGTGGTAAACACAGTCTGCAGCATGTAGATCCCGGCCATAATACTCAATCCTGCCTTTCATAGTGAAAGCCCATGGATCCGCACGATTGTCACAACACTCAAGAATGGACTCTGCGGAGCGTATCAGTCTTAACACTACTTGTGTCTTTACTTCCATGTGTTATCGTAGTCCCACAGAAAAGACAATCGGTTTGGCTGTTGAAAGGACCAGTTGCTACTCTGGCACTTCTTTTTGGTGGCTCAGCTTTATTCTCTTGTTGGATTTTAATATCTTTTTTATTTATGTACTTCTGTCGACATTTTGAGTGTAGTATTTCACCAGCGGAAATGTGTATGTCATCGCCTCTTTGTACACTTGCATTGTTGATTCCATCAGCTCCCTTCTGATGAACCTCAACCACATCAGAGCCATCTCTTAAGTTTTTACAGCAAATGGGGCAAGTTTCTTGGTTTACAACAACATGACTCATGGTCAAAATTGCATTAGGAGTGTACATTTTCCTCAAGCTAATTCAACAATGTCAATTGCTGAAAATTGTGAATTTAGTTTTGTTGGGTTTAGTATAATGCCCCCTTTATACTCGAAAACATCTATAGAGGATGCATTACATATGTATTACCTTATTCAAATTGAAATGAGTGACCATTTTAGAGGGTTCACACACAGGCCTCTGTTCGGGCTAATTCAGAGTTTTTTATGATCTAAGTTATACAAATCCAATTTAAGTTACTTTTGGGCTCAATAACTTTTACATTGAATGCCAAGTCTGTGTTTTAGCAAAAAAAGGGTACGTGTCCAAAAACACTTGCTGAGTAGGAGTTACATGACATAGGCTAATTTGTTTACATATCTGGTTCACCCCAAACTAAGATAAAACCTTACAGTAATCTCACAAAATCATGTATTCCATAAGTTTGTAATCATGTCAGTGCAATTTAGACAAGTCCAATGGATTCATAGACCCAGAAAACATGGGGTTAGACACCAATATTACTTCGCTAGGTCAAATAATGAAGGAGTTAGGATATTTTAAGGGCTTCCTGCCCATCTTGGACGCCATCTTGAAAATTACGCCTTTCTAGTGGTCAAACTTTGGTAAACTTTCAGTATGTTATTTAGGACACCCAACACAACAAAAAACAGCTGAGAAACCTTTTGTTAGAATTTTTTTAGGGTTAGGTGTTTTTTTTTTCATATATGCAGCCGCCTACTGATCCCAAATGTTTTAACGGTAGCGTACATTTTTTAACCTAAAACCTTGGTGTTGAATAAAGTGCATGGACATGTTTTGTCAGCTCCTCAAGTATACTGAATTGAAATTATAGAAGGGATAATGTAGTAAATATGTGCATGTTTTATAACTGTTCCGATATTTCTGAATGCGTTTATTTCATTTCTTTTATCCATTGTGCATTTCAGCCTCCTCAGTATAAGTTAGATCCTCGCCTCGCACGTCTCCTTGGCATCCACACTCAAACCCGCTCCTGCATCATCCAGGCATTATGGCAGTACGTCAAGACCAACAAGCTGCAGGATCCTCATGAAAAGGAGTACATCAACTGTGATAAATATTTCCAGCAGGCACTGACATACTTTTGCCATATAAAACACTCTCTTCATTTTGGTGTTAACATTTTGCCTGATAAGCATACCTGATATTTTTTATTTATTTCTTCCAGATCTTCGACTGTCCTCGTCTCAAGTTCTGTGAGATCCCTCAGCGACTAACCAACCTGCTGCTACCGCCTGATCCTATTGTGATCAATCATATTATTAGGTAATTAGTCAAAAATGTACAATTTATTGTTTCCTCAAACAATAGCAGTTTTAAGGCCTGTGACACGAATGTACCTTTTAGAGGGCTGATTTCCTTTAGAATTTAAAGGGATAGGTTACACACCCTCATATTGTTCCAAACCTGTATGCTGTTATTTTTTTATGGAATACTGTAAAAGAAAAAACATAAGTTTTTAAAGATTCTTTAAATGTTTTTTTTCCTCACTACAGAAGTTCATTGTGTGAGGCTCCGAAAAGGACACAAAAAACATAAGCTGTCATGTGTTATTGTGTTACATTTGAAAAATAACAGCATATAGCTTTAAAATGGCAAAGAGTGAGTAACTAATGAGATAATTTTTATATTCAGGTGAACTATTCTTTTAAATGCCTTTTTGATTTTAATTTGATCAGTGTGGATCCAAATGACCAGAAGAAGACAGCCTGCTATGACATTGATGTTGAAGTTGATGATCCTCTTAAGAGTCAGATGAATGGATTCTTGCTGTCTACAGCCAATCAACAAGAGATTGCATCCCTAGACAACAAGGTCAGAAGGAGCTTTATTGTTCAAATGTGAGCGAGATCTTGGCAGTAAATAATTCATCATTTGAATATCCTCATTATGTTGTTTTATTTAACTCCATATAAACCCTATGGCATGAGTTTCTGCATAACATATGTACATTCATGGTTTAAATTCACATCATCACCTTTTCTCCTTTAGATCCATGAAACTATCGAGTCCATCAACCAACTTAAGATCCAAAGGGATTTCATGCTCAGCTTCTCCAGAGACCCCAAAGGCTACATCCAGGACTGGATCTGCTCCCAGAACCGGGATCTTAAGGTGAATGTTAACCATGTGCACTGCTCTAAATCATGGTCATATACTGTATTATTATATCAAATATCAAAACATTATGCAGCCTTTATGTATGTCCAAATCAGGTTTGTATAAGTTAAACATTGAACATTTTTGAAACAATGTCTACACCTAGTGGTGGAAAGAATTTAACTGCTTTTAAAGAAATTGTCTTTTTTTTGTCGTTTTGAACTGGACTGGATTTTTTTTTTTTTGGTTGCAGCTGATGACAGATACAGCTGGTAATCCAGAGGAAGAGAGGAGAGCAGAGTTTTATAACCAGCCCTGGTCTCAGGAAGCTGTCAGTCGCTACTTCTATTGCAAGGTGAGGGGAACATGACTGAATCATTTAGAAAACAAAAGTTTGGGCTCAGTACGTTTTTTTTTGTTTTTTTTTTAAATGAATATTTTTTTCAGCAAGGATGCATAAAATTGCATTAAAGTGACAGTGAATAAATGTATAATATTTCAAATAAATACTTTTCTTTTTATACTGTCTATTCATCAAATAATCAAAAAAAATATATAATGGTTTCTGCAAAAATATTAAGCCACACAACTGTTTTCAACATTTATAATAGTTATACATTTTTCTTGAACAGCAAATCAGCATATTAGAATGAATAAGAAGGTAATTGTGACTTTTATCTCAGAATTTCGAGATATAAACTCACAACTCTGAGAAAAAAAGTAAAACATCTGTGAGATAAAAAGTTGCAATTATATTTTACGTTTTTTATTCTGTGGCGGAAGCACGCTTCCATAGAAGACTGGAGTAATGATGCTGAAAAATTCAGCTTTGCCGTCACAGGAATACACTACAATTTAAAATGTTAAATTAAAAAAGTTATTTTAAATTTAAATAATATTTCACTTTTCAAGTGTATGGAAGTGTATGTCAGAATCAAAAGTGATAATTTCACTTGCTCTTTTCATTTACAAATGTATGTTTTTTTTCTTCTTCTGTTATGTAGATTCAACAACGAAGACAGGAGCTAGAACAAGCTTTAGCACTGCGAACCACTTAACTCAGCTAATCTGTTTCTCCTGTGGCTTGGCCACTTTTATTCTGGTGGTCTCCACACTGGCAGTTTTTTTTTATGGAGATGAAAGTATTAGACCCCCTTCTCAGTATTGAGGTTTGGACTGATTTTAATCAATGAAAACTGTAATTGTACTCTTATTTGATGTATGTTTAATGTACAGTTGAATGTATATAATCACAGGACAATGAATTTAAGAATGTAGCTTGTGAATGACACTTTCACACTGACTACACACAAATACAGCGGCTATTATAATTGTTTATCAGTTTTGTGATGCACATGAAGTGCAGATATGCTACTGTGTCTCTTCTTGGAAAGGTAAAAATACAATGAATGAAACTTTGTTGCCTGGGAATTTTTTTCAACCATTAATGACATGTTAAATGTTCATATGCAAGTATAGATATTGAATCTGTAATGTTTTTTTTCTACCCATTTGAATATGACATCACATTCTTCTTGCAGCTTTCTTCTATGTTTTTTTCTTTCTTTAAATTTGCACAGTGCAAAAAGAGATCATGAAGAAATCCACTGGATTAAAATAAGACAGCTAACTTAATTTGCAGTAAGTGACATTTATTGTCATAATATTGAAACATTCTATAAATGGAAATGAACACTAAAGATTCATGCTATAAGATAAATTATTCTGATTCGTGTACACTTGACTTAACAATACAGATTTTTGTGATTTGTTAAAGACTCTAAACATGATTTCTCATATAAGCAATCTTTATAAATTATGGTGGGAACTTTTTCAGAGGCTTTAAATGCCAGTAAATCAAAAATGTGTTATAAATATGTTGTGTTGAAAAAACAATAATGCATGTTGCATGTGAATATTTTTGTTTTTTTAGGGGTTTCTTTTTTAGCATGATTCAGAATTAATTTGTTTTGTTTGTTTTCATCTTTGTTGTCTCACTGAGATGCACAGGAAGCATTAACCAAAGGTTAAGTACAGTTACATCATCATTGCGAATACTAATAAATGACTTAATTTTACTGAATAAGATGGCATTTGTATTCCTGTGGCCTGAGGTGTGCTTTATGCACAAGTGTAACAGATAAGAACTAAATCTGGTATACATGAATGTCAAAATGTGTTCATATTCAGAGGCACTGATTGACCCTTTACCTTTCTACAATACATTCTTATTGTGTTATGTATTTTATTTAAATACAGGTGCAGTGTGTCTGTAAAGGACATTGTGGACAAGATTAATAAAATCATCATCATTATTTTGATTCTTTTTTTTAGTTGATCCAATTCATAAAACGAGTCTGAATGATTTTTGCTCCACAGATGTAGTAATGGGGGATTTGGGAAAATATGAGAGACAGTAAATACTGCCACAATTATCTTTTCCTCTAAGGAAAAAAATGAACTATAAATCATGAGCAAATAGATTAACCTTGTAATTGTCCGTTCTGTATGATTCACATTAACTGCTATTTGAACATATTACTAATTTTATTTCATTTTGTGTGACTCAACTCAACCGGGAAACAAGACAGGCCCAGAGATTACGAGTGAGTTATTCTACAAGAAAAATGCTATCAGAGAGCGGCTTTGCTGTTATGCAAAGAAGTGGGTGGAGATTTATTATGCATTGGCATCTGATTGGCTGTCGTGCCGGTATTGGTGACACGCGCCTCACACCGCTTGTAGCGCGGTTCATGAGATGAGACCGCTTCTCCGGTGCTGCTAGTAGCGCTTCGTCAGGAATAGATCTAGGTAAGATTAAGGCCTACTTTAACAAAAGATCGTTATTTACTCGTGATAGTTCTCTATCTATGTGATTCCTACAAAAAATATACCTCATTTACTAATTTAGTTTTGTTGTCCGGACATCTTTCGGATTAACAGGCTAGTTTTACCGGCTGTTAGCACGCAGGCTAGCTCGTGGGGACAAGAGAGTCGCGTGCGCCCCTCGGCCAGTTTATAACATTGTTTTTCGCTTGATGCCTCTGTTACAAATGTTATCTAATTTTTTTAAATATAGACTGTAGTTGTTCTATGTTCAGGGTGTAAGATTTTCTCGTGATCTGGGACACACCGTTATGGCTAGTGTTAGCATGGTTGGTCAAGTGGCACATTGGTTGGGCCTTTAGAGTTAACGTTAACCTACACGTTTTTCCTCTTGAGAGCAGCAGCGATGGTATGTCGTTATATCATCGGTCATTTGTGCTTTCCGAACTCATCACGATATCGTTCGTGTAATAGGTTATTTTCTGTGCCGGTATCACTTTATCATTGCCTTTATAAGCCTAGACTGCGTCAGGGAAAAGTACTGGCCGACTGTATTCCACGTGAGCCGAGCCGAACCACTGCCCTCTGCTGCCTGAAACTTGGTTTGTTAAAACGAGACCTTTTTACTTTTCTTGAAAAACATACAGAGAATACATGTTTATGATATATACAACCTTGTATACAATATACAAAATTTATTAACAATTATGTTCAATGTCATCGGAATACAAGTGAGAAAAGAGGAGTTTTATTGGAGAAAATATGCGTAAGTGACTAACGTTACGTTAATCGACTGTCGATTGAACCGGAAGTCGTTTGGGAACAGTGTGTACTTTGTGATGTTTTTTTTCTTTAGTCCTAGTAGAGCATCTTAACCTCCAACTAATCTTTTTGTATCTTTCCCTCAGATTTTCAGAAGTGCTCTTTTCCTGTGATCTGCAGCTAAAATGCCATCTGATTTAGCAAAAAAGAAGGCGGCAAAGAAAAAAGAAGCAGCCAAAGCTCGCCAACGTACAAAGAAACCAGAGGATGGAGTGGATGGTGATGAAGAGAAACCTGAGGACCAGGAGAACGGAGCAGCTGAGTTCAATGGTAAGAAGAGCCATTGAAAGACCGTTCTAAGGCCTGTTCACACCAAGATGAATATTTGCTGTAATAATTGTCTCTGCACTCTTGAATTTGGTGTAATTTGATAAACCTTAAAGAACTTTTTGAAAACTATTAATAATGCTTGGCTTTCTTCAGTCACATTTACTGTTGAACAAATTTTTGCAGGCAAAATCCCATTTTATTAATTAGTAATCCATGCTGTTGGGAATTTCGTTGGAGGGAGAAAAGTTTTCCACCGGTTGAGTCCATGAACTTTTGCCAAAAAATTGCTTATGTGACTACACCTTTACGAGGATATTTCTGCTTTTCTATAATTGCCACCTATGGTAAGAGGGGGACTTTGAATTTGTTCTTCCGTCTTTTACACATTGATTTGAACTGATACCGCTTGGGAATATTGGACTGAATTTTCATGTTGAACATTTGTGTTTGTGTAACCATGCCTTTAAACTTTTGTAAATCCGAGTTTCCCCCACCATTGGCCCACTGAGTGTTTCAAAACTTAAAATTTTTTGCTTCCTCCTTGAAATCCATTTGAATAATTTTGTTTTTCTCTCTTTATCTTAGGGGTTGCCAGTTTGACGAAGGAGCTGGATGAGTTTGAGCTGAAGAAAACTGAGGCACGTGCAGTGACTGGCGTGTTGGCATCTCATCCCAACAGCACTGATGTGCACATCAGCAGCTTGTCTCTCACCTTTCACGGACAGGAGCTGCTCAGTGACACTAGTTTGGAGCTCAACTCTGGCCGCCGATATGGCCTTATCGGACTCAATGGAACTGGTAAATGTAGAATCTGTTCATGTTGGGCTAATAAATCTCCACTTGATGGCTTTAGAAGTGATTTCAATTTACATGCTGATAAATAACTGATTTGCATTTAAACTTTTGTGTAGGTAAATCAATGCTGCTGTCAGCAATTGGCCACAGGGAGGTGCCGATTCCAGAGCACATAGATATCTATCACCTGACCCGTGAGATGGCACCAAGTGAGAAGACCGCTCTGCAGTGTGTGATGGAGGTAGATGAGGCGAGGATCCAGCTGGAGAGAGAGGCTGAACGACTAGCTCATGAGGACTGTGAGTTTCAACAACTTATCAAATGCACACGGAGTAGTTTAAAAGGAATAGTTCACCTGGAAATGAAAATGGGCATTTACTTTTTCAAAACGGTCAACTTTTTTCAACATCTATTGTTTGATCCCAAGATGCGTGAGAACCAATGAGGGTAAATATGTTATGAGAATATATATATATATATATTAAGGCTGAGCAATTTTATCGATTCTGCGATATAAATCGATATTTTTTTTCCCAAGAAAGTATCGCTTTTATTAAGCCGCGAGTATCGATACATAAGTCCCATTCAAATCGCCCGTGTTTACCCCTATTCGCTTTAAAGCTCGGTCGTTTTCGGTTCTGCTGTCGGTAGCCTACTGGAGAAAATAGAAAATACACGTAGGCTACTATTTATTATTGATATAAAGACGTAATCTTGAACATGTTTATCTCGCCAGCCAGTTCTATATATAATAATATTTAACCTATAGTTATAACTATTAATATAACAATAATAGTCTGTGATGCAATTTTGCTATTCGCAGTCCAGAAGAGAACGAGTGATCTCTCACGCGGAGCCACAGCGCGCGTGCACGACACGGCAGCCCTGCTCAATGACTGACAATGAGGACAGAACTAAACATTCAAACGTGGTTACACTTTAGATCTGGGATTTTATTTTAGATTTCGGCTTTCAGAGATTATAAAAAGAAGTTATTTGAGATGAAACCAAACTAACTGCATTATGTCTAGAGCAAATTCCTTCCCTTCACAACGATGCGCTGTAATTTCTTCCTAAAACCCAAACGTACCGTCAGAATCAGCACGATCTGTGATTGTTGTAAAATGCAGTCTCTACTGTTGCTAAATTGCGGACACGTTTAATCATTAAAAGAGCTATTAAAAGCACAAACATCTGCGCAAGAGTTGTTCACAAGGCGACGCGCTCCGATATGGACTGCAACGAGACAAGAAAAGTATAGGCTACTTAACTTTGGGCTTCATGTGCGCATCTAAACTATCAAATATACATAATAATATAAAAATGACCAGCTCTGAGATTCCCTTCAACAGTTTGTCTTAAATGGACTTAAATAGTTAGGAGAAAATGATGGTGCATCAGTCACCTATTAGATCTGCACTCGGTCTTAAAGGGGCAGCATCTAATAAACCTGCTGACGATTGAGCCATTAATGTGAATCAAACAACAAAAGGCAGAGAAAATCACTCGCAGCTCTTGAATGAATAACTTAAACTTGTCCAGTCAGAGACATATATTGTGTGAATCAAGTTTTCAGTTCAAATAATTCAATCCAAGTAAATGGAACACTCACAAGATGTCACCAAAATCACTCTGTCCCCTTTAAATCTTTCAGAAAAGGATGTAAGTGTATCGAATTATATCGTATCGTTAGCTGAATATCGTGATGTATATCGTATCGTGAGCTGAATATCGTGTATCGTATTGTGAGATTAGTGTATCGCTACAGCCCTAAAATATATATATATATGTATGTGAACATTTTTCAAATAATCTAATAATTGGTCAGGTCAATGCAGCTTCCCACGTTTTCATAGGAACTGTTTTTGTAACAGCTTCCTTTCCTAGGCGTGGTATATTGAATATCTCAGTTGGAGAAGACTCCTTAATTCTGCACTGTGTTTAAGGAATCTCCTTGAGGAACACTTTTGTGTTTATTATGCTTATTTGAATGTTTGTGAATTTAATTTAACTTTAAATTTGTAAAATTTTAGCTGAATGCGAGAAGCTGATGGAGCTGTATGAGCGTTTGGAGGAACTGGATGCTGATAAAGCAGAGATGAGGGCCTCGCGGATCCTCCACGGTCTGGGCTTCACTGCTGCCATGCAGCAGAAGAAACTCAAAGACTTCAGCGGTGGCTGGAGGATGCGTGTTGCTCTTGCTCGGTGAGTCTTTAGAATCTCTTTCCGAAGTTCAAAGCTCCTGGGAGATGATGTAATAAAAGGCCGAATGATAGCACAGTTGCTTTGTGCTAACTGTGCGATGACAAAAACTGTCCGAAGCGAATTTTCTGATCCCTTTAGCTCTTTCAATGAATGCATTTGCATATCTTTCAACAATCTTCATAGTCTTTGTTCATTCATGGTGTTTTTTTTTGTTTTGTTTTTTTAATCTTCAGGGCACTGTTCCTCAAGCCTTTCATGTTGCTATTGGATGAGCCAACGAACCACCTGGACTTGGATGCATGTGTGTGGCTGGAGGAAGAGCTCAGCCAGTAAGTCTTTATTTTTAAACCAAAGGCTGTGAGAGAATATTAAATCAAATGGTTTTTATTTCGATTTTTTGTTTCTTTACTATGGGTTGTTTCTGATGACATGATGTAAACAAAAGGCCGAATTGTAGCTCTTCCATCAAGCAGTTTGTTCTTGTAATGGGTAGAGCTTTGACAAAAACTAGACCGAAGCGTTTAGCTGATCTGTCAGTGCAACCCAGATGCAGTTTTGTTTTGGATGATATTACGGTAACACTTTATTTTACTGTGTCCTTGTTACACGTTATATTTACTTGCTGTAGTAATAACAAATGATGCATAATTACAAGCAGCTAATCCTAACTCTATAGTAAATTCATGTTATTTAATAAAACTCATTACTTAACTGTTTAAATGCACTGTAATGGACACCTTGTCATAAAGTGTAACCGTTACATTACAAAATGCATTGTTCTGTTATTGTTGCAAACACCATGCTGAGAGCTGTATGATCAAGTTTTTCTTTTTCCCTGACAGGTTTAAAAGAATTCTGGTTTTAATATCCCATTCCCAGGACTTCCTCAATGGCGTCTGTACCAACATTATTCACCTGCACCAGCGCAAGCTTAAATACTACACGGTAAAGAGACTAATTCTTTCCCCCGTAAAGCTGTTTTCCTATAATTGCAAATGTGCAATTTCATTTATTTTATCATTCATCCTCTTGTGTAAAGGGTAATTATGACCAGTATATAAAGACCAGAGAGGAACTGGAGGAGAATCAGATGAAGCGGTTTAACTGGGAGCAGGACCAGATAACTCACATGAAGGTAAATGATTTCTACATGTACCTTTTGTAAATATTAAAATCTTCTATACCCTTTTCTAATTGCTCAGCTTGTAATTGATGTGGTTATTTAAATGTTTTCCTGTTGATCCGCAGAACTACATTGCTCGGTTTGGTCACGGATCTGCCAAGCTGGCAAGACAAGCTCAGAGTAAAGAGAAGACGCTACAGAAGATGGTCGCCTCTGGTCTTACTGAGCGTGTTGTGAATGACAAGGTGAGAAAAGAGCTTTCTGTCTTGATCTTGATCCGTCATTTGCCTTTTTAATGCTTTTAGTCAGTAGTAGAAATTACTTATTCTTTTTCTTTTCTTTTTTTCAGACTCTGTCATTTTATTTTCCTCCCTGCGGGAAGATCCCCCCTCCTGTCATTATGGTTCAGAATGTCAGCTTTAGGTATTCGGATAATACGGTATGCAGAACCATCTAATCAATATAACACGCATTTCTTTTGTTGCATCCTTCTCTGGATTGAGGTTCTCGTATGTCGTCTTTGTATTTTATAGCCGCATATTTATAATAACCTGGAGTTTGGAATTGACTTGGACACACGGGTGGCCCTTGTAGGGCCCAATGGGGCTGGCAAATCTACTTTGCTGAAGCTCCTTGCTGGAGAGGTACGGAATATTTTAACTTAAAAGTATAAACCTAAAATCATACCAAGGGTTGCATGCATTTTATGTGGTTTGGAATCTTTAGTATCGTGGTTTGTAAGGCATCATATCATCTTTCAGCTCCTGCCTTCAGACGGTATGATTAGAAAACACTCCCATGTGAAGATTGGGCGATACCATCAGGTCTGTTCAGACCATTTGTCATGACATTTTTATATAATAGTAGTTGATGATAAAAAATAGTGAAAATGTTGGCATATATTTTAATAAATTATTATTAAATTCTGCCACATAATTAGTTCTCTGGCACTAGGCTGATTTTTAATAGTATTCCACTTGCGGGGTTTTTTTTTTTTCTATAGCATCTAACAGAGCAATTGGAGCTTGACCTTTCACCTCTGGAATACATGATGAAGTGTTACCCTGAAATTAAGGAGAAGGAAGAGATGAGGAAAATCATTGGCCGCTATGGACTCACTGGCAAACAGCAGGTAGTGTTTTTTGGTTTGGTTTTTTTGGACTGACTTTGATTTTTAATCTGTGAAGCCCAGACTTTATTTTTTATTTATTTATTAAACTAGGTGAGCCCCATTAGGAATCTGTCTGATGGGCAGAAGTGTCGTGTCTGTTTTGCCTGGCTGGCCTGGCAGACTCCCCACATGCTCTTTCTTGATGAGCCGACCAATCACCTTGACATTGAAACCATTGATGCTCTGGCTGAGGCGATCAACGAATTTGAGGGTGGAATGATGCTGGTTAGCCACGACTTCAGGCTTATTCAGCAGGTAATGTGAAGCTTTTGGTTAAGTTTTTGCCCAAAACATCATGTCATTAATGTTTTCTTTGTCAAGCTAATGCATTTGATTTATTACATTTTAATAATATTGTTTTGTTTTCTTGCAGGTGGCTCAGGAGATCTGGGTTTGTGAAAAGCAGACCATCACGAAATGGAGCAGGGATATTCTGGCTTACAAGGAACATCTGAAATCAAAAATCGATAAACAGTCGCATGATTTATAGCCAGTTGAGCCCCCCCCCCCCCCCCCCCCCCCCCTCATAGATGACCGTTCCACCTTCCAACATCTCTGCCACCCAGACTTTTGCCCTCCAGGAAAAATACAAGCATGCTTGTTAGACCTGAGTCAGTTACTGGGGTTGCAAGGAGAATTCAGTCATGTTTTCTTTATTGTGTGTTAACATCAGACTATTTGGACTTTACTTTCGAAAAACCTATTAAAAACCATGGTTGTGCACTTAAAAAACATTTTTATTTTTATTAGTGGAGGGCAGGTCTACAGGACAAAGACTGTAGTATGAACAATAAAGTAAACTTCAAGGACTCTTCATGAGTTTTTTTTATTGTATCAAATATTGTTTGAAGCTGTATTTGCCATAAAGATGTCTAATTAAAAAAAAGCGTCCATTAATTGATTTGGCTTGTGCATTTTCTCTGGTTTCTGTCTTTGTACACTTTGTACAGATTTCTAACAGCAGAGAACCTACGGTTCTGTGTCTACCTGGTTGAAATATGCCTCTGTACCTTTGCAATCTAATTCAGATTAATAAATGTACAAAAATCTTTATTCAGAGAGAAAATGTATATATAAATAATTCACACCTACTTGTTATCTTTTCTCTTCTCTAATACTATTAATAAATTTACAATTTGTGTTTGTAAAGGCTTGGCTATACTTGTGAGGGTCAAATGTATGGAAGCCCACATTCCCGCCACATAAGGAAAAAAAATCGAGCATAAAAAGTCATAATTACGAGATAAAATTGAGAGAGAGAGAGAAATCGAAATTATGACTTTAACCCTTTTCCTCACTAACAGAAATAATGTGGCAACTGACTAGTGAGGACATTTTACTGGTACTCCCCATTAGTTAAAAAGGCTTTTGCTATGGTTATATGTCTCTACACTGAGTAGCATTTTTTTCAGTGGTAGATTAATTCAATGTAATTTATTCTTTTTTTCTTTCTTTTTTTTACAAAAAATACTAAGAGGCATTGTTTCTTTCCTGGGAATTTACATGTATGGATAAATGTAATGTTAAAAAATTGTCTATATATTTATTCGCTTTGTCTTATTCACATCTTTATTTTCTATTTTACTATCTGTATACTGTTGTTGTTGTTGTCTCTGTGAACTGGAAGCTTTTTCTTTCACCAAAACAAATTCCTTGTGTATGCAAACATACTTTGCAATAAAGCTCTTTCTGGTTCTCTATGTGTTCTAAATGTGAGTTATTTTGTTTTTCTAACTTACATTGAGATCCAACAGGACATGTTTTCACTGTAAAACACATTTTCATCATAAAGACGGTACATTTAGCAAAAAAGAAATTCTACCAACATCGCTTCACACTTTCCAGTTTGGCAATCATACGCGTTTGTCATTTCCGGAAACACCGGAAGTACGTCATTGAACGATTTAGTTTATTGTTTTTACTTGGATCTCGAGTGTCACATTAGCAGTTGCAGTAAGGTAAGTTGAAATACAGAGATTACTCTAGAATTAATTTGTTAGAGCCTACATTTTGATGTAGGTTCTAACAACGTTATTCTTATATGGGCAAAGCATTTGTCGTCTCCTGCACGATATAATGGGCTTGAAAAGTGTCACCGATGTGCTAGCTAAGCTAAGCGCTGTCAACCTTTATATCAGTCCTGTTGCAAATTATTTTAGTACAGTACTCCCCTTTGTTAAGACTAATAATTTAGAATAAAAGACTGTGGTGCTTTGTATTTGATAGCTCTACATGCACTAGCCGGGTCAATATGAGTCTAAACTGATGTTCTCTTTACTACTTATAATAACTGTAAGTTATAATTGTAAGTTACTGTATCATATTTGAAACAAGAATTTCTAACGCCTCTTAATTATCAGTATGATAACATCTGTGCTGAAGAAAACCTGTTGTACACAATTGTTCTACATGCCTTCTGCCCTCTTATTTATAGTTTGCATATATATATATATATATATATATAATTATTTTTTATTATTATTATTTTATCAACAACAAAAAACATTTTAGTATAATTGTAATTGTATATGTACACCATCAGGTCATGGTACACGTGTCTTTTTCCTGTCAAATATTTAATGATTTTTATAAAGTAAACGTAAGAATAAATTTTATATTATTAGTAATATTTCTAAATGAACTTTTACTAGACTGTAGCAACCCATGTTTACTTAATTATCCACACATATACATGTATCAAATGTGATAGGCATCTTAGGAATGTTTATTTCTCTCAATTATCATTGTACTGCACTGTATTATAAGTTTTGTAAGTTTTGTCCCCCAAAATAAAACTAGAGTCGTGATCATAAAACTAAGCATTTAAATATCATCTTACTAAGACGTTGCTATTATTTTGAGAAATAGTGTGACACACTGTTGTATTCCAAAAAATATTTTAAAAGACTATTAATGCATATGGTATGCATGGTCTATTTATAAACATTATGAATTATAATCTGTGCCCAGATAAAAGGGAATATTATTAAGCTGTTCTCCCTTTGGTGCTCTTTAGTCATTTTTCCTGAATTTATTTTTTTTAAAGAATTTTTTAATTTATCGATATGGTTCAAAACTTGATAAAGGTTTTGGCACTTGCTATGTGGAAAAAAAAAAAGATTAATGGACATGATTCGATAATGTTAAATGGTCTCAACAAAATATTCACTCTTGTGCTTCTCACAATCAAAAATTACAGCATTGGAAATGAATGGGAAACAAATTTATTCTAGTGGAAGCGTTTGGTACTGCGGCCCAAACAAAATATTTTCTCGCAGGTTTAGAGTAAAGCATGTTTTGGAAAATAATTTAAAAATTTAAAACAGTATTTTTGTGAAATGTTTTAATTAACAATAAACTTTAATTTTGTATAAATAAAATAAAAATCATAAAATGCCCTAAAATACAAAATATTTAATAAAAAACATGATTGAACTAAAATATAGTACATTTATTTAATTGAAAAAATTGTCTGCCATTGGCTTAAAATAGGAAAGGATCCAAGTTTTAGGTTCATAAGGAATTCATGTGGTGAAGAGTTGCAAAGTTCGATTGGCTTTGTGGGATAAAATATTAATGCTAGCCAGGGTGCTTGAATAACAGATATACTTGTGCTTGATTCCATTCTCAGGTGATTTTTTTGAATATTATTGTTTTACAGTAGACCATGAGTCTGCCAGCAGCCCCACCCAGCTATGCTGAAGCTACAGCAGGAGATAAAGAACAAGGAGCTGATAGCTTCACTTACGCTTCCCAGCTGCCCCCAATGCCACCACCAACCATGCCCATGCACCCCAGCTGGGCTTATGTGCATCCCGGCCCTAGTACGTGACATTTTATTACAGCAATTTTGGATATGGATGCACTAATTTTTATATGCAACGAAACTGTAAGAAAAGTCTTAGGATAAAATGATGTCTTGCTTCTCTGAAGGTTGTTAATAGTGCAAAATTTCTCTTTAGGTCCAGGATATTCCAACGCTTATGCTGCAGACATGTCCTCACCCTTCTCTGATCCGAGCTCCACCAGCAGCTTCGATGGCCTGAGTGGAAGCACCTGGGAGGACAAGAATGTCCGCCGCATGTTCATCAGGAAGGTGTGAAAGTTCTCATTTAATTGTTTTTCTATGTGCAGTCTGCTTGACAGTTCAAACATCATTAACAGATATGAATTGGGCTGGATGCAAGTAAGCAGTCTATATCTTTTAATGTGTTTGTTGCTCATTTATAATTAAAAAGATGTTCAGGTTAATCAGGGCTCATGAGGCTGTTATTTGAGATTTTTACTCGCCCTGCCAACATTTATACTGGTCTCACAACAAACGAAATGCATTGTATTCATAGCAGCATATTTGTATATTTGCTTCTATATATATATATAGTAAAATATTATAAAAGTTTAAATAGGGGTGGGGGGGGGGGGGGGGTTGGGGGGGGGCAATTAATTCACATATAAAACTCAATTCTATCTTCTGCTAATTCGCATCGATTCACAAATTTAAAAAATAGTTTTTCTAAACTGTTGCATGTCTTTGATTGTCTTTATTACAAGTTATTGAAGTGTAGAGTGTTATAAATCACAGTAAGCCGCAAAAAAGGACTCAATCCTGTGCTCAAGCTAATGGACACAGCCGAAGTATGAGTTCAGATGTCGCGAATCAGATGCATGTGATCCGAATTCAATTGTCTTTACATTTACATTTTTCACAGCTTATTGCGCTTGAATGGTCAAATACACACACGATTATGTAAAAATGCACATCGTGTGAAGTATTCACATAAACGTAGTCTGTTATATCCTAGGCGAACATAAACAAATCAGATGTGTAAAATTATATTAGATCCATGCATTTGTTCTTAAAGGGACAGCAGTTTAATAAACTGTTGGTGTCTCTTTTGTTAATTTAATTTTAAAAAAACAACAGAAAATCACTCACTTTTTTTGACTTAATCACTTCTGTATCTTCATTATGAATCCGTTTATATTTAACAGTGAAGAGTAGGGCTGCACGATATTGAAGAAGAATACGGTATGCAATTACTTGTTAAATAATGTGATCCATAAGATATTGCTTTAAGTGTGTGAAATCAATTTAAATTATATTTACATATATTTAAAAAATGAAAATGATGTAACCAATGTATATGTTTCACGTTCTTTCTGGGAAAAGAAAGCATCACTACAACTTCTGACAATGTCATTTTAACATCAATGTTAATTTAATTTTAAAAAAACAACAGAAAATCACTCACTTTTGTTAATTTAATTTTAAAAAAACAACAGAAAATCACTCACTTTTTTTGACTTAATCACTTCTGTATCTTCATTATGAATCCGTTTATATTTAACAGTGAAGAGTAGGGCTGCACGATATTGAAGAAGAATACGGTATGCAATTACTTGTTAAATAATGTGATCCATAAGATATTGCTTTAAGTGTGTGAAATCAATTTAAATTATATTTACATATATTTAAAAAATGAAAATGATGTAACCAATGTATATGTTTCACGTTCTTTCTGGGAAAAGAAAGCATCACTACAACTTCTGACAATGTCATTTTAACATCAATGTAAACAAACAATAAAAGCTATGTAAATACCAACAACTCTTTGCTCAACTTGGTAATATATAGCTGTATTGACCTGAAAATGTAATATATCAGGAACATCCAGGTAAACAAAAATACCTAAAAACTTGGGGTGGACAATTAGTTAATTTTTTTTATTTTAATGCATCTCAAATTACAAACAATAGGACAAATACAATAAAACAAAGATACAAAAGAAATAAACAGTGCTTCAAGTTTATCAGGTGTGCCTAGATCTATTTAACAGTAGCATTCAAGTGAGAAACAATACAGAAACTGAGTAATCAAATGTAAACTAAACACTGCATAGTCTTCAAATGAATTAAATATACATTGATTCATATTAAAGCTACAAAATTTGTTGTCAAGAGCAGTGAGTGATTTTCTCTTTGTCTTTTGTTTCACAGACAGCAGCAGCAGGTTTACTGTATTAGGCTGCTGTCACTTTAAGACCTAATGCACAGATCCTATTGACACACATCTGATTTCTTCACTACATTCACTGAAGACATAACTGACTGTGTTTACGTGAATACTTGCCAAGACAAGTATTTTGACATTACTTGACCGTTAGAATGCAAAAAGCTGCAAAAGAGAACTGAATTTGGATTTGCGCGATGTCCGAGAGGCGTATTTGTGTGCGGTGCTTTAGGTGTGTGTCAGACAGTGAGCCACAGTGAGTTGTTTTCTGCAGTTTATTGCGCTTAATAACTCTTTTTACTTCAAAAGCAAGTCACACGTAAGTAACAGTTGCATGCCCAGTCTATTCTATGCTATATGCGTCAACCTAAAACTTTGACTTTTCGCAACTTTTTTGAAGTAGCCTATCAGATCATTCAGAACATTCTAGTTATGAAAAGCATATATATTCTTTGCAGGTCTTCTGTATCCTAATGGTTCAGCTCATGGTCACATTTAGTGTGGTGTCACTCTTCACATTTTGGTAATTAATACATACATCTCAATTTTATCCATTTATTCCTCTTTTAAATGAAAGCACTGTCACTGAAGACTGTCCTGTGTTTCACAGTGAGCCAGTCCGGAAGTTTGTACAGTACAACCGAGTTTTCTATCTGACCTCATAGTAAGTGAACTATTTACTGTGCTCTTTCCTCTTTAGAGGCTTTAGAACTTTAAATATGAATTATGTTTGTTACCCTGTGAGTGACACTGCTATGTTTTGTCCAGCATGACTTTCATGGGAACATACCTGATGCTTGTGTGCAGCACAAACGCACGGTAAACAGATACTGTTTGTTATACATTGTGCTTGTATTTAAGTTCACCTTCTGGCTTGCATAGGATATGTGTGAGGTTCTTTGATGTCCATCATTTATTGAACAGTGTTTGTGTTTCATCTGCAGACGAAGATATCCAACCAATATGATCCTTCTAGCCATTTTTGTAAGTAATCTCATTGTCTCATTAGTTCACTAGTTAAATGATAATAAATGTTATAAACAAGTATTCACTATCATTTAACTTTAAAAAGAAAAGGATGAATATTCTTGTTTTATATTTTTAGACTTTGGCAATGTCCTATATGGCTGGCATGCTCGCCAGGTAAGACAAATTTTTATTATATTATATTCTAATAATATAAAAAAATGGACCACTGTTAGAGGTGATATATTCTTTATAACTATTAAGATGAATTATTTTTACATTTTTAGATCTCTGGACTAGAAAATGTTAGTGGATGTTCAAAATTTGAAAGTTTAGAGTCCTTGCTCTTATTATACACACCATTAAGGTCACTATGGTCAATCCATTAAATAGTGAAGTAGGAGACAAAATTAACCCAATTGTAGCCTTGTACACTGCCACTGCTATAGTTAACTGTATTGAGGTGTGTGTGTGTACAACTCTCTTTGTGAGGACTATCTTTCTAAGGCTCTGTTTACACCGGTTATTAAGATGTGTTTTTGTCAATCCGATCACAAGTGAATAACGCTAAATACAGGGGTAAACTGGGTCTAAAACGTTTTGAGCTTGTCTAGTTTAGACCACTGCCAGAGGTAGTCGGCTGAAGATGAAAAACATACCAAGCACAATGTTCTCTCACCATTCCTGATTTCTAACGCACACTCACAGCTAGAGATTGCATTGTCAATGAATGTCCTCTCAAAGATAGATGTACACGAATATGTGTCTCTAATTTGCAGCACTACTTTCACTCTTTCTATATACAGCTACCATAATACCAAAGTGGTAATGTTGAGTGTGGGCATCACAGCACTGGTGTGTCTGGCCATCACACTCTTCTGTTTCCAATCCAGGGTGAGCTCATTTCATCTTAAACGGCTTCTGTCAAGTGCTTCATTTATGTGTCATTTGATAGAGCATTGTCTTCTGTCATCTAGGTTGACTTCACCACCTGCCACGGATTACTTTTCTCTCTCATGATGGTGCTGATGATAACTGGGCTTCTGCTGTTCTTTACTGCACCATTTGGATATGTAAGCTGATAAACAGATATTTAAATATTCTAGATTACTTTGAAGCTGTCACTAGTATGATGTGCAAATAGCTTTGTTCACACTGTCAGTCCAAATCCGATTATTTGTGTATCCGATTGGAATCTGATCTAAATTATTGAAGGTCCACACTGTGAATCGCAACTGTTCAGATCTGGTTTGTGTGTCCTGTATGGTAGATATACGCCAAAAACAACAACGGCAACGTGGAGGGGTTTGCAATACAGATGTTTTCTTGTTTACAACATGACAATGTGTAGCTGCCGTGCTGGACTACTGCATCTTCTGAGGCAGCGGCAGAAACGTAGGAGGCTGGTATGCGTGGCTTTATTTAGTCTCCGCCAGTCTTAAAACATGTCTCCATTGTATTGTAATTTTCTGGTCGACAGCCACAACTGCACCAGCTTGTTTCTCCAGCAATATTCAGTATGTTTTATTTAACAAGCCTGATGTTTACATTTTACCTGGCATGAGAAAGTGACATAAACGCAAAATCTGATCAGAGCAGTCAGACTGAAACGTATTTCCAGAAAAAACATACGAACTTATAAATATAGCTCAAAACGGATTTGTAAAAATTGCATTTCATATGATTTTTTTCACACTTGCTAAAGCATAAAATCTGATTTGGACTGACACTCTGAGTAAGGCTATAATCACTAAAAACGTATTATATTGAAATCATACTGAAGCCATAATTTTGATATCGGTCCAACCGTAGAGTGTCCTCTGTCTGTGGTTTTAGATACCCTGGTTGCATACTGCTTATGCTGGATTTGGTGCTCTGGTTTTCACTCTGGTTAGTACCCTTGGGTTATGCAATATTGTCATGTTTATGTTTCATACAAGATCTAATAATCTTCCTTTTGTTATGCTTTAGTTCCTGGCGTTCGACATGCAGCTGCTGATTGGCAACAGACGGTACTCTCTGAACCCAGAGGAGCATGTGTTTGGAGCCATCTGCCTCTACATGGATGTGGTCTACATATTCCTCTTTTTCCTTCAGCTCTTTGGGAGTCGGGAGTGAGGTCTTCATGCTATGCGTGGGCTTGAGCCTGTGTCCTCTGTTACACTTACACACACACACACACATACACACACACCCACCCTTCTCAGTTACTCCAAAGTTTGGTGAGGAGTGAACAGTCTTCCTTCATTCTGTGTGGCAGTTGAAGTTTGATGTGTGCTGTTATTTTCCTTCTGGTCATGGTTAGGCAGCTCTTTGCACACCTAGTATGCACCCTTGCTGCAAGATAACCATACTACCAATCAGATCTACACATGCAGGGTAGACAATCACTGCGCATCATGTTTGTGATTTCACTTTAAGTGATTTGAAATGCCCTTGGTCATCTGCATAAAATGTTTAGAATTCCAGCATTCTATAATGAGTAAAAAAAATCAATGTGTTTTTGAGTGTGATTTAGTGGGGAATATAGTGACAGTACTTGTCAATGGTTATTATCCCTTCGTTTGCACGTTGTATAGTTGAAATGAATCTTAAACCTTGCTGGCACTAAATGTGTAACGGTCTTTTCAAACTGAGTTTTGTCAATCAGCAACATTGTGCAGTAAAATTATACCAGAGCCAGAGAGGCCCGTATGTGACACTTTGTTTTCATCTTGTGCAATAACCTGGTCTTGACTGGGGGTCTGAAGCTGGACCTTACAGGAACTTGTTGCGGTCAGTAAATATTTTGTGCCTCTGAATGCTGGTTACTAATGAGGTTTCAATCATGTTGTATGAAGCCAGTGCAGATTTATAAAAAATATATTGCGTGCCAAATATAACATCCTTAGATGATGGCACTTGGTCCAAGTCCAACAGGTCAGTTGTGAGGTCTGCAATATATGTCTATAAATTCCCTGGTAAATTAACTCGTAAAAGTGTGTGATGCTCGGGAGTTTTTACTCATTTTTAATTGCTTTTATTCACCTTTAAGTAAAATGATTTAGATACTGAATTATAAGGTGCTGACTTATTTGAAAAGAGATGACTTGTTACATTCATCTAATGTACTTTATGATTGGTTTCAAGCACATAGGGCTTAATTTCCATGGGCTTTAATATAGCTCTCTTGTCTCTTATGAACGTATAGATGTAAGAGTGTGTTAACGTTTTAACTTGGGAAAACATTCCTTAATTCTGAAAACGTAAATCGGTTTTAAAGTCATTTACACTATCGACATTCCTCTTTGCTTGCATTTTGTACTGTTTCTGTAAACTACACATTCATCTTTTTGATGGATAGATGTTTTATTTGTCGCAGTGGATTATAAGAGATTTACGTAGAAAGCCTTACATACCCGTATACTTTATTTCTTGAATAATGGCTATGCTAACCTACATTATTATTATTCAAATAAATGGCAGTTTAAAGAACACAAATTTATGTTTTGCTTTTAAATGGACATGTCACATGTGCAACTTTGTTCCCTTTTTAAGAAGAAATGTATAAAGGCTTTACAGACAGCTTAATTTAAAGCTTTGTTTTCAGAGGAAGGATTGTATAATTTTGTTTTGTGAAGTTATTTATGTGAATATTACGTGTGAGTGACTGTGTATATGGATCACCCTATGCCTTTCCTATCTCTTTCTCTTTCTGTGCACTTCTGTGTCTACAAATGAATACTTTAAACCTAAAATTATTGCATGAACTGTGATACAGAGACCCGCTGTGTGCTAACCTAGAACTGAAAAGACATTATTACAAAGCATTCCCTCTTTTTCCTGTTAAAAACACGAATGGCCAGTGGGTCATAACAGGATATTGTGTTGTTTTGTAACCTCATTTGTGCTTAAGTAAAAGAAATAAACAAGAGTAAATCATAAATTGATGTGTCTTTTGTATGCTTTATTCCTTGTATTCAGTAACTTTTTTAAATTATTTTAGTACTAGGTCCGTTTTTTTAATATGTTGTTTTAGATGTTTAAAGGAATAGTTAACTATGAAAATTCTGTCATAATTTACTCACCCTCAAGTTGTTTCAAACCTGTATGAGTTTTTTCTTCTGAACACAAGATACTTTGAAGAATGTCGGTAAGCAAACAGTTGATAGGACCCCATTGACTCCAACTATGGAAGTCAATGAGGTCCATCAATTGTCTGATTACTGACATTTTTCAGAATATTTTCCTTTGTGTTCAGCAGAAGAAAAAAGACATTCATACAGGGTTGAAATAACTTGAGGGTGAGTACATGATGACAGAATTAAAACATTTTAATGACCTATTCTATTCCTTTATGGACTATTTTCATCCTCTTATGTTTGTGCTGTTGTTTTACAACCAAAAATTGAGTAATTTCCTGCAGGATGATGTAATTAAGCAACTGGTTCTTGCCAATAATATTCTGGAGAAAAAATAAAAAAAATCAACACCTCATTTATTAGAAAAGGGACAAAATGTATCTATGAATGTATATTTTTTAATGAAACGAATTTGATTTTACAGGAATGCCATCTGAACTGCCAGACATTATATAATAGTGTAATAAATAAATAATAATAGTAGTGTGATTAATCCACATTCAGTGGACAATTCATTAAAAAAAAACAGAATAAATCTTGAAATCTCAAACTCGGGTGGGTCACGTGACCACCACGACTGACGTCATTGCATAATCACAAATATGGCGCTGCACTCTTACTGTCGGCTGCTGGCTGCACAGGTAGCTTGTTTAAAGCATTCTGTAAATTACTGTACAAGAAATGTATCCGGTTCCAGTTTATCTTTTGCAAGAATTAAATCGCTGCGTGAGTCGGCTAGAGTGTTTGTGCTGTCGAGCCGCTGGCACAGAAGGTCATGGCATCCGGGTGTCAGTTCTTTTCAATACACCAGAGAGAAGCGTTACTCAGACACGGCAGGGTTTAGCAGGTGGACTCTTGCGTGGGGTGTCATGGGTGAGTTTACATGCAGATTGTCTGTGAATTGAAAACATTAGCATCTGCATTTGACACATGACGTAACAAGTGCGATGATGTCATAACAGTGTTTCATGATATTTACGTAATGAATAAACCACCTCGACCCAGGATGACCTCTGTAAAATGATCTGACACTCTGATTTGCTTTTCCATCAGCCTTTTCACTTTTTGGAAGCTCTGATGAGAGGACTGAGGAACAAAAACTTGAGGATGAACTTATTCTGCTCTTGAAGAAAGCCAAGGTATACTGTGATGCTTTATTGAGTTCTCTCTTAACAGCCATACAGTTATCACATCAAGACAGTTTGATCTACATTATCTTAGCATAGTCTGAGACCACAACAAAAATGTGAAAACCGAGGGACAAAGCAAATACTAAGATTTTTTTTTCAGTTCAAATTATTGCTTTGTTATTCTGATAATGTCATTTGTGATTAAATTATCTGTGTTAAATAAACTAAATATGTAAAATAGAAGACATTTCAGTTGTGGTCACCGTTTTTTTTAAAGAATCTGCTCTGTAAGTGAACAGATCTTAAACACTAGTAATCATTCACTTTGTAGATATATTATTATTATTATTATTATACAGATACACTACGAAATTTGCTGGTATATCTGTCAACCGAAATCTGTAGACTGGCTCTGACTTTCAGCAACTAGTGCTGCCTCTTCTAAAGTCATGACCAAGTTTTGGCAGTGATACATTTCGTGTTTTGCAAAGTATGCTGCTTGAGCATTTTAAATAATTGTGAAAAGCAATAGCTAGCTAACATCATTTCACTAATTATATCATCCTTACATGGGAAAGTGTGAACGAGGGATAGTCTGGTAAAAATCACTATATCATTCTGATTTGATTATAAGAACAGACTGAGTGCTATAAAAGGAGGAAATAAGTGCTTCCAATCATTGTGTTATTGTGTTAGCAATGGTTACATCCAAAGAAAGGCGTGCAGCCATCATCTCTTTCATCAAAATAGTTTCACATGCAAGGAAGTTGATGCAAAGAATATCACACCTGAAAGAACCATTTACCAGATCATCAAGAACTTCAAGGAGAGAGGTTCAACTGTAGTGAAGACTTCTTCTGGACTTCTCTTGAAAAGTGGGTGAAGGAATCGTCTCACCACCAGTGCAGAGCTGCTCAATATTGGCAGCAGATGTGTGTGCGAGACCGAGAGTGCATCTGCAGCACGGTGAGGCCAAGACTTTCGACAACGGCCTGGTGTCAAAGAGGGCCGCAAAGAAGCCCTTTCACTCCAAGAAAAAACATTGAGGAAAGACTGAAATTCTGCAGAAAGTACACGGATTGGACAGCAGAAGACTGGTGCAAAGTTATTTTCTCTGTTAAAGCCCCCTTCTGACTTTTTGGAACATCTGGAAAATCTATTGTCCAGAGAAGAAAAGGTGAACGATGCCATGTCGTGCCAACAGGGAAGCATCCTGAGACCAGCCATATGTGGAGTTGCTTTTCATCTAGGGGAGTAGGCTTTCTCACAATTCTGCCCAAAAACACCACCAGGAATAAAGAACGGTATCAAAACCTGCAAGAGCAACTTCCAGGAGCAATTTTGTGATGATCTGTGCGTTTTCCGGTATGAAGGAGCACCGTGTCACAAGGCAAGAGTGATAGTGAAGTGGCTCGGAGATCATTACATTGAATTTTTGGATCCGTGGCCAGGCAAATCCCCTGATCTTAATCCTATTGAGAACCTTTGGTCAATCCTCGAAAGATGAGTGGACAAGCAGAAACCCACAAAGTGTGATAAACTCCGATCATTAACAAAGCAAGAATGGATTGCCATCGGTCAGGAATTGGCCCAGAAGGCGATATCCAGCATGCCAGAGCAAATTGCAGAGACTATAAAGAAGAAGGGTCAATAATGTAAACATTGGCAAATATTTTTGCCAATAAAAGCCTTTAAAATCTTAGGAAATATTTATCTCTGTTTTCCAGTATACCATTGGAACATGTAAAAAATAATCTACAAATACTGAAGCAGCAAACTTTGAAAAACACAAAATTTATGTCACTGCCAAAACTTTTGTCCATGGCTGTAGATTGTAAACCGAGAACAAAAATCGTGTGTATTTCTGTCTTTAATATGAAAAAAATTCATAATGTTTATATTATAAGACTGAATGTTACTTAACCTCCTTCACAGTACAGCATGATGACTGGGGAACTGGACGCAGCCAATGCTTTCTTACACAAAGCTGTCAGACTGGCACATCAGATGCACAGTAATGATGCAATTATATATACGTACAGCCTGGTATGTTTTTTTTTTGTCCTTTGTCTTGTCCTCCTTTTTCACCTAGCCCAGTCCATTTTTTCGTAGAGTTCTCCTTGTTAAACAATATGTGACCCTGGACCACAAAACCAGTCACAAGTCACATGGCAATATAATTTGTGGCAATAGCCAACAATACATTGAATGGATCAAAATTATTGATTTTTCTTTTATGCCAAAAATCATTAGGATATTAAGTAAAGATCATGTTCCATGAAGATATTTTGTAAATTTCCTACTGTAAATATGTAAAAAATATATATTTTTGTGAGTTGATGCGGCAAAAAAACTTTAAAGGTGATATTCTCAATGTTCAGATTTTTTTGCACCCTCAGATTCCAGATTTTCAAATAGTTGTATCTCGGCCAAATATTATCCTATCATAATTAACCATACATCATATAGAATTTATTTATTCAGCTTTCAGATGATGTGTAAATCTCAATTTCAAAAAATTGACCCTTGTTGTGACTGGTATTGTGGTCCAGGGTCACATGTATTAAATGACAATGAAGATTAAATGAGAGCATAATTTAGCTTAATGTTCCTCACTCTTCACAGATGGCAAATCTTGCATTTGTCCAAGGTCAGCTGGAAAATGTGAGTATGTTTGAGAGAGATCTTCCCTCTACCCTACCCCACTGACTCGGTGCTCTACATTAGTATGTACATCTAGTGAACGTCAGCATGTGACTCTGTTTTTTTGTTCTTTGTTGCAGGCTGAGAAGCTGTTTAAAGCAGCCATGAGTTTCATGCTGTCAGGGGGAACACCACAGGTAAAAACACTCAATAATGGAATATTCTTTTGCATGTTATTACTTTTGTATGCAATGCTCATTACTTATTCCTTCATTTCTGAACATTGGTTGACTAATTATCCTATAAAAAAAATCAGAAACAATGAGAAATGCGATCGGCCTCAGTCTTTTCTGTTTTTTAACCGCCTATACCGGTTTTATCTCAAAAGGATGACAATGCAGTGATTGAGATGTCGCTGAAGCTGGCCAGCATATATGCCACTCAAAACAAGTGAGTTCTGATCCTCTGCTGAAAGAGAAAAAAGGGTGATAAACACTTTACTCATTTGACCTGTTAACCTCTGCGCTGTTCAGTAACTCGTACTTTTCATTTCCAGGAACGAGTTGGCGGAGCATGGCTTCCAGTTCTGCACGGAGTCTTTAGAAGCCAAGATTGAGAAACAGAAGGACCTTCTTCCAGAAAGCCTGACAGGTATGTTCTGTTTACTTCCTGTGCAAACAGGTTATTTGTGTTGTATTCGATCTCATACTAAATGTTTGTTTCAATTAGATGAGGAGCGCAAAGACACCAGGCTGCTGCTCGGTCTTAGTCTGGATGCGAGGGCACGTTATTTGGCAGCTAATCATCGTTTCACGCGGTCTTGCAGGGATTACCGGCATGCGCTGCAGATCTGCCAGGAGGAGCAGGGAGAGTCCCACCCACAGGTGACGTTCCCTTTGTAAGACATTACACTGGTTTGCAAGTATATATGTACTGGTGGTACATATACCTTATAGTCATATTTATTCAACCAAAATATATTTTACAAGATCTTCTGATTGCCTATGTGGCAAGAAGGTGTTTGTCCCATTAAATGGTATGCGGTAATGAATCTGTTTCAGACCCTGGTTCTGATGAGTGATCTGGCGACCGTTTTGGACCTGCAAGGGAAGCACGATGAGGCGCTGGCTCATGTAAAGAAGGCCGTTGAGCTTGCACAGGCAGCTGGTCACCCTGATCAACATGTGCTGCTTGGGAATATGGCAGGAATTCTCATGCACAAAGGTTCAACTGCTCACTTTAGTTACACTGACATTTACAATTTTATATTGTTTTAATATACACAAACACACACTACCATTCAAAGGTTCGGGGAAAGGAGGATATATACATATTCTTATCATTATCAATGACTAAGTTTACATGCAGCCAATTTTCGGGTTATGGTCGGGTTAAGGTCACTATTTGGGTTTCTGAAACATTAGGAATAACCCGTTTACATCCGTGAGCAGAGAGAGTTACTCCTGTATACATGGAATTGCAATAACTCGATGTAAATGGCGACGCAAGGTTAGCGTCGACGACGCACGGTCAATGACTACGTTTACATGCAGCCAATAACCCGTTCAAAACCGGGATATTAGCAATAACCCGGTCACGCACGACCATGTAAACACCGGCAAAAACCCGAATATGCTCATATCCCGGATTTTAAAAACCGGGATATGATACCTGGGGTACCCCTTTTCTAACCCGAATTTTTGGTCATGTAAACGCGTATCGGCATATCCCCATAATGATTTGTGTTCTGCGCATGTTCTATTCGCAAGGAATCTTGGTCTTTTGAGTAGAGGAACTTCTCGGCACATACAAAAACCCGCGTGCAGTATACCGGAAGTAAACATGGCGAGACGCAGCACAGCCTACATTTGGAGCGAGGTCAATACCAGCACCAAAGCGCAAACAAAGGCGATCGCTATCTGCCCCGAACTATTCATTATCCGCGTGCTGCTGCTGTTGTTGTTGTTTTTGGATACAGGAAGAAGAAACAGAAATGTCGCATATTGCGTCTTAAGCCTGTTTTATGCTTCTGCGTCGAATCGACGGCGTACCCCCGCAGACCCCTCTGCGTCGCCGTGAACCCCTCCGCCGTAGCTCGACGTGCACCTCCAAAAAATTGTAACTACGCGTCGAGGCGACGCAGACCACAAGGGCTGTGATTGGTCAGATGCACCGCGATGCAGCTCAACCTGACGCAGAACCATAAAACGGCCACGACACCGTAAGAGTGACGGCGTAGCTACGCCGTGGAGTTGACGCAGAAGCATAATGAGGCCTTTAAGGTTGTCCGTACGTCCAGACGCTTACCGTGCGTCGCCGTTTACATCGGGGTATTAGTCCAGTCATTTTATGAAAAAAGGTTGAACAAATTGCAACAGAAGCAAACTCAACTGATTTTCTATCCTCAATATGTCCTGAGTAAGGAAAAAAAAGCCCCGAAGAATCCCATTAGGGGAAAGTTTCGAAAAAAGACCCAAATATATCCCATTCATACGCCTATTCATTATTTTTCTCATGTGAAAAGGGTAACATTTTTAACCTTTAGATATCATCATGAAAATCACTGAGTTGATTACTTACATCAAGACAAACAAAAAATGTATTACAAGTTTTTTGAAATTGTTTGTTAACATGGACAAACGGGGCATAATATAATTACGTATTAGCTAATTTGCATAATTATCCAAACAGTTCTAAACATTGGGTATAGCCAGGTGAAAATGTTTTTTTGAATCTTGTTGACATATAACAGTAAACTATTTAATATTAAGGTCTGAATGGAACCCATTTAGGCTACCCATGAACATTAATGCAGGAAGAAGTACTTTACCTTTATTAATTATTATTACCTTTATTAATTATTATGGCAGAGATGGGGTTTGGGGCTGGGTCAGTGGGACTGTTTCTGGGAGATGATGAGTCTGAGGGAAGAACAGGAGACCGGGTAAGGAGAATGCAGAAGACAAAAGGTAGGTGAAATAAAAAGTGTCTGGATCAAAAAATCTAATTACGTACACAATGCACTCAATGCCCAAACCCCATCTCTGCAATAATAATTAATAAAGGCTGGTTTCTAAAGTACTTCTTCCTTTATTAATGTTCATGGGTAGCATAAATGGGTTCCATTCAGACCTTAATATTAAATACTTTACTGTTATATGTCAACAAGATTCAAAAAAACATTTTCACCTGGCTATGCCCAATGTTTAGAACTGTTTGGGTAATTATGCAAATTAGCTAATACGTAATTATATTATGCACCGTTTGTCCATGTTAACAAACAATTTCAAAAAACTTGTAATTCATTTTTTGTTTGTCTTGATGTAAGTAAACAACTTACAGAAACAGAATGAATAGGCGTATGAATTGGATATATTTGGGTCTTTTTCGAAACTTTCCCCTAATGGGATTCTTCGGGGCTTTTTTTTCCTTACTCAGGACATATTGAGGATACAAAATCAGTTGAGTTTGCTTCTGTTGCAATTTGTTCAAGGTTGACCCCCATTTTGGCTTAAAATGACTGGACTATACTGCATGTATACAGGAGTAACTCTCTCTGCTCACGCATGTAAACGGGTTATACCTAATGTTTCAGAAACCCGAATAGTGACCTTAACCCGACCATAACCCGAAAATTGGCTGCATGTAAACGTAGTCAATGTTGAACAGTTGCTCAACTGCTTAATATTTTTGTAGAAATCATAATCGATTCTTTGATTAATTGGAAGTTAAAAAGAACAGCATTTATTAAAAAAAAAACAATTCTGTCAGTTTAATGCACCCTTGCTTACAAAATATTGTTGACCCCACACTTGTGAATATTATATTGTTTTATAATTACAAATAAAATGATCATAGTATAAAGATTAAAGAATATTCTAGAAGATATTCTCAGGGATACAAAATTGTCAATGTTGTTTGTCTTTTGTTAACCAGGGGAATTTGAGGAGTCTGGTAAACTGTATCAGGAAGCCCTGGCTCTGGCACGTGCAGCAGGAGATGAAGAGGCTGTTGAGCAGCTTCAGGAGGGACTAAAAGAGCTGGCCAACAGAAGAGACGGGCAAACGGAGAGCAAAGCTGATGAGTAGGAGATCAAGCAATGATCCACACAAAACACTCCTGACTGGAACTATAATATACTTGAGTAGAGCACAACATTAGGACAAATGTATAAGTTTTGTGCAACATTGTCTAATGCCCTTTTTATACCTTACCTCCCATTAGACTTATTTTGTAGTCTTGCTCTTGGTCTGTATTAAATGATTTCTCTGTAAAACAGAATCAGGGAAGATAGACTAGTGGTCTGATGACTGAGTGATAAGTCAGAAATACTGTACATCATTTGTCTGTTGAAATAATGTGCAATGAAACATGTGATCTTATTTAAAGCCAGGTTGTGTTAATGTGTTTGATGTAAGAAGTGATTTGATAAACCTATGAACAAATGTTTGGTTTTAACACCCTATGCATGCAGTGCTTTCTTTATCAGGAACATTAGCAATGGTCTGTAGAGGTCAGTATATATTCAGATTTATTTCTTTGAGTTGTTCAACCCAAGTCTAAAAGGTTGAATTGACGAGTCAATACTTTAAACATCAAGATGCAGAAACTTCAGTTTTCTTCATTTCATTTACCAAAGGATATTTGGTTGTGGATTTTGAAGCAATACATAAAAAGTACAAAAAAAACATAATTTAACTTTTACACTGAAAGATTGCAACAGCTAACAATATCTTTTTAATGAAAACATCAAGTGCTTTTCAAAATGTGCGACCGAAGTGAAGCTGGTGCCTAGAAGATTCTCTGTTATTTTTAGTGCGTCAATTTAAAGGAAAATTAGATTAACTCGGTTACTTAATAACTGGCCTTGAATCCTTTTCACTCTTTAAACCATTAGTCAAATGTTGGTCTTATTCTCTGAGAAGATGCTCTTTTTCTCAATAAAAGTTAAATATTCTCTCATTCTACGGGGTAAAAAAGAAAAAATCAGCAGCTCCGTCAGATTTGTTCTGTGCTTCACTAATAATGTTTTTGACAAGTCCTTTTAGAAGACCTGCTGTGTCATCATGTTACCAATGTATTCGAATCCACACATGATATTTTAAACCTGTAATTATTAATAGTGGGAACAGCGAGTGCTGTCTTAATAAAGAAGAAGGATGCATTTGGGCCGGGTGCTCTGAGTGTGGTCTTGTCGTATGCCTGGGTGGTAAAAGGTGCAGTGGGATCATGAGGCTGAGATCAACATGACTCAACTAGTAATTAAGAATCTCATAGAGTGTGGCTCATCAGATAAGAGCAGCTCATATTTTCATTTAAACTCCAATCTTATATCAGTCTTAGGGGGGCATAGGGTGAAAGAAAAAGTTTATATTGGCACAGAGTCATGTTGTGCAATGCCTTTAGGCCTGAAATCTTGTTGCTTTTGTGCAGTATTTGACTTTAACCTGGGAATTGAAATAACACACAAAACAAAATTTTAACATGGACATTTATGACATTCATCAATTTGTCCGAATGCTTTTTAGGGCCACTGTGTATACAAATATTCATTTGTGTATATCCTCCTCTCTGAATTTTCTCAATGAGCATTGGTAATTTTGTTTATTCCGTTTTGCAACTAAAATAACTTCTCTTGCTCTCTGCCCACACACATGTAAACCGTAATTGCTAGTTAGTCAAGTCTGAGGGGAGGAAAATGACAATTTACATGAGCTTTCCGTTGTGCTGTGATCAGTGTTTATTATAAATAATTTATCCGTCCACATATTTTTTTTTTATTCATATGCCCTGGTAATCTTGAATCAAAATAACTTACCCTTCCTCTTGCAGCGACATTTCTTTTGATGACGTTTTTACTGGCATGATGGCGGGATCAATCTGTCACTCACATAAGAAATACATTGTAAAATACTTTATAAAATCTATCCTGTTAATTCATCCATTTCTAAATATTCTGATATTGATGAAACTTGCTCTTTTTGTGGTTTTGTTGAAGAAGCAGTTGCCCATTTATTTTGTAATTGTAGTATAATCAATGCATTTTGGGCTGAATTAAGTACTTATGTTTTTAGCCCTATGTGACCCATACCTTAAACATTAAAGAAGATATTTTTTATTATGAAAACCCAAAGCTGCTGTCCCTTGAATATGTTGTTAATCTCTTTATCTCGTATGCAAAATTCGTCATTATCAAGCAAAAATGGCTTAAGTCTCCTTTAAGCTTTCCTCTTTTTTTGCTAAATTTAACTCTTTTATTTTATCCCTTAGACTTAAAAAAAACCTCATTATTGTGCTTTCTTTTATTCTTTTATTTTTATCTGTTTTTCTTTTCAAAGTTATTATGTACGCAAAAGTGTTTTTGTTGTTGTTGTTAATTGAAAGAGATACAACCATGTTTCATTTCCCTGATCATGTATGTATGCATGTATAAGTTTTTTAAAAAAAGACGTTAGTAAAAACTAATAACAATAAAAATAATCTGTCACTCACATGAGTTCGCAGCAATAGCAAACAACAACAATCCAATCAATTCCAGATGAACAAAATCAAGTCCCGCCCTACATTTTTTCTTGTTTGAGAAGCCTGTTCACTCGGATATACTCACACGACCCAAAACATAATGATCACCCGCATAAATATGCTGTTGGTCCACCACGTCCTGCCAAACAGTGCAGACCCACGAGGAATGCACTCTACAAGACCCCTGTTTGTGTCCTCTGGTATCTGCCACCAAGACATTTACAGCAGATCCTTTATTCCAAGGTGGAGCCGCATTGGATTAGACTCTTTCGTCCAGTATATCCCTCACGTTCAATCAGATTGAGATCTGAAGAATTTGGAGGCCAGGGCAACACCTCGAACTCTTCATCATGTTCAATTTTGTGTGACTTGTGCCACAGAAGGAATTCTGTCAGTTTGCTCCGGACAGGATAGCCTTCGTTGTCCTTGCGCATCGATGAGCCTTTGGTGCCCAATGCCCTGCCACTGGTTTGTGGTTTTTCCCTCCTCAGACCACTGTTGGTAAATTCGTAATACTGCTGATGGGAGCAACCCACAAGCCTTGCCATTTCAGAGAAATTCTTAAGTCTGACCATAAACATTTAGCCCTGGTTTGGTCAAAGTTGTTTAGGTCTTCATTCTGGCCCATTTCTTCTGCATGCATCCAACATGTTTTCTACAAAAAAATGATTGTTCACTTACCATCTAATACCCGGTGGTCATAATGTTTTGGCTGTACATCACAATAGAAAAGAATTGGGAGTAAAACTTCCATTATTGCATGATGATACATCTTTGAAGTCCATTACACAAAATTATGTATTTTATATTGTATTTTTATTGTTTTTGGTTCATTATTTCTCTATGCACTCACTTTTAAATCCAAGCCACCAGGTGCCCAGAACCATGTAAGCTATTTGGCTGACAGTTTATAACAAGAATGTCTTGCTTATTGAATTCTTGCCCTTTGCACACATGGTTAGCGTGTAGCTTCAGGCAAAAGCTCCTGTTGGCGCAGCAAAGCTGCAGGTAATTTTTCCAACAGCCCCTCTGATTATTTTTTTATGCTGAGTTATTATTGACTTGGCTGTTTTTGTATTATGAACAATGTCAAGCCAGGGTTAATTTTTATGAACGCTTTACTGCTTCTGTAAAATATGGACTTCTCTCACACGGAACCCCCCCCCCCCCCCCCCCCCAAAAAAAACCACATTCCAGATGTTAATTTATCCATGTCTTTTTTTAATGAAATCTGCTTCAACAAAACTGCTTTGCTGTTAGGCACTGATAAAGGAATAAGACCATATTATGATTGCCATTTATAATCTCTTTGGACTAAAACTAGAATTGTTAAGTGATCATAATATCACTTTGGTATGGTCACATAAGTTTAAATAAAAATATTTTTGAGGAGGAAAATGTATAAGAGCATTTAATGTGTTTAATTATTACATTTCAGAAGTTAATCGCACAATTTTAATTATACCGACACCTAGTGGTGTGGATGCAGCTTAGCATTTAAGCAAAGTTTTTTGCTTACCAGTGCAAATTTAGAAATGCCATATTTTCAAGTATATTTGTGCAAATATTACATTTATCTCATTGTGAGATTCATTTATTTTGTTAGTGAAAATGTTTGAACAAGGGAATAATGTAACTACTATAGTGTTTGGCTAGTCATATGTCTTCAACATGGGGCACCATGAGAGAGACCACCCTGTGTAAAAACTGTATCTTCAAGCTGGGTTAAATAACCTATAATGTAATTACGGCTAAAGATTCAGTCTTTCATCCTATGTAAAGCCTAAATGATAAATCAAGTATGCATCTCACATTTTATTGCTTGCCAAATGGAACATATTCTCGAACAACTGAGCAATTCAATTAATTTAAACTTATGGGTAAACAGAATCTTTGTTGGTTTATTTTCAACAAATTAGTTATTATACTAGATATAATTATACCAATGGCTTCTCTCAAATGTTTTACTTTCCCCACCTTTTAGAGTAAAAAAGACATTATTTATGCTGAATCAGAAGCCTTTAAATGTCTAGATATTTGTGAGACAGGTTTGCATAACACTGTTCTGTCACAGGATCCTTAATTATTAACAACACTGACACAGAGACGATTATTCCCACAGAATACCTGCACAAAGGGTGGTCATTTTTCATTCTGCTTCACTCTCATCAATATTTGCAGATGCGTAAGGCCTCATTATATATTATCCTTTGCTTTCACAGGATTATTCTGTTCTGGAAAAGAACTGCTTGTTTATTTACCAAGAAAAGGGTACCATGCTCTTGTTGCAGTGAGATCAAAATAAATGACCTTGATTTCATGCAAAACAAACTGTTATGCTTCCACAGTTTTGTCTTAGGTTCACTGAGTGCTGATCTGTCATAATTGTACCTCAGCAGAATATGTTTTTTGTGACATTCTGAAAGGGCACTGCAAAACACTGATAGTAACTCAAACTAGTATTGACCCCTGACTATTTTTTGACTAAAGGTCACTAAATTGACCTTTTAAGTTACATGGTACCTGGCTGTGCAGAGCTACATGTGCATTTTTTGTAAGAAGGGACAATTAGTCACCAGTATATGCAATAGATCAGAAATGGAGATCACACTAAACTATGGGAAGAAAGAACTGATTAGGTAATTTATTAATAATGGGTATGTACAGCATTTAAGCTGTAACAGGGAAGACATATTTTGAGTTTGGATTTGTGTTATTTCCCCAAATATTACCATTGAAGGGATTACCCAAAAAGGAAAATTATGTGATCATTTACACACCCTCATGTATGACTTCCTTTTTTTCTCTGAATGCCTCAGTGTTTGTTTGTCCATCCAATGAAAGTCAATGTTGTTTGGACTCCACTGACTTTCATTCTATGGACAAAAACTTGCTTTCTTTTGTGTTCGGCAGCAAAAAGAAAGCCATACAGTCTGAAATGACATTTACTTGTATAGTGAACCAGCCCCTTCAAGAACCACTCGAATAATACCACAAACTCATTCCACATTTACATCAAAAGCAACTTCAAAACTAGGCATCCCATAACACAGCGACGGACACGATGGATTGTTCGTTTGCGGGTTAATATTTGTGCAGTGAAGCTGTAATGTGACTGCTACGTTTTGCACTTCTTCCCCAGGGATTTAAAAGCTGACCAATTAATCACACGCACACACCATGCACCACTTCTTGTATATAAAGTGAGTCTTGAGTGCCCTTTGCAAAAAAAGGTTGACTGATTCTTCGTGAGAGGGCATGCAAAGGTTTCCAGGCGAGACCTCCCTCTCCTGACAAAAGCAATCACTAATAGTTGACTTAGAGAGACTACATCATATTTTTTTTACAAGAGCACAAATATTCAGCATTTGGAAAACACTGGAGGACACATCTTGCATGACAGGTGAGTTCTGTTTTTTTTCCTGTCTGGTGAGACTTGCTGTGCACCACAGGAATAGTTTGACTAAAACTGTAAATTTTAATAATTTGTTTTAACATTTCTTTTGACTATTTAATGCATTATTGTAGGTTGGTTGATGCTCAACCTTTTTTTAACGTCCTTTTTAACAGGTACGTTCCATTAACTTCTTGTGAATTCTAGTCATGGTCAATATTTGACTGAAGTTGACGGAGCGTGCAGCTGAGAATGCGATATTGTTGGAGCTTATTTAACATGTTTTCTTCGCAAGGTACATCAAGTCCAGACAATTGAGTGATGAGGTCGGTAATCGTTTAAGCTCTGATCACTTCATATTGTCATCATATTTATTTAACACATGGACCATAAACACTGCTTACGAGCGACGCTGCTATCAAATTGCGTGCACTCCAAGCGCGTGATGTCAAATGTAAATAATGCAGTATTGATCGTTTTAAACAAAATTACAATAATGTGAGCCTCGTAGTTTTGTCGCGTCGCTTGCAGACAGTGTAGATGGTTGCTTCAAATCTCTGAATGCCGCATCATGTCCACGTTTTTCTGTACGTTTCGTTTCGAAGGCTACTAAACGTGAACAGGGTTTTCTCTCCAGACCGACCAAATTAGATGAAACGAGTTCATTTAGACACGTGCATTGACTTGGTTTGTGACCTGTCATAAACGCGTTCTGGAAGACCGTTTGGCAATATGACGGTATATGAAATACTAACGTTAGTTAAACTAGACAGAGGAGTAATCAGTGCAAGAACGAACATCATGTGAAGTAGGCTTGTAAGCACGGTAAGAAGAAAAAAAAAGAGTCAAATTGGACTGCGGTTTGTTTGAAAGCTCATGGTCATTGCAATACCGTGGTAACGAGATTCCAAACCTTTATTGAATTAGAATGGGCTTTTTAAACATTTTCCTGTAGCATACAATATCTCGTATACTTTATTGAAATGTAACGTAGTTACACATTAGCCAACTACATGTAGGCTACTTGAGCTACTACAACGGTAGTTTATGCATACAAGTAACTAACCCTGAACCTAACAGTAACTCTCTAGTAAGTATAGGTTACATGAAGTCAATTAATATTACTCAGTACTATTTGAGTAAGTAGCCTACAAAAACTATGTCACCTTAAAATAAAGAGTAACCAAATATCTTTTTATAAAGTCGTGGATCTTAATTGGACAATGATGTGCATGTAAACATGGTCAGAGCACTGTTCATTGTACACAGATTTTCTCTTGGTTTGTTATTAGGTTAGCTTACTAAATAGACATTATGAATTACTGTTTTTTCAGATCATTGATTTTTTTTTTTCAGGTCAGTTTGACTTAGCAGATCAGTGTTCATCGGAACATACAGAAATATACTTTGCCATTCTGGATGGTTGCTGAATGGGGAATTGGCAGGCTTGTTTTGGGGATAACTCCATTTGTAAACGAAGACCTTAACAACAAATATTTGTCGCAGTAAAAATAACTCCCTCTGACACCCTTCACCCTCCCTTCTTCTGCTCCCACCACAGCTGCTGCTGGAGCTGAAAAAATGTTTTGACAGTGCTTCGGGATAACCATAACCTTAATTATCCATAATAAACCTTATGTCATATTTCTAATTTACAGTTCCAGTTTTTATTGTACAATATTTCATAATAAACAATATTATGAATTTCACAATTATTAATTTCACAAAAACAAAAGATTTGTTTATACAGATTAATCGAATCCGCATAATAACATTTGCACTTAAATACCTGTATTTTTATGCTTATTGCTTAGATTTTTCAAAGGTTTGTACTGGGACATGTCTTTCTCAAGTACCATAATCAGAAAACAGACAGAATCAGCTTGTGGCCAAACCCTTGACTGGCTTGCAATGAGTCGTGATTGCTGAATGCATCAGGGTGTATTTATGAAAAGAAAATCTGCATAGGTCAAACAGGAAATGACAGTGTTCAGTTATAATTTACCATTATAATAGCATCCTTGTAATATGAAATTAAAACATACTGTTTCAGCACTGGTGGCTGGATTGCATGTTGTGGAACAATTCATCCGTGAATTCACGTCATCGCAGGATCACGGTTATCCATTATTTCATAATGTTCAAGACTAGGATTACGTTTATGCGTTATGAAGACGTCATTTTGCAATTAAGACTATAACCTCTGGAAACAATAAAGATATGAGGCAAATTTCCTAGAACAGTGCTGGACATATAATCAGTTAAACACAAACTGTTGTACTGCAGTTTGTTGCAGAGACTTAGTAACGTCCAGTGGCCGCTGAGGTCATTATCAGGATAAAGCGTATCTCCACTGATAGAAGAAGCATGTGAATTTGTTTACTTGAAAACATTGTTTTGGCTAGAGAAGCTACTGAGCTTCTCCATGTTTTATTGTTTCAAAATTTAACTCTCGATTTTGAACAATAGTCAGTAAAATAATTAGTTTAAAGTAATATTCCAGGATCAATACAACAGCAACAGTATTCTAGGCTTTATAAACAGCATTTGTGGCATAGTGTTGACTATCACAAAATAGAAAAGACTAATCTCCCGTTTTCTTGAAGAAAAAAATTACAATAGATTACAATGAATGAGGCACTTGTAATGGAAGTGAATGGGGACAATTTTTTGAGGATTTAAAAGCAGAAATGCAGCTTCTAATTTTATAAAAGAAATTAAACTAATCCTTCTGTTAAAACTTCTTATTATTATTACTTATGTATTATTTGAGTTATAAACCTGTTTAAATAATTCTTACAGTTGTTTAAGGGTTTATGTTTTTTTCAGCAACAAGGTTGTAAAACTGGATATAGCATTACACAGAAAAGGTTAATATACGATTGTTTTCAGACTAGAATCATGTTAACTCGCATAAAATTGTTGAAGTCTTGTGACGTTAAAACAATGATTGAAACAATGAGTATTTTAATGCTTACAGATTAGGCCTCTTCACTTCCATTGTAAGGGGCTTAATGCAACCTCTTTTTTTTTTTGTTGGTCAAAATAATAATCAACATTATGCCACAAATGCTCTCAAATGAGCTTAGCTTGTCCTGAACCCAGAATATTTATTTAAAGTGTTAATTTCGTCTATTGTGAAAAATTACCGTGACACATTTCAGATTTTGTATGCAACTCTTCTATTCTTTCATATAGTCAAAATGAATAGGTGAATAGAAAAATCAACTTTGTTTAATGCATATGCAACAGCAAAGTGTCACTTTTGTGCACACTTTAATAAAAGCATGTACTTGGATGTGTGTATCTTTTTCAAATGATTCTTGGAGTTAAGGCCATAGAGCTGTATTGTTGAGTCATGTGTCACATGTTTGTCAGAGGGCTAAAGGAGGAAACTTAATCGAGGGGGGAGGGGTAGCTATCAGTGGGTGCCTCAAGGTTGGAAGTGAATGTAGTATTTGTGACAGATAGAGAGAGAGGGACAGAGAGAGGTTAGGGTAAAAGTGTAGTGTGCTTCTACTTCCAGAACAGCTTTTCTGTTCTCCAATCACTGCCTTTTTTTCACCTTCTGTCCCTCCTCCTCTGAGTCTTTTTCTTTCTCTGCCTTTCGGTGGCTGTTTGGCTTCAGTGGGTCTTTTCCATCACACTACAATGACTGCTGAAGCTGTAGTCTGCCTGCAGTGAGCATTCTGAGGTAAGTCTGTGTTTCTTACTGTGTTTCTCTGTTAGCAAAGCTTTTCTTCTCTGTAAAAAGGTCTAGTTAAAGAGATAGTTCATTATTTTGAACTATATAATAAAAACATTATTTTATCCTTATGCTCACCTTCATGTTCTTCTAAACCTGCACGGCTTTTTTCCCCCCCCGCTGGAACACAAAAGAAGATACTTTGAAGAATGTTGGTAAACCAAACCATTTAAGTGACTATTGACTTTCATTGTATGGACAAAAAAGACACACTGAGATGCTCTCCAAAATATCTTCTTATATGTTCCACAGAAAAAAGTTTGCCATTGGTTTGATGTTCTTTGATTTTCTGTTGGATATTCATTTTATGGAAAGTGTATGTTCATATTTTTGTAGAAGAACACCCTGATGAAGTGTTTGCAGTTGTATTTAGCTGAATATGTAACTGCAGCCCTTCCTGTCTAAGTGTTTCCTGCTGGAATTTTTCAATTTCGCGCACACTATCAAGGAGAGAGATACGCTTGGAAATATACTTGAAGGACTCGTAGTGATGTTTTTGCCTGTTTTTGTTGTTGTGATTAGACTGTGATTGTCTGGAATCTGGCTTTCTCGCTTTCTTTTTGGTCTCTCATCCTCTGTGTATCCAGCCTTGTGAAGATGAGGATCTAGAGTTACTGTTGGTATCAGAGCAACAATGACTTTGGCCCAGATTAAGATCATTAGATGACTCAGTGATTCTTCTAATGGACTGAAATACTGAAGGATTTACTCTGACAAACAGCTGCTTTTTCTCATTAACAAATCTAATGCTCCTGTAGCTCAAATAGTAGCAAGCAACATAAAGATTTTGGCTTTGATTTCCAGGTAATGCATGGACTTATAAAATATATTAACTTCAGCTTGAATGGATAATAAATCACTTTCCCAAGTGAATACATGTAAATGTAAATGAATCTAAAGATAGTGCTATGTGATGCAATGTTGAGTGTCTACATGGCTCTGACTTTTTTTCTATTTCTGACTGTCTAGTCATCAGACAGGCAAATAGCACAAATAACTAGCAATAGGCAATGTTATGTGATAATTGCATGCTGTAAAGAAACTGCACTATTTTACTGTTTTGAGAAACTATAATTTATATCACATACTTCTGTATTTAACGTTCACATGGTAGTGGTATTTGAGCAGCATAAGAATAAGCCTCACAGTGTGGATGTTCAAATAGTCTCTGGGGAGCATGTCTGCTGAATCACTGTCCTCAGTCACCTTTAGAGTGCAAACACACAGTGGCACCCAAAAGTCTGCAGATACATTGAAAATCTGGGCTTTTTTGTTTAAATCTAATTGAAAAGAAACCTTTGACAAGAATATAAAACAAAAAAAATATTTGACACAAATAAAACAAAGAAAAGTTAAGAGAAACAGTACATTATAGTTTGAGGACACATTGAAAATCTTTTTTTTAAATTTAAATCTGCACATAAAGCAAATGTTTCGGATAGTGCTGCATTATTGGAGTCACAAACCGCTCCGAGTATATCATCACAGGTTTCCATCTCTTCCCAATTACGGTAGTTATAGCGGGAAAGCAGCATAAGCTCCTTGTTTTGGCTCAGGAGGATATATAAAGGGTGGCTGCTGTTTCGGTGATCGGTGACTGACGTCTGTCTAACTCTGCAGTTAGGTATGGAGGTACGGAAATACATATGCTGACAGGCAGGTAGGACATCTTATCATTTTATCACGGCTGAATGCAATGATTAGATGAACATTTTATGGTCCTACTGTACATCTTTCACAGACGATATATTTATATACATATAAATACATTGAGACCAATTAACTCGGTGATTGCTTTCAGGATGTGAAAAGACTTTCAACCAGCATAACAAAAAAGTGTTTTTGGAACAAATCACCTACCCTGCCATTTATGCAGCTTGAGTACTGCTGTCATTAAAGCAAAAGGCCCTCTTAAAAAAGCTCGATTCACAGACATGGCTTAGACTCAGCCAGGAATAGGCCTTACTTTAATTAGGACATTGAAGTAGCTTTTATAAACATGCCTTAAAAAAACATTACTGCTGTGCATCTTCAGACAAAACAATGGCAATGGTTAAAGGTATGTCAGTACAAGTTGCTTTCAGTTAAGACAGTTCAAACATGCATTTTAAGAATGAAGTATAAGTACACAAACAGGGCACCTTCACCAAAATGTGGTCATATCATCAACACATGGCTCTGAACAATATCATTGCACAGTTTAATATGGTACGTTGATGCGAATAAATTTTGTAAAACTTTTTCTTGATAAAGCTTTGAAGACACTTTATGTCCTAATAATAAAGGTAACTGTACATGAACTCCAGCTATTATAACTACTCAGCCTTGAAAAGAGTGTTCTCTGTTTAGGCAACTGCATGCTTCACCAATTTCACACACGATACTTAACCTTTGAATGGAGGGTGCCACAGGAAACTTTAAGAAAGAGTCAGGGGAAGTAGATAAGCTGAGAATGCAGTGGCAATGTTTTCTCATATTTAGACCTTCACAGGTATGAATTATTCTTTTGGAGTTGTTTTTATTCCAATGTTATTCTCTCTCTCTCTCTCTCTCTCTCTCTTTATTTTTTTTAATTGCCATCTTTGTGTTTGTAATGGCTCGGTGTCAACCTGTTCTTTATAAGTGGAATATTTTAAAAAGTACTGATGGTTCTGTAGGAAGAAATGCATTATTTGACCTTTCACGTACTGTGACCTTACACCTACATCTGTATCGATTTGAATAAGGATGTGGCTTCTAATTTTGGTGTTTTCCATTGTGAAATGTTGCAGAATTTCCTGTGACCTGCCCAATTTATATGAAATGCTGTTACTGTGATATTGTATATGAGCTTTGACCTTGTTGTTGACTGATGCTCAGACAGATTTACAGTGTCTGAATGTCTCTCTAATGGAGCGTACAAATATCAAGTTGAAGATAAAATATAGCATCGAAAAGCACATATTCAGTTTTCTTGAAATTTCAAGGATGGGGAAATGCCTTTCATGGAAATATGATTTATATTTCACAATTGAGAATGTATTATTTTTAAACTTGAGAATGTTGCATATGTTGCAATCATTTATATTATTATGTGGTTTACTCTCATCTTAATCTAATGAAATGCCATGTAAGAAAAATAGTTCTGCTGGGTCTTAAAAAGACTTCCAGCAATATTAATTTATAGCTGTTCATAGAATTTATCATTTATGTTACTATTTAAATATATGGATCTTTACTTAAGGGCTTTAAAGCCATTAATGGACAGGCTTTAAAGGCCATTAAAGCCAAGCAATCTCTTTAGAATTGAGAGCTTTCTCAGAGCTGAATTTCTAAATCAACTACAAAAAAACAAGCTCAGTGAGGAAAAATAAAGACATTGCTGCATGTCATTGTTGATATTATTTAGATTGATGTGTCATGGAACTTTTAACCAAGCATATTTTATTTTTCTGTGCGTCACATCAGGTTATGCTGCCCGAAAGTTCCCAGTTGAGTCTGAGTGAAAGAGAAAAGGGCTAAAGCCAGCGCACTTTACAGCATCACCCACAAACCTGAACATAAGCAATGACTGACCCTCAGGACGCCAGTGACGTCACTTCTGCCGCAGGCTTGACAAGACATTTGGTAAGTAATTTTTATATTATTCATGTTTTAATTTTCATTAAGCAGTCAAAAGTTTTGCTTCACGACTTTTCATCCATATTACACACTAAATGTTAGTAAATCTGGTGAGTTTACAATGACCCTGATTACTTTAAGGCATATTCCTGCTGTAAATTATACAGGGGAGTGTTTCAGACTGATTCAAATGGGTAAATCGTCTTTTTGAACTATTCATAAAAGAACTGCATCATAAAGAGTCAATCTGTTCGAGAATCGGATTACACTGGTTGTGCTGTATGTTTTTGATTTACTAAAAAGAACCGACTCATAAGAGGCCTTTGCTTGTGAATCTAATTACACTGGTCCGTTGTATGAGTTTTTGGCATGCAGCCCTCAAGTACAGCTCAATAGAAAGACATTTTGTACCCACTGTAAAAAAAAAAAATTAACGGAAAATGTATTGGTAATTTTCTGCCAGGACATTATCCAGTAATTTTACGGACAATTTAATGCATAGTGATGTTTAGGAACATCATTAAGTACCTGTTCTGCTGATTTGTTGAGACTCTGGCAGTGGTCAGATCACTTATTGAAACAATTGCCATTTATCCTCCCGGGGTCTGATTCACTAGAATAAGATTTAAAAACAATCAGTGTAACCGTGGAGACAGAGCCACCTAATGTGCCATACCCAGAAATCAATTTACATCTGGGGAACATGTTGTGCTATTATACAGCTGTGATGAAGACGTGCTGTGCCAATTGTGTCTTGGTTTTTAAATATTTTTATATGTCCCTGAGAAACTGTAGTGTTTTAATTAGCCTTTACCTGGGTGGTTTTCTGCTCCTCGTGGCTTAATGGACTTCCTCCTTATGCTCAAGGTGGGTACAGGAGCTCTCAGCAGTGACAATCAAGAATTTAAACCTACTATAAACAAAACTGTTGTTGATCAAGGCTCATATTGATGACTTTTCAGTGTGAATAATGTTGCATAATAGCTCCTTAAATGATAATCTCAACTGGAATAAGACTATAATTACTTTAACCCCCGGTTTCAAGGCTTAAGTCTAGTCCCAGACTCAATGCATGTTTGAGCTGTTTTAACTGAAATTAAAGTTTAATTTAACTGAAACTTAAAATATTTCAGTGCCATTGTTTTGTCTCAAGATGCACAAGCCTAGTCATGGCTTAGTCTAATCCTTGTCTGTGAAACCAGGCCTAATTTTCTAATTTAGGTTATATATCAGTGTTGCAGTGAAAATTGCGGTAAGATACAGAGAAACAAGGGTTGCAAACAAGATACACACAATGTAAATATAAATTTTGTCTTGTTTAATAGTAAAAAAAGCTTTAGAACAGGATACATTTTCATCAGAAGCTAAATTTTGTAACATATTGGCCTGGTCTCACAGACAGGACTTAGATTAAGACCGGATTAAGCCTTAGTTCAATTGGGACATTTAAGTATTATAAACGTGCCATAGAAAAAACATTACTTTGTGTGCATCTTGAGACAAAACAATGGCACTGACATATTTTAAGATGTGTCTGTGCAAGTTGCTTTAAGTTAAATCAGCTCAAACATGCATTTTAGTCTGGGACTAGACATAAGCCTTGTCTGTGGAACCGGACGATATTTTCAGGAAACCCTGAATTGATTATACTTTTCTTACCCCATTGAAATATTTCTAGGCATAAACATAATTAATTAATTTTAAAAATATGTAATTCATTCATAAAACTATATTATTATTGTAAAATACATGTTTCCTTATTTTTAATTATTTACTTAAGTACATAAAATATAGAAATAATGTTTAACTATAATTAGTGAAGTCAATAAAATGTATTATTTGTTAATGTAAAAAACCAGTACAAAATTCCTAAATAATGAAAAAATTCAGTGCAGTTGATTAACATTCTTCAGAAGATGATGTGATGATGTCAGTTTATTATATCATTTCATACATAAAGTGGAAATTGTCACAGGAAATGGCTCTTAAAAATAAAGATCTCTTCAAAGTGTTTGGAACGGAACATCCTGAAACGTAATTTTAATACCTGATTAGATAATAGTGTTTGAATATTATGCAGAAGATTCTGTGGTTTTTTTGAGTGTGTGATGAGATAAAAGAGCTAAACAAAAATTTCAGTCAGCGGATTCTGTGTGATGTAGTTTTCTTTCTGGTAAAATGATCATGTAATTCTGCAGGACCTTAACTCATTCATTCATTGTTCCAGAAATTAAAACGGTGCTCAGATCTCACAGAGGCCATTTCACTTCTGTGGGAAAATGTAAGTCAATATGAGTCTCTCACTGGAGGGACGAAAGTGAAGTGATGGGAACATCACATTTCATCCTTTGTAAAGAAAAAGAGAAACCCTGTGTAGAGAATTCAGTATTCAGGAACACAATGGTTTGAGTTATATCAGAAATATTTGAGTCTGGTGTCCATGGTAGAGCCAAATCAGAGAGGTGGAATGTGAGTGTGTGTTTACAGGGGCCTCATGCACCTGGAGAACCAGTAGCAGTAAGAAGTAGGTACACATAATCTTTACCTCGCCGAAGGCACCAAGTTAGGACTGCTACTGGTTCCCCAGATGCATGAGGTCCTAACCAGGGCGTCACAACAAGATTCCAGGGACATATTTTCATACAACTTTAGGGATTTAGGGATTTGAGATAATATACAATTCTAAGCGTACACAATCAGTCCCATCCATGTTTGATATTTAATATAAATGAGGAGCGGTATTTTGGTCTAAAAAGATTTTAGTGTAGACGGAGCTCCATGACAAAATCTAGTGTCACTTGTGCGGCCAGGGCTAGCACAAAAACTCCAGCTAACATATACCTTTTATTGCCTTTAGCTTAGGATATGGTGCAAGACATACTGTCATTAACACTAAATGTTTTTTTGTATTAAAAACGCAAGATGCAGGGCAGTGGAATGAAAAAAAATCGTATAAAAAAAACAATTGAATATCAGAGCAAAAATTTTCTGTGAACAGTCCTTAGGACTGGTGGAATAGGATCAAATGGGATCTGGGTTCAAATCCCAATCCATGTATGTGGTTTTGTTAGCCTATGAAACCAACTTTACTTCATAGACAGTGAAATTTAGTTGTATTGAGAAAAGCAGCTTTGATATTTTGACTTCTTTTATGTTCCAAAATATTATGCAAATGATTTGTGGAAAGTGAAATGTCATCGGACGGACCAAATTTAGACGTGAATGGGTGGTTTCGGTCACAGTATTTTTTCTTAAGAACTGGTATTTCTTAAAATAGGAAGAAGACGACATGTGTAAGGGATCAGGATTTGACTATAGATATGGCCGATGATGTCATAGGCTGGGGGTGTAGATAAGTGTCTGATTACTTCATGCTGCTTCCTTTACTTGACAGCTACCTAGTATGTGGTTGCCATGGTTATACACTGCAGATACCTTTCGGTGTCCTGACTGTTAGTTGATCACTACTGTGTATTGTGTTTTCTGGTCCACAGCATTGGGTATTTGGTATTCTGATGTCTTACCAGGCTTCTTAACAAGGCTAACCAACAGCCTTATAAGTAAGACAATGCTTCATTTGTGTCCTCGACACGTTTAGTATCCCGAACTCGACTTCATGATCTACTTGAGCAACAGCCTCTGTAAGTGGCTGTAGGAGTGCTGACTGTCTGTGGCATAGGGGGGGGGGGGATGAACTACATGATGCTGTGTCTTGGTTAAGCGTGTGCGTGCCAGAGCCTGGTATCTGTGGGCATGTTAGTTTTACCCAGACAGGGCCCCCCCTGTCAAAACACTGAGTTAAATTGAGCACAAGATCACAAGCCTCAGTTTATCCTCAGGATAGCATACCACAGACAGCGGGGGAGAAGACACGGAATGAGAGAATGAGTGTAGAGTGAGCAAAAGAGGGTGGACGTCCATAAACATACAGATATGTAATTTACTGTGTAATACCCGAAGAAAGCAATCCATTTGCATTAGCTTTTATTTTTAGCTTTTAGCTTTTCAGTGGCAGTTAATTAGGTGGCACAAGACATCTGGAAGTGTGTAATTTGAAATCTGACTTCTTTATTAGCACTCAGTTCTGCTCCCAAGTTTTGTTTTTACCAGTCACCTGTGACTGATTATTTGGCTGATGACAACACTGATTCACTGAAGACAAAAGTACATTTCATTCTTTCTTAAAGGGGTCAACGGATGCTCATTTTCCACTAGTTGGTATGAATCTTTAGGGTCTTCATGTAAAGTTTGTAATATACTTTGGTTCAAATTCATCAATGGTTGTCAACTGCTCATCCCACCCCTCTCTTCCATGTGAGGTGTCGACACAAGACAGTAAAGTGCTGCCTTGGCAATTTGTCTTGGCGGACAGTATACAAATGGCTGAGGACGGAAATATGCTAATACGGTCGTGGGCGGAGCATGAGCATATGACATCATATTGCTCAGAAAATTCAAACGGCTTGATTATTGAGAGTGTTTTTGAGGTTTAATGGTGGTTGTGTCCATTTATATGCCTCCGATGACCCCTTTAAGAAAAGAAAAAAAAACCCTGGTAATTTACCCACTATAATATAACAAAATATTTGCAAATCGTGTGTTGCTTGCAAAATAATGTATTTCATAAGAATTGATTTTGCAATTTTTGCAATAACAGGCAATTTTGACTGGTAGTCAGTGGATTTTGGAGCCTGATTGTGTAGTTCCAGTATATACTAGCAGGGGCTATCCTGGCAAACCTTGAGCCCTTGTTTTACCACGTTATTTTTGTGCCTTGAACTGAGCTTTTGCGTGCGTGAATACATTACAGTATTGATAAGTATGGACCACATAGCTTGTTCTTTGAATATTACAACAAGCAGCGAAAAAATTTTTTTGTTTGTTTATTTATCATAGTTTAATTGGGAGAATTCATTTATGAGATGGATTTTAATTTTTTCTGTCTTTCCTTAGAATGTCATTTGTATAATATTTATACAAAGTATCATCTTGTGTACACTGCCATTCAAAAGTTTGGGATCGGTAAAATTGTATTATGTTTTAGTGTTTTTAAAAAAGTCTCTCACTTCTTACCAAGGCTGCATTTATTTGATCCAAACACAGTAAAAACAGTAATATTGTGAAATATTATTATAATACTACAAAAACCGTTCTATTTCAGATAAATGCTGCTCTTTTGAACTTTCTATTCATCAAAGCATCCTGGAAAAAAATTGTACACAACTGTTTTCAACATCGATAATAATCGATTATAAATTCAGCTTGCTATCACGGGAATAAATTACATTTTAAAATATATCCAAATAGAAAACAGTTATTTTAAATTATAATAACATTTTACAATATTACTGTTTTTACTGTAGCCTTGGTGAGCATAAGACGTCTTACCGTTTCCAAACTTTTGAACGGCAGCTCTTTTCTCCTCATTTGTGTTTAATACATTTTAAATAACTTTTTGTTTAGTTTTCTTATGCATCTGTCATGATTATTAGATGATAATTCTTAAATAGTTCTATAATATGCAAATAAATTGAAGAACCTGAGAATGCATGTCTGTTAATACTTTTCTCTCTGGTTATGTGTAGCCTGTTGCAGTGCATTCTCCCCCCCAGCGATGTGACGATGATGAGGATGGCGACTTGAACAAGACACTGGGAGTGCAGCGCTTCCAGCAGATCCTCACTCCCGCCCCTCGCGTGCCCATCGAACAACACCGTACATTTAATGAGGAGGACTTTGAGTGTGAGAGCTTGACTCCTCATGCATTTGATCTATTGCCTCAATATGGAGAATGTTATCATAAACCATTATATTAAATGAGAATGCATATTTATGTGACTGTTCACAGTGTTTATACTGTTTCTATTTCTAAAATGTAGTTATTTATCTCCAAATGTGAACTTTAAAGACAGTGATAGAAAAAAAAGAGATGGGAGGGAAAAATGTATTTCAAGTATAATAAGAATTGTGTTCCCCTGAGAAACTTTGCAGTCTCTGGCAAAACATTTTGCAATCTCTCCCAAAACTATTGTGTTTCCAGAGAATCTTTGCAATCCCTCTCAAAGCCCTGAAATATAGTTTTTCATTCTACCTCATATTATTTCCATCACAAAAGTTTTCTGAGGGAACGGAGAAGCTTTGTGAGAGAACACAATATTTCCTCCCATCTAATTTGTTTTTTTACCATCACATGTCCCTTAAAGGGATAGTTCACCCAAAAATGAAAATTCTGTCAATATTTACTCACCCTCTTGTTGTTCCAACCCCATAAGAGCTTCGTTCATCTTCGGAACACGAATTAAGATATTTTTGATGAAATCTGAGGGCTGAATCACTCCTCCATAGGCTTCTTAAGGGATTGACACTTGCCAGCCCCGAAAAGTTATTAAAGACATCGTTAAAATAGTCCAAGTGACTACAGTGGCTCAATCTTAAGTTTATCAAATGACGAGAATACTTTTTGTGCGCAAAAAATAAAAAAAATAACGACTTTATTTCAACCTCGAGTCAGTTCACTAGTGTAATAGCGTAAGCTTCTGTTGTTGTACGTCACACGCATCACACACATGACCAGCGTCGGCCAATAGTGAGCGTACGTGTGACGTTGCTCTACGCAATCACACTCCGTTAACTGACTAGAGGCCCACAGAGAAGGAAATGAATAGTTGAAATAAAGTTGTTATTTTTGTTTGTTTTTGCGCACTAAAAATATTCTTGTCGCTTGATAAACTTAAGATTGAGCCACTGTAGTCACTTGGACTATTTTAATGATATCTTTAATAACTTTTCAGGGCTGGCAACTGTCAATCCCTTAGAAGCCTATGGAGGAGTGATCCAGCTCTCAGATTTAATCAAAAATATCTTAATTTTTGTTCCGAAGATGAACGAAGGTCTTACGTCATTTTTGGGTGAACTATCCCTTTAAGGGGCTCCATAGTGAGGCTCTTCTAAGTCTGATGTTTGTGGTATTTGTAGATCACCGTCACACCTCTCTACACATTCACCACCCTCTGTCTAAACATCTCCCAGAGGGCCGGAGGAAAAAGCCCGGGAGGAAACGGAAGGACTCAGGACGGAGGAGGAGTTCATCCATGGGAGCAGCTCCCCCGATAGATGAGGATGATGAGGATGAAGAGGTGGATGAAGATTCCTGCAGCCAGCAGGAAAGAGAGGGAAATGTCACCACCACACCTACACCGGACACAGACACAGAGGTGGTAGAGCGGGCAGAGGTAATCAAGGGACACATACACATACACACACAACATGTTATAACCTTGCTAACCTTTCTCTCTTCGGCCTGCAGTTTTTTGTATCACAAGATGAGCCCAACTCAACTGTAAAAAAGAACGGTAAAGCCTCGCCTCATCGAAAACTGTCAATCATACCTCATTCAACACTTCACACCAGTATCAGCATCCCAGAAGATGTTGCAACAACCGTGTAAGTGAACACGCACGCACACATAGATTACCTACATGTATGTGCTCACCCTAACCTTGTTCTGTTAACTTTGCCGGGGCAGAAATTGGGTTCGTAATCTACCCAATGGCAGACGAGTGTCCGCACCGTGTTTGTTTCCAAGTTTGAGTTCTCCAGACGGCAGCTCTAAGCCCGGCCGCAGCTATGATCTGCAGGAGCGCCGCCGCACGGGCAACATGACGGGCACTGCGCTTGCACACTACCAACACATGGCCACTGACGAGAGCGAGGCACAGACGCTCGCCACGGTTGACCTGGATGGCATTAAGAGTGAGTATGTGTTTGTGTAAAATCTGACATTAACTTGACAATGTAAGACCACTGGAGAGTTTTAACATTTATTTATATTTAAATATATATTCCATTTTATTATATTATGCACTGCCTGCAAGAAGTCTCTAATGATCACTAAGGCTTCATTTGATAAAAAATACAGTAACCACAGTAATAGTGTGAAATATTTGTTTTTGGTTTAATATATCTTTAAAACTATTTTTTTCCCCTACTTTTTTCCACATCATTACTCCAGTCTTCAGTGTCACATGATCCTTATATGCACAATCATTATAATACGCTGATTTGACATTCCATTGATTTCTTAAAATAAATGTTGAATATTTTTTCAATATTTTATTTTTTCAATAAAACTGTTATACATTTTTCTTCTCTTTTTGACGAATAAAAAAAGTTGGAAAGAACAGTATTTATTTATTTATTGTTTATGTCTGTATGAATATGCACAGCCAGCTGTATGGGCTTTAGTACAGCAGTGTGAGCACAGATACTAGTAATAACAATAATGAGAAGAAGAAGAAGGATGATGATGATGATAATAATAATAATAATTATTATTATTATTAAATACAAAATTATATGATGTTTCTAAAAAAGAAAATATACAATGTATAATCAAATACAACCTATAAAATATTTCTGAAATACCACTGAAACCTGTTTAAATCCCTTCTAGGCCTAGGGTATATAGTATAATATTATATTATATTGGTTTTTAGTTAGATTGTTTTTAGTATTAAGTAGTATGCATTTCAGTAGATCATAGATCATCAATGACGTGTTTTGAGTGCAGGAAAATGTATTTGTTTCCCCAGCTTCTTTTCTATTTTTTCTAAGGTTACAAAGGACTTCTTTATTTACCTTTCTGTTCTCATTCTTCTGAGAATAAATCATGTTTTCAGTCTGTACATCTAACCATCTATGGCTGTGATTCAGGAATGTGGACATTCTCAAAGGGTACAGAGCTTCCCACTACAACTGTGCCTTTGACGTCTCTTTTGTGTGTGTGTGTGTGTGCGCGTGTGTGTGTGTGTGAGTGTGTGTGTGTGCTGAATATAGAGACAATTTGACCAAACAATAGATCATTTTGAGACCTAAAATTGAGTCATGCTCTAGTGACCGCTCAGTGGAGTTTTTCAGTTGGTGTGTTTGGATGCTGAGTATTGTGTGTAATGTAGCCAGTATTGTCAAGGAAAGGTAAGCACTAAGTTACTGATACTCACAGACCTTCTGGTGTGTTACAATGGATTCAGTGTTGTACTGACTTGTTTGTTGGTTTCAACTCTTGGTTAAGTATTTAAACATCGTCTTGCTGTCTTTCTCGCAGGTCACAGGTTTGAAGATGTTCCTGGTGTGCGGCGGCACCTGGTTAAGAAGAGCACTAAAGGTCAGGTGGTTCACATCGGCAAGGACCACAAAGAACCCAGCAGTCGTATCCGGACTAAGCTGGATCGAACCCCACATGAGGTCAGAGGGCAGCCAACTATAATCTTTCTCCTGTCCACTTGTAGCTGTTTTCTAGGTGTTGCGTGTGTGATGTAGTATATACAAATATTTGCATATTATGTCAGTACACAGTGTGTAGTGTAGTGTTGTAAAAATATGATTATTAAAATCTTAAAGTCCCCCTGTGGTGAAAATCAATCGTTTATATGTCTATGTGGTGTTTTTAATATGCTTTAAGACAAACCATGTGCAAATGTATAAGTCAGCACCACTGCTGAGAATGTTCTCTTTAAAACTGCGGTGAACCAAAGACAGTGGTTCTGACGTCACAAACTACATTGCAACCAATCACGTCAACGTGTGATCGTCAATAAGTGAATCTCTGAGCTGGTGTGAGTGAGTGGAGGCGGGGGTAATTTGCATATTCATAGAACCACGTATACTAAATGAGGCAAGGGTGTACATTTAAGCTATTAAGGCATGAAGAAAAAATTTGAGGCATGAAGAAAAAATATGTAATTTTAGTGATCAAAGATGAGTTTTAAGGGACATAATTATTGACTACAGGGGACTTTAAAAGAGTATTTCCCAAACACTTCCCCATCTGTCACTGGTTGGTCAAACATATAGCCACAACTCAAACTCACACAATTGGTTGAGTCAATATTTCTGTATTTGCCTGGTCAAAATGCTCAAACCAATAGATCAATGTTTTGACACTTTTTTAGGAAATCAACCCAGTAATAGTTTAAATATCGAGCAAATTGCACTCTTTAGCTTTAATGCTTTCTTATACTGGGGAGAAAATACGGTAAAGAATAGTTTTAGATTGCATGCTGTACAAATAAAGCTGCAGGATCACAACTATTGGCTCACTGAGCCTGCTGTTGTTTATTAGAGGAGATCATGGCCCTGCTACATGGACCACAGGGTTCGTCATGCCAAACAGCTGAAGGTAGGGCGCCATAGAGCTGGTATGATTGGTTTGTGGAACAGCTGAAGCTTGCGTGTGGTGTTTAACTACCACTTGTTTGCTGATACCACATCTTTACCTCTGGTGTTGTGGAAGGCAGAGAATGGTCACAATATCAGAACTGTGTATAACCAAGCTCATACTGGCAAAGCTGTACTCGTATAGAGCTGTTCAGTTATTAAATAATGGTGCTTTTTTGATTTATGAGTAAAATAAGTTCTTAAAGTACTTAAAGAGACTTTAATGTTTTGTTTTACAACATAAATGACATGCAGCCATTATGTGGATTAAAAACTTTTACAGATTTCACAAAGATGTGAGTTTATGTAGTTTTCCAATCAGGCTACCATTGTAGTCTTTATTATACACTAGCCTTCAAAAGTTTGGAGACAGTAAGATTTTTTACAAAAGAAATTAATACTTTTAATAATTTGGCGAAGGATGCATTTAATTGGTCAAAAGTGACTTTAACATTGTTACAAAAGATTTCTATTTCACATAAATGCTGTTCTTTTCAACTTTCTATTCATCAAAGAATCCTGAAAAAATGTCTTTCACAAATATATTAAGCAGCAAAAGCATTTTCAAAATTGATAATAATAAAAAAAAAATTCTTGAGCACCAAATAAACAATGATTTCTGAAGGATCATGTGACACAGAAGACTTGAGTAACCACCACACGAATAAATACATTTTTTTGAGATATATTTAAATGAAAAACAGTTATTTAATTTTTTTTATTATAACAATATGTTACAATGTTGCTATTTTTACTTTATTTTTCTTCAAATAAATGCAGCCTTGATGAGTATAATACTTCTAAAACAATAAACCTTACCAAACCCAAACTTTTGAATGGTAGTGGATCTCATTTTAAATTGCTATTTTCAAAGCACACAACATATTCAGGGTTCACATTTGAGGTGTGTATTTTAAAGTCTCTTCAAGTAGTGTTTACCACATACTGTATTTTACCCATCAATTTAAACCTCTATTCTAAAAACCAATTAGAAATTCCTCAGGGAACTTCAAATGCTTGAAATATTTTAATGACCACAAATTGAACAGCTCTACTGACAACACAACAGTTGAAATATGCAGACATTTTTGGCTGGCTTGCCTGAAAAGATTGCTCTTATCTGAAAGAACTGCAGAGACAGTCTGCTTCCTCTAACAAATGTTATAGCATTACCTGCCATGATGCATGAACTATATAAGTACATTTTTTGCTAAAGGTAGTGATGTGTTGTAAACTTTTTGCTTTAAATGTTTTGCATTTCAAACCTGACTCAATTAACATGTAATTTCTTAAAACTTAATCAGATAACTTTCATCAAAATAGCTGTATTGGAAAGCTGTATAAGAAAGTTCATATAAATTATAATTGTATGTGCTCTCTTAGGTGTTTGTTGAGCTGAATGAGTTAGTGATGGATAAGAACCAGGAGATGCAGTGGAGGGAAACGGCTCGTTGGATAAAGTTTGAGGAGGATGTGGAGGAGGAGACCGAGCGATGGGGAAAACCTCATGTAGCTTCTCTCTCATTCCGCAGCTTGCTGGAGCTCCGCAGGACCATTTCACATGGTGAGAGAGAGGACAGAGACCAGAGGAGACAGAAATGACTGAAATACAAATATTTTATTATTGAATCAAATATAACAATATTTTATCTTATATAATAATATTATATAATACTAAATATTTGTATTATTTTATTAAAATATGTTTCAATTATTTTATAAAAATATAATATGTGTATTGACTGCTTGCCTATGAACTTTTTATTCTAAATGCATTTAAAGAGGACTTATTATGCTTTTGTACATTTTCAACATTTTTTAGTTTGAGCATGAAAAAGTTCTGCAATGTTTAAAAGCTCACAGTCCACTCCAAAAGGAGTTATTCTCTATGTCAATAAGCACTGATTCTGAATTTGGCGAAGTAAAATGGACCTGTAATGCAGATGAGACCTGCCTGGAAACTACTTCAGCCATGAGTTTCCCTGAAAATAATTGCACACCTAAGAACGTTCGTCAACCAATCAGATTCAAGCATTCAACTGTATAAGTGAAAAATAATGTGTTTTTTAAACATTCAAGCATGAAAACCTATTCTAGTTGACCCTAAAGACAAAACCAATCAAGACTTTGTAAAAGGGCATACTATGGCCTCTTTAAAATATATTCTGAGCACTAGATTACAGCCAGCTTGTAACTAAAATCCTTTCGCTGTAATTACGTTTCGTGGTGTTTTTTGGAAGCAATGTCTTTTGGTGTGTCTGATGTATTGATGTTATAATTTTGCAGGTGCAGTGTTGTTGGACCTGGACCAGAAGACCCTTCCTGGTATTGCTCATCAAGTTGTGGAGCAGATGATTATCACAGATCAGATCAGAGCACAGGACAGAGCCAACGTGCTCCGAGCCCTGCTCCTCAAACACAGGTTAGTTCACATAGGTTATGTGAACATTACATAGCATATATTTAAAATCCCATTTAAGATACTAACCTATTCAGGAACATCTTACTCATTTGGAATATGCAGCTGAATCTTCTGCTTTTTGTTCTTCTGTTTGTCAGTCACCCGAGTGATGGCAAGGAGCACAGCTTGTTTAAACGGAACATCTCTGCAACCAGCCTTGGCTCTCTCATATCTCATTACCATAGCAATAACCATATCGCCGCTCCCGAGCCCCCTGCCACAGACCCGCTCATTGGAGGACTACGTAACTTTGAGTCACGCGGTAGTGTAGACTTGGATAAGAATGAGGTACTGTGTTCATTATAGTTTGTATGTGTGTTTTTGAGAGTCAAAGAAAGGTAAAATAGACAAACAATAGACTTTTTCCTCATTGTTTCCACAGAAAGACACACCCCAGTTTTTTGGTTTGCACAAGGCCAAATCTAAACATGAGCTGAAGTTGCTTGAGAAGATTCCCGAGGATGCAGAAGCGACTGTTGTCCTTGTGGGTGAGTTTACGGTCTGTTCTTAGCTCTGTGATATCACAAGAGTAGGCATATGACATACTATATCTGTTAAAGCATTGATGCAGATGATCTCGATTTTCACAGGTAGCGTGGATTTCCTGGATCAGCCCACCATGGCCTTTGTGAGACTGCAAGAAGCAGTTCTGTTAGAGTCAGTTCTAGAAGTGCCGATTCCAGTACGGTTTATATTCGTGCTCCTTGGACCACCTAGTGCCAATGTTGACTACCACCAAATCGGCCGCTCCATATCAACGCTTATGTCAGATAAAGTAAGCACATAAGGCGCTATCAAGTCTCATTAAATAACTGATAGTTTATATTCTGCCTTATTATATCCTTAAAACAAGACATTCAGAGAATGTACTCAACCCTTTTGAAGTTTGAGGTTTCGGGATTTTTTTTTTTTTTCTTAGTCTTTTATGCTCTCCAAGGCAGCATTTATTTGATCAAATATACAGGAAAAGCAGTAATAATATTAATATGATTCATAGTTTTGTGGATTACTGAGATGCATTTTTTTAAAGATTCTTTGAGGAATAGAGAGTTCAAAAGAACAGCATTTATTTGAAATATTTGTCTTTGTAACATTGTAAATATCTTGACGGTCACATTTAATACGTTTAATGCGTGCTTGCTGAATAAAAGCATTAATTTAAAAATAAATATATATATACTAAATCTTACTGACCCCACACTTTTGAACAGAAGTGTTTTCTAACTCCTCTGTGAGCCAATTTTTCCACTAAGTAAAAATGGTATTTCCAGCACTTTCACGAAGCGGCATATTTGGCAGATGAGCGCCAGGACCTGCTGACAGCAATCAACAGCTTCCTGGACTGCAGTATTGTGCTTCCTCCATCTGAGGTTGGAGGAGATGAGCTGTTGCATTCTATCGCTCGCTTCCAGAAAGAGATTCTGCACAAAAGACATGAGCTAGAGGTCAAACTACAGGCCAAGGAACTCAAAAGCCCTGAGGACATGGGTACAAGGCTCTTGCTCATATGCAGAATACATAAGTGAACAGATCAGTTTCCTGTTTATCCAAAATAAATTTACTGAATGACCATTTTTTCTCCATTTTATTAATTCTAAATGTATTCTTCTAGCTATTCATCCACCTTTGAAACCTATAGACGATCCTCTTCAGAGGACGGGTCGGCTGTTTGGTGGGGTTATCAGAGATGCACAGCGCCGCTACCCTAAATACATCAGTGATTTTAAGGATGCCCTAAGTCCTCAATGCATGGCCACAGTCATATTCATTTACTTTGCTGCCCTTTCACCTGCTATCACCTTTGGAGGACTATTGGGTTAGTTAAAGCTGTTCTTTTTATTATTTAAAGCACTGTTTTTCTGATGCAACTAAAACAAGGTACTATTGCCTGATCAAATAATTTCTCTCTTCCCCAGGTGAAAAGACAGATGGTTTGATGGGTGTGTCAGAGCTGATTATTGCCACTGCCATGCAGGGAATGTTGTTCTGCCTGCTTGGGGCTCAACCTCTGCTGGTGGTGGGCTTCTCTGGACCCCTTCTAGTATTTGAAGAGGCCTACTATTCAGTTAGTATTTATAATAAATAAATACAAATTCGCTATGATCAAATTGCTCCCACTGATAGTGCTTTTTAATTATGAACAAATTGCATTCAAATAGCACTGAATTGTAAATAAAGTGCAATTTATATTTAGCCTAATTTGCTTACAAAGGTGTTTTTAGACTGAAAATGACAGTGATTAAATTGAAATACTCGCTGTGCTATTGCAATGCATTTAGTACTCGGGTTAGTGAATGGTACTCTATGTAAGTTTTGGCCCTCTAGCATTTAAAAAAGAGATGCATTTTGCTGAAGAACAATGTCTTTGTGACAATTTACAATTGAATTTCACCTGAGTTCTCACCATCTCCGAAAAGCCAAGCCAATGTTGATTCTTGTTTTATTACAAGCTTGGTTGCATTCTCTTTTTGCCAGCAAACTCGCCTCTGTTCAGTGTTTTTTTTTTTATTCCCTGGAGGTTTGATATTTAGCTGGCCATGTCTAACTTTCTCATTGTGACAACTAATCTGTGGCACACTCACACCATAAACACATTAAAGCCGCACAGCGAGTGATGCATGTATGCAATTTCCTGCGAAAACCATTCTGACAGGTCTAAAATATAAAGGCTTATAATAGGCTTACCCTTGTGAATCAGGGTAAGACCAAAACACTTTTTGGAAGAAGGATTAATGATGTATTGACTCATTATTAAAGGTGTGTACATTTTGAAAAAAAAAGTTACATAGTGTTATTATGCTGAATTGCTGCATGAAAAAGTGGTGCAACTGTTTAGTGAATTCGCCCCACAAACAAACTCAACTGTAAAATGTTTCACTGTAATGATATAGCAGGAAAATCTGAATGTGACCATGAATCAACGTGTTTGCAGTTCTGCAGGTCCAATGAAATCGAGTTTCTGACAGGACGTGCATGGATTGGAATTTGGTTGGTCATCATTGTAGTTCTCACGGTGGCCTTTGAAGGGAGCTTCCTGGTGCGATTTGTGACACGCTTCACCCAAGAGATCTTCTCCATCCTCATCTCTCTCATCTTCATCTACGAGACCTTCTTCAAGCTGGGCAAAGTATTGAGATGCTATTTGTTCTTTAAACTAACTTTCAATGGTTTGGGGTTGATAAGATTTTTAAATGTTTTTGAAATGTTTTTAATGTTTATGTTCACCTAGGCTGCGTTTATTTGATCAAAAATACAATAACATTTATACAATTGTTTGGGTCAGCTGAATGCATCTTTGCTAAATAAAAGTATTCATTGATTTAAAAAATAATAATTCTCACTGACCCCAGACCTTTGAACAGTAATGAATGTTTATGAGAGAGATTTAAATGCAATTAGCAGATATTCAGATAGTCTTTGTCTACTGTGCAGATCTTTATGGATCATCCTCTCAAGAGCTGCTATATGCGAAAAGAAAATGACACTGCTTTACCAACACCCACGAGTGACGGCGGACCTGCAGATAACTTTCATACCCTGAACCAGCCAAACACAGCTCTCCTCTCCTTGGTGCTCACGTCAGGCACCTTCTTCATTGCATTTTATCTGCGTAAATTCAAGAACAGCGCTTTTTTCCCTGGCAGTGTAAGCTAGTATCCCAATGTTCATGCTAACATGGGGTGGCATTTACTCGATTCTGTGTGTGATGAAATGTTATTGACCATAGTGATATTGAATCTTATTTTTCACACAGCTCCGAAGGGCTATTGGGGATTTTGGAGTTCCTATTGCAATCTCCACCATGGTTCTGTTGGACTACTGCATTAAGGACACTTACACACAGGTGACACATGAAGAAATGTTTATATAATTTGATTAATGTATAATGTAACTAGTTTAGTCTTTGCATGTGCACACAAACATTCAAATTCATTGTACATCAAGCAAGATTTTAAATTACACATTTCAAAAATTACTAAAGACCAGCATGATATTAAAGGGATAGTTCACCCAAAAATTTTAATTCTGTCATAATTTAAACACCTCATCTTGTTCCAAACCTGTATGAATTTCTTTGTTCTGCTGAACACAAAAGAAGATATTTGGAAGAATATGGGCCCATCAACTTGGTTACATAATCTTCAAAACATCTTCTTTTGTGTTCAGCAGAACAAAGAAATTCATACAGGTTTGGAACAACTTGAGGGCGAGTAAATGATAACAGAATTTTCTTATTTGGGCGAACCATCCCTTTACAATGTTTTTTTTTGTTGACATTATCAAGTGCTTGAAATTGTAGGAAATGTTTTAGGAAATTAAACTTAGAAGAATTTTTTTTCAAATTTAAGTCTTTATGGTCTTTCTTTCCTCCCCGTATAGAAACTAAGTGTGCCTGATGGCTTCTCTGTGACCAGCCCGGACAAGCGCGGTTGGTTTATACACCCACTGGGCTCTGATGGCCAGTTCCCCATCTGGATGATGGTTGCCAGCATTCTACCGGCTCTGCTTGTCTACATCCTCATTTTCATGGAGACTCAGATCACTACGTGAGTCACAGGCATTCACTAATCTCATCCGACCATGCCTACTAAAACATCCATTATATTATTTCTGTATTTTATTTTCCTTTACAGTCTTATTGTGAGTAAGAAGGACAGGATGCTGGTTAAGGGGTCAGGGTTTCACTTGGACCTGCTAATCATCGTGGTCGCGGGTGGGATTTCAGCGCTCTTTGGGCTACCATGGTTGACTGGTGCTACTGTTCGTTCTGTAACTCATGCGAATAGTCTTACGGTGATGAGCAAAGCCGTTGCTCCTGGTGACAAACCTCGAATTCAGGAAGTAAAAGAGCAGAGAGTAACAGGATTTCTGGTGGCTTTTCTTGTAGGTAAGTGGCTTAGTTTCAAGGACGATAAATATATTGGTAAGCCGCCAATTTAGTTTATCGCTATCTGTTTATATTGTATGTACTGTATAAATTGACTGGTATTAGATTTCTTTTTGTTACATGCCTATTTCTCCTATTTTTACATTTTGATTAAATTGCCATTATCTAACACTCAAATCTAATTTCAATCCAATACTCAAATAATCTTTAAAACACTAATTATTTAACACTTTAATAACATTTGATACTTAATAATATTTTTCTCAATAATACTTTATAATAATAACTCTTTAATAATTTAAAACAATTAAATTAAATCTTTAGCAAATTATAATGTTGTGATGCCTAATTTAAAATGCTTGATGTTTAAAGTTTAAAAATACGGCCATTGCTTATAAGCTATTACATGAAAATAATTATTGGTTTATAGAGTGCAACAGTGCCCGCCCACTTTTTCGGTGGCGTTGGTTCCGGAAGTATTTTTTTTCCATTCATTTTTCCTATAGGGATTTCAAAAAAGTCTTCGTTAAAACATTATAACCCATGAACCAAGCAAAACAGCTACAAGGAGAATCATAACATTACAAACGTTGATTCCCAGCAAAGAATGTATTTAAAAATCGGACAAAAATATAAAGGTAAAAGACTGTGTACTTAACGGTTTTAGTGATAGAAAGAACTACAATCCCATGAAGCATTGTAAACAGCATAATCAGATTAAAAAAATTAGAGAAATATAAAACTAATCATTTAAAAATGTTGATTATATATAAAAGTTTATTGCAAAATATGCATGCATATTCAAATATTTAATTATTTTGAGAGTCTAGAGAGAACAACTTGATTACATTTGCGGTGCTTCATGGGAGTGGGCGGAGCTAATACAATCTTTTGGTGTTTTTTTCCCCCCTTCTTTTGGCTCTCTGATTGGTGGAATTTTCTGCACAGCAACATGGGTAATGTAGTTTTTCAACATGAAATCTGCTGTTAAACACGATTATTTTAAAACTAAGTTAAAATAATGCTGGCTAAAAGCTTCAACAGAAGCAAATACTTTTAATTAACAACCTCGTAGTTCACAGTAAGGCTGTCTTTAAAGGTTAATAATTGATCATTGAAAGTCAATTTACCCATGGAGAAATTAAATTTTTTAGTTTTTACTTCCGGAACTCGACAGTTGCTCTCTATTGGTATCAGCCAGAATTTTAAAATCAGTGTGTCTCTAGATAAATGAGTAGTGAATGGCCAGTTGTGGCCATTACTGGTTGTATTTTCTTTATATTTGTGGTTCAGAACTGGCAGTATATAAACCCTCTTTCTTCCAAAGGTCTCTCGATTGTGATTGGAGATCTTTTGCGGCAGGTTCCTATCGCTGTGTTGTTTGGTATATTCCTCTATATGGGAGTGATGTCTCTCAATGGGATCCAGCTAACAGAACGCATGATGCTGCTATTCATGCCACCGAAGTACCACCCTGACCACACCTATGTCCGCAAGGTTCGTTTAATAGATGTCAGCTAATCACAGTATTCACCATTCTTAAATCAGTATTCTGATGACATTAGGTCTGCAATGCGCTTCTCTTCAGATTTAGCTGTGCTTTAACCTTTTGACTTGTCTATTTCAGGTGCGTACTCTCCGCATGCACCTGTTCACATGTTTGCAGCTGGTGTGCCTGGCTGTGCTGTGGATTGTAATGTCAACCGCGGCCTCTTTAGCCTTCCCGTTTGTCCTTCTCCTCACTGTGCCATTCAGGAGGTTCCTGTTGTCCCGAATATTTAGTCAACGTGAGATACAATGTGTAAGTGTTTCTTTTCTTTTAGTTTAAAGGCAAAATGCTATTTGTAGATATGGTGTTTAATACAGGGATTAAAGTGAAAAAAATTCTTCTGACTGAAATTTCTTTTCAGGCCAAGTCATATTCCTTTAACTTTATTTAAATAGTCGAGACCAATAGCGTTTTAGGGGAGATGTTTTAAACCGCTTTAATATTGCCAGTTTGCATATTTTAAAATCTATTTTAATCTATGAAAAAAAATTCTTAGCTTGACAAATAATCAACCATCTACATAACTTTTCAGTGCATGTTTTTATTTATCTTATAAGACCAAACAATGCTAAATGATATTAATATATAGTTTGTTTCATGGCAAATCGTTTTGGCTGAGGGCAAAGTGAAGTTTCATAACTATATATTTAGGCTATTTAACTTGAACTTTTTAGCCTATTAGAGAGGTGACTTATGTTTGACTGAATTGTTTGCTGTATAGCTTCTTATATTAGGCTACTTATACTTTTATACTGGATATTATTGATCATTAAAACTGACATTTAACAAAAAGAGACAGGGTTGTGTAATGTTATATATTCTAAAATATATAAAATATTCTTTATATATTTTACTATGCATTCTCTTGTATGTGTAGCCTACATGCATAAAATAAAACGATACAACCCATGATCAATAATGTTTCATATTTTTAAAATGAAAACAAAAAGAATCAGGGTTGTGTTTTATATGTCGTGTTGTTATAAATATATGGAGTGAAGATAATCAATGTGCGTTGTCTGAACCACAATTGTGTGGCCATTAATATGTTTATGATAATATGTTCATTTATAAATGAAAAGAGGTGTTTTGTATACATTTCGTTTTATTGTTGATGAAAAGAGGCAAAGTTGTATTTTATACCATATTTCGTTTTATTGTTGCTTAAAATATAGCCTACATAAAGAGATAAGCGTAGCCAGAGGGAGCTGAGTGACGCGATCAAGAACGCCGCGGTTCCGTTTGCAGAATAACCGGACTCGCGTCCTCTCGTCCTCGGGAGTTCCTTCTGAGTCCGAACTATCAAGGACACAAGTCCGAAGTTTGCGTATTGGTATTGAGAAACGGCCAATATTGACCCGCGTTCTGTTTTCTATCATGCGCCGTGCACGTTTGCGATGACGTAATATGCACGCAAACGCACCAGGGTTCGATAGAATTAAGTTGAATGTGAAACCAGACCAACGCTGCGGGGGGCGCAGGGAACAAACGCGCTCGGATTCGGACCGCAGAAAACCAGCTGTAGCCTTACATGCACTTCTCCAAATTTAAGTGAACACGGAGCAGTTTTTCCGTGAGGGGGAATTGAAAACCCGGAGTGGACCATAAGCGATTACAGAATGTTAGAGTGGAGAGAGGAACGTGCTTTCGCTCCAATCCAGGCTTTATCACATCCCCCTCAGCAAGGTGAATACACCTCGTCTTTCCTTAATTTAAGACCTATTCAAACTAAAATTAAGACATTTATCACACTATTTGATAAATGAAAGCCTATTTACGGCCTTAACATTATGAAAAGTGAATTTAAGACATTAAGGACAGACGGGAACCAATAGACTCGCTGCAATTAACGGAAATCCGTCGTAGCGACGGAGAACTTTAATCCTTGTTAATATAGCCTAGTGCGTTCAATACTAAAATATTGACCTGTTTTAATTTAAAATCTAAATTTGCCAATAGGGTAAGACAAAAAAAACTTTTTAAGATACATTCTCAAAAAATATGTGTCTAATGATATCTTATGTAAACTTGTATAAAATCTCACTTTTTTACCTCAATATATTTCAATTTTTTACTTGTATTACAGCTATAACGGATATATATATATATATAAAACAAGACTAATAATAAAATGTGAAATCTTAATTTGCCCATTGCCTTTAACACTGTTAATTTTGTCTGTGTGACAGCTAGACGCAGATGATGCAGAGCCGTCATTTGATGACAAAGAAGGCCAAGATGAATATACAGAGATGCAACTGCCAGTATGACCTCATTCCTCATCTGTCACTACCTGGGCTGGCCTGATTTTCTTTTCAGGCAGAGATGCCCAAATGTACTGCCTGTCTTTTTTTTTCTTTCTTTAATCAATGTTTGTCTCATTTTGTTTTTGCTTAATTCATGGAGACGTTATATTTATACATATGTAAAAGTATTGAATAGTTGCTCAGTGTCACTTGTATCTGTTGGGTGAAGAAATGTTTGTTGCCTGTACTATTAAGATTTTATCTGTTTATTTATCTGAGTTGAAATGTTATTATGTAATGTGTGTGTTGTGGAGCGTTAAATGAAATTTATGATCTCCAGTCAGCTCAAAATGGTACAGGAAGCACTTAAAGGTAAATTTATAATGAAGCCGTTTTTACTGCTTATCAGTTTTTTATTTCATTGGAAGATTGCATAGTGTACTGCTAAAAATGAACAACTGTACAGAATAACATTAATGCAAATTGTGTATGTATATATACATATACTGTATGTATGTATGTATGTGTGTTCAATATTATTGTAGCTAAACAGAAATATATATCTATTGGCATTGCCACTATCGACAAAACACAGGTTGCAGTCACAAGTTTAATTGGAAGAAGAAAAGATATTTTTCACAACTGTGAATATGTTGTCTTTTGAATATGGTTGCATAGCTATTTTAAAACCATTTTTCTCACCAGAGCATCAAAGCGGACTGTGTTTATATCACACAAACACTAAGGGAATCTTATAAGTAGTATTAAAAGTTAAAATAATACATGAAGACACAAAAAGAGTAATTTGATTATGGTTGATTGTTATTTACCCTATTTGTATGAGACAAAATGACCATTGTTAAAAGGAATGTTTTGTGGAGTTCGAAGGGTTGCGTTTTACACTATCTGCTGTTGAATAATGATTTAAATATATCACAAAGCACACTTGTGAAATGGTTTGATTGCTCGCTGCACTACTGTTTAGTTTTATTAACAGGTACTGATTTAGAATGTAAACAATTAAGAAGCAAGTGAAGATTTGGTATAATTATGTATCATGTGTATCATGTACATTCCAGTCACCAAGATGATCTTGCGAATAATTAATTTTATAAAGAAAGGACTACATCTAAGATGTTGTTTAGTCTGTTGTGTATGGTTTAAAAAATGTAAAATTGTGCATCTCCCCCTCCTAAAACAGTTCTCTACTGTTTGCATAACTATCCCACACCCTGTAGTAGTGCCTTTTTACACTCGATTGTTCTTTTCAGATACAATATTGCTTTTAAAAAGCTGAAGTGACCTTAGCAAGAGAACACAGCAGGTGTGATTGAGAAAGACGAGTTCGATAACAGATTTTTGTGATTATTAATTAATATATTACTGTGGGATGTCATTGATTTGGGCAAATGTTTTGGTTTTAGCTCTGTAAATATTTAGAAGCAGGCCAAACAAAATAAAATAATGGAACTGATTTTACATAAGACTTTTTGTCTTATTTTTTGTATTTATTATTGATAAAAACATTTTATTTATTAATGATTTATTTTAATTTTTTGTGTTGTTTGTATATTGCTGAAGTGCTAAAATGTTTTCTGTTATATTGACTAAAATTAGTGCATTTTAAATAGTAATACCATTACAATATTGTCTCAATTAATGTTTAAAACAACCGAATATATCAGCCAATGACGTCACTAAACTCTCCACATATCCTCTATCGAGTGCAACATTTATGTTCTCTGTACTATGCTAGAATGCTATTTTACAACTCAGTGTAACCTGAAGCGAGACAAATTGACAAGAATACACAATGTAGTCATATGTGCTAGATATGAAGTGAAAAACTTTGCAATCCATGTATTGTAGTGATAATGATGATCAGTGCTATATGATCAATGGCTGTTCACTCTATTAATGCACCTATGCTGCCATCTCATGGGCACTCAATGCTGGTAGCAACAAGATGTCTGTAAGCTCAGAAAAATGCAGAGAAACCAAGAGTACATGGCCCAAACATACTACACTTTGACTCACACACTTCTGCAGCATTATAATTAACATTTGATAACATTTTCAGGGATTTTTTTTAAACATTCAATTAACTTACTTTATGGAAATGTATGAAAAAACTGACTCACAACTGACCAACACCCACATTTTTTTTTCTGTAATGGACGGAAAACACTGCAATTCTCAAATACAATGACCTAAACAAACAGTTTCCATAAACATGAGGTGAGCCTCAAATATTATAGTCACTTTGCATGATTTTCTTGCATACATTGTTCCATGACTTTTTAATTCATTTTAATTTTTTAAATACATTAATTAGGATTTTTCTTTTAATATCTGAAAAACCATGACTGTGGGAATACTGAGAAAATTTAGAAATGACCACGTACACAAATCTTGGATAACTCACTGTTCATGCCTGTTCAGCTCAGTACCTATCACACTGACATGTGACAAAATGCTGCATAAATAAATACTAATCATAGTAATCCATGAATGATAGACTTGATCTGTGTGAAGCATCTCTTTCAGTCTTGGTCAAACTGAAGGGGTTGAGTCAGTCACAGCTGTCTCCTCCTTTCCTCGTGCCATTGGTCAGTTTCACATAAGAAATCTCGTGACGATTGTGTACAATCAGAGCGCATGAGAGAGCGAGAAGATACAGTCAATGGCACTTTTACAAAGGCTGAGGGAAATCGGTGGCCGACTGTGACAGTGATTCAAACGATGGGAACTATAAGCACAAGCAGGCACCAGCCTATCTGCAAACATATGAAGATAAATTCATCACACTAATTAGAACCGACTGTTTTTGGGCTGCAGAGACGAGATTTCTGGAGCGCGGAGGCCATGCGAGTCTCCGCGGCAGCAGACTGAATGACAGTGGGCACCCAAACTAATCGGTTTCGCACTTGTAGTTGGATGGTTGGCAAAGAGTCCTTTTTTACATGGCAACCAGCAGATATTTTGTCCTGTTAAATGCCCAGCCATCAAAAGAGAGCTCTATAGCAATTGTGAGCTAATATTAACGTAGTTTATGGTTATTAGATGCACATGTACGTTAGATTACTACTTTGGTTTTGCGAGTTTAAAGCTTGAGAAAGTTGAGTTTTAAAATATTGAAAAATACATAAACATTTTATTAATACAATTTAGAAATGTTTCAATGTTAAAAATAAATATTATTTTAAAGTTTTTTAGCCTCCGCCTTTTTTCTCTCGCATGTTTTCCCTCGGAGTTCCTCCCCCTGCGGCGCTGGGCGGAGTTTCATACCGAACCAGACGCTCCTTTTGTCGGATTCGTTTCGACCTGACTCCCCGGGGTTTACGGCTAAAAAACAGATACTTAAATTCAATAAAATCGTTTAACACGAATACATCGCTAATTAAAAAGCAAATCCGTGCCGGAATATTGAAAAAGGTAAGAGATTTGATCATTTTTGAGCCCGTTTGGAACGGTTTTCAATTTGCTCGTCCCCGAGTCTTTGTAACATTCATGGCGGCTCTGCAGTGAGAGCTCTGGGGCGAGAGAAGGCACAAGCGCCCGCTCATACCTCTATTTTTAATTCTGATTCGTAGAAACAATGTATTATTCAACTGATATTTAATATGTGACCAGAATGAAACATTTAAGAATTTATTCATGACAAAATTGATTTTTATAGTGAAATAATGCATTCTATGAAATTGTCACAATCCCTGCAAAAAACAAAACAAAATCTGCACGCAAATACACCTGAATTTTCAGTAAGGATGCAACTGATATGCGTATATAAAAACATCGATTCGTATTTTTAATCGGCGTAAGCGCTATTCGTCGTACTTTCCCCAGTAGCTCGCGCGCTAGCTGAGGCGTTCGTGCCAGCGGAAGCTGCGTGGGGACTCCTGCCGGAATAAAGACGCCATTACCGGGGTTGCAAACAGACTAACGATCGGTGACAGTGACACTACAGGAAACGTATTCTACACTCATTCATTTATTCAGTTATAGTGAGCTTCACACGAATTATTAAAGTAAGTAGGCGGAAACTTTGTTATTGACCGTACTTTTAATAAAACTCAATGTATTTGTTGACAGTTTTGTAATACTTTTGGTCAGAATAAGTGATTAGTGCACTACTTCTTGAACATAACAAGACTATTGAGGTTTATTGTTCATAGAAAGACTCGAACATTGCAGAAAGAATACAATTTTTGCGTTTTTAGCCTTTTTGGCTCAGTTGACCTTGCGCGCGGGCGGGGATGACACTGTAACCGGGAAACCGACACCTCGTGCGAGCACGCAGCGAGACAGCTCGAGAGGAACGCGGGCACGTGCGAGGTGCATTGATGCACTTGATCAAGTGACACTTCTCGGTGATTTTGCGATAAACTACATGATATATAACATGGCATATAATACAAGACAGGAAATATTTTGATACTGGTAAAGTAAAAGTATACATGCGAGCCTTTCCTCAACATAAGAATTGTAATATCACGTTATATCACGCAATATTTAAACATGCAAGTAACGAATGACAGTGAAACACTGGACTTAAAGTTTGTTCGTTGTCATTACATTTCAAATAAACACGAATTACACGAGAAGATAATATAAACTCAGTTAAACGTTTAAATAGATGCTGAAGCAAACATTAAGTGTTGAATTGTATGTAATATGATCCGTAAGTCAGAAAATAAAATGTATGTACTGTCTTTATGCGTTTAGTGAAGTACTCGCCTATGGAAGTGCTGCACTGGCAGAATGTAAACAGTGAGCGCTCGCGGAGAACGGGAGGAGAGACCGAGACTTCCGCAGACACTGATGCGCTCGAGCAAGGGTTGTGTTCGTCGTCTCGTTTCGTTGCTCGTGGTTACATAATCCCAAAGGAAAGTCTTTCCTGCCGTTCCTTGCTAAGATGACCCCCGACATCAAGTAACGTTAGGCTACATACTTTTCTCTCGCATCCTCAAACCGTGGCATGAATCGTGCAGGAATCCCGGATAGTTGTCGGTCCTTCCTGGTTTAGCCGGTCGCTCTAAGTGAACCAAGATGAAAATCGCTGCTTGGTCATGTATAGGCGTTGGAAATATGCGATCCCGTCATGGTTTCTCGACACTCGCCGCCGCTGGTGCACTCACTGGTATGGCCACGGCGTGATGACGCATCCGTGTCGAGGTGCTCCAGAGGCGGGGCATGGGCACATGATGTTCCTCTGGGTGACCGTGATGGTGATGACATCCAGTACATTTCATTAATCGTTCACAATTAGACAACCATTTACATAATAATAACAAAATCTAATCAGTTGTTTAACACATTAATTGTACATTCCCTTTCATTCCTATGTGCCAGTGTTGTTTTTGTTAACTAAAATGGCCAAAAGAAGAACATCTCGGCACAGGAACAGTTTCTTCCCACAGGCCATTTCCCTCCTGAACAGTTCACACCCCTCCCAAGGCATATGCCTTAAGTGCAATACTCCCACTGTTTAGTGCAATACCCTACAACTCGGGTGATACTTATATGTAGATTTATTTATTTATAATATTCAAAACACTATAAATATGTTCATAATCTGTAAATCTGAAAATGTCTATTCTGACTAAACCCAACTGTGATACTTTTATTCTCATATATTTTTATTTTTATTTTTTATTCTTATAATTTGTAGTATTATGTTTCTTGTTGTATTTGTATTTGTATATGTCCACTGGAAGCCACAGTACCAAAACAAATTCCTTGTGTGTGCAACCACACTTGGCAATAAAGCTCTTTCTGATTCTGATTCTTCTGATTCAAAACCGTTTCAAATATAAATGTTAGAGACCTAAAAAAAGCCAACCACTAGCTAAACCACAATTATTAACTATTATTATATTAACTCTATATATATTCTAAAAAACAACAACTAATACATTCAAATGCAAATAACAAAATTACTAAAACTGAAAATATAAAATAAAAGCTACTTCAAAATATTAATACTAATACTATACAAATAATACTAAAGTAACAGTGCTCTGTACAGACTGTTTTATTGATTTGCTTATTTCCATTAATATGGCAAACTTTTTTAAACATTTATTCCTTAACTAACTAGCATCTGTTACTTTTATGTTTACTGTAGTTAATTGCTATATCAATACAGCAGTGACTAGTATAATTCATTTTCAATTTCACTAGAACCTGTTCTTTAGATACTAGTATTTATGTACTTACTCCTGTTATTTTATTCAATTAGTGTGTTATTAATTTCTAGTACTTATTTCTTTGTTATTAGACACTCAATGATGACAAGTAACTATTCCATAGTTACTGGTAACATATTACATATTTTACTTTTGAATTGTATAAAGATCCGGGGTACAGATATATATGGAAGCATGTTTCTGCCACAGAATAAAACATTTTAAAATATAATTGTGACTTTTTATTTGACAATTGCGAGTTTACAGTTCTCGCAATTGTTACTTTTGATCCTGCATTTCTGAGAAATAAAGTCAGAATTGCGAGATAAAAAAGTCAGAATTGCGATCAAACTTGCAATTCTGACTTTTTTCTCGCAATTGCGAGGTTTATATCTTGCTAATCTGACTTTAGCCTATAACACACAATAGTATTGCGACTTTATATCATGCAATTCTGACTTTATATCTTCCAATTCTAACTTAATAACACGCAATTGCGATTTTATATCACGCAATTCTGACTTTATAACTCTCAATTTTGACTTTATATCACGCAATTCTGATAAAAAGTCAGAATTGCGAGATGTAAACTCGCAATTGTGAAAAAAGTCACAATTACCTTTTTTAAATTTTTTATTCTCTGGCGGAAACAAGCTTCCATAAATACTAGCTATTCTCTTCCGACTAGTATTTATTTTACAATTGACTATTCATGTGGTTCTAGTGCTTATTCTTTAGTTACTTGTAACATTACTTGTAACAATTCAGATAGTTATCAGTATCTCTACCAGTTCTCCTAACACTAATTGCATAAACACTGCTACATGTTTATTAGAATGTGTATTCCAATTGTTGCTAGTAACATTTGAAATCTTACAAGTAAAAATTTTAATTAAACTAATTTTGAATAGTTATTACATATGAAAAGTTAAAAAGTAGTTGTTGCTAACAAGAAAGAAAATACTACTAGTAACAGTTCAAGGGACTTGTATTAATATCTAAAAAAAAGTACTAATTATATACAATATAATATTATCTAATAAATATGTTTATTAGATATTGCAATAGTGACTAGTTGCAAAGGAATAAGCACTAGTATGAATGTCACTACTGGATAAGTGCTAGTTTAAATGAATAATGTTGAAAAGGTTTGCCACATTCAGTAGCCCATATTTACATTCTAACTTAGAATTGTCCTATCTATCTATCTATCTATCTATCTATCCATCCATCCATCCATCCATCCATCCATCCATCCATCCATCCATCCATCCATCCATCCATCCATCCATCCATCCATCCATCCATCCATCCATCCATCCATCCATCCATCCATCCATCCATCCATCCATCTATCTATCTATCTGTGTCAAGGTGGAGATTGGTGAATTCTGTCATCATGAATGGCAGCACCAGTGTGTCTGGCACCCAGACAGGACGAATCAAAATTGAGTCAAGTACGCTCGCACGCTGTCAGTAAAGGACATACTCACACAGACACACAACAATTACACTGCTTTTGTCAGCATTAAAAAAACACCCTTTGTTTTTGATCATTCAACATACTCCGTGCTTTGGTATTGGTTTTTGTTAGATGCAGATACATGGAGCAAAGAGGACTGCATGACCCTGCTGGAGAGGATACGCAGTCTGTTACCTGATGGAGACACAATGAAGTATAAAACCACAGAGTCTCATTTTGACTGGGAGAAGGTGGGGTTTGGGGCTTTCACTGGAGACATGTGTAAGCAGAAATGGCAGAAAGTTTCCACAGAGGTGAGCCAAATTCCAGTGAGCTAAAGCAATAATGTGCCTGTTTTCCAAATAGCACTGATAGGTGTTTATGCGAAAGACATTCTGTTTAGATTGTCCATGTAAAAATGATTTTACTTTGAACTTTGCTGGCACAATAATAAGCAGAACATTCAAATTATTATTTGCAGAGTAGATTTAATAATTTTCCCACCCTAGGTACGTAAATACAGAACGATGACAGAGCTCATTGTTGATGCTATTGAATATGTGAAGAACCCTTATAAGGGGAAGAAATTGAAGGTGAGAATGTGAAGATATCAAAAGTTCTTGAAAATCTCTTTTATCCTAATCGAATGTCATGTTTTACCCTGATGTGTTGTGTAAATGAATAGAGCATTTTCATAGTGTTTATGCATTTAACTCTGTTTAGACACATCCAGACTTCCCAAAGAAACCCCTTACTCCCTACTTTCGCTTCTTTATGGAGAAGCGAGCCAAGTATGCAAAAATCCACCCCGAGATGAGCAACTTGGATCTCACCAAGATTCTGTCCAAAAAATACAAAGAGCTTCCTGAAAAGAAAAAGGTTAGTTTTGGTGGGTAGTTGACATGAAATACTTTTGGGAAGTTTAGTTGTCCTTCAGTGTGACATGCTTTACTTGAAACTTCTGACTATTTCACTTTGAAAACTTTTTTCATCATTCTTTTCTAATTATTATGCATGCTAACTCAGTGATGTTATATAAAGATTTTATGTAAAACTAATTAAAACCATTACAAATAGGTTTTGGTAATTGCAGTAAAGATGAACTTTATTAAAGTATAAATAAATTAGATGAATAGCTTAAACTTAATTTAATTAAAAAATAATAATAATAATTTACTAATAAAAAAAAGTAAAAATAAAAAAGAGAAATACTGCCTTGTAACTATCTGAAATAAATAAGTTGAAAAACTAAAATTACAGTTTTTTTAATTAAAGCTAGAGAAAAAAATTTAAAATGAAAGCTAATTCTAAATATCAATAAATACTAAAATATGATGTAAATAATACTCAAAGAACACTTTTATAATTTCACACCAATTGATAATATTTTTATTTTAGAAAAAATCTCACTGCAGAACATTTTAAATGGCAAAAAGATTGCAAAAGATTTACAGTAGTGAAAAATGTAACAGAAATGGTAACCTAATGTTAATATAAACATTCTTTTGTACATTCCCATACATTTTAACCTTGTTGTTCATTTAAAAAAAGTCCAGTGCTTCGGTATTTACTGTTCTACAATACAGTATGTGAAGGTGCTGGTGTTTGTAGAATTTCATTCTTTTCAAAGATTTGAACTGTTCTTCCTCATAAAGTTCTTTTAAATATTACTTTTGAAGGTCATTTGTTTTGCTTTTACATTTGCACTATAACTTTTGTCAGCTCAAGTACATTCAAGAATTCCAGAGAGAGAAAGAATCTTTTGAGAAGAACATGGCACGATTCAAGTTAGTGTCCAAGTTCCACAGCACAAAAATACCAAACACAAGTATGTCAGTTTTTTGTACCGGTGATTCAGTGTGAAGCTTCTATTGTTTTTAGGGAGGACCATCCAGATTTAATAGAGGAGAGAAAGAAGTCAGACCTCCCAGAGAAGCCCAAGACCCCGCAGCAGCTATGGTACAACCATGAGAAGAAAGCCTACATGAAAATTCACCCAGAGGTAACAAAATTTGGCGGGAAAAAGGCCCTAGTGGTCATATAGTCTTGGTATAGCAACTCAAGTACAAAGAGTTAGAGTAACTGAATCAAAGTCCAGCTTATGACGTATTTATATAAAATTCAGTCTATGTGTTTTTACTTATTTTTGAACGCATTTCATCATATTCAACTGTTTATGGATAGACCTACACTCATTTTTTCATTTTTGATACTTATAGGTAAGCCAGAAGGAGCTGAAGGAAATATTACGTAGACAGTGGTCCCAATTACCAGACAAAAAGAGGCTGAAATGGATAAGCAAAGCTCTAGAGCTGCAGAAACACTACGAGGTATGGCTTTGTGTTCTTACTGAGGCTAAGGTGATTAAGTCTTTGTTGATTAGAGGGATAAATTACATTGTAAACTTTGTGAAATATTACTTCCTCATACAGGAAAGCATGAGAGTATATTTTGAAGCTCATCCAGATGCAAACTCTGATGAGCACGTCAAGTCTGTTTTAACCAAGGCTGAACGGCAGCTCAAGGACAAGTTTGATGGCCGGCCAACCAAACCACCACCGTATGTTTTAAACTGCTAAGTAACATTTGGTTTTCTCAGGAATCTCTTAATTTAGATGTTTTGCTTGGCTTATGCTGACTTATCTTACCAAGATATGCTGCTCTTAGAAATAATGTTGACCGTTTTGAATTCAACTAGTGGTTCTTGGCTATAAATTTGCAGTATTTATCATATATATGCAGTTTTTTAAAGTATATTTTTATGGTTTTGTTCTGCAGAAATGGCTATTCGCTGTACTGTGCTGAACTAATGGTAAACATGAAGGACGTGCCAAGCACGGAGCGAATGGTGCTATGCAGTAAGCAGTGGAAGATGATGACCCAGAAAGAGAAGGACATGTTCCAGAAACGATGTGAACAGGTCTTGTAGACCCATCTACTCTCGGTTGTTTAAAGCAAAAGAGAAAATATTAAAAGTCAGTATCAAATATTAGTTATCCTAAAAGGTTTCTGTGGTTGATCATTGGCTGACCCCTTTTTGGGGTGGCTGATGGCCAAAATGGTAGACTTATGCTCATCAAGGCTACATGTATTTTATCAAAAAACAGTAAACAAGTATTATATTTAAATATTATTACAATTTAAAAGAACTGTTTCCTATTTTAATATATTTTAAAATGTAATTTATTCCTTTGATGGCAAAGCTGAATATTAAATAGGTATTACTAGTCTTCAGTGTCACATGATCCTTCAGAAATCTAATATGCTGTTTGGGTGCTCAAGAAACATTTATTTTTCATTTTGTGCTGCTTAATATTTTTGTGGATATAGTGATGCAACTTTTTCAGTATTATTTGAACAGAAAGTTTTAGAATTTATCTGAAATATAAATCTTTTGTATCAAAACACATTTCTTTACTGTAACATTTTATCAATTTAATACATTCTTGCTGAATAAAAATATAATTTCTTTAAAAAAAAACAGTGTTAACTGAAAACTAACTTAAAAAAAATTATTCTGAATTGACATAACTGTCAAAGCAGGCATGGTTAATAATAAATATAAATCTTAATAACACAGTTGTTACATTAACACTGGCTCAGCTATAACTAAAAATTACAATGTTTATCTGTCTCATCAGAAAAAGAAACAGTATGAGATCGACCTTCAGAGGTTTATTGAGGTAAGTACAAGGCACCACAAATTCATACTGTTAAAACTGATACTGTTGAATTCTTGATCAAGGGAGGCTCTGCTTATTTTGACACTTTGTCTTAAACGCCGTCTCTCTGCAGAGTCTCCCAGAAGAGGAGAGGGAGCGTGTGTGTGGAGAGGAGAAGCTGGGAGGCAAGCTGAGCATAGGGGGTGCAGGCAGCCCCCTGAGGGCCAAGCCCCCATGTGTGAAGGTGGGCATGTGCAAGACGTCCTTGTTTATATACATGCATGCTGTTATGCTCTTTTGGTATGCTGTCTGGATCAGTAGTTTCTTCTTGTTGTGCCGTAGGAACGGTGTCGTGACCCTGAGCTGGATCAATGGGGGCATGGCCTTTCAAAAGAGAAGCGAGACAATAAGAATAAGAAAACACGGCTTCCTGAAACACCGAAGACTCCAGAGGAGATGTGGCAGCAGAGCGTGATAGGAGACTATCTGGCTAAGTACAGAGTAAGAGCAACATGAATGATTTCCATAAGTTAGGAAGAGGCCTCTTACTGAATCACAGAAAGCTAAATTTGTTTTAAACATTTCTGTGACATCATGCAAAATCTCATTGGTCTAAAACGCTTCACATATTAAGCATATCCGTAAGGATTGGCTTGCTTTGCACAGCTTTTCCAAAGTACTTGAGCTACCATTACATTCTTTTCTAGAAACCATAAACTTAAACTGCTGCTCTTCACAGAATGACCGGAAGAAAGCCCAGAATGCAATGGAGGCTGCTTGGAAGGCCATGGAAAAGAAGGAGAAGATTCCTTGGATCAAGAAGGCTGCAGAGGACCAGAAGCGATACGAGGTTCAGTACCGGACCGTGGTCAGTGACCAGACGTTTTGACCACTGTCTTCTCACATTTGCTGAAGAAATGTCAAAATGTTGGTCACCCCTAACTTTCCTCCTCCCCAGTGTAGAGGTGGATGGGTCTGCAATGGATGCACTTGTATCTCAGTGTGTATATGCTTAGTTTGTGCTGTTTCCAGCTGAAGTTGGTGGAACTTGCACTTTTGTTTGATGAGTGTGACTAAACCTCATTGCAGTGATGTTTAAATGTCATCATCTTAGTGTTCTGTCACTTATTCTACCATATTCTAATGAACATGGCATCTTGATGTGTTAACCTTTGTGTGTATGTGTGTGTGTATATATACATATATATATATATATATTTGCAGTGGTTTATCAGCCTGCTCATCTGTTTTCATAAGCATTTTAACATAGATTATGTCTTGTCTTTGTGTTTAGGATCAATAGAAAGTCTCTTTGCTCATGTTTCTTGTTTTTTTATTCTGTAGAGGGATCTTTTAGAGATGAGAACAGTTCTGTCAGGACAGGGACAAAGAAAGCCAAAATTTGATGGCGAGCCTAAGAAGCCCCCGGTGTAAGTGTCACGTTTTTAGCTTGTTTCTTCCAGAGAGACTTTCCTTTTTGTGAAAAAACGTTTAGGTTACATTTTGTTTAAAGGTGTCCTTGTTACAGTGTAACTATACATTTAACTACTGAGTAATATGAATTAACAACATGCACTTACAATATAATTAGGGTTAGGGTTTAGTTTAGGGTTAGTTGCATGTGATTAATTACCTTACATAATTTACTGTTATTACTACAGTAAGTACATGTAAAATAACGTGTTACCAAAACTTTTTTTCTTTTCTTTTCCAACCTCAGGAGCGGGTATCAAATGTTCTCTCAGGAACTCCTAACTAACGGTGAGCTGAATCACTTCAGCCTGAAGGAGCGCATGGTGGAGATCGGCAAGCGATGGCACAAGCTTAGTCAGAGCCAGAAAGACAAATATAAAAAACAGGTGGAGGAGCAACAGCTAGAGTACAAAGCTGAGCTTGAGGCTTGGGTAAAGGTAAGAAGTTTGTTGAATCATCCAGTTCTGCAGATCAAATACACTTTGTTTATTATTGGGTCAATGGCATGATGCTAATTTATTGTCCTATATATTAAGTAGTTCAGAAATACATTAAAAATTAATTACACCTCAACCATTATGAGCATGTTTTCAATTTCTAAATAAAAATTCATTTTGATCATTTTTGGGGGGCATAAAGTAAAAAACAATAGAAAAAGAGCCTTTGTTAAAAGAAAATGAAATTATTTAGAATAAAAACTTTAAGGAGTTTGGCATAATCTTTTTTTTATCTGTTATTCTTATTATATTGTTTTTATATTTTAACAAAAACTTCCCTACTTTTTAATTTTTGAAAAACAAAGCAAATTATTCAGGTAAAATACAATGTAGTGTGAATCTGCAAAAACATATATGTTATTTATGAATAAATATAAATACCATGAGTACACTTTTAAAGGGCCATGAAACCCCTTGTTTCAGCACCAGTCAGTCTTGAAAAATGCTACAATAGTGCATTGACCAATGTAAGCTCCTGATCGGAAGGGAAGAGGGGAGACCGACAACACAGCAACGGCTTAGATTCTCAGGAAATTTAGTTTAGGGTTTTTGACCCTTCAAGAAACTGGCAAACGTTTTTTAAACTAGATTTTAAAAAGATTTTCCTTTTTTTTAAATTTTCCTATTCCTTTTTTCCTTTTGTAATAAACCTTATTACAGAAATAAATGTGTGAACAATGTGAGTTTGGAGATTTGTAGTGACATATTTCCCTCTCGTTTTTGCTTTTTTCCCCTAGTCACTGTCCCCTCAGGAGCGTGCAGTTTATAAAGAGTTCTCCACTACGGTAAGTAATTACGCATTTTTGCAGCTGTAACCTGTGCTTTATAATGCAAAACTCTGTATATTAGAGTTAATTCTCACACAGCATTCATATAGCTGTGATTTACTCTTCTCTATGCACCCTCTGCACGGCATGGCAAGATGAGGCACTCTGGTTAATTTAGTTGAGTGATTTTGCTTATAGAGGCTATTTCTGTCCCTGCCACCACATGTGGCTTTATTATTTCCTTTCTGTCTATTCAGAATCGCATACGTCTCTCGGCTCAAACTAACATGACTTGAATGGATAATGTCCTTAGGGCTGTACTGTGGGCCTAATAATCATTGCTTAAGTTTGAACGTGTTTTTTTTCCTGTGCTGCTCTGTCCTTGCACCCCCCTACCCCACCTTCTCTTTGCCCTCATAGAAACGGCGAAGCACGACAAAAGCACGAGGTCCTGGGGCGAAAGTCCGAGTCACCAAGGCTAAGGCGGTAGGTGCCAGAGCCGCGACGGTGGGTCCTGGGGGGGGCAAGCGTTCCATGGCGTACCGGGCCAAGGTAACGCCCGCTCTCTCTGGGCAACTCACCCACACAGGCTGTGGACTCAGTATAAAGTGTTTTAGGGTGTTAATCATCTTAAAGTTTGCTAGTTGATTTGTGCTGATGGTGTGTGTGTTTGTATGTGTGTACACAATCAAATACAGTGATACACATGCATAGCTGCTTGTTTGAAAGATATGTGACTCTTGCTTTCCAGCAGGACACGTCGGACTCCGATGACGATGATGACAAAACAGACACTTCAGACTCGGAGGATGAAGACGATGAGTCATCTGGCAGCAGTGATAGTGATGATGATGATGAAGATGACGAGGTTAATATTTCTTTTGTTACATTATTTGAAAATCTGCTCTATTGTTATTGACGGTATTCATTTTTTCTAACATTGACGCATGATACACAGAATGAAGATGACGACGATGATGATGACCGGTCAGATGGCTCCAGCAGCTCATCATCAGAAGATAGTAGTGACTCTGATTCAGACTAACCTGTCCCACCCCCTCTTAGAGGGGGCTGTGCCGGACACGCCCCCTTGTAATACCCGTCCAGAAAACAGGGAGGGGGTTCAGTAGCTGTGAGCTCACAGCATGCAGTAATCTTGCTCCCTATGTTTACAGGGCAAGAGACAATATGGGGGTCAACAGCTCTCCCCATCACCACGTCCATGCAACAGACTTAGTCAATCGGACAACTTTCTTTGTTGTTTTTTCTTTTAACGGAGCTGTGTTACATGTGTGGTAATCGCATCAATTTTTATTGCCCTTATATAGGTGTGTTATTAAAATCTGTGTTGGCTGTTTTTTGTTCTTTTTATTTTAACTTGAAAATAATTTGTTCAAAGCCGGTTGAGCTTTTATAAGTTTCGAAAGTATCAGAGTTGCTTGGAGGTGGATGTTAGGGTTTAAAGACTTTGGAATGGAGATGAAATCCCCTGTTCTCCTGTTTATATTTGTTTGCCTCAGCTAGTTGCTGGAGCTCTGAGGACTATACGAGCGGCTCAAGTCTTGTTTAGAACGTTGTTGCAGATCCTCCATAATAAATGCACTTTTTCCCCTCTTGTACTTAATTGTGCATTTTCAGATACATCAAAAAAGTGATATTTATTACTGTTTTACTAGGGGACTTTTAGTATGTGGATGAGAGTGTGTACCAATGGGCCAAATGATTCAATCCATTGTTATAAAAACATGACCGATGCATTTAAGAGCAACAATTTTCAACCTTTACAGATCCAGACTTTTAACCAACCCAGAGACTCTCAATATAGAACTGCTAGATTTCATACTTCTAATTTTTTTATAATATTAAACTTAAAAAATAATACTTAAATTTTTTTTCTATATTATATATTCTGTGAAGGTCCTGCATATCCAATATATATGATGAACTTCTTAATATGTATATATTCATATATATTCATATAATAGTATAATATATTAATTAAATTATATATATATATATATATATATATATATATATATATATATATATATATATATATATATATTGAACTTCAAGGAGATGGAGGATGCTGATTTTACCTTTGCCTGATTTAAAAGATATTTGCACAAAAAAAACCAAGAACATTTTACTTAATTTGACATGCAGTTACTATTATTGTAGCTGTTTTCCAAATACGTTGACCTTAATTATAAATGAATTTTTAACAAACTTGATTTCTTTAGGCTATTGATTTAATTTCATAACATTTTTTAAATTTAAATTATTGTGTCTGATGACCTTAATATACTTTGAGTGAGTATCATTGCTGATCAGCATTCTCAGAGAACGAGTTTGTCATTTCTGACAGTGAGGCTGAATTTAATACTGCATAACGCGTTTATTTCGCCAGCGGTATCAGATTTCCATTTAAAAGTTAAGCGTTCCCAGTTCCTGCCATTAGTTGTGGTCCTGTTCAGGATTCCCTCCTCCGGCCCCCTCCAGCCCACATGCTTGATTTTCGCTTCCTGTCCAGCAGCTCCAGATGGGGCAGATCAATGCGTGCATTCCAGCTCATTGTAACTGTAGCGGCATGTGATTTCAGCCCGTAATGTCCTCGCGCCGGATTGAGCACAATGCAGTGAATATGTTGCCACTTGGAAACACGGAACTCAACGCACAATCGGCTTTGAAAGTACTTTTTAATCTATTAATACGGAGTGAAACAGCAGCTGCCTCGGTAAGTTATAAGGCGTGGCTTTTTTTCCCCTGAGTGGCAAAATTTGTTTAGACAAATGTGATGTCAGCAGCAAACAGAAACTTCAGGAGAGGCTTATTTTTAGGGATTGTATTTTTCCTTGGAAAGAAGAGAATCGCACTTAACTATTGAAATGTTTACTTCTCTGGAAAATCCAGCTTAAACTGGAGAAGTTGTGTCTTGCAAAATGCAGCTGGTTGACCAAATAGCATGTTTACCCCCCCCCCAAAAAAACCCCCAGATTGACCAGTTCAAGATGCTGGTTTTGATGATGGCCCAAAATTGGTCTAGCAGTTTGGACCAGTAACCAGCTATAGCTTAAGCTGTATTTTCCAATAGGGAACAGATGTAGTTGGCATGTTCCCCTTTCACTGATATTAATGTATTTTTTATGTCTCAATTTGAGGCTGTTTTATTGAGGTGACTACAGAGATGAGGTCCTCATCCTCGCGTTTATCAAGTTTTTCCTCCAGGGATTCTTTATGGAGTCGGTGAGTAGAAAATGCATTGCTCTTTTTTATGTGATACCTAAATATTCCATCCGCACATCTTATGTGCTTCTAGTGAGTTTATTCTGCCTCCAGATTTGCTCATCAATCTATAACACTCCTCAATTTACAGTTATCAAACTATTTTTAAGTTTAATCAAAGAACTGCCTGAACTCTTAAACTGTTTCATGCCCCCATGGACAGATTGTGGTCCTGTGAGGCCCTGGGCACCAGCCTCTTTGGATGCCCCCTCTCATCACAAATGATCTGTAATAATATTGCAGTGCAGGAAACTGCGAGGTATATACTAAAAAAGCTTTGTACCTATGTGCTCAGCTGAAGTTCCTACAAAGTAAAAATGTGTATATTTGAGACAAACTATTACATGCTTGTGCTGTATTATAACAGCATAATAAACAAATGACTGTCATACTCTGTATTTAACTTGACCTTCACTGCATCTTAAACATTTCTTGCTTCAGTGCATTAAACCATAAATTATGGATATTCAGTAGATATCAGCATTGGGGGAAAAAAATCACTTTATAGACTACATTACATTTATGATCTATGAATGGAATAATAAATATAACCTAATGCATGAATAAATTAAGATATCTGCATAGGGCAAAAAATTCACTAGATAGACTACAATAGCTATATTATCTATGAATGGAATAATAAGAAATATAACCTAATGCATAAATGAATGACCTAACTGGACCCTTTTTTATTTTTGCACAATTTAGTTCTGGATTATTTTTTTATTAACATAGCCTACTAATTCATTCACGTTACCAATAATTCATAATTTATTCTTGCGTTTTTTTATTGATTCTTCATTATTATGATTATTATTCGAACTATACATATTTATTTATTCATTTGATTTGACTTCTTGATTTAAAAAAAGTAAGATAAGAAGGTATTTTATAAAGCTGCAAAGGTGACGCTTTTGACGCATGCGCAGTTTCTCCTCTTGTTTATCCCGTCATCAATGGTGGGAGGAGATGAGCGTGCGTGCACGCGCTGGTGTCAGGGAGCTCAGACCGTCAGGACGGGGGGAAAACGGAGGAAAGAGAAAGGGAAAACAGAATGAAACCGCGTCCAAAACCGGAACAACAATAATTGAAGGAAATATTCAAATTATCATACTATTTTAAAGCTAAATTGTGGAATGAGGGCATTTAAACCTGCATCTTGTATCTTACATTGGGAGAACAAGGAGAGGAGCCTGAGCGGTTTTATGTAGACGCAAGTGGATAATTAAGACAGGGGAAGAGGAAAGACGTGGAAATTACACACAACGACCCTCTCTAGGGACGGGAATTGCACTGTGAAGAAAAAAGCACTGTCTGCCACACATTTGGCAGCGTTTCTTTTCATTTTACGCATTGCCTTGCCATTCAACCTTACCCAAACTGAGACATCGCTCCGTTTTTGACCACCCCTGTCTAATTCATGGTGCTATTGTGATTTTTCTCCCCTCCATTTTTATTGGGCGACTGTGTTTGCAAGGATGCCGGATCAGATCTCCGTGTCCGAGTTTCTCTCGGAGACGACGGAGGATTACAATTCCCCCACGACATCAAGCTTCACCACCCGCTTGCAGAGCTGTCGGAACACGGTCAATGTTCTGGAAGAGGTAAGGCCGCTCTGTCACTGGTAAATGAGGGAGGCTCAACTCGCACTATTGTGCAAGACACAAATAACGGTCCATGAACGAGCCCAATCCAATGGAGGATCCACTTTAAACATACTTGACGCTCATTTCTGTCCCGCAACCTCTTAATTCTCCTTGACACTCTCTTTCTCGCTTGAAGCACCGGTTCGTCCCCGCTGGGTTGCATGCATTTCGGTAGATATGGATTTACAATGCTACACAGAATGCGGCGCTGATGAACAGTCTTATTTGAATATATCCATTGTTAACAGTAACACTTTAAATTATTCGATAACATGATGTCTCCGTTTATGCTTTTTAGTCGTAATTTCTGCTGTTTTAAGGCTATTTTATTGTTTTGTGCGCATGTAAACGATATATTATTTTTAATAACAACGAAAATCTGTGTTCTTTTGGTTTCATCAATCTATTGTAAGTTAATGCGTTTATAAAAAAATAATTTTGTTTATCTAGAATTTTATGTAAGCTGGAAGAGGTCTGTTGGATTTAATATACAGTTTTAATATTTAATACATTTTATTGATTATGTGCACACAAGAGTAAAGGTCATAATTTGGAGTGTTGGCGCAATTCTCTTGAAGAACTCTGTGATGTCATCGAAGCCTTGGATGTGCAGTGAATGTTGGGAGCTTGATGAGTCAATAGAAATTTGATCAAATTTTATTTGTCATGAAATTAACGTTACAGCCTTCAATATATATACTTTTTTTCTATAAAGATAATAATAACAGGACTTTTGAGAAATTATCGGTTTTAGCCGTTTTATTCTACATGGAGCCGGTTGCCCCTTAATGGTAGCTTCCATATTGGCATTACATGACCAGCCATGTCATGCAATTGTCATAGTTGTTGTTATTATTAATAATATTTACTTTTATGCTATTATTATGTTTACTTCATATAGTGCTTTACAAAGCATACAAGTTTAAACAAATAAGCAATACAATACATATAATGTTTTGTTCAAGTCTTATTTACAGGTTTGGAGTGAGCATGTTTGTGCATAATTATCATACAAATACGCATTCATAAATCTTTTTTAAAATCAACAATAAATGTCATTATATATCTGACACATATATTCAGGGAATATGTTCAGATATTCATTGTAAACCACCTCATACAAGTGAAACTGTGATTAGATCAACCTCGGTTAATTAGTAAAGGGCAACAAATGCACTGGAACATAAGTGGAGACAGATGGGCTAATGGTCCGCATGACCTAGATGCCTGTATGTTATTATGTTCATAGATGAGCATGGACTAGAGTGGTAGTCAAATGGGATTTGGGAATCTGCATAACCTTTACTTGAAAGGGGTTTCATTTTTGTAATGTTTATGTATGTCATTTGGGATAATATTCCAAAGCCATAATTCACTTTTTCATTTCACAATGTGAAACTATTAAATAATTTATCCTAATGAATCAAGCTCTTTTAGTTCATCCACAGACGTAAAAAAGCATTAGTCTAGATTATTTGCACGCTTAGACGTTTTGGAGAAGGAAACGTAAGACTCAGGAACAGCCAGTTGTGCTTCCCTAATTCTCAAAAGCCAGAAATCCCACAAGTCACGCCAGCATCTCTCACCCTCTGTGGATCTGAGATTTGTGATGCTCTAAGAATAGTTCATGTAACAAGAAGAGGTTATTCTCTTGAGCAGTGGTTCCAGGAGCAGAAAGAGTGAGATAGAGAGAAGGGATTAACCTACTTACACATGGGCCAGTGAACACCTGACTTGCCAAGACAACAGAGAGCTCTGCAGGCGGATGAAGGGGCTTCCTCTTGCTCTGCCACAGAGCCCACTTTCTATTGACACACAGGTTTAATGGCCAAGACAGACATGGTGATCCCTGAATGACTCTGAGAGACATGAATGTCACCACCATGAATTAGCAATGTCCAGGGCAGTGATAGGAGGTATTGTGAGGCAGAATGAATGGGAGGTGAATGAACAGCGCTCTGAATAATACACATGGGTAGGCTGACCGTTTTTTTTTAATGGCGAGGGTGTTAGGGAGACGAACAGAATGCTTAGGCTGGGTTGCGTTAAGAGCCCATTAGTGGTTTTAGCTAATGATGTTTCTGGTGATCTGGAGAGACTCCTCTGTGGTGTCTCTTTTTTGCAGCTACACATGTTCTTTTGACCTCTTTTGAATACATCATCTGGAATCCAAAGTATTTCTTCTCTCTTATTTTATTCGGAACATTGACTGTAAAAAAAGCTGGACTCCACTTCCTTCCACTGTAGAAAAATTCAGCCAAAATTAGAGATGCACCGATTACAATTTTCTAGGCCGATTCCGATTTCCGATTTTATAATGAGTTTGACCTGCCGATACCGATTTTAGCCGATTCCGATTAATTTTTTCTAACCACTTTACAGCACACACAAATATAAATTTTCTCTCTTTTCTTTAGTAGAACATTTTACATTTTGCATAAAACATTTTTTGAGCAGTAATCGCTATAAAATAGAACTATAGCCTATAAATTACTCCTGGTGTGGGAAATTCACACACATCTTAAGTGCAGTGTTATGGAAGAACCATTTCCTTCTTTCACATCCAATATCCCACTAAAAAAATTTGTTCATTTTAAAAAGAAAATTCATTTTCTTTTCTGACATAGCCTACTCCAGTTCTTGTTAAAACACACCAGGAATGCAAATTCCGTGCAATTTGGGCTCTTTTTGTGTGAAATCATATTTATTTTTTCCATCAAAAGTGTGCTTTCACTTTAATTGAGTGTGAGCAGCAGCAAAAATAGACTCTGCGTCGAAACCCCCACTTCACTGCTGATCACGCGACGCTCCTGCTCCCGGTTTGAATGCCCTCATTGATTAACATGCACGCCAAAAAAAATACGAGCTGCTCACGAGGTTTCCTATATGTGTGTTCCGTGTTTATGTGTGATGCTGATGTTGCGCGATGTTAATCTTGTGGCGCCAGAGTGCATTTGACCGGCATAAAATCGGCATATGTCAGACTGACCGGCTGGTCGCCGGTCATGGCCGATCACGTGAAAATCGGCCAATTCCGGTCACCTGCCAATCAATCGGTGCATCTCTAGCCAAAATATCCCAAAAACGGCTTTTGTGACAAAACGTGTTTAGGGTTCAGTCGATCTTGTCAGGCGCCCATTTCACCAGCAGACAGTATGGTGAGTAAATGAAAATGCGCGCTTTGGCAGAAATGTGTAGATGGACGATCGTACGTGCGTAGTGAGGATGTGGAGAGAGTCAAAATTAAAGGTGCTCTAAGTGATGTCGGGTGACGTCACTTGTTGACGTTCGAAGTATTGTCAAACAAAACGAAGACCCTCCCTCCTCCTCATCCCGTCTCCTCCCCCTCCCTTCTGTGCCCATACAAGGACGCAATAATAACAAGATAACTTTAGCTTCGCGTTTCCCAGTGAGAATAAACAATGGCTCCGTCGTAAACAAATTTAGTCAAAGTTGTCAATAGCCCATAAATGAACATTTAAATTCATAACAAACAATGGGTGAAAACAATCATTCACACAAACTGTCGCCCTAATGTCAATTTGCTTGATCATTTACAAAAGAGATTGATCGCAAAGTTAGGGCTGACTGCATAGTTCTGGCTAATTATATCCTTATGTTGGTTAGGCGAACATGAACGTCCTAAAAATTGATTTACCCACATGTCCAGGAAAAACAGAGCTACCTTGTTGTCGGATTGGAAGCCCTTCTGCCGGCGGAGTTCTTGCCACCTTTCGAAGGCTTCTCCGATGTAAATTTTGGACTTCTTATCCTTTTCCCTCTTTGCTGTTTGTTCATCGGAACGTCGTATCTTTTTTCGTGTGTCGGCCATATCAAACTTAAAGGGAATATAATTCAAACCTCCATCTTCATGCTTCTCTCTCCTCCACACCCCCCTTCATGTGTACGCACACTAACCCCCCAAACCCCACCCCCAAATCCTTCTTGTCGGTTATTGGCTGGAACACTGTTTGTTATGTTTCGTGGCGTGGGTTGCTACAGTTTGTTTTTGTTGCCGTTTGTAAAGCCTGGGGTGTCTACAGAGACCGTGTTTTTTTACAGTGTGTTCATGGGACAGGCAGCTAGCGGATAGTTAAGAGATGTTTGCTGTATGTGACAAAAAATGTTTTGGCCTAAAAAATGCATGACATCGCTTCGAGCACCTTTAAGGTACCGTATATCGATATTTTTACGTGTGGCATCGATGCATCGTATCGTTAGACGTTTGATCAATGCATCAATCCATATCGATGTAACAGCCCTATTGCCGATTACGTCATTCGCAGGCACAGCTATCAATCATGACGTTACACCTCGTTTTTATAGCATCAAATGGACATACATCTGCGCGACAAGAACTACCTAAAATGACAAAAAAAATATTTGAAAAAAATTATATGAATTGTAATTGGAATTTTTTGTATTGGTTGCTTCCCTTTTGATTACATGGAGAGGGCGGGGTTTATGACTTATACTGAAGCCAGCCACCAGGGGGCGATGGAAATGCTTTGGCTTCACTTCTCAGGTTTTGTGCGGCACACTTGGTTCAGAACTAGAGGACATGGGAATTTTAGGGAGAAGAAGGGGAATGAGATGACAGATGACATGAATTTTCGTTTCCCTATATGTGCACCATCATGTTTCAGAGCACAGGCACTAAATATCAGGCTAGATCTCAGAAGACCAAAAGTTTTATAATTTTACAATTTAGTCTCCACACTAGATATGTGGAGCAGTGGCTCAGTGGTTCATGTAGGTTGTCTACAAACCGAAAGGTTGGTGATTCGATCCCCGGTTCTACCTGACCAAGTGTCGAGGTGTCCATGAGCAAGACACCTAACCCCAGCTGCTCCCGACGAGCTGGATGGCGCCTTGCATGGCTGACACCGCCGTCGGTGAATGAATGAGTGAGTGAATGGGTGAATGTGAGGCAATATGTAAAGCGCTTTGGTGGCCATTGGGTCTGTGACAGCGCTATATAAATGCAGTCCATTTACCATATGTTTACATGCACTAATTTTCATCAGTCAGAATGAATCTAATCCAATATCAGATACTGAAAGTTTAAATGAACTGTTTTTATTTAGGGCTGTAACTAAGGAGTATTTTGATGATCGATTAATCAATTGATTTTTTTACAATCAGTCAATTAATTGTAGTTTTTTTTTTTTTTTTTACGATTAGTCGAATATTCTAATGATTATTTTTAAGAGAATCTAATAATTTTCTGTGGATTAATCCTTGATGAAACATGACAGGGGATTAGGGATGAGCTAATGTCATCGGAGCTATGTAAGTTTAAAGGTATTGTAGGTAGAAATCCCCAAAAATACTTTTTTCCAATTTTTTTCAAACTGTCTTTATATATCAATGCATAATTAAAATGTAAGTACTCTGGAAAATAAATTATAAAAATCGAGTGTCTGTAGTTCTCTCAGGACTGTAATAAACACAGCTCATTATTCCAACCGGGACGAAAGAAATGATTGGCTGGGGCGACTGTCACTCTCCCTCGCTACCATGGATACCACCTCTGCTGATACAGGAGGAGCCCAAATGCGCGCACCCGTTTGAAAAGGAACGGAAGCTAGTAATAACAAACAATTATGGCAGAGAAAGAACAGTCACAATTCTCAGTAACGTTACCTGCATATAGAGGCAGCGAAGTCAAACGAGTTAAAAAAAGGAAGACAGTATTTGAAAAGGCTATGAACAAAAAGTCTTTGGATAAATAAAGAAATCATAAGAGAGTCGGCGTGGCTTTCCAGCGTCGGCTACTACTGAGTGATCTCAAGGGGCTGAAAAGTGACTCCATGATGGCTTTATTTCTGCTGCACAGGTAATCTTGCTGTTTTCATTTTGATGGCATTTATTTTTTCATGAAGCATCTATCACTAGCACACCTAACAACCTAATATTAGCTACCTAACGTTACGTAGCATAACTAACGGTACTGGCTTAGCTATGACAGTGTAACTTTGGTGTCGACTAGTATAACGTTACTGTTAGTGAGCCAGGGTTGAGACGATAAATAAGCAATAGGCCTATCTGCAGTCGAAAGCTGTTTTATTTAATTTCGCCGAATCTAACTTTAGGTTAAAAAGTTTAGGGGATCTATTTTTATACCTAGCTTTACCCTCTGCCTAAACTGTGTTCCTATTTTCACCGTGAACTCTACCTACTCCGTTTTTTCACGTTTGGTTTGTTGTTATATGCTCTACATATGTTTACATATGTCTTTATGTTGTATCTGTATGTGCTATACAATATATGTTGTGTGTGTGTGTGTTATATTATCTTGGGTCTGCAATGCAGTTGTGAGAAGGTGTTTGAGTGTATGTAATTCAGTTTATCTGTAAACAATCTTATGTTATGAATCTTACAAATTCACCTTCATCACAGTGTAACTGATAGTAACGGCAAACGTGTATCAATGAAGCTATTTATAGCTTTGCCTTATATTGAGTTTGATTCCGTTACGAGCTAGTAAAATATTTTAAACTTTACAAGTATCGTTATGCGAGCTGGATAGTGAGTGCTAACAGCCATGTTAATTGTTTATATTCATACTGATAAAGTTAGTTATTTTATTACTTGTGATTCTGACATGATGTCACTAAAGCTGGTAAACACGTCCGACTCTTCCAGCTGAGCGAATGGCCGGGATCGCGCGTTCATTTGTTTTGGGGGCGTGGCTTTGGAAGGAGCCGAGTAGGGAGGGAGTGGGAGTTAATGGAATAATGAGCTGTGTTTATTACAGTCCTGAGAGAACTACAGACACTCGATTTTTATAATTTCTTTTCCAGAGTACTTACATTTTAATTATGCATTGATATATAAAGACAGTTTAAACAAATTTTGACAAAAAGTATTTTTGTGGATTTCTACCTACAATACCTTTAATTGTCATTTTTGCCTTGATGACATATTTAAAAAGAAAGATGATATTTATGTCAGAATATTTAGTAAATATTCAGTCTCATCCCATGATGAGTTTGTAAGTCATGAGACTGAAGGTATTATTCAATCAGATTGAGAAAATAGTTAGACATTAACATGCTTAATTTTTCGTGTTGACCGCATTATTTCACCAGGCCTTTCAATCAGATCGAAATTTCATTCAGTCCGATTGAGCCATCAATCTGATTATAAATGGATTATTTGTGTGCATGAAAATGGTTGGCGCCTTGAGTCTCGTTCATGACACAATGTTCTAAAAACACTTCGCTCAATTTAAAAGAAATTAACCAAATGTGCATCTAGACCTTGTGCTTTTTTACATTCCTTTGCCCTGGCCTGCATCTAACCTTTTTAAACGCAAAACAAGTTCTGTGTGAATTTAAACACACATATTTTTAGAGCAATTAATGTAATTATGTGAAATAATTTTTTTTTCCTTTTCATATGTTTTCAGCCATCCCCCAGTTTTGCATCTATATTTATGTATTTGGCAGATGCTTTTATCCAAAGCGATTAAGGTATACATTTTATCAGTTCATGGATTCCCTAGGAATCGAACCATGACCTTGGCATTTCTAGGACTCAAACAGTTGTTTGTTCTCATGATATAAAATAACACACCTCAACATTTGCACCGTCCTTCACTCCATTTTGTCGACAACATCTTTGCCCTAATCCTGCATTCCATACAAAGCCTCTCCATCTTGATAATGGTTTCCATGGCACTGTGCTCATATATTCTCATCATGGGGACCAGATGGCAAGGTAATGAAGGTAGATGTATAGACTGCTTATCAACAAGCTGCTGGCATGCATACACAAAGCCCGTATTTAATTTTATTTTATTTAATTTTATTGTTTTACTCATTTCTGTCCATTATTTCCATTTGAAATAGTACTTGTGGAAATGTCGAAATTGTCAGCTTTGTCTTGAGGGCTTACATGGAAACTTGCTCTTTGTTTATTTCTTGTGTCGTATTTTATACAGCACAATCGGGTGAAGGACGTAAGATATTCTCTGTTTTAGTCCAGCAGTAATGCCTGCACTGATAATCCTCTCGGAAAAAAAAGTAAAAATGTCCCTGAGTGCTTAAGGGAGAAGTCCCCAGTGACTGATACTGCAGTTAGCGCTTCATTTACATGGGCATAGAATAAATCCCTTGCACAGAGACACGCAGTTATATTCTGCACTGCAGCAAAACCCATCCAACTATAGACTGGATTCACTCGTTTTATGCCTGAGGTGGAGCTTAAAGCATTAAAGGGAACCATAGACAAAACAGGACAGAAACTTTGGTATTTTATGGTCTAATGTGTTTAGGATAAGAACACAATGATCCAACTCCTCTTCAGTTCTAGTCTGACTCTGTGGGTTAAAAGGGTCAGTGAAATACCTCCTTTACTTGACAACAATGACGCTCATATATCCCTGCTGCCTAGTCATCCCTGTCTCTTCCACACACAAAAATGAATAAAAGATGTCCACCCTTCACTATTTGCTCATAATATGCTGCATTGTTTGCTCCAAGTGAATTAAACAAGGAGGCACAACATCACTGTATTGAGTACAATAGTTTTCTTTTTTATAATTCTGGACTTTTTATTTATTTGCATTTTTTGGTATCTTTTGTAATTTTGTGTAGTTTGAAGTCCAAGCAGAGATTACGACAGTATTGAGGAAATGTGATTCTGATTTTAAAACTATATAGTTTTTTGCCCTAGACATTTTTAAAAAAAAAACTTTGTTGACACCTGCTGTTATGGCAGCTGTTTGCCTTTAGTTTTTTAGTTTAGACATTTATTTTCAGTGCATTCATACATGCATTATAGTGCCTGCATAGTAGTCATGGGAACAATGATAAAATGCTCTAGTGACCTATTTTATGGCAGACATGATCTGCAGCCATTGATTTGTAGCCAGATGGGAAATCAGAGGATTTACACCACATTTGGTTGCCATGAAATTCCTGGTGCATGAGATCTATGGTATTGTATGGTTTGATATTTCAGTGCTGACCAAATTTAAAATTTTCACAGCATTATGTTTGCATTTAGCAGGTACAGATTGAGCTGTTAAATCTACTTATTTTAATTTACATTTACTGTACATTTACATTTTCTTTCTTTTTTTACATTTACTTATTCATTTAGCAGAAGTTCAATTGACTAATTTTCCAAAGCCATTTGATTTAATTAGAATAAAGCCTTGAAATTAAAGGGAATTATTATAATAATTACCTTATACAAATCAATAAAAAAAAAACTTGAGCTTCCTTTTTATAACATTGACAAATGTTTAGTTACATCAAGGAAATCAAGTTATGTGGCTCTCTGGAATATTTCTGATTGGTTAATTCTGTGGATTCAGATGCTCACTTTCATTCGGAACGACCATTAATGCCCGTTCCCACCAAGAACAATAACTATATTAGCATCCACACTAATGCTTGATAACATTGTTTATTTTAAGCGGAAGTTGTGTGCACTTTAAATGCTTGAGTTGTTTAATGTCAGAATGGATTCTTATAGCTGTCAATGTTTTAATTGTTCATCAGCTGGAAAAAATGTTCAGAAAGTGTTTCCAACGATATTGTTTTTCTGTGTCGTTATTGTTATAGTTGTTTTGTGGACTTTTTTTATATGTGGACTTTATCTTTGTAGTTCTCTATCAATCGGTCACTCTCGACGTCGTGACGGACGAATAGGAATCTCGCTAGAGAGGCCAATCTACTTCGAGTGAAACTAAATGAGCCAATGCACATTGGCATGCAATTATTTGCATCAGCTGTTCAGTCATGCAGCGCGGGTATATAATGAGCAGCAGGTGCGATTGCACTACAGCTTTTTGCTTCGGAGCCGAGCACTTTGATGCTGTGTTCTCTACAACAGAGTGTTTTCAAGACGAGTGAGCTCTCAACGGGACCTCTCCAGGCTGGTGCGGGCGATACAGCATGGCAGCGTGATCGATCTCTCTATCTTTTTTGTTTTCTATAAGAGCAAAAAGAAAAAAGCTGTTTTTACAGCTGGTAAGGTGCGCCATGATAGCGCTGAAAGGCTGTTTTCACGGCTAGTAAGATCGCCAGCAAGAGAGACAGCGCACGACAGGTGCACATTCCTGTCTGTGTTCGCTGTGACCGGTCCCCTGCGTTCTTCAGCACCAAGGAGAGCAGTCCATGAAAGAGCTTACACGGGTAGAGCGCATCTTTTTAAAGATGTCACTCTACCTGTGTATTTCTGGATGCGGTCGTTACCTGGGATCATAAGTGCTGTATCGCGTGTCTGGGCATTGAACACGCTGAGGCAGCATTCGTGGATGAGTCATGTACCCATTGTGGGAAGATGACCATCTCGGAGCTACGGTCGAGACTCTCGTTCCTGCAAAGAGGCGGAGTCCCTGCGCCTTTGCTGCGATCTAACCCTCCTCCGAGGGTTACTTCAGGGGGTAGTTCGGGTGACCTGAGGATCCCCTGCTCCCGCGTTGCAGCAGCAGCCTCCACCTAAGCGGCGCAGAGGAGCCAGGCAGGCCTTTTATTTGTGTTCCACCAATTGCCTTAAAACCAGCAGTACCCAAATTTTCATTAAAAGAGCAGTTTCTTCCATCTCTGGGTCCGAAGAGGGCCCGGAGAGCAGTGGGAGGAGAGAATCCTCACCACTCTCATCCGCCTCTTTTATCACCAACGGTCAGCAGCGTGCAGTTCGAGAACGCAACCAAGCCGCCTCCTGCCCTGTGGAACCAGGTAAGTGTTGTACAGCACACTCATACCCCACTTCGGGCCGCCTCCCAGAGAGAGCTTCCCGAGCCGCGTCCCTGCGTTCCACCTCGCTGCCCCACTGCAGGTACATCTACGGTCCCTTTGATCCCGCTTGTACGGACTCTGCGAACCTGGTTAGTGCTCCCCAGTCCGTCTCGCTGGCTTGCGGTTTGCGGGCAAGAGTGCCCTTGGAACAGGTGTCCAGGCATGCTGTGGTGTTCACAGATCGCCTTGGCTTACCAAGCACAAGGCGTGCCCTGCCCGCTCTGGTTGCATGCTCACTCCAGAGAGGCGTTGCATCCTCCTGGGCGCTGGCATGTGACTCCTCGCTAACAGATATCTGTAGAGCTGTGGGGTGGGCGACACCTAAAACGTTCGTTAGATATTATAGCCTACGTTTAGAGCATGTCTCCTCCCGTGTTCTCACCCTAAGAGGCCCGGCTCTGTCGGCTTGCTGCACCCTACTGTGCACGCTTATTGCTCCAGAGTGAAAAACCTTTTGAGTCCTCCAACACCCTCGGCCCAGATATGGCGGAGTGACCGGCCCAGGCCTTTATCCATTGAATCCTTGAAAACCGGGTCTAGGTCCCATATGTGTGACCCTGCGGGGATCCCAAATGTGTATTTCTTCCACGGCTGCTCCTAAACGGAAGCCTGTGTCTTTCCCATGGGCTAAATCACCCAGTATTTCATATAGAGTACAACCTTCGGGTTAGTCCATATGGATATCGCTACATAAACTCCTTCGGGGAAGAATGTGGGTTCCGCAGCATTCTCCTTCCTAACAGAAAGGGCACGCTTTCCCAGTGTTATCCAATAATCTCACTGTATGGGTTATCACAGAACAACAGTGACAGATACACTCTATGTAAGCCCTCTCCTATCGTCCTTCCAGGCAAGAAGGGACGAGCCTCGCACAGGGCGCTGGATGGGGTCAGCAGTTGTGCCACTTTGGTAGGGATTCCTATTCGTCGGTCACGACGTACACCGAGAGTAATCGACTGATAGGGAACGTCTCGGTTACGTATGGTAACCCTCGTTCCCTGAAGGAGGGAACTAAGACGTACGTCCCGTCGCCACATCTGCTGCGACCCGCCTGGGCAGCCAGATCATCGGATCGGCTCCTCAGCAAAAAACTGAAGTGCAATCCCATCTGCTGCTTATTATATACCTGTGCTGCGTGGCTGAACAGCTGATGCAAATGATTGCACGCCAATGTGCATTGGCTCGTTTAGTTTCACTCGAAGTAGATTGGCCTCTCTAGCGAGATTCCTATTCGTCGGTCACGACGTGCGTATCAGTTCCCTTCTTCAGGGAACGAGGGTTACCATACGTAAATGTGAGCAGTCGACTGGTGGTTATGTCATTATCAGTGAGAAGTAGCGCTCTCTGTAGCAGTCTGTGATTACTGAACAGTGGCTGCTTAGTGTTAGTCAGCAGAATAATAGTGCTGCTGCTGTTGGCTCTGGCTCTGCTGCTGTGTGATTGTGCTGTGTGTCTGTCATTGGAGAATCGTCCAGGCCGAGCTCAGCTGGATGGTTATACAAGCACATGCAGTAGCTGAGGGAGAGACAGTGTGCAGCGTCTCGTGTCCTTGCGTTAAGGTCACCAGACGCACTCTAAGGCATGGACAAATTGTCTTTTTCACCGGCCTTCAGGGCTGACCAGCCTCTCTGTCAACAAAGGCCACCCTGCTCAAGTTAATGTGCTACTCTGCCTGGCACTGATATAAAGCTTCTAGCCAAAACCAGTTAGCCTATAATTAGAGATGCACCAATTGCAATTTTCCTGCAATTCCAGATTCAGATTTTTTTTGTAAGTGTCCTGCAGATAGCGATTTTTGCCAATTCCAATTTTCCTTTAAATATCTATAATTGACATCATATACAAACAAAAATCTACTTTTCTTCAATTCAAAATTGTAGTTTCATAAAAAAAAGTAAATAGACGGTAATAAAATTAGAACAAATAAGCACAAATCAAATAATAGCACAAATAAATGCAACAGAATAAAGAGAGATATGAAATAAACACGGCTTTAGTTTTTCAGGTGGGTATACAGTTTATTCAGGTAAGAAATTCTACAGAAATTAAAGTAATCAAATGTAAATAAAAAATAACACTAGATAGTCTTCATTGTAAAAAATAAATACAAATGAATGAATTAAAGTTGCAAAAGTTATTCAGTCAATAGAAGAGAGTGATTGTCTTTTGTTCTTTTATTAACATGACAGTCAGCAGTGGGAATATTAGACTGCTGTCACTTTAAGAGTTTATGCACGGATCCAATATACTGTTACAGGACTTGCTTTACCTTTCTCAACTAATTGGGTTCCAAAACTGACTGTGTTTAACTGAATACTTGCCATTTTGACATAATTTTGTGTGTATTTGACCGTTTAAGCACAGTAAGCCACTCATTTTGGTACTTGCAACTCACAAGCTGCTTGAGACTGAGAGGCGGCTTGTGTGCTCCACTTACTGTATATAGATTAGTGGTACATACGCTTTAGGTGTGAGCGCAAAACTAGGTGGGAATTAGGGAAATTATGCACAAAATAAGCACTGTTTAACCGGAGCGAATGAGATGAGTGAAAGGATGCAGGTGCGTGTCACTTCGCGGTAAGAGAGAAGAGAGCGAGAATGGGAATCTATTCTATTAGATTTTAGAATCTAAAAGACGTGAGAATGACCGGCCGATCATGTGGAAAATCGGCAGATTCAGGTCCTGGTCGTCGATCGGTGCATCTGTATCAATAATTTTTCTGGCTATGGCCGATAACTGAAAAATGTGCGATATTAACGTTGTATACTGCTTTGTCTAAATAAATTAAAAATAAAATATTAAAATCTAAAATGAATTGCTTTAAATGCTGCAAGGGAATCTAGGCATCACAACAATCAAGATTAATTTAATAATACTGTGAAATGTAGTGTTTTTTCACTCAATTTAACACTCAATTAAGTTAAATGTAAAAATATATCGACCAATGCATGTCTAGTATTGAGTGATACTGAATTAGAAAATCTGTTATATGTGCCAGTAACGAATATGTCACGCACTACAAAATCTGTCAGATTTATTGTTTTCTGACTGCATAAAAAAAAAAGCATTGAACCAAGTGTTTCTTTTAGAGTCCCACAAAAGCTTTCACCTGCCTCTGTGTGTGTGTTTGTGTGTGTGTGTGTGTGTGTGTGTGTGTGTGTGTGTGTGTGTGTGTGTGTGTGTGTGTGTGTGTGTGTGTGTGTGTGTGTGTTATGTGTGTGTCTGTGTTTTATTAATCAGACTTGGACAGAACATGGAATCCTCAGAACCAAAAGCATACCTAGCATTCTTCGTGAGTATCAGAGGGCCCGTTGCTATGGATATGAACCAAACAGACCATCATTTACACAATGACCTGTTCTTCTCATATCTAGAGCCACAGATTCAATCATTGCCAGTACTGGAGTGGTGCTTGCCAGGCCTGTGGTTTTTCAGTGGCTCAGCGATCTGGGTGTTGACTTCATGCAATGTTTCCATTGCGTTTCTCTCAGACATTTGTATCTTTTTCTTCCACAGTTATTGTAATTAAAACAGACAGAAGAAAGTTGGATCACCCTTGGCCTGCAGTTCTGACTCATAAACCCCATGAAACTTTGGTCTGAGCTTTTTCCCTTGTGCTGTACACTCCAGCCTCTCCACAGCCTCAGTCAAGTCTGCTGGCTTTGGCTTGGCAGAGAGAAGTAATTCCTTAAGGAGTTCATGTTTCTTGTGGCTGATAGCTGGTGCAGGTCTCTCCTGACCTAAATGTTCACATGGCAGTGTGTTCAAGTCTTGGAAAAGTTTTCTAGCAAAATACTTTTTTGGTGTTTTCTTGCTTGGCAGGCCTGGTCTTCTCGATTGGCTGTCTTGATAAAGTCCAATAAAGTCAAATAATCGATCTGGTTGTTTGTAGTGTGAATCTAATGGATTGTGGTTGCTTTGAGTGGCAGTAAAAGTGTATTATAGTATCTTGTTTCTGAGGGATCTACAGCTTTGAGATTTGTCCAAATGAATGCTGTGCTAGTTTGGGTCGTTTTTTTGTTTATTGTTTGCTCCTTTTTTTTGGCCCAGTGAAAAACATTATTTGACTGGTTTTGAGATATTGTCAAGAAAAGTGCTTTCAATTTAGGCTGGGATTACTGAGCGCTCCAGGAAGAGAGCCAAGGGTTCAGTGATGCCCATCGGTTGAGTAGGTGAACAGAGGGTCAAGTTTTGTTGTGAGTGAGAGTATTAGTGTGTGTACTGCAGTCTATCCAGTCATAAAGAGGCAAATGCTTAGTCATGGAAGGACAAAGTAACCCTTTATTGAGAGTGTCATATTGTTCTGGTGCCAGTGAGTGTAATGTTACATTTGTTCTCAATAGAGCACTTAACTTTCTCTGTCTCTATAATAACTGTAGTGCTGCATTTAATTTTTGGTCTCTCTTCAGGTTCCAGATGGTGGTCTAAATAAATATAGCTGACTGACCATAAAGGAAATAGTACACACAAAATGAAATTTCTGGCACATGTTAGGGTGTGTTCACACTTGGCATGATGGGTTCAATTAAAATGAACATGGTGTGATTGCTTTGGTAGTGCGGTTCATTTGAATAAGTGTGAATGCTGCCATCCGAACCCTGGTGCGCACCAAACCAGAACTCTAATGCAGTTCGACTGAAATGTAAACGCAACACGGACCAAAGACATCTAAATAAAGCAAAAATAGGACGTGATGTCACAAGATGACTCCAAAAAGGACAGAATGCTCAAGGAATGCCTGTTTTTTCATGTCACCTGCTGAGCTTTATCTTCTCTGCAGTGCTCAGATTTACTGTTCTGTTCACTGTTGTCACGCTTAATAGCCTACAAGACCTTTTGAGGATATGGTTAGATTGTTGTAATTAGTTGTGTAATGAAATTACTTTCTTGGTCATACATTAGAAGACTGATAGTTCACGCTTACATGGTAACTGAATTAGCTGGAGACCATTTTATATATATATATATATATATATATATATATATATATATATATATATATATAAAATGTATGTATATATATATATATATATATATATATATATATATATATATATATATAATATACACACACACACACACACACACACACAGTCACAGTACCGTTCAAATGTTTGTGGTCAGTATAACTTTTTTTAAAAGAAATTGTATTCAGCAGAATGCATTAAATTGATAAATTACAGTAAAGTCATTTATAATAGAGATGCACCGATTGATCGGCTGGTGACCGGAATCGGCCGATTTTCACGTGATCTGCCATGATCGGCGACCGGCCGGTCAGTCTGACATATTCCGATTTTTTTGACGGCCAAATGCACTCGGGCGCCGCATGATTAACATCACACAACATCAGCACCACACGTGCACACGGAATGCACATGTAGGAAACCTTGTGAATTACGGCCGTTTCACACCGCAAGCGTGAGCAACGCGGTTTTTTTTTCCCCTCGCCGTGCATGTTAATCAATGAGTGCATTCACACCGAGAGCAGGAGCAGCGCGTGAGCGTCGAGCAGGAGCGTCGCGTGAACAGCAGTGAAGTGGGGTTTCGGCGCAGAGTCTATTTTTGATGCGCTGCTCGCGCTCAATTAAAGTGATTGTTTAGCCTGGCTGGACATGTAGCAGACGAGAGAACAACTGTTTGCGAAATAAAACTTGCCATTGATGTACAAGTGATTGCAATAGGCTTGTGTGTGTGTGTGTGTGTGTGTGTGTGTGTGTGTGTGTGTTTTGAGAAACATCTTTATACAGCAAGGCTATATTTATTTTATTTTTATTTGCTATTTATATAATATTTTATTGCCATTAACAGTTTTCATGCAGAAGTTTAGTTTCCTAAATAAGTAAATATCACTTTTATTTTTTTAGTTGAATATATGGAAAAGAAAATGGTTCTTCCATACCATAACACTGCACTCAGATATGTGTGGTTCCCTTTCGAGAGGTCTCTCCTATTGCGTAATGCTTACGCTATGGGAAAACTCCTTTTCTCGAGAAATATTGAAGTCTTTATGTAAAACGCATTGCAGCTGCACAGCATACAGTAATGAGCGAGGCAGCTCGGTCATTGGCTGTGCTGCGGCAACTTGCACGAACCAATGACGGGGCGACTCTGAACCCGCTTCCAATGAGCGTGCTTCGCGTCCACGCGCGTCAGAGCCCGCCAGGATGGGCGTGGCCAAAGGCTATATATTGGGCGCCCCGTCGTCTGAGTTCTTTAGATTTAATCTCCTTCAGCAAAGAACCTTCTCTTCGCTGATCCTCCGGATTGTTGGAGTCTTTCGCCGCCGTCGACAAGCCTACAGCAGGACTGCTTCGAGGACGCCGGCGCCTTCAGCCGCCTTCGATCACCCTTCTGCTAAGCCATCCGGCGCGCATCGCTATATCCTTTTTGCAAAGCTAATCAGTGTTCGCCCCCGCGACACTTTTATTCTAAAAGAGCAATTTTCAAGGCGTCAAATGCCTTCCTGCGCTTCGTGTCGAGGCCCTCTCCAAGACGGGGATCGCCACATCATCTGCGCCCGCTGCCTGGGACCGGACCACGCAGAGGCTGCCCTTACTCGAGGCGGATGCCCCGAGTGTGACGCCCTGGGCCTCACCGAGCTGCGCGCTCGCTTCGCCGTCTTCACCGCGAAAGAGCCCACCTCTTCCGTGCTGCCATCTCCTCTGGTCGAGCCGCGAAAGAAAAAAACGGCGCTCACAGAGGCTGCCTGAGCACGTGGTTTGCAGTGATGTCACGCCGGGTCAATCCCCGCGTGCTTCACCGCCACCCGAAGATTCCCCGCCGCCAGTCCAGTTCACACAGGCGGACCAACACCCCTCCAGCGGAGCGATGGGGCTCGTCTCGTTTGGCGCGTCAGGGGATGACGATGACAAGGATGACAGCTTTTCCTGCGATGCTGCATCCGATGACTGGCCGGGCTCGTCTTTCGACCCCGCGCCGTCGACACTAGCGGGCACGAGCGCGGGCTCCAGCATGGACTCAGAGATCGTCCGCGTTCTCTCCAAGGCCGTGGAAGACCTCGGGCTCGATTGGTCTTCCCCGGAAGAACCCGCCCGCAGCCGACTGGACGAGTGGTTCCTGCAGGGGCGCCGACAGGCCCCTCGACAAAGACCCTCCCCCTTCTTCCCGGAAGTTCACGACGAACTCACGAAGTCGTGGAAAGCCCCGCACTCCGCTCGCCTGAAGCCCTCTTTTTCTTTGTCGCTCTCCTCCGTGGACGGCGCAAAAGAAAGAGGCTATGAGGGGACTCCACCCCTCGAGGAGGCCGTGGCCAACCACCTGTGTCCACCCTCCAACGCTGGATGGAAAGCTAAGGCTTCTCATCCCTCGAAGCCTTGCCGGTCCACGTCAGCTCTCGCCGGTCGCGCATACGCCGCCGCCGGCCAAGCTGCATCAGCGCTTCACTCTATGGCTGTCCTACAGGTGTTTCAAGCCAAACTTCTCCGCAGTATGGACGAGTCTGGACCCGAGCCTGAGGCATTTAAGGACCTGCGCAGCGCCACTGACATAGCGCTGCGAGCCACAAAAGCCACCGCCCAATCCATCGGCCGTGCTATGGCTAACCTGACTGTCCTTGAGCGCCATCTGTGGCTGACGCTAACTGATATGAAGGATGCATATAAGGCGTCTTTCCTCGATGCGCCGATCTCCCAAGACGGCCTGTTTGGACCAGCGGTGAAGGAGTTCGCCGAGCGCTTCACCGAAGCCCGTAAGGACTCACAGGCTATGTGTCACTTCCTGCCTAAGCGATCTAGCTCATCGCAGAGCCGCCAACGGCCGCCTCAACAGCAGCGAGCTAAGACGGCGCCCCCCGTTTCTCAGCCCAAACCTGAAACGGATTTTCGACGCCGCTCGCGCTCGGCCAACAGGAAGCAACCGCCCGAGCGACGGGGACCTCGGCCCAGGATTGTGCTGAACCCAGAGCCTCGTAAGTCCTCCTAGCCACAGGGAGGAAAAGGGAGAGCGCGTGTCTCGCAAAAGCCGGACCGTTCTCTCCAAAACGCCTAAAGCATTACCCAGTTCCCTTACAGGCGGCTGGAAATGTCTATACAGCAGTCAATGTGCCAGCCACACAGCTCGCCCACCTGCAAACAAACGCCGTTTTTACGGCGACACACAGAAATCACATAAAGAGCTATTTTCTGCCTGTGTCATTAAAGGGTCACGTGTCCACACCAAAGTGCGCATTCCCACTTTTCAAAACTGTCAACGCAGTGCCAAATGTTGTCCCAGCTCAGGCTGGACGCCCCATAAATGTAGATTGTGTGCCAACTGTTACGTATGCACCACTACACACAAGCACTGTTCCCACAGTTATAAACACTTCCCCAGTAAAAGCGGGAAGTTGTATAAGAGTAGCGCGTGTGCCCGCTGTTATGCACGCACCCCAACTCACAAACACTGTTTATATGGCCAAAAACCCCCCGCCACGAGCGGGAAGTTTTATGAAAGTGGCGCGCGTGCCTACCACAGTATATGCACCCCCACCCATAAGCACTATGCACACAGTGTCAAACATTGCCCCATCTCACTCTGTGAGCATTACAGCGAGCGTGCCTGTAATCTCACACGCACCCCTGCACTCGGCATTCAGCAGAGCTGCTCAGCGCGCGTCCGCGCCGCTGAGAGCTGTAAGCTCGGTGTTAACACAGAACGATTCGCTGACGGGAGCCATACGTCACTACGAACACGCCCCCAGCCAGCAGTCAGCCCATATCTGTGCGAGCGAAAGCTTGGGAAAATATCCCCGACATGCCGAAGTGGGTTTTGAACATAATAAAACACGGTTACTCGCTTCAATTCGCTCGCAGACCGCCCCGCTTCACAGCGGTGGTAGAGACGAAAGTGAGAAAAGATGTTTCACATGTTCTACGCACCGAGATGCTCAAACTGATAAAGGCGCTATAGAAACAGTCCCCCCCTCTATGAGCGAGGCAGGTTTTTACAGCCGCTATTTTCTCGTCCCGAAAAAGGATGGCGGTCTCCGCCCCATTCTAGATCTCAGACATCTGAACAAAGCTTTAATGATTCGTTCGTTCAGAATGATAACTACCAAGCATATCCTCGCGCAAGTTCGCCCGAGGGATTGGTTTCTGTCAGTGGATCTGAAAGACGCTTACTTTCACATTCCAATAGCGCCTCATCACAGGCCGTTTCTGAGATTCGCTTTCGAGGGACAGTCATACCAGTACACAGTACTACCATTCGGCCTGTCACTGGCACCCCGTACATTTACGAAATGTATGGATGCAGCACTTTCCCCCCTGAGACAGCGGGGAGTGCGAATACTGAATTATCTCGACGATTGGCTAATACTAGCACAATCAGAGAGCCAGTTAGTGACACACAGGTCTTGGATTATCAGTCGTCTAGAGTGCCTAGGTCTAAAAATCAATTTTGCAAAGAGCATGCTATCCCCCAGCCAGAATATTTCTTTTCTGGGAATAGTGCTAGACTCAGTGCAGATGACGGCGCGCCTCACATCAGAGCGCGCGCTCACTATCCGGCGCCTTGCAACATCGTTCAGAGCGGGCGCGCGCGCCCCCGTCAAGCGGTTTCAGAGGATGCTCGGTCTCATGGCCTCAGCATCAGCTGTACTCCAACTAGGATTGTTGCACATGCGTCCTCTCCAACGCTGGCTCAAAAGCCGTGTCCCCACTCGTGCGTGGCGCTCGGGCCACTTTTTAATCAGGGCAAATCACGGCTGCATAAAAGCCCTGACGCCCTGGAAAGCTGTCGACTGGTATCAGTCCGGCGTGAGTTTGGGTGTAAACACAAGGAGAAAAATGATCACGACAGATGCCTCCAAAATAGGCTGGGGGGCCGTTTACGAGGGCAGGCCTGTCTCCGGCTTGTGGTCAAACCCGGAGAAGCGCCTACATATCAACTGTCTGGAATTGAAAGCGGTCGCTTTGGCTCTCAGAGCCCTGCTCCCGTACTTGAAGGACGAGCACGTCCTAGTCCGAACGGACAACATGACGGTAGTCTCGCATATAAATCGTCAGGGTGGACTCAGATCGAGCTCCCTGCACTCGATGGCCAGGGAGCTCCTCCTATGGTCCCAGCGCAACCTGCGCTCGCTGAGAGCAGCGCATGTGCCAGGCGTCCTGAACCAGGGAGCGGACATGCTGTCCAGAGACAAAGTTCTCCCAGGAGAATGGTCTCTCCACCCCCTGACGGTTCAGTGGTTATGGCAAACCTTTGGCAGAGCAGAGGTCGACCTCTTTGCCTCCAAGGAGAATACGCACTGCCCCCTCTTCTTTTCAAAGAGCACGGACGCGCTCGCCCAAGTCTGGCCGAGCCGCCCGCTGTATGCCTTCCCTCCAGTTGCGATGCTACCCCAGGTCATCAGTCGGATCAGGGAGGAGAAATGTGCAGTGCTCCTGGTAGCCCCACTCTGGAAAAACCAGACGTGGTTTCCAGAACTGATGCAGATGATACAATCTGCCCCATGGCCGATCCCACTGAGGCTAGATCTCCTCAGGCAGGCCAACGGGACGATCCTCCATCCCCGCCCCGATCTGTGGGCCCTCCATGCGTGGCCCCTCAACGGATTCCCGGGAACCTCCCCAGTGGAGTGTTGAGAACCATCACTGAGGCACGAGCGCCCTCTACGAGGCGCTTATATGCCCAGAAATGGAAGGTGTTCAGTGACTGGTGCAAGCCCAGGAACCTGAATCCTGACACATGCGAAGTACCGAGTGTGCTCGTTTTCTTACAAGAGCTGTTGGAGGCAGGCCGCACCCCCTCCACGCTCAAAGTATATGTGGCTGCCATAGCGGCATCACATGAGCCGGTCGAAGGACGCACACTAGGGAAAAACTACCTAGTTGTTCGTTTCCTGAGGGGCGCCAGGAGGATAAATCCCCCACGCCCCCCCTCGGTGCCGATTTGGGACCTGACCACGGTCCTGGACGCACTTAAGCGTGCCCCGTTCGAACCCCTCCGAACTGTGCACCTTAAACAGCTCTCGCTCAAAACTGCTCTCTTGCTGGCTCTCACCTCGGTCAAGAGAGTGGGCGACCTGCACACGCTGTCATCAAGCACTTCCTGCCTGGAGTTTGGACCCAACGACAACAGGGTTGTCCTCAGGCCAAGGCACGGGTATATTTCTAAAGTGCTCTCTACTCCTTTCAGAGCACAGGTGATATCTTTGGCCGCGCTATCGTCCCCAGCAGACGAAAGTGAAGCCAATTTACTCTGCCCGGTCAGGGCACTCAGAGTATATTTGGAACGTTCTGCCCCGTTCAGACAGACAGAGCAGTTGTTCGTATGCTTTTGCGGCCGCACTAAGGGTCTGGCTGTATCAAAGCAGAGAATATCGCGCTGGATAGTTGATGCTATAGCACTGGCTTATGAGGCCAAGGGCCTTCAGTGCCCCTTGGGCATCAGAGCTCACTCTACGAGAGGCATGGCCTCCTCGTGGGCGTGGTCGAGTGGGATACCCATTCAAGATATTTGTGCGGCTGCAGGCTGGGCCTCACCGTCCACATTTATCAGGTTTTATAACCTACAGGTCCCCTCATTGCACTCTAACATACTGTCGGTCTAACTATGCATAGGCTGAGGTGTGTACATGCTGAGCATTATCTCCTCCCTCATAAAATCACATCTTTGCATCTGATATGGAGGATTTTTCATACATAACAGTACATAGAAATGTGCTTGTGTGTATATTTGGACGCCCTTTGGGCCGTTCCACGTTGTCCCTTTATAAAGCCCGCCTGCGGCTGGCTCGTTGGATAATTACTTCGCTAAAAAAAAAAAAAAAAAAAAAAAAGCTCAGGCACCGGCCTCCGGCTTAATAGATGCGAAGTCAGCACGCACGCCGTTTTACTTGGCGTTCCCATAGCGTAAGCATTACGCAATAGGAGAGACCTCTCGAAAGGGAACGACTCGGTTACTAACGTAACCTCGGTTCCCTGAGAGGAGGGAACGAGTATTGCGTAATCTGCCGTGCTTGTGCTTGGTCAATTTGCTTCAGTCGATTGAACCTAAAGAACTCAGACGACGGGGCGCCCAATATATAGCCTTTGGCCACGCCCATCCTGGCGGGCTCTGACGCGCGTGGACGCGAAGCACGCTCATTGGAAGCGGGTTCAGAGTCGCCCCGTCATTGGTTCGTGCAAGTTGCCGCAGCACAGCCAATGACCGAGCTGCCTCGCTCATTACTGTATGCTGTGCAGCTGCAATGCGTTTTACATAAAGACTTCAATATTTCTCGAGAAAAGGAGTTTTCCCATAGCGTAAGCATTACGCAATACTCGTTCCCTCCTCTCAGGGAACCGAGGTTACGTTAGTAACCGAGTCGATTTCCCACACCAGGAGTAATAATTTATATAGTTCTATTTTATTTAATTTGTTCAAAAATGTTCTATGTTCTATGAAAAATGTTCTATTAAAGAAAATATAGAAAATAAATATTTGTGTTTGCTGTAAAGTGGTTAGAAAAAATGAAATCGGAATCGGCTAAAATCGGTATCGGCAGGCCAAACTCATGAAAAATCGGAAATCGGAATCGGCCAAGGAAATTGTAATCGGTGCATCTCTAATTTATAATGTTAAAAAGATTTCTATTTTAAATAAATTATGTTCTTTTGAAATGCTGTTCTTTCTATTCACCAGTAACCCTGAAAAACTATACCACTGGTTCCACAAATATATTAAGCAGCACAACTGTTTTCAACATTGTTAATAATAATAAATGTTTCTTGAGCACCAAATCGGCATATTGGAATGATTTCTGAAGGATTGTTCGACACTGAAGACTGGAGTAATGATGCTGAAAATTCAGCTTTGCCATCATAAAAATAAATTACATTTTAAAATATATTAATATAGAAAATATTTTAAATTGTAATATTTCATAATATTACTGTTTTTACAGTTTTTTTGATCAAATAAATGCAGCTTTAGTGAGTAAATGAGACTTAAAACATTTCCTATTGGATTATTTGTGTTGAGATTTGCTTGCCTGCTAAACTTCCATCGTAAGTGCATTACTTTTCGCTTTTACAAACGATTTTGTAAACCCTTGTTTTTCATTAGGAAAGTTACCCTTTCCACTAAAAATGTTCCTTTAAATCCTGGTATATACTTTAGCTACAGGATGTTGTTTCCCATAACAATGAAATAACAAGGGAAATGACCAGGGATTAAAAAAAAAAAATCTCTAAAGAGTCTCGACCTGGCGAGTCTGTCTGTCCCTGGACCGCAGTGGGCAGTCCAATTTTGGTGTACCAATGTCCAAACATAGCTGCAAGAAAATGAGAGAATGGCCGCAGAGGAAAATCATTTATCACATGAGCGGCACAGAACTACTACTTTCATCACCACAGGTTCTTGATCAGTGTGTCGCAGCTGTCCAAATGCTCATTATTTCTCTGCCTCAGCATGCCTTGTGTTCGCTGTAGGAGGAGGTACATAAACACAATGAGTGGTTTATAGAAACACAACTCATCTCTAAATGTATAGCAGGACATCAGTCTACAGACTGGATTAGAAATGACATGTTTCCTGTTAGGTTTTCCCTGGCCACTCGGCGACAATCAGTATAGAATTGGCTGATTTTGCAATTCACATTTTGTGTTCCTTTTTCATATTTAAAATGGCACGATTTGCATCTGGTTAAATTGAGCTAACATTATATCTCAATGGAGTTATATAGCAAAGGAAATTTTCCTCTGATTTGCTATATAACTCCATTGAGATATAATGTTAGCTTCAATTCTCATAAAGGAAATGCATGTTTCGCAGGAGTTCATCTTTTAAAATCAGAAACAAATAGATAGAGGAAAGGAAAGGAAACAGGATTTGTTGACACCCTGTTGTTTACTGTCATGCATCAAAATACTTTAAGAGATTTCCAGGAGGGGAGACCCTCAGGGGCATGTCCTGTTCTCCGCTCTGTTTCACAGCGGTTTTGATTTTTGAAATAATATCCACAAGATGACAATGAATTGCGGTCGAGGGGTTCTCCCCATTCTGTGCTGCGGTTTCTAGTAAACTGCATGTCAAGGGTCTGTCCTGGTATGTTAAAGGGTCACTCCACCTCTGGAAAGATGAATGTGTATTTAAAATGGGTAATATATGTAGAAGAAATGTGAAATTATTTTTGAATTTGGAGCTTTCTAGACTGAGAAAAGACAGAAAATGTATTTTTGGCTTATGTGGATGAAAGACAACAACTCCCAGAATGCACTTGCTTCGCTGCCCTAAGAGGCCATGCCTACCGGTAACAGTGCGCAGTAGTTAAACAACAAGTCTAGGCTATTAGTGAGTCTCCGTGAGTCTGCCCGAAAATGTGTTTCGAGATCGCCCAAAATGTCCGGGATTCGGCTTTTGCGTTCTACAGTCACCATTCATCATGTTTACTGTGGCGAGCAGGACGAGTGAAGGCCGTGTGGAGAACGGCGCGAGGCCGGTGGCGTGATTACTGATGAGCGACACCTGTGAGACGCAACGGTCTCGTATCTCTCACGGAGGAGCGGGAATTTTCTTAGCAATGTTAAAACGCACATCAACCGATCACTTGTTTAGCGTTCATGTAAACACTACATTCAGATTCACCAATCAGAATGAATTCAGTTAGATTGAAACAAAAGCTGTGCATGTAAACAATGAATGGCGACTGCAGAAAGCAAAAGCTGAATCCCGGACATTGACAGCCGGACATGTCTGGGAAAAAGAGGACGGTAACCCCTAAAGTTACTACTCAGCTTTCTCCACAGAACAAGAGCCTGCTAGCTTACCTTCCAAAAAAGATGGCTGACACTATGTGTAATCCCAATCCTCCATAATGCATCCGTCTGCGTATTCAGTACCTTCGTCCATATTTTCAAAAAGTTTCTGCCGGTGAAATCAAACGCACTGGCACTGATCTGTGATTGGTCTGTTAGCGCATTAGGTCCAGCCCCCTATGGGCAGGTTTGAAAGGGTGAGATCTAGTGCTTGTAGTCTTTACAGAAATCCCCGTCTTACACTTCCTCCTACAATGACGTAAAATTACGATTTTTGCGTCATTGTAGGAGGAAGTGAAAAAGGTAAATAGAGGATTTCTCTCGTCTCAGGGGAAAATGAGAGAGTGTTGCACGACCATTCAATAGTATAATTGTGGTTCTAACAATGGAAAGCTTAATGCAAATGGGTGGAGTGACCCTTTAAGTTGTGTACCCATTAACCGTCTAATTTAGCCACCCCATGCTGTATTGTCTGAGGAGATTTTGTCTAATGTTCATTCATTTTATTAGTTAGTTGAATTACTTTTAATCAATATAATTTTAATGTTTAAATATTCCACAAGCGTATAAGCTGCTTTTCTGTTACTAAATTTGGTGTTACAGGGAATATCTTTGACATTTTCTCCACCTGTCGGCCCATCTGAGCATTGGAAATTCCTTCAAGTCTTTGCAGCTCCTGTGTTGTCATGGTTACGGTGTGATTATGGGATTCCCAATGTTTGGTTATGCTCGTCTGATGGGTGTGGCCAGTGATGTGATTCCTTTGGAATTCTAAGATCATGAATCATAAATGAATCACAAACCTTTTTTAGCAGTGTTTTATAATCACCCTATTCTCTTCTCTTTATTTCTGTCTCTCCAGGCTTTGGACCAGGACCGAACAGCTTTACAAAAGGTCAAGAAATCCGTCAAAGCAATCTACAACTCTGGTCAAGGTGAGTTTTGACCCAGCTGAGGGTCTTCAACAGTAAAGTTCTGGGAATAATAAAAATATGGCCTTAATCTTTGATAAAATGTGTGGCTGTAAACATTTTATTTTCCATTTCATAATTTAAAGACATTGGTTTAATTGGCACATCCATGGTGAAGTACCAATCTAACACACAATCCTGAAGTGAGAAGTTGCTGTTGCCATGGAAACGGGAATTGCCATTTCACTTCCTTCCTATTTTATCTTCCCCCATTCTGTCTTGGCAAGCTAAAGGGCTTCATAATGCCTAATGTTTACACTCAGGCTTCTCTTGTGAACCTGAAATAGACAAAGACATAGGCATGTTGGCAAGGGATCGGGGCTGGACATTGAGAAACGAACAATGTTTGAATATAAGCATATTTAGGACTCTAAAACAGGGCAGACATCTGTGTTTTGCTGCTGTGTGACCTAGAGATGGGTCACAATGGTCGACTAGATGATAAAAGCATAAAAATACTATAAAAGATTTTTAAATCTTTGTAGCACAGCTACAGCCATACACATCCAGATGGATATCTTTGGCAGTTGTTACATCTTGTGCTATTTTATCAGCAACATGCTGAGTTTTAAATTATTATTATTTTTTTAAATCAAACGGTCAAACTTTTAACGCATGAACGAGTCTTAAGAGCTGCATTTGATTGGAGTCAAAACCAGACTAATTATACTGGGCTTTCATTTCAGAAAAGAAGAAATCAAATAAAAATTCCAGAAATGATGATTTTTATTAACAATTTATTTGTATATTTTATTCATCAGTTTATATACATTATATATATGCGTATCTAATAACAGTTTTACAGTTGCATTATTAAAAATCATTCTATTTGTATAATACCTTTCATGCATAAAATGCAGCTCAAAGACTACATTCACACTGTCAGTTTTTAGGACCTACAGGTGTGAGTCTGTTTGCTTTAGCATTTGGAAATGCTTTGTAAGCAGTGTATGTCATATGTTTGCATTGCCTTGCATTGTTTGCATGGTTTATTTTTTATTTTATCTTTTATATTTTTCTGTACAGCGCTTTGGTTCCACTTGTGGTGATGAAAGTGCTCTATGAATAAAGTAGAGTTGAATTGAGAATATTGTCTGTACTGTATGAACATGCAATGGAATTCAAGCCTGTATTCTTTTACCAGTAACCATAGCATCAGTGACAAAAGTAATATCAAAGATGGCAACGTTTTAATAATAAAACTGTCGTCATTTTTGATACGACAAGTGTCCAATCGAGCTGCGAGTTCAGACATCAAATCTTTATTAATTGACAGCAGCTTTTATATCTAAAAGGAGAGCGGAGCATTTGATGTTGCCCTACTCGCACATAGAATACAAAACTGACGGTGGAGAACAGTGACTGGATCTAAAACCTTCAGATGACACACAGTTCACATCTTTGTCGATGTAAGTGACTGAAAGCAAAACCACACAAGAAAACCTGCAACACACGGTAGACACGTGCTTTTGCAGCACAGAGCGGCTTTCTCACACTGTGTGACGTGACCGACAACTAGTTGTGCAGTCCGGTTCCATTCACACAGCGCAGAGAATGTAGTTGTCATTCCAGTAAATTACTGAAATGTGTGTAAATGTAACCATACCAAGTTCCTTAAATACAGGACTAAAAACCATATTGCTGTGTGAAGATGGCCAAAGTCTCAAAGTGCTTCACAGTATAATTCGAAACAAAAAAACACTTTAGAAAGGAACATTTTTTTGATCACTTTTGAGTTTTTTCAAGTAATAAAAAATGAACATGTCTGTCCAATCTTTTGAATGGAAGTTTATGCATTTGGGAGAGATTCATAAGCTCATAACAAAGACATAAACAGTCAGACATGAGAAACTAAATTTTTTTGTTCCATGGGTTGTTTACACAATACCCTGAATGAGCACTTTCAACACTGAGATTCCCACAGATTGTTCCTCTGAGTCCATAACGACTGTAGTAAACCTTCACATCTGTTTGTTTAGAGAAGGTGACAGCCCCCTCATTTCAGGTTAGTTCCACTCAACAAGTCAATTGTACCTTTTGCTCAGGTTGCCATTATATGAACTTAGCCTCTGATTGTTATACTAATAATAGGACATGGCTGTGACTACATGTGGCGATTTAAGTGATGATACAATATGTAAGACTTCCTCTTGTGAGCTGCATTGCTTGAACAGATTGATTGGCTGACCTCTCTCTGACCTCGGTATTCCTCAGAGAGCACACGGCCTCTACGCTTCTTCAGCAATACAGGGACATCTCTCTCCATCATGATTCAGCAAATGGCAGCAGAAATGTCACCTTTTCAGTTTGTGAACGAAAGCAGCCGCTCATGTTGCACATCACTCTGCTCGGTGATGCTGTCTTCCCTAAATGTGCAGTGTATCTTGCTGTGTGCAGCAGGCAGATGATGTAAACCGGCTCCCGCAGTGTTATCCACTCTCTGCTGTGTGTGTTGCAGGTGGCCTCAGTGTCATGATCCTGTTTAATCAGTGACTGTATAGTAAGCACTCTAATCAGCTCCAGATTAATACCTGAGCTCTTGACACTTGGCATGGGGCGTTTGTTCTCTGTTGAATTTCAGAGGTCTGCTCATGTCACTTTGCCTCACAGTCTTGTTTAGATCTGTCTGCAACCTATTAATCCATTTGTGACATGGTATGATCTACTTATCTTCTATGCTGACATCAGTGGACCATATTTCACCTGTGTTTACCCTTAAAGTCTAGAGTAAGAGTTTGTTTATCATGACCTTAATTTTTTGGCGATAGTCTTTTTTGCTTTTATTGTCTTTTTTTGCATCTAATTGACCATTTATCATGATCTTACATTTTTAATATAATGGGTTCTATTAGTATTAGTGTTAGTGAAAGTATTAGTGTTTATTTGATTTTTATAGTGCATTTAATGCATACAATTAATAAAAGATGCTATGCAACTCAAATTAACTTTAACTAATTCTTTTTAGTATTAGTAGTGATATTTATGTATATAATTTATGAATACAATATACAAAGAATATACAAATCAAATTATTGTTAATATTGTTAATAATTCAATATAAAGCAAAATAAATTATTAGTATTCATTTTTATATTTATAATGTATTTCTAAGATAAATGAACAAATTGTATTTAATAAATAATATTACAAATAAAATGTAAATACTACTACTACTAATACATTTATTTATATAGCTCCTATCATATATACAAGTCAGCTCAACGTCAGTGTTTCACAGATCAGACTATAAAACCTCTTTAGAGAAGTTTTTTTTTTACACTTAGACTTTTTGTGTTATTTCATAGTTTTGATGACTTCACTAAACATAATATAATAAACATTACATTTATTCTAAAATGTGGAAATTATTATAAAAAATAATAATTATTTCTGTCCAATCTTTTGAGTGGAGATATATGAATTTAGGAGAGATTACTATGCTCATAAATAGCAGACATAAACAGTCAGAAATGAGCATCTATTTATTTTTTTGGTTCATGGGTTGCACAGTACATGTTGCACAATACTGATTCCCTCAGATTGTCGAGTCCATAACAGCTGCAGTAAAACTTCCCATCTGGTCATTTAGAGAAGGTGACAGTCCCCTATTTCAGGGTACCAGATCTCTTAGCTCCACTCAACAAGACTAATGACCTAATAACGCCACTGTGCCATGGGCTGGAGTCCCAGTGTGGAGCTATGGGAAGATGATGAAGCAATACCAGATGATGTGATGTCCATACTGTGTTTTCAAAGTAAAGATTCTCTTCATTCTTCTTATTACACAAGAGACGGTTGTGTTGTGTTTTTTTAATGGACAAATTGTGAATGGGCACCTGCAATATTTTCCTGTGGGCACTGATGACCTTGACCTTGACCTGTGCCCAGTGAGGAGCAGCTTTAGCACATGTGTATTGAAAGGGCTATTATTGGTTCAGTTGACATCCTGTGGGCTGGGATTCACACAGGAAGCTTCCCTAGTTGACAAATGTGCAGGGAATTGTGGAATTGTTTTCTTAATCCACATGGTATGCTATTTAACTTTTTTTTTGTGTGTGTGTTATATGACAACTCCATCCTCTGGTTTTTATGTTAACCAGTAGGTAGGGTTATAAAGGGTTTCTTTTCTCAAAATACTTTCTCCTTTTTCAGCTAAATATACAGTATTTATTCATAGGTTTATTAAGCAAAAAATTGTTTGCTCTGAGATTGAAAATGTACAGGAACGTGTTTCAAAACAGTATTGAAGTCATTATTTTTGCAATTCCATTAGTGATGAAAGTGGCGCAGAAATTACACACTTGACCTTTGAATAAAGTAAATTCCAATTCTTTCCTAAAATGCATGGTCTGTTTTTCTTTACAGATCATGTGCAGAATGAAGAGAATTATGGGCAGGCACTCGACAAGTTTGGTAGCAACTTCATCAGCCGAGATAACTCTGATCTGGGAACAGCCTTCATCAAGTTCTCTGGCCTTGTCAAGGAGCTGGCCGCTCTCCTCAAGAACCTGGTTAGGGATAGTGTACTTATTAATGTTTGTATGTTTTTATGTATTGTAATATTATAATATAATAACTATAAATTATGCATAATTTGCACAGTAACTAACCCTAATCCTAACCCTATAGTACATATACTTTATTATTATTACTCAATACTTAAATGTATAATTATACTGTAACATGAACACCTTAAAACAAAATGTTACCTAATTTTTTTATTTAATTTATTTATTTGTATTTTTTTATTTATTTTAATTTATTTTTTATTTTAATGAGGATTATTTGAACAGCTTAGAAACTAATTAGTTTAGTTAAAGCTGCAGTTCGTAACTTTTTTGGGTTAAAAATTATCCAAAATAAATTTTTGAGCAAGTACATAACCAGCCAGTTTTCAAAACGATCTACTTGCCTTAGCTCGATTCAAAACGGTAAGCTTGTAATAATGTTTTTAATTCCAGTGGTACTGGTGGATTTCCGCTGGAAATTCAAGCATGTCTTTGCGTCATAATGTCACATCTGTACACGTAAAGGTGTCTCGGCTAGTAGACCATATTGCGTGTGAGGATGTTGGAAGTGGAGATTTACAGCCTTTTCTCAAAGCACTTGATATAATTAAACTTATCAATTTGATGGCGGATCCAGAAAGGTTCAATCGACAATCACCAGTGACAACTGGAGATTCACCCGTTGTAAAATGCAAAAGACTTAGGACTTTGGAGTGGCTACAGAAAAACAGAGACTGCAACCGGGCCTGTGTGAAAACAAGGATAAATATTGGAAGGAAATTACATGTAGTCACACAATGCTTATGTTGTTAACATTAACAATTTGAGAACAAAGTATAATTTGCATGGTTTGACGTGATATAAGCTATATATGTTAGATTTAATCAGCACGATTTACTGCAATGCTTTTTTTACCCTTAGTTGGTCACTCAGAACAAAAGTGGATGTTACTTACTTGTTCAGATGACATTTTCCAGTGAAAATTCTTATGTTGGTCATACTTCCAAAAAGTAGAATCTGTAATTCTGATTGACAGTATCCACCGGCACAATGACTGACAGCCACACATTCTCCTCAAAACATTAGATTCATCCGCGCTGTGCCGTGCCGAGGCACAACACACGTAAAGTTGATAATTCCGTGAATAACTGCAATTGCAGATTTCGAACAGAGATGGCGACAAAGAGGAAAAACTATGGACTGCAACTTTAAGTAATGAAAAGTTGAGAAGAATTGGACTAAGAGCATTTTAATTGTTTATCATGATTATTTAGATGTTTTAAAACCAACTAACATCCACAACTGAAAAGCATGTTTAAACTAATACATGTACTAAAGTAACAGTAATTTTGACATTGCCACACATTTCATCATGCTTTTATAAATATCCTAAAATAGTCCTTTAAAGCTGATAATTTGATTATTACCATTCTTGTACAGTACATGTAGTGTGTTCTCTGATCATAAGCTGTATGATACTGGTTCTGATTCTCCTCTGACTCTTCTCCTCAGCTCCAGAGTCTCAGCCACAATGTCATCTTCACCCTGGACTCTCTGCTTAAAGGAGATCTGAAGGGAGTGAAGGGGGTAAGATTTACATCCCTGTCTATGGATTGAACTAATTTGAAAGGCCCCCTCTTAGGAACACCCTGATTTACTGCCCCATATTGGTCTTAAATGAGTCACTTTGGACCAAAAAATGCACACTGTAAATCACGTTGGAGTTAAATTACAGGGTTCTTCACACAACTGTCGTCTATGAAACACAGCGCTGAAGGAATGGCCACTGTTAGTGCTAGTAAACAGTGCGGGGGTGTTTAACACCCTTTGACTCAGTCGGTTTGAAGTGTTTACTGGTTGACTGGAGGAAAGAGCTCAGGCGTCAGACTGACCACTCTTGTCAGCAGGCTTGATGTCTCAGGCTTGAAGGCAAACATGTAGTGATTGTAAAAATTACTTCCACTAAGTGTAGGGCCATGTTACACTGAGCTGTTTTGGGTGGGTTGTCTGATTGTTTTTACATTACCATGACCCAGGCTAAGAGCTTCAGCAGCATCAGCTGAATTTCTGAGTGCAAGTGATGAGGCTTCACTTTTTTGCTCAGTAGACAGAGGTTGCATACCTACCAGCCCCCACTCTTTCTCTCTCACTCTCTTATCTCACTCATACTTTGTCTCTTTCTTTCACCCTCTTACTCAGCGGAAACAAAACCGTTCTCTAAAGCCCTTATTGACAGAGGCAGAGGCAGTTGAAGGGAATAAGTGCAGTCCCTGGAGGACATTATCCAGCTCTCTCTAAAATCTTTCCTGCACTGGAACAGATGTCTCATAACCCATTATCAGGCACCTACATCAATGCTCCTGTGTGTTTAACCAGGACTCACTCAGAGTTTGAATGAAAATTGAAAACTAGAGAATGGTTGTTTCTTTTTTGAAACATTAAATAAAAGCAGTATGTCGCGCTACTCGCAGTTACTCGATTTTTACTCAGTTGCTTCAATCGATTAAAATAAATAAATAATGAATCGTTTAGTTACGGTTTCATATTAAATATAAAAGGGGAAATATTTGACTGGCTGTCAAGTGCAGCTTTGCTGAGCTCAACGGCTCTGGCCGAGCTGTGATATAAATTAATTGCTATTGGCTATTTTAATAAGGGGGAGAAGCTGCTCAATATTTCCCGCCCTGCCTTCCTGTTTCAGTGGAAATTACATCAACACACTGAGTAATGTTGCGTGTTAATATTTTAACTCTTAACATTAATATAAGGCCTCAATTAACAAATTTTACTGTGCTTTCGAGGATACTCGAATTTTGTGCGTTTTTGTCCGTTCAAGCGCTGTCTGAAAGCGGCTTTCTCTGCGCATGAGTCATGTGTGCGTCACACAGAAAGGAGATTCACTGACGCGGGCCAGCACTGTGTTCTCTTTTGTTTCTTGTTGCGCTTGAATGGTTTAAAACCATTTGCATGAATATGCGCGTGATCATATATTGTAACACTAGCCAAAGGAAGGTCGGGGGAAAAACGGATGCTGCGTTAATTGCGGTAATTTTTTTTTAACAGTTAAGAAAAAAGTTAACAAAAAAGTTAACGTGTTAATTTTGACAGCCCTAATATATATATATATATATATATATATATATATATATATATATATAATTTATTTATTTATTTATTTTTTACCAGAGATTCACCTCTGGCTAGTACAATTCTGACAAATACAGTAAGCCCATAATTGTTTTCATTTATCCGATAACTACAAATTTTCCAATTTTAAAATGCTATACTTGTTGTTTTAAAAGTGCTAAAAGTGAATTAATGCATCACTGCATTATTAAATGCAGATTACATTTAACAGTGTTATTAAATTAATGTTTTTAACTTTAAGGGAGCATTAGATGATGGTAAATAAATAGTAAAAACTAATAAATATATGAAGATAACCGGCATATCAATCAAACCCTACTTTTTAGTAGTTAATTAACACAATCTCAGATTTTTAACTGAATAAATGTCTGGAGAATTTTTTTTTTATTAGTATTTAGACTTAAATGTATTCAGAAGCATAAAATGCTGTAGGTGTCTGGATTTTGCTTCAGCAGTACGAATACAGTATATTCATGCTGTGAAAAAAGTTGTGCTTATACCCTTGCTAAGAATCCAGCAAACTGATACACTTAAGCTAAAATAACACACTCCAAAAGGACTCAGCCTAAACATCTGTGTGTGTTTCATGATCAATTATTATTTGAGCAGATGAACATTTGGGTAGTTGGAAAGTGAATAACGTCATTAAGTCCAGAGAATAGGTTCCTGAGAGTGGGCAAATCTGATAATAAAGAAATTGCATTACCACAGTCCATATCAGACACTACTGTACATCAGAAGTCTGAGTTTTATAGTAGTGTTCTGATCAAATCTCTTGAAATGTAGATTATTTATTTGTGGTGCTTTATATTGTATAATAATCTGTTCAGTTTAACAACTGTAGAATATGGTCTATAACTCTGCACAGTAAACCTAATTGCTCCTTGCACTATTTATTTTATTTCCCTCAACACAGGATCTTAAAAAGCCTTTTGACAAGGCCTGGAAAGACTATGAGACCAAGTTGTAAGTATCATTACCGTGTTTATTCTTTGGTTGTTGTATACAAAATGTTGTTTAATGTAATGTGGTGATGTACAGCAGTTTTATTGACAAACACAACATGTCATCATCATCATAGTGAAAGAGCCACTTGCGGTAACCTCTCTCTGAACTTCCGCTTATTGTTTCTCTGTCGTCTTCTGTTTTTTGTCTTTTTCGACATAGCACGAAGATTGAGAAGGAGAAGAGGGAACATGCCAAGCAGCACGGCATGATCCGCACGGAGATCACCGGCGCAGAGATCGCTGAAGAGATGGAGAAGGAGCGTAGGATCTTTCAGCTGCAGATGTGTGAGGTGTGTGGGCTTGTGAGGATTTAAACTTTCGGTCTCTTTCCTCCTCGTTCTTCCGAGAAACGTTAGCTTGACGGTAGTTTTGATTGTTCAGCAACTTTAGGTTGTCTCCTTTGTATTCTTCTGCCATGATGTCTGCTCTAACTTGAGGTTTTGTGAATGGCCAGGAGATCTTCTGATGTGTTCATATTTTTCACCCAGCAGCAAGTTTTGAAGTGGCTGTTTGAGACATCATTGCAGGCACGGCAGTGTCTTAGCTCATGAATATTAATTAGGCAGTTGTGACGTTGCTAGGTAACATAACTGAACCATCCTTTCACACAACCTGATTAATATTCATGAGTCAAGCCTTTACAAGAGTGGGCTTTGTATGATCAAGTGCAGAATATGCTTGAGTACAAACATACCAAGATATCAGACCAGATTTATGTTTGATCACGTTTTACATGATATTTTACTGTTTTTATAAATATTGTACACGTATATTTCCAAGATGTATTGATATGGATATCAGGTCTGTCAAGAGTATTTGGTCGTCTTTGAGATGCAAACAAAAATGATTATATCAACAATTTAATATTGAATTACATAGTACAAACCATTTAATCATAACCAATAGGTTTCAAGGCTCACTTCAATCAAATTAAAACTGCTTTTATTGGAATTGGATTTCATAATCTAAACAATATACAAAAAAACTTAAAATATAAGTCATTAAATATTTATTATTAAGTATATAATAACAATTGATGCAGGCTGAAGTGGTCCCCTCCCTATTTCTGTTTAAACCAGATGTGTTAGGGTGGAGCATTTAAACACAATTCTTATAGTTGAGCCACTTTAACCACTTCAAAGCTTGTGTTTGTGTGTGTTTAGAAGGGAGCAGCATCTCAGATGTTCTTTCCTATTAACACACCAATGTCTCTATGTGCTTTATTATCTGTGGTTCCCAACAGTACCTGATCAAAGTGAATGAGATTAAGACCAAGAAAGGAGTGGATCTCCTCCAGAATCTCATCAAGTATTATCATGCACAGTGCAAGTGAGTGTCCCAGAATCCTGTTTTCTTACTGATGTAAGGTCTGTTATTGTAATTCCTAAGAAATGTCTCCTAAATTAGTTAAGATTTCAGTATTTTGATATTAAATTAAGATATATTATCTTCAAAGAGTTTGTAATTGCACACAGTTATTAAATGTACACTACCGTTGGTAAGATTAAATAAAAAGAAGAAGAAGAAATTAGTACTTTTATTCAGCTGGGAATGCATTCAATTAATCAAAAGTGACAGTTAAAGGCTGGAATACACTACACAACTTTTAAAATCTGAACCAATTTTAGAAAATTTTATCGGTTATAACTTCTGCAGAAAACAGCGCGGACACTGGAATAACATAAAACTTTCTAGAGTGCATGTGTCAACCGCCTCCGTTCGCGCACGCTATCAAATGGAGTAAACAAGCGACAGGTTCGACTGTACGCATATGCTAGCGAATGTGTAAAAAAAGAAGTATACTTTGGGCTTTAGAGGTGGATTTTTTTTATCTGTCAAATATTTAATTGCAACACTGGTAGATCGAGGACAGCCTTGGTTTCAGTATTGACGCATCATATACTACGATATGTGTTCTGAAATCAGCTCAAAATATCAAACATGATTTGATATCCTCTGGCTCTATGGAATCATTGTCTGAAGCTACAAAAATCACAGTCTGTGCCCATCATACACTATGCGATATTCTGTGAAATCTGCCAACTCCGAATGCCCAAATTCTGCAGCCTTTTGGCAGACTTTTCAACTCATCCAGACAGCAAATCGTGGCAAAAATCTGAGCACAATTTGTGTAGTATTCCAGCCTTAAAGAAATATAATGTTACAAAAAAAATCTATTTAAAATAAATGCTCTTATTTTTAAACTTTTTTATTCATCAGAATCCTGAAACAAATGTATCACAGTTTACACAAAAATATTAAGCAGCTCAGCAGGTTACAGCTGTGATAATATTAAGAGATGTTTCTAGAGCACCAAATCAACATTTTAAATTGATTTCCTGAAGGATCATGTGACACTAAAGTGACAATTAAGTTTTGCCATCACATAAGTAAATTTAAAAATGTATTAACATATAAAATACTTATTTTAAAATGTAATAATATTTCATGATATTACTGTTTTTACTGTATTTTTGATCAAATAAATGCAGCCTTGGTGAGTCATAAATGACTTATTTCAAAAACATAAAAAATCTTAACAACCCCAAACTTTAAAACAGTAGTATACATAGTGTTGAACTAACGCATAACAACCTTTCATTTGTGCTTGTATTTTCTCTCAGTTTTTTCCAGGACGGCTTGAAAACCGCTGACAAGTTGAAGCAGTATATTGAGAAATTAGCAGCTGATCTCTATAATGTTAGTAAACCTTTACATTTGTGCCTCTTTAGGTCTGTTTTATAGTTTTCTGTTATGTTGCTAGTTCTGTTACTATGCATGCAACTCTGCTTATGAGAACATTATGATTATATTAAATATGATATCATAAAACATAAGAATTATTAATATGTGAGTCTATGAGTGAAAAATGATCTCATATTCAGACAGGAAAAAGTAAAGCTCAAGCCAACTGTTCCTTTGAAAAAGTAATAAAGGTTTACTACCAGTGCCTCCTCAAGAAAGTGTTTACTCTTATGCAGACATCTTGAAATGAGGAAATAGCAGCCTGTTTGTTTTATATTGTTTGTTTCACCCCAAATTGTAACACTGTAAATCTGTACTGTCAGATCAAACAGACCCAGGACGAAGAGAAAAAACAACTTACAGCTCTCAGAGACCTCATCAAGTCGTCCTTACAACTGGACCAGAAAGAGGTAGGTACATCACCGGAGGATGTGTCCTCTGCCTTTAATCTGCAATGACTTAATGAGACCCTTTTGTCTTTGACTGATCACTGAGGTAATCTATCAGAATAGTGCAATCACTTCCATATATGATATGCAACAATGGGTTTACATGCTGTATTCAGCATTAAAGATATGAATGAGTCCAGATGTCCAGTTTGTCCTGACATTTACTGCCTGAGAGACTGTGAAGTAGGTTTTCAGTCTCACTCATGAGAGAGAGGAAACATGGACTTGAGGGTCAGACAGTGACAACACAAGCTCTTTTGTAGAGCCCAGCCTTTGATCTTTTATGTGTTTTGTTTGGAGTTGATGTCCATTTGAACCGGACGTTTCTGGTCTCGATTGAATAACAATGCCCTGCGTTGTATTAACATCGGACACTGCTGTGAACATTGCAATGCTAGGTTTGCTCTTATTTTTATTCAACGCACACTGCAATAATAATAATCTGACATCTGCATTTCTGACTCCTTTCCTCCTTTTTCTTTCACTGCCTTCCAACTGAAGTCTAGGAGAGTAAGTTCATGAAAGTAACGTTTAGTGTTGCCAGACTTTTTTTTCCCTTATCTGATTTTATTATATGTACTGTGTGTGCAAATGTCTACTGAAAATGTTTCATTTAATACAATAGAATTTTATTATCATATTGTGGTTACATGTGGTGCTAGAATAAAATACTGAATATTCTTTCTTCATTTCACATCATATTATTTCTTTATTTAAAATCTTAAAATGTTTTGTTTCTTTTCAAGTTTAATGAAAAATAAAAATCCCAGATTTTCAATGTAGTCTCAGACTTTTGGTCACCCCCCCCCCCCTTTTATGATAAGGTTTCATTTATTACATTTATGATCGTATAATGGCATGCTAATTTTCAATTTTGAATGTTTTTGTTGTGATGTGCAGGATTCTCAGAGCAAGCAGAGCGGTTACAGTATGCACCAGCTGCAGGGCAATAAGGAGTTTGGCTGTGAGAAGAAGGGCTATCTCTTCAAGAAGAGTGATGGGTGAGCTCACACACTGATGTGAAATGTAGTCAGATGAGTAATGTGACTTAATTGTCTCTTAATTGTGTCTAATGGAATTGGCTACACTGTAATTGATTGGTTCAACACCACATTGCTTTTGATCACTGCTTCTTCCAGCTCTAAAGTGTCAAGTCACTTAAATATATACAGTATAAACATCAGGCATCACAATGCTTAACCATAGAGGATTTATCATTAGGCATTCCCCTTGAATAAGCTCTTTTAAAAGCATTAATGGCACAAATCCCATGTTTTAGTGTTTTTTTTGTTTTTTTTTTTAGAAACAAATCTAACATATACAGTAGCAAAAGTTTGGGCATAGTAGGTTTTTTCAAAGAGAAACAAGTAATTTTATTTAGCAAAGATGCAGTAAATTGAGGAAAACTGACAGATTTTTATAATGTTATAAAAATATGATAAAATAAATATTTAATATTTAATTTAAGTTATAAAATATTTCAATTTCAAATAAACACGGTTTAAATAAAAAAACAATAAACGGCTTTCAACACTGATAATAATAATGTTTCTTGAGCACCAAATCAGCATATTAGAATGATTTCTGAAGGATAATGTGACACTGAAGACTGGAGTACTGATGCTGAAAATTCAGCTTAGCTATCACAGGAATAAATTACATTTTAGAATATATTAAAATAGAAAACAGTTATTTTAAATTGTAATAATATTTCACAATATTAATGTTTTTATTGTATTTTTTAATGTAAATGCAGCCTTGGTGTGCAAGACTTGAATACTCTTTTCAAAAAGAAAAAGTCCTAATAACCTCAACATTTTTAATGGTAGTGAATACATTTTTTTAAATGTATAGACTAGGTTTTTTTTTAAATTTAGTTTTTTTTTCTGTGTTGAACCAATTAAACCTGTAATAAAAATGTATTATATGAAAAAGATATCAAATAAATATATTTTGTGTAGTTTATGGGAAATATAAGTTTATCAATAATTTTAATACATTGAAATTTATATATTTGCAACCCTTTTTTAATTTTATGAATTTTGTTCAGTTAAAAAAAACCCACACACATTGTGAACACGTTTGCACTGATTTCAAACCTTATTAGTACCTTACTCATGGAAAACTATCTTCTGACTTTGAAAGAATGTGATAGAACAGAATTGGTATTCTTCTTAAATTAAATAAATTAAACATTTTCCTCCTTTGTTCCAATTATCAAGCCATCTTGGAGATTCTAAGGACTGGTGTATTTTCATTCACAGGATCCGTAAGGTGTGGCAGAGGAGGAAGTGCTCAGTGAAAAATGGCATCCTCACCATCTCCCATGCCACAGTGAGTACTTCACTAACCAGAGTAATACTATTGGATATACTCACAGATTATGCTGATATTTGCTTTAAAATTATGTTTTGGTCTCATTTAATTACTACTTACCTATTGAATGTAATATTTTTAAGTAATTTTTTTATTAAGTATAGCTGTAGCTTTTAAACTGTTTTATATAAACGGTGAAGCAACAGCTGTCACAATTTAAAAATCTTAAGGCTTTTTGTTTCCTTAATTTAGCACTCATTCTAAACTATTTCTCACTGTGTAAAGGTGAACATTGGGGGGGTAGTGCTGCCCAGTTACCATAGAAACATGCACCCGGTGCGATCTGACTCGTACACTAATGATATTAGCACGAACGAGACCCAGCATGCTCCGGGCCCCAGGTGGTCGATGAGTTTCCTGGTGTAATCTGCTGTAAGGACGCTGATGCTCAGCAGATGCCGTGTGGAGCGAATGCATTTTGCTCTTTCATCTCTGTGGCAATGTGCTCATATTCCTGTCTGATAGCATTTTAATATGCTCCAGACCCTAACCTAACAGCCTACTAAAGTCTACTAATGTAGTTTACATATTGTTTCAAAGTTACTTATAGTTAGTAGTATGTCTAAAGTGGACCATCGGAATAAAGTGTAACCTACATGAATAGTGTACAAGAATGTTTACTGAATATTTAACGAACATTAATATTGTGGTTTATACATACCTCATTGGTCTGAAACCGTTGATCCTGTTTTGGAAACTCCATTGCAACTAATTACATTTTATTTCTTATAAACTGAAAAATATTTTCACATGTTTCTGAAGTGTGATTTCTACAATACTGCCCAGATGTCACGCATAAACTGATTTGGCAATCCTGCATTTCATCAAGGCTGTTATTGTTACCAATATGGAGCTATAGCAATCTGTTTTACCACATTACTTCCAGCAAAGGCTTTTGTCCCTAGAGCTTATTTTTTAATAGATTTTCTCATTTTTATTTTCCCAGCAAAACATTCTCTCTGCGATCTGAGTTAGACAGTAATATATGCAAAAACACACTATTTATTCGATTGTTTCTAAAATATTTGTATAATTAAATATTGTTATGACTTCTCATATTGACATGTGTTTATAGTTACATGCATCAACTAATATATAAATCAAGTTGAGTTCAGCCTCCCCTATTATTATTTTGTTTTCTTATTTGTCTTATTTTTTTAACTTGCCCTAGCAATTTTCACTGACCCCACTACACAAATATATTTAAAAGTTATTTTAGCAACATATTTGAATGTGTGAGCAAGAAATCTGTTTATATTTGTCCATAAATGTTTTAAATAAATACAATATAAATAAATAATAGTTCAACTAAAATAATTAATTTAATTAAAGCTGCAAGCAGCGATGAAGAGGGGCCTCGCACCCGTGCCGCCGCCACCCGGCGGTTTTAGTTAGACAGAGCACGGTGGGCAGTATGTAATGATAATAAATATAGGAGGATTATGTCAAAATATTTGTATTTGCCACACTTCCTGCTACCAGCAGGTGGCGCTATTGCTATAACCAAATATGAGCATGGTCATGTGTTCAGGACAGGACTCTTATCAAATATGTGAAGTTTGGATGAACCCTGCCAAGTTCATCGCTTCCAGTTGTGTTTAGGGCTATGCTCCAAGATACTTTTTAGTAGGTATTGGGTTATTACATGTATGTACCGAATTTAGTCCACGTACGTGAAACGTAGCGCCAGGGGCAATTAGTCGAAATATTTGTTTGCCCAACTTTTTGCCCATTTGCCCTACCCAATTCTGAAACCCATATCAGATGTAAATTTCGCACCCGTGTCACCACCACCCGGTGGTTTTAGGAAAACAGAGCACGGTGGGCAGTATGTAATGATAATAAATATAGGAGGACTATGTCAAAGGATTTGTATTTGCACACTTCCTGCTACCAGCAGGTGGGGCTATTGCTTTAACCAAATATGAGCATGGTTATGTGTTCAGGACAGGACTCTTATCAAACATGTGAAGTTTGGGGCAGATCGGACATTAGCCGTTTCTCAATGTCAAGGATACTTCCTTGGCAGGATTGATCCTTCCAAGTCATTTCCTTAAGAGGCTCGGCGAGGCTCCTCTTTAGCATTCGGAGAAAACGTAAATGGGACAGGCTAGCAAGTGCACGTCATTGCATCATTACGTCAGTGAAAAGGTCCGCTTTTGGCGCTGCAAAAATTCAAAAAGATCAAAAAGTTGTGATGTACACTACCGTTCAAAAGTTTGGGGTCAGTACGATATTAAATACTTTTAAAAGAATTCTCATCTGCTAACCATGCTAAATTACTTTGTACAACTTAACTAGTTATTTATAGAAGAAATGTCGGTGACGGCAGCCAAGCAATTGTTAAATCCGGTTCAGTTAGCCATCAATAACGTAATTTGTTTGTATAATTTGTAATATCAATATGGTAGTAATTTGTACTGGCATTTAAACGTTAAAGTTTACTTATATGTACTACGGTCATAACAAATGTATGGTAACGTAAATATACTTACATTTAAAAGCATATTGCCCCCTTATTGCTCCGATTCCGCTAACGTCCGACATTTTTTATTTTTGAACAATATAGCAAAGCTGGCTCATAGGATTGTGGGTGATTTGAGAGCACGAAGGCTACACAGATGCATCCTTTTCCTGTGTATGGGATATTTTTCGAACGAAGGACTCAGTCCTTGGTTGAAATTCTGAGGATCCTCGACATTGGAACAGTCCTTCGACGGATGTCGATGACGTAGCATCCTCGAAATAACGGCTTCCGAGGATCCTTCCTTGACATTGAGAAACACCTATTGTATGCCTGAGTTACTGCAGGCTGTCTGTGGTTGCCTAGCAACATCGGAACTGCAAGCAATATTGAACTATATAACATATTCATGCACAAATCACCAAAAGGCTGAAATTGGGTGTACATTTGTCAGGCGGCCAAGGGCACACCCTTCGACGAAAACTCAAGATCTTCGCAATTTACCGTCGCAAAGGGCTTAAGATTACACTCACCAAATTTGAAGAGGATCAGATCAAAACTGTAGGAGGAGTTCGTTAAAGTACAACGTCTGGAAATTGCAAAAACTACACAAAATCTGAGAGGAAATTCAAAATAGCTGACTTCATGTTGTGTTTAGGGCTATGCTCCAAGAGACTTTTTTGTAGTTATTGTGTCATTACATGTATGTACCGAATTTCACACCTGTACGTCAAACGTAGAGCCGGGGCAGTAATGTAGGGGGAGCTATTGAGCCATTTTGCCCCACACATTTGTCAGGCCGCCGAGAGCACAGCCTTCGACGAAAACTCAAGATCTTCGCAATTTAACGTCGCAAAGGCCTTAAGATTACACTCACCAAATTTGAAGAGGATCAGATGAAAACTGTAGGAGGAGTTATTTCGGGAAATTACGAAAAATGCACAAAACCGAGGAGGAAGTTCAAAATAGCTGACTTCCTGTTGTGTTTAGGGCTATGCTCCAAGAGACTGTTTTGTAGGTATTGGGTCATTACATGTATGTACCAAATTTCATACCTGTACGTGAAACGTAGAGCCGGGGCAAAATGTAGGGGCAATAATTTACAGAATTTGCCCCACCCAATTTTGAAAACCATATCACACGTAAATTTTCACCACTTCTGAAGCGTGTGCAAAGTTTCATGAGTTGTCGAGCATGTTTAGGCCCTCTAAAAAGCGATTCATTTAGGAGAAGGAGAAGAAGAAGAAGAAGCGGAATAATAATGGAGCAAAAACAATAGGGTCCTCTCACCATCGGTGCGCAGGCCCTAATAATAAAATAATACATCATTAACTTAATGGAAACTATAAATTCATAAACAACTGGTAAACCATGTCATTTGATGATTTTCCAAGTCACTCTTCCAATTTTTACAAAGTTTCATCTATGTTAGCCAGGTAAATGCCTTTACCTTGGTGACAAGTCCATAATCTGGCCCCAAAACTGATTGTAATGACTCTGTCCAGTCCAACAGGCAGCCGGTGAGACTGAATCTGCTGACCTGTCAGGTTAAACCCAGCGGAGAGGATAAGAAGTGCTTTGACCTCATCTCCCGTGAGTAACTACACAGAACCTACAGTATGTCCCCTGCCAAACTTCAGAGTACTTCCATCCGTGCCAAGTGCTAGCAATGCCTCCAGAAGTCTAACTCCATTACACAGGCAGAGACCACTAAGTGCAGTGTTCAGAGGCTGAAGAGCAGTTAACATAATGCACTTCTTCCCCTAATAATCTCTCTCCCTCTTCCCCTCTGCAGATAATCGAACATATCATTTCCAGGCAGAGGATGAACAGGAGTTTGTGATGTAAGTGTGAATGCATTAGTTCGAGAGTTGATACCATCTGTTATTTCTCTGTGCTCAAGATATGAGTGTATCAGTGCCTCTTTGTGTTAATGAGAAGAATATATTAGGGCTGGGCTACATATAACAAAAAATATAAGACAGAAAACATATACTACCATCAATAATTGATCAAAAGTTACTATAAAGACATTTATGATGTTACAAATTATTTCTCTTTCAAATGAATCCTGTTCTATTGAACTTTCTATACCTTAAAGAACCCCAAAAACAATGCATCACAGTTTTCACCAAATATTCAGCAGCACAACTGTTTTCAGCATTAAGTGTTTCTTGAGCACCAAATCAGCATATTGGAATGATTTCAGAAGGATCATTTGACACTGAAGACTGGAGTACTGATGCTGAAAATTCAGCTTTGCCCCATGACAGGAATAAATTACATTTTATAATATATTAAATTAGAAATCATTATTTTAAATTGTAAAAATTGATAAGTGAAGTCTTGGTGAGCATAAGAAACGTCCAAAAACATAAGAAATAATTGTATGAAAAACTTACATTTCCACAGTTTTGGTAAAAGTAAAATAAATTTAAAAGAAAACACTTTTATTTCATATATTTTTACTAAAACATTTTAATATAGAAAAAAACATGCTGAAATATCTGAACAATTTTGAGTGATGCTGCGAACTAATCGTTGATTTTTTTTTTTTTTAAATAGTTGAGCTGATTCCCAAAAATGTATTACTCTAATGCTGTTTTTGCTATAATGGCTAAAAAAAAAGCTCATGTAAATCATTGTTAGATTCACTATGTTGCTTATATATTATATTATATTATATATTATAGTATATTATATTCTTTGCTGTGGATTAGTAAGCTTGTGTGTGTCTGTTGATATTTAAATATCTGTATGGCAAATATATTGATACTTAAATATGTGTTTGCATGCAAATCTGTCTTTATGTGTGTTTGTGGTATTTCACATATCTTATCACGTGTGCATGCCCATCTGTGGTGGTGTGCAAGCGATTAATGCATATATATGTTCATGTGTGATGAGCAGATGGATTTCAGTGCTGACTAACAGTAAGGAGGAGGCTCTGAACATGGCGTTCCGTGGGGAGCAGAGTGCTGGAGATGACAGTTTGGAAGACTTGACCAAAGCCATCATCGAGGATGTGCTGCGCATGCCTGGAAATGAAGTCTGCTGCGACTGTGGAGCACCAGGTTAGCCAAGTTTGTGTGTGAAAGTTTTGAAGCAGTGGCTTCTGACACAGTCCCCATTTTATCAATGCATTGAGGTTTCAAAACAGAGTTTTATAGATTCATGCGCCACCTTGTGGCTAAGAGGTGAGTGGCAGGACACAGCCCTCATCGACTACAATATAAAACTCAATTTTCTCCCATTTTATCTGCTCTAGAGCCTAAATGGTTATCCACTAACCTCGGCATCCTGACATGCATCGAGTGCTCAGGGATCCACAGGGAAATGGGTGTCCATATTTCACGCATCCAGTCCATGGAACTAGACAAACTCGGCACCTCTGAACTCTTGGTAATGTGAATGTAAATCTTGTCATTTTCACTAGCGTTTTAGAAGTTTAAGGTTAAACGTTTATTTTTTTTGAAGAAGAAATTAATACTGTTATTCAGCTAAGATGCTAAAACTGTAAACTGTTACGAAATATTTCTAATTCAAATAAATGTTGTTTTTTAACTTTCTATTCATCAAAGAATTATGAAAAAATTATCAGTTTCCACAAAAAAGTAAGCAACACAACTGTTTTCAACATTGATAATAATAAATGTTTCTTGAACACCAAATCAGCATATTAGAATGATTTCTGCAGGATTTTGTGACACTGAAAGAGTATGATACTGAAAATTCAGCTTTGCCATCACAATAACAAATTGTTTTTAAAATGTATTAAAATAGAAAAGTTTAAATAATATTTCACAATATTACTGTTTTTACTGTATTTTTGATCAGCATATTACTGGTTTTACTGTCTTTTTGATCAGGTAAAATCAGCCTCGGTGAGATTTTTTTTAATTATTACTGACCCCAAATTTTTGAACGGTAGTCTGTGTACATATAAATTAAAAAGGGTTTTGATTTTTTTTAACATAATCTCTGGTGAATGTATTACTAAATTATAGGTATGCTCACATAGTTACTCACAGCCGATTGCGATCTTTCCACAGCTGGCTAAGAATGTGGGTAACAGTAGTTTTAATGAAATTTTAGAAGGGAATCTGCCGAGCCCTTCACCAAAACCAACACCATCAAGTGACATGTGAGTACCGGCTTACCTAGCATACATTAACAACTGTAGATAGTACTATTGGACTACTTTAGTAGATAGTACCACTTTAACTATTGGAATGACCCTTTGTTTAGTAGTTAATGCACTAATTCATATGTAAAGCAGTATGTGCTTTTTGAAATAAACTTTTAGGACAGAGAGGAAGGAGTACATAACCACAAAGTACGTGGAGCACAGGTTTGCTCGACGGACAGCCACTACAGCCACAGCCAGACAGGGAGACTTGTACGAGGCCGTGAGAACTCGAGACCTGATGGCTCTGATTCAGCTCTATGCAGATGGAGTGGAGCTAATGGATCCATTTCCAGAAGCAGGACGGGTATTGATCTTTGACTAATAGTTTGTCATAGATTAACTGATTTATATACTGCTTTTTTAGAGAAGTGTAGTCATTTATTTCCCAGAGTGTATATGAACTGACCTCAGGTCAGATGAGAAGTGTGGTCCCCAAGGGTTTGTCAGTACTCATTAATTTTGTATGACACTTTCTGTTAGTTTTAGAGGATCTGAAACCTGCTATTGGTCAATCGCAAGGATATGCTATATAGCATATTTAAATGAGTGCAAATATTTCTCAGTAATGTTGTCCTGATTCTGGTACTGAATTACTGTCGACAGGACCCTGGAGAGACAGCGCTGCACTTTGCTGTGCGGATGTCAGACCAGACCTCGCTGCACCTGGTGGACTTTCTTGTCCAAAACAGGTAACGGACAGAACATTCTGTAGTGTGTATTAGTCCACTGACACTAATTAAGCTGCAAGATGGTAAATATGGATCTGTGTGTGCAGTGGAACTCCAGACAGACAGACGGAGAGTGGAAACGCTGCTCTCCATTACTGCTGCACATATGAGAAGTCAGAGTGTCTCAAACTGCTGCTCAGGGGAAAACCATCTATTGACCTAGGTAAGTGGGTTATCTTTAGCAATGGTGTTTCAACAGAGACAACATCTGGAGTTATTTCAAAATAAATAAAGGCAGCTGATTGTTGACATTTATTTAAAGTTAAAATTCTATAAGCGCTGTAAATAAACTTTTTAATAAATGATAGAAGTCTGATCATTTGTAATATATATGTGCGTAAACGAGAGCACATTTCTCCAGTTCTGAAATCTTTGCACTGGCTCCCAATCCGTTATAGAATTGATTTTAAAGTATTGATGCTGGTTTTTAAATCCTTGAATGGATTGGCTCCTGTATACAGTTCTGATTTATTATCCATTCACAATCCTGGAAGGTCTCTTAGGTCATCCAACCAGAGACTGTTAAATGTTCCTCGGGCTAGATTGAAAACGAGATCGAGATCGAGCTTTTGCCGTTGCTGCACAAAAACTTTAGAACAGCCTCCCTGTTTTTATTAGAACTGCCTCTACATCGCATGAGTTTAAAGCAAAACTCAAAACCTATCTTTTTTCTTTGGCTTATAATGTAGCTGATTTGTGCTGTGTTTAGTCTGTTCTGTGTTCTGTTCTGTAATTTATGTTGTACATGGTGTTAAATGCTGATGATATCTGATATAGTGTATAGCACCTTGGTCAACAAATGTTGTTTTTATTGGTGCTATATAAATAAAGTTGAGCTGAGAGTTGAGTTTAGTGTTTAGTGTAATGCATGGCCATGTGAATTTTTTTAACATATACTTCCTTTGTTTAGATTCTACATTAATTTGTTGTTTGAGTGTGTAAATGCAGTATTCATAATATATATAAACAGTAAAACACTTATATTGTGAAATATTATTACAATTTAATATAACTGGTTTCTATTTTAATATTTTATATATTTATATATATATATATACATATATATATATACATGTCATATATATATATATATTCCTTTAATGGCAAATAAATGCATCCTTTCTGAATAATAATAATAATTAAAAATCAATCTTACTGACCCCAAACCTATGTATATTTACTTTAAGATTTTATATAAAGTCATAAAATGATTTGCCTGAGATTATTTGATCTTTTGCAGAGGTTTTAAAACCTCAGCTGTAAATACAGACCTCTGGGACCCACATCCTGGTCTGAATGCTTAGAGGCTAATCTTCCAACAAGTTTCATTCCTCGAATTCTTTTCATTTCTACTGAATAATACACAGGTGTCACCACACCTAACCTGGAGGCTTTGATTTTTTCATCTTGCCTATTTTTAAAATATGTAATTTTTCCCAACCTTAATATAAAACTACTAATGAGTTTTTAAAATATTTTTTTTTCTAAATTCAATTACATAGTAGTAGCAAGGCTGTACATATGTGCTTTATGTGTTTTATTTCAGTTAATCAAAATGGGGAGACAGCTTTGGACATTGCCAGACGAATGAAAAATGCACCGTGTGAAGAGCTAGTGAGTGTGATACTTTAAATTCAATGCTTAATTTCTGTGTTGCTGACACTGTGGTAATTACAGACATTTTTTGCAACATGCACAACCACCTGCAATTTCACTTTACAGTCATGTAATTGTTCAAAACATGACCTTTATTTTCTGGCATTTATGTCCGAGAGGAGACGTGTATTATGTTAATGGGTTTGTGATTGGTTGTGCAGCTGATGGAGGCAGCAGCTGGGAGGTTTAATCCTCACGTTCATGTGGAGTATGAGTGGAATCTGCGGCTGGAGGAGATTGACGAAAGTGACGATGACCTAGATGACAAGGTTTGTGCGCCCACCTTTTGCTTTGTCCAATATCCCCCTATACTAGAGATCCACTAGCACTCCCTCTTCATGCAGCTGTAATAAGCATAGGTATTATAAATAATTTTGTAGGTAATATACTTACAACAATTACTTGTTGGTGGAAACGTCACACCTTGTTAGAACATGGTGCAACATTTAAAGGATTAGTTCACCCAAAAATGTAAATTCTGTCATCATTTACTCTCCCAAACCTGTTGGACTTTCATTCATCTTCAGAACACAAATGAAGAACTTTTAGATGAAATCTGAGAGTTTTCTGCACTCTCAATTGACATTTATGTAACTCCTACTTTCATGCTTCAAAAAGTTCATAAAGAGATCGTAAAACTAATCCATATGAAATGAGCTGTATAGATACAATTTTCTGAAGAGACACGATTGCTTAATATGATGAACAGATTTAATTTAGACTTTTACATGTAAATATGAACAGAAGCTCACCCGTAACTGCTTGGCGCGCGAGAACAAACCTCATTGGTTCTTGTGGAAGCTTAAAAGTGCTGCATAACAAGAGAATGAACCTCATTGGTTCTCGCACGTCAAGCCAACATGCTTGAGCTTCCGTGTACCACAACTGATGTGTGAGTTGATGAATGTTTACATGTGAATACAAGCCTAAACTCAATCTGTTCATCATATAAAGTGATTGTGTCTCTAAACTAAACTAAACTAAACAACACCTAAACTGAACTAAACTACTAAACTGCTCAATTCAAATGGATTAGTTTTACAAACTCTTTATGAACTTTTTGAAGTAACAAAGTTGCGTAGCTGTCAGTGGAAGGACAGAAGGTCTCAGATTTCATCAAAAATATCTTAATTTGTGTTCCAAATATAAACAAAAGTCTTACAGGTTTGGAACAATATGAGGGTGAGTAAATGATAAAATAATTTTTCACTTTTGGGTGAACTATCCCTTTAAACTTGCAAAATTGTATTATGTTTTATTCACATAAGTTATATATTTTGTATCAAACTAAGCTAATGTACAGGTTACTTAAAAAAACAATATGCTTTAAAAAAAATCTAGACAAAAAAAAATCCAATCTTACCCAGAGTTTACATTGAAAACAAAAGGTATATTACTGCCATTAGGGTAATGCACATATATAAATTGTGATAACTGAAGTCTATATAAGAATCTTTATAATGGTTGTCACATTAGTCTTTTAACAATAGGTTGGAAAATGCTCTTGGTCCACTGTGCGAACAAAGCTCTCTTGCCACTCAGAAGCAAAACGATTTGATAAGCGACCAACTTCCTTGTAGCGCTTTAAATAGTGCATTTTATGCCATCATAAAAGTGGAACCCTTATCTGCAAAGATCCATGACTCAAGCGATATGAACCGAAATCAAAATATTACCATTTGGATGTGCCTGAAAGCACACACCACCTCAACGCCATGTATACACAGTGACTCCTAATGCATTTACTTGTAATCGCAAGATTTTGGAGAAGCTGTGGACTAGTCTCAAAATCAAGTGATGTGTAATATATTTTTCCATCTCCAGCCCAGTCCGGTGAAGAAGGAGCGTTCTCCCCGACCTCAGAGCTTCTGTCATTCCTCGAGCGTGTCCCCTCAGGAGAAGCTGTCTCTGCCGGGGTATTTAGGACACAGGGACAAACAGAGACTCTCCTACGGAGCTTTTGCCAACCCTGTCTACAGCACATCCACCGAAACACCTGCATCTCCAGTATCAGAGGGACCCACAATAGCCAGCAAGACCACTGGGAAAGGTATACATGCCTTTATGCATGACACTGCAGATAAAAAAGAGCAGCCCATGTACCAGGAAAGGTAAAATGTTTGCATGTACTTGACGTGACGTCTTTACATTAACTCTAATTGGGGGGAGGTATAATGTGCAATCGGTTGAGGCTGAACCTTAGTGATTGTAAATCATCCTTTCACACCACAACAACTCATTGCTTGCGAACTGAACTGGAAAGTGCAACCTTTGGCTGTCGTTTCAGCTCAGATATCAGCTCGCACCTGCATTCTGCGACCCTGTTAGCTGTCGTTTTCTTGATTATTTTGGTTGTGCTTTTGGAAATCACTCATCACTCCTGACATGATGGGAGTGTTGTCTTTGCCCTTGTGTTCCGGTGCGCTCGGGCCTCACTTGCTTCTCGACCAATCACATCATCTCGTCACTCTTTTCAGCTCCGTCCTCTGGACCGCCCACCTCCCTGCCACTGGGATCGCAATCGAGTGCAGGAGGCAGCTCCACTCTGTCTAAGAAGAGAGCGCCTCCTCCACCTCCCGGACACAAGCGCACCCACTCAGACCCCCCCAGCCCCGTACTGCAGGGCCCGCAGAGCAAAGGCAATATTTTCTCTTTCCTCACCCCACAATGAGAGTTAAAGTGGTTTTTCTTAGTAATTAGCTAATGGCAGCATTCTTTTTGTTTTGTGATTCTGAGCTTTGCGATTTCATAATTATCATTCATTTTGTTTGTGTTGTTGTTCCATTGTTTTAAATTAAAATATCCTATTAAATTGTTTAAAGGTAAAGTGTGTTCTATTAGCTTTACATAATAGAATAACTCATATTAAAATGGTGATTAAAATTAGTTAAATATTACGATTAGATAACAATTTTGTCAAACAATGTGTCAAAATTATAACATTGTTTTATCAACATTAAATATTTTTTTTAAAAGTCTTGGGACACCAAAAGTCTAATGTATTTGTGAAAAGTGCCAATTTTCAAACTGGTTTCCCCAAACACACTTTCATTGGTAGGATAAACAAATAGTTGGCCCCAAACTCATGCCATTGATTGAGGTAATTGGGCTGGTGAAGATCTAATAGTGCCACAGAGCCACAGTTTTATTTGATTTATTTTTTCAGAGAAATCAACCATCTTTTAGTTGTCTTGGCATATTAAAGTTGAATAAATTGCAAAAAACGTTTTCTTCCTCTACTCACCCTCATGTCATTCCAAACCCATAAGACTTTCGTTCATCTTTAAAGTACAAATGAAGATATTTTAAAGGGGTGGTAAAGTATGATTTCACTTTTCTAACTTTAGCTAGTGTGAAATGTTGCTGTTTGAGCATAAACAACATCTGCAAAGTTACAACGCTCAAAGTTCAAAGCAAAGGGAGATACTTGCTTTTAAAGAAAAGGACTACAACAAACAGCTGGTAGGGAATACACGACATTCCTGCCGGGTTTAGTGACATCAGAAACCCTAAAATGTACATAAACCCCGCCCTCGGGAACACGCAGTCCATGTCGAGAAGAGGAAAAGTTGTTGTATAAGAGGTTTTGGGGTTGTATTTGTGAGTCAGCTCAAACTTTAGCATCCTTCTTTTCACATGCAATAGAAAGTCACTCTGTGTGCATCTCACAACAGTTCCTATACGAGCGATTTATAGATAAACATGACGGAATATCCTAATTGAAGATAGTTAACTCCACATCAGCAACATAAATTCATCAACTAACCATTCAGAGACATCCTGTTACAATCTACATGTTGTCACTTCTTCTTGAGTCTCCGTTAACATTATAGGCAGAACAGTTTCTGTCATTTTAGTGTGTCTGCGTGAGGTAATCGCTCTGCTAACACAAGAGCTCTTGAAACCCCGCCCTCTGAGGCAGCTCATTTGCATTTAAAGGGCCAGGCACAAAACGGTGCGTTTTTGCAAACCCTCAAAAAGTGACAACTTTAACATGCTATATAAAAATATCTGTGGGGTATTTTGTGCTAAAACTTCACACACACACTCTGGGGACATCAGAGATTTATTTTACATCTTGTGAAAATTCCATTTTACCACCCCTTTAAATGAAATCTAAGAGATATTGGTCCCTCCATTAACAGTCCATGCAACTACCACTTTGACACTTCAAAAAGTTCATAAAGAGATCGTAAATCTAATCCATATGAATTGAATTGTTTAATCAAATTTTTTTGAAGAGACACGGTCGCTTTATATGATGAACAGAACTTTCTCTTTATGAACATTTTGAAGTGTCAAAGTGGTAGTTGCGTGGACTGTCAATGGAGGGACCCTGAATCTCTCAGATTTCATATAAAATCTCTTCATTTGTGTTTCGAAGCTGAACAAAAGTGTTACGGGTTTGTAATGACATGAGGGTGAGTAAATTACAGATCTTTCATTTTTGGGTGAACTACTGTAAGCTGTGATTTGAGAAAATATTTTAACATAAAAAATGTCTTGGTGACATCAATGGAGATTCCTGGGACATAAAAACAAAGAGTGTAAGACATCTGAAGCTCTTAATGAAATACGGGGACTTCAAAACCGCTTTAAACCTCTTCCCCCTTTTTATTTTGAACCTAATAGGAAGTGAGTCTACACCTCCTTCTGCGAATCGGACATCCCCGGCCAATAAGTTTGAGGGAATTCAGCAGCAGCAAAGGTGTTGCACCACACTGACATTCAGACATTGAATAGTCCTGTATTGCACAAAAAACATTTGTGCATTTCACAGTACGTGTAATTGATCTTAACTGTAAACAAAAAATGTAAACCATTACAATTTTCATGTAATCTTCATAAATCCATCATGAAGGTTTTTTTTCTAGTCTGTTATAGAGAAATTAATCAGGACCTTTTTGATTTCAGCACTACTTCTATGAACACAAAAGCAGCATTTGGCCCACGAGTTCTTCCCAAACTACCTCAAAAAGGTACATTTAACATGGCATTAAATACAACGGATTTACTTAAATTTCTCATTTTTACCTTTATGTTGACCTGCCCATGTCTTACTCTTTCAGTGGCACTACGAAAGATTGACACAATCCACCTCCCCTCAATGGACAAGTCTGGTCCCGATGTGCTGCAGAAACCTCCACATGCCCAGGACACGCCTCCCACCAGAGCTTCAGATACAATAACCAGACCCACTGAGCCTCCACCTAAAATCCCACAACCCGCAGAACGCTCCCAGCCCCTGGAGGTGCCACAGAAACCTCACATCTCAGACCTTCCCCCTAAACCGCAACTGTCTGATCTCCCCCCGAAACCACAATTGTCGGATTTACCCCCAAAACCTCAGCTTTCTGACCTGCCCCCGAAACCACAGCTTAAGGATCTTCCCCCTAAGCCGCAGCTCTCTGACCTCCCATCCAAGCCTATGATGTCTCCAGCAACTGAGACCACACAGAGGCAAACGACACAGGAGGAAACCAGCCCGAAGCCCCAGCTTACAGAGGTGCAGTCATCCAGTCAGCAGGAGGAGCTCTCTCCCAGACAGGCCAGTGAAGACACTAATGGTGCGCCTGCAGGAGCTGTGGAGATGCCTGTCCCGATGCCACGGAAAATAAACACAGTAGTGAGTGAAAGATATTTTAGAGAGTGTTATATATGAACAGTGGACTCAAAAAGTGTACAAATATATGTTTTCCTCTTTTCATGACCTATATCTTTTGTTTTGTCATTTTAATCCTAATAAAAAAAATGTTTGGCTAAATATTTTGCTTAAAACTGCACTTAAAAAAAAAAAGTGCACTTCAAAAAAAAAGTAAAATACATTAGTTTATTTATTATTTTATTAATAATAAAAAATACACTTATTTAATTTAATTTTCTTTTCAAATACTCTACCAATCAAAAAAAGTTTGGGATCAGTAAGATTTTATTTAATTTTTTTAAAGAAATGTATACATTTATTCAGCAAATAAATACAGTACACATTATATTGATCAAAAGTGACAGTTAAGAGTCCAGACTTTTATAATGTTACAGAAGATTTCTATTTCAAAGAAATGCTGTTCTTTTGAACTTTCTACTCATGGTTCTCAAAAAAATCATAGTTTCCACAAAAATATTTAGTAGCACAACCATTTTCAGCATTAATATAATATAAAAATGTTTCTTGAGCACCAAATCAGCATATTAGGTGGATTTTTGGAGGATAATGTGACACTGAAGACTGGAGTAATGATGCTGAACATTTTATAATAGATTTTAAAATATATCAAAATAGAAAACAGTTGTTTTAAATTGTCACATTATTTCACAATATCAATGTGTATTACTGTAATTTATGTTTAATCAAATAAAGGTACCCCTGGTGAGCATAAGAGTCTTCTTTGAAAAACATTAACAAAATCTTGCATCCAACTCCAAACTTTTGAACAGTAGTTTATATTGGAAAATATCAACAGGTGTAACACTAAAATAACTGAGGATCATCTCTTTGCAGGCAAAGAGCAAAATTAGGCGCGTGAAAACCATCTACGATTGCCAAGCAGATAATGATGATGAGTTGACTTTTGTGGAGGGGGAGGTTATAATTGTTACAGGAGAGGAAGACCAGGAGTGGTGGGTAAGTAAACTTGTGTTGTGCGCTTACTACTAGTATTGTTAATGCAGTTTTAGGGCATATTGTCACATTCATCAACCTGCCTTTTTTACAGATCGGGCACATAGAGGGGCAGCCTGAAAGGAAAGGGGCCTTCCCAATGTCCTTTGTACACATTCTGTCAGACTGACAGTGTATAAGCGGCGGATGAGAGACTGTCTAACTAGCACAAGCTCCGCTCTCTCTCTCTCTCTCTCTCATTCTCTCTAGCCTCACACTGGACTGTGGGCATTGCCTCTGTACATAGCTGCTGAAACCCAAACGGTCTCCAAACAAACGTAACATGAAGAATCAAACCCATGCTCCCTTAATCCTCAAGGGTGAAATGTGTAAACTATGTGTTGTTCATAAACTGTTTTATCCTGCCTACCAGTATTATCGTAGCCATGGCAGCCCAGCATGCCAAACTGGGTTTGCAGTAGCTATACATGGAAATCTAGCACTTAACATGTATTCTGTAACTTTGTGTATGTGTACACATATAGAAATTATGTAAGTCCATTTAAATTGTGTCTTTGTACATACATATGCACAGATGTAAGTGTATATTTATGTATGTATGTATAATGTACAAGTGTGCAAATGTATGTTAACCCTGCTTGCTTATGGAGCCAGAGTGACTCTAGACATTTTGGTGTACTGTTTTAAAAAAAAAAAAAGATACTCTCTTCAATTTTTGGATGGCATAAATGATAAGTAAGAATACAATAAGATACCAGTGTTTAAATTCCCAGCATAGTGGCATGCTGGTCAGGGATCAAAACCAAAATGTAAAGGTTTAAACATCTCATCTGCTATACCTGTACATAGACGATCAAAATTGGCATTCATTCCGTTTGCATCACTCACAAAAAAGAGCAGCCAGAAATCTTAATTCTGAACGCCTCAATGAGTAGGAGACCAATTTACAGCCCTTGAAAATTGCTAGTGTAATGTTACCACTTGGTACCATATTCTCTCTATGGCAGTATGTCATTATGGTGGCTGTAGCTAAGAACGTCACTACATTTAACCAGTTATAATTTAAGAATAAATCGCTGAAAAGCTCATATCGATCAAATATTTCAGTGTCTATGGTGGTTACGGCCTTGGTCGCATCTGTGGGAACGCTTCATTTCTTCCCCATTGTTGTTTAATGCCAAATCTGACAAAACTAATGCCTCAGCTCTGGGAAAGTGTCCTTGTCGATATTGTTTTATTAGATCATACAATAACCTACCTTATCCATCTGGTCTCATGCATAAATTATAAAGCTTCTCTCAATCTCATACATGGATATGACTGGTCAAACGTTGTTGGCTTTGTATAAAAATGGACATATGTTGAGCAGAACACAATCTGTTAAAGGTTGCTTAGAGTGAGTTTTATTGTTTGCTTACAGTGACTGTGGAATGTGGTTTGTTTTGTTCATTTAAGTTGAATTAAACTGCAAGGGGACCCGGCAGTGAGTGACTGACTCGAGTGACTCAGAATGAACTAAAGCTGCCTCTTTCTCATTACCCTATCAGGGAGACCAGCATTCACTTTTGGTTTGTAACTGTTGTTGTATTAATGATAGAAGATGTATTAATGAATGCCACCTGTACTATATTTGATGATGATGATAGTATTTGACATTTATAGGGCTAAAGGGTTTCAGCATGGAGAGGAATGGACCCTTAAGTGTAGTTTATTATGGGTTTTGTTCCTCTGTTTTAGGTCATGTTACATTAAAATAATTTTAACTAAAGGATAAAAAACAAGAATTCAGCACAAAGAACATCTGCTCAATGAACAAGACGAACGACACTGTCCCGGACTGTATTGTTTAGACCCCTATGATGAGCCCACTGTTGGACAATGTCTGTCTGTTTAGATGTTCAATCCAGTATGCTAATATTGTAGCATACTGAAGTCTGGAAACAGTCAAAAGGACTATGTCACATCTACGTGAATAAACTGGATTCAGTTCTAATTTTACATTTAGGATGAATTTTGCCACTCTTCCTTTTTGTGTCTGTTTGCTGCACTGTAAGTTCAGTAAGAAAGAAAATCAAACTTGGCTATCACGTCTTCAAATAAAGTCTTTAAGTTGAAACCATGCAGTCTCAATGTTTTTATTTATTTATTAAAACTGGGTTATTTTTATTTTATATGCTTAAGGGTCAGTCTTGAAAAGTGCTGACTTTGACTTATTTTTTTCTGACAAATTTCTGATTTTCTCTCTGATAAAAGCTCATGGTATTAATTAACTTTTAATGTGGTAGAAAACACTGCACATTTGAAAAGCCTCTTTTTCCTCTGAACTTGGAGCTTGGAAGTGGTATTAATATTTTTGATATTATTCTGAAAATCAGCCTGATGGACAGCGGGCTAATGTCTAAAAATGTATTAATTGTTTTTACTCCGTGTGTGTGTATCTTTGAAAATGACCCAAACCATAACACAGAACTTTGCCCCGTGTGTGACAATATAGTGCAAAAGAACTAGAACATTTCCATTACAATCAACGCTCGCTGCTTCAATGGTAATGCGATCGTTTTGTCGTTTCGCTCGCGCTTACAGACTCAATTGTCAATTGTGTGAGTGCCTCACAGTATAAAAAATAATAAAACGTATAAGTGAAAGCAAAATCGTCGTAACTACATTGCGAACGCAACAGGCTTAGCAAAAGTAGTCTGCTTCCTTCCTCTCTCGAAATCAATTCCTTTTATAGATGTAGGCAGAGCCTCTTCAGCGCTTCCATAGTCGAGTCGAGCTCAACCTGCGCGTCAAACGCAACACTTCTGATTGGCCAATCCGGAAAATGTAGACACACGCCACATCTTCACAATGATCCGCTGAGCAGGGTGTTCTTCAGCGTTTCCCTATATTTACTTTTCACTGAATTGACTGGAAATTGAGGTAAGAATCATGGATTAAGATGCATTACCTTTCCACTATGCGAACCTGACACCAGGTGCGAGAGAATGTTTGTTTCTTTCAGCGCTCAGGTGAGATGAGAGGCTACAAAAGACAACCTGAGTGTACAAATCACTCAAACTAAACTCAAAGAAAGATCGATCATACTTTAAATTCAAGTTTAAAGATTTTAAATAAATCATATCAAGCTTTTACATTACTTTATAAAGTCTGTTGGGAAACAAAGCGTTTGATTACTTTTCATTTCACTTGACTTGACGTGTGTATTCTTTGTAATGGAGGGTGATTACAGTTATGGCTTTGAATTTTGTGCCTCTATTGTGTTTTACGTGTATTGTGCGTATTTGTCTGCTGCTGAGCTGAAAAAGAGTGAATTTTATGATAAAAACCGAGACTATTCTTGTGAACAAAAGCAATGGTGCGAGTTTTCAGACTTCCTCTGTGTTCAAATAGATCATGCCACTTCCTGATTTTGTTTATTCAAAACACGCATTTCAACGCACAGTAAGTTCCTACATTTTCACTGTCATAGAGCGACAGGTTCAAATCTAGATTAGCCCATTCGATTTACGGAGATAACCATTTATTTTGCAGTTATTAGTCCTTGTAACATTTAATAATGAAAATATTAATATGACAATTGCGCAGTTCATTCAAAGTATAAAAAGGGTTCCCACTCTTTTTGATAGACCTTTTTTGTCAACTGGTTTAAATTTTTCATTGAAGCAAGCACGTTTTACTCTAAGCAAGCTAGAAATATCTTGCTGATGTAATAATTTAGTATATAGGCCAATAATTGTTTTAAATCCCCTTTCTCTTTTACAGGTATATGTTCACATAGGTAACTTATCTATTTAATGTATTGTTTGCATGAAATAATACAGTTTTTTTGAGGAATACATAGTAATTTATGCTTATCCACTATTTAGATAGAGGTTAAGCATACATTTATTTGTATTCATTACTTGTTATTATTGTGTGAAAAGCAAATATTATTAATAGACATTTCTGGATATTGGTCATCAGACACTAAACGTAATAATCAGTGTAGGGATGCACTGATATAAAAAAAAATTGGCGATACGAGAACCGATAATTTGTTATATTTGAAAGTTTTCTTATCAGGCAGATAACAATAACATTAAAAAGGAACATATACTATCAGCCAATACCGATATGGTGGCTGATATATTGTGCATCCCTAAAAAAAACTATAGTGGACATTCACTTTATTTTAGAGCAGAGCATTACTAGAAACAGTATATTAACTATAAAAATGTATCATAGGGACCCTTAATAAATCCTCAGAAACATATAAGCAAATTCTTTTTTGTTTGTTTGTTTGTAGTTCATGTAGGAATCCATTAGCTTATTTGTTCAATGTCATCCTCCTCCGCAGGAAGTGTTTGTGATGTGCAAGGCCAGAGGTTTTAATTAAGAACATGTACTATAAATACTGACACAGCAGCAATGGTCCAAATTCCAGAGCAGTGGTCGGCATTAAAACACCTAGACATGTGCAGATGTCCAGACTAGGTTATGGCAGATATTACTACTGTATTTTAACATAATTTATAAAAGCTTATTATAAACTATATTGCACAACATGATGTGTTACATGTTTTAAGTGAATATTTAAACTTGCCATATATTTCCACAGTTCGACTTCAAGGCTTTAGCTAGTCTCAGACTTAAATGCATGTTTGATCTGTCTTAACTGAAAGCAATTTGCACAGGCAAATCTTAAAATATGTCACTGCCCATTGTTTTTTCTCAAGATGCACACCAGTAATGTTTTTTTTGTAAGGCACGTTTATAAAAGCTGCTTAAATGCCCTAATTGAACTAAGGCCTAACCCTGGCTTAGTCTAAGCACTATCTGTGAAACCGAGCCATTATGTGTTATGTACAAAGGGAAAAGATCAAAAACGTGTTCGTAAATAAAAGCTAATACTGATGGACTCAGATATATTCATATAAACATTAATCATTAAACAGCATTGTTGCCACCTGCACCGCTCTAATCACTGTAAGATGCCTGTCAATCTCATCTGCTCTCTGCAAACAGCTACTTTGTGATGTCTGTTGTGCTGGGATTGTGCTTCTGGACTTAGCGGAGCATTCCTGTATTGCAGGGTTTGTGTAGTGGCACTTTACATGCCCTTAAGGCATGTGTGACTAACTGAAGCAGTACACCCTTCACAAGGAAGCCTGGTCTTGCAAGGTTTTTTTAGACTACATTTTGATGCAGCGTCGAAAATAAGTCTATATTGTTTCTTTATCTTCTTTTGTATTGGAGTACATGCTGAAACTGTATGTTAAATAATGTGTTGAGTGTTTGCATATTTAGGCTACATGTTTACAGTGAGCTTATGCTATCTTGTGAGCTTCTACTATCTAGCTTTCAGTTTGAGAAGTATTGTTAAGGAGGTTACCCTTTTTTAATGTTGGTTCAATTTCCTGGTTATGCTTTGTGGTAGGACAGGCTCGCTTTATCTGTCTTCACTGTCAAACAAATCAACAGAAAGTTGACACCTTTTTGTGGTCGAACTCTCTTTAAAAATGCTTCAGCACATTTTTGCACTGTACTGTAATGCCTGCAACAAATACATTCACATGGTCAACTTATTTTCAGTGCTGTCCTAAGATGGAAAAAAAGAGCTAGAAGTAAATATTCTTTTCAGTTTCAAGAATTATTTGGAATTTCAACTTTATTTCTCACAGAATCACATTTGAAATAGTATCCGTTCCCTCAGGTCGTGCTGTTTTAAAAGTGCAAAAATTATCTTAAGACACTGTCTAAGAACAACAGCATGTGTATTTTTCAACAGTACATGCGAAAAAAAAAAGAAAGAAAAAGCACAGGAGAGAACAGAAACACCTGTGCTCTCATGCCAGGGGAAGCGTGTTCTTACAGGCCTGATAACTGCGGCTCACAGGTTTCTCGTGTTCCTGCCTGTGGCATTTTTCCATGCTGCTTTTTTTTTTTTTTTTTTTTTTGGAAGAGGTATAGAGAAGTGAATCCAGCATTTCAGTAGCATGCAGAAGTTATGTTAGTGTGTGCAAGAAAGCATTTGAGAGAGCAATAACAAGTTTGTGATGGCATGTTTAACCTTCTTAACCTCGGGATTTATTTATTTTTGATTTTTTTTTAAATGGCTTGTTTCAGTTTTGTCTTTCCAGTCAAATAGTGTCAATTTCGTGAGTCTTGGATTCATTTTGAAATTGTCTCTCTTTTAAATTGTTAAAGGGGTGGTTGATTATGATTTCACTTTTTTAACTTTAGTTAGTGTGTGATGTTGCTGTTTGAGCAAAAACAACATCTGCAAAGTTACAACAGTCAAAGTTCAAAGCAAAAAGAGATATTTTCTTTTACAGAAATTGCTTTTTAAGGACTACAACAAACGACTGATAGGGACTACACCAGCTTCCTCCCGGGTTAGTGACATCGTCAACCCTATAATTTACATAAACCCCACCCCCGGGAACACTCAACAAAGGGGGTGAGTCCTTGAGAAGAGCAATTTATAGATTATCATGACAGAATATGATAATCAAAGACTTGAAGATGGTTAACTCTACATAAATTCATCAACTAACCATTCAGAAATGCCCTGTTGCATTCTACATGTTGGCACTTCTTCTTTAGTCTGTCTATCATTGTCATGACCCATAAACATCCTAACCCTTTCGCACGTACGATCAACACCGCGTGATTTTTTTTCCCAAACCACTTCAGCGGAAATCCCGCCCTGCAGCCGATTCTAAAGTTTTCATTGGTCATGTCAATCACTGTACTGATTGCCTACACCAAACACTGATCCCTAAACCTACCCGTCACTGTAACCTAAACCAATGAAATCGGCTGCAGGGCGGGATTTCCGCTGAAGTGGTTTGGGAAAAAAAATCACGCGATCACACCGGTGTGATCAGTCTTGGCTGGTCCCTGGAGCATACGATCACACCGGTGTGATTAGAACGGTCAGTGCATCACGTGATCAACTGCTAAATTCAAACGTGCTTTCGCGCGTTTGCTGGCGCTGAGCCAGAGAAGGACCCACTCAGTGCTGTCATATATCACAACTATTGAGTGTTTTCAACCACATAATGTTTATTTTAGGTTTCAGACACTTAAATACACATAATTACTAGCAAAACAATGATTTTGAGTTTGTAAAAAACACACTGATGTCTATGGAAGCGGCAATAATTCTTCTTCCTTTCCATTATAATAAGACAACACTTTTATTCATATCAGATACACATTGTGTAAGTAGCTTTACATTTTATCCTATTCTTCTCCCAGTTCACCGGCCACTTACTTTCATGTATTTCGTGAGAAGTGGAGGAATTGACGTGTTGTAAATCCAACAGATCCGATTCTCTGAACTGTGAAACAAACTAACATGGCGCCGCCCATCGCGCATACAGCTCAACTAACGCGATCGTTATAAAGGTGTTTAAACAACAAAACACATCCACTTGCACATATTTGACAATCGGAATATCAGTGTTTCATGCTATAGCTAATACATTTGTGTATATTTTTAATAAAAAAGGAAAAATTACATAAAAGCAGATCCTCATTCATTCAGCGCTGTGTTGTAGTTGTGCTGTACCACGTGACAAGCAATGACGCGTCACCATGGAAACATTAAAGTGACAAGTTCTAAATAACGGTCGCCTTGAAAAACTCACGCTGGGGGGTCATTTAGAATATTTTAAACTTACGTGTGAAAGGGCTAACGGTGACGGTAGTCGGTCTTGCATGTGAGAATGATGTTGTGCAATCAACATCATGCAGCAAACTGTCCCTCATCTTAGTTCAGGAGGAAAATATACTGAATAACAAGCAAAATGATCCACAGAATTTCAATCTATCTTGAAGATTTAACGGTGTCACTTAATGCTGCTTTGGTGTTTTTTTTTAAACCAGAGGTGTCAAACCATCATTTATGCATCTTATTATCACCCCTAAAGAGGGGTAAGGCACTCGTTTAAATTGAGTAAAAAAAAAAAAAAAAGGATGTTCATAAAATGCTTGGTCTGGTCAGAGCCTTGGCTTAGTGGTTAAAAAAATTCAGGCACTTTTTTTATGTTATATATAACATATTGATTAAAAAAATAATGTTGACATGGTTAATTTGTTTATAACGTCAATAAAATGGTGCAAAAATTAATTTCTTGTGCCTGCTAAAAAGGAAAAATTTTATGTTTAGACTACTTAAATATTAAGTTGTCTCTTAATACAACTTCACATTTCAAGTCATCTCAAGTTAAATCTGGGAAGGTTATTCTAATGTTACATTTTAAGATGTGATGATAGATAATTGCACCAATAATTTTTACAGTAGTGGCTAAACAATTTAAGTCGTCATCTAATACAAGTATTAAGTCTATAACAATTTAAAATTCATGGCTTTTCAAAAGTTTGTACGAGGATTTAAGCCAGCATTTAAAGTTTTGAAATAGAAAATTACAGTGTATTTCTTTGAATTTGAATTCCTCTTCCTTGTATTCAAATTGCAATCCATCGTGATTCAGTTTAAGTTCAGTAATTAATTTAGAATTTACAGTGCATTCTCAATTGAAAATGGTGCATAACCCTGAATTAAAGTCAGAAGGGTGACAAACCCTGTCATAGCTACGAATGTCCACCAGGAGGCAATAAAACCCTTCAATTTCTAGTGTCTGTACACAGATACTGTAACCTTCCTATTAGGAAGTAGATATGAAATGAAAGAATTTCTGTAGCTTTTTCAAGGTCAAATCAGCTTGACGCATATCTTGATCCCATTTTTAAAGTGAAACAATATAATGTGTTGGATCATATTAGCTTTACATTTAACGGTCATCATGAGTGTAGCGGATGTGAAAATTCTCTCTGTCAGTTAATTGACACCTCTGTGTGTTTCAGGGAGAATGATGTGGAGGAGGGTGGATGTTGTGTCTGCATCTGGCTTGTGTGTCTCTCACATCCATGATCGCACAGGGGCGGAACCGAGGAGATTCACGGGCGACGTGGGTTTCATTTTAGGTTCATGTAAAGTTCAGCTGTGCTCCCAACACAAGTTAATCAGAGATTTTGTACAGCTGTAGATCTAAATAACATCATCTGCTCTACAGTAATATGGGGCAATAACAGACAAATCACACAAAAAATATTGTCATAAATATTGTTGCATAGCAAACAGATTCTTAACAAATGTGTCATGGCTAATATACACAACATTTATTTGACCAAATCTGGGTGTCCTGTGGTATTTCGAGGGTCTAAATGAAGGGCGCAGATGTCCGAATTTCCGTCATCCGGCGGAAGGAGTGACCGCTATTTTTCACTGACTCATGCCTGACGCTTCCCAGCCCTGTTACAGCTGGCCAGTCCTGCATGCTTGTGTCCATGTGTAGACTGTCTGTCTGTCTGTCTGTCTATCCGGGACACGCGCTTGTGTCTCTCTTTCCCTCCTGCTGGTAGGAAATCAAGCTCTGGTGGTGGGCTGACACATAGTCAGAGCACAGTGCCTTTCTGAACAAATAATGGAAACGTTAACCTTTTACTATTGATATAGTATTAATAATATTATATAATATTATAATTTATATATTAATAATATTGTAATATTATTTATAATAAAATGTATCATTTATAAGTTCAATAATACACACGCACACACACACACACATAAATATAACATTTTAAATTTAATTCATTACAAAAATAGAATTATGTGTTTATTATCATCCTAATAAGTGACAGATATGACGACTTTTAGTGTAGATAATTTCATTTCAAATTTAGAGTGCGAGTGTGTGTGTGATAGAAATTCAATATATTTAATCATAAATATGATTATATTTTCTATATGTATTTTCTATATAATTTATATACAATATATCACGAATATATATATTATTGTTATCTATTTATTTATTATCATTATCATAAGTGACGGTAATAAAGATAGTGTCGGTGTTATAAATTTCATGTGCTATTTATATTAATATAATATAGAATTCAATTAGAAAATTATAAATAATTTAATAATAAATAGAATATTGAATTGTCATTATATATTGTCAATATTACATGTATTATTATCACAATAAGTGTAATTAATTAAGTTAATATAATGTAAGGTAATTAATCTTATAATGAAAGGGACAGACTCTGCGTGGCCAAAGGCGTGCGCGTGTATGATTGTTAGCCGTGTCTGCCGAGGGCAACCTGCAGCGTATCTACCCATGTCTTGCTAGGCCAGGATTAATGTTAACCCAGTGTGACGTGGCACGGGTGGAATCTGGGTCAAGAGGAGCGCTATCTGTGCTCTCTGCACTGCCGCAGCAGACCGCCTCAGACTGCAGAGCCTCCCTTCACCCACGTGACTTCCCTCTGTCGTATAAAGAGGGAGGGGGAGGGAGAGGGAGAGGGAGGGGGAGGGAGAGGGAGAGGGAGGGAGAGGGAGAGGGAGGGGGAGGGAGAGGGAGAGGGAGAGGGAGGGGGAGGGAGGGGGAGGGAACGGGTGGGGTCATATTCTTCTCTGGTTGGGTGGTAGTAGTAGTAGTAGAGGCAAAAGCACGTGGAGGCTAATGCTGCCGAATGCTGCAGTGGGGAGGAAACTGCCCACTGCATTCACACCTATAATCTAAAGCACTCTATCTCTCAGACCAGCAGAAACTGTGATAACTACACATTCTTCAAATAGGAATTGAGATTTTACTCCTCCCTGAGATCATCATCTAATTTAAATTTGGAAGTATATGATTGTATTTCGCCCCACTTCAGATGTAAGCCTACTAATTTACTATTTACTCACCTCTTAAGTTTTGTAGTCGCAATAAAAAAAAAATATTTTGATCTTATTAGCGTTGTTCAAATTCATATCGTAAATAGTTTTGGTAATGTTGGTAATGAAAAAATTTCATTCATGATTTATAAATGAATATTTAACCATGAATTATTATAAAAAATTATATGATATATCATTTGTATATTCGTTATCATAATAAATGTTAGCCTTATTCATTTCATTTATCAATTTCATCTAGCAGTTTTTCTAGCTTTGCTAGAACACCCTACACCCTAATACCCTTCTTGTAGTAAAAAAGGTTTTGATTCAACAATTTGTTGAACTATAATTTGAATATATCTTATGCAGAACTTTATTAAATGACATTTGTAAACATTTAAGAAAGCTTGCGAGGTTTACATTATCAAACTGTTCCACTTTTTTGTCCAAATTAGTTTTTGAGTCACGTGTCTCTTTTCCTAGTGCCGCACTCATGATTAATTTATTCAAGTTCTTTAAGTCCTGTCGAGTACTCCTGTGCTCCGCTCCTATTGGCTGTTGCCACATTTTGTGTTGAAAAATATTTTAGGCTCCATGGAAACAGCAGAATGTTCTGTCTCCCTCCTTGGCCAATAGGATTGCAGGTTGTGTATGTTGTAGTCAAATGAGTAACCTCAGTTTAGATGGTACCATCCCTCCCCAATCTGTAAAGCTGACAGGGGGGCTTAGGAGGTTCAAAACAGCAATGCTTATTTAGTCCCTTTGGTTGCTTAAATCCGAAATTGCTTGTGAACGTTACGCGAGTATGCCAAGATATAAAGACAGCACACCCCCGCTCCCACTGCAGCATGCGCTGTAGGTCAGTGAGACACTCTAGCAACCCAATTACCTATTTTCAAGGCAGTTCGTTTAGAGGGCAAGAAAAGTCCTTCAAAGAAATAAACAAAGTTTCCTTCTTGTTTGAGCACAAAAGTCTGTCCTTGGGCTTTGAATGTGTTGGCATGCTGTTTAACTCTGAGGTCTATCCGTTCCTCTTGAGGATCCTCTGTTGGTTTTTCGTGATGTTATTTAATCTGTTATGCTCAGTGACTCGCTGTGGGAGCGCTGACTCCTGCGCTGAGCTCAGAGCAGATGAATAAGAATGAGAGGGTTCTCTTTTCAGGGAACATATGATTCTTACAATGATTTAGCTCTGAGCTCAAAGGGAGGGGTGCTTCGGAGTGTCAATTTTGGACTATAGAGACCCTTTGACTGCTAGAGGGCGACATGATCCTGCAGTAGAATCCACCCATGCGTGCTGCAGTCTTACTGCATTCTCAGTGGCATGAGTCCTTTCACCCGCAGGAAGTGGGGTGTGTGAGTCCCCTGATTTCTGCACTGCCCAGAGCAGATGTTCCCTGTCATGCTCATATGTGTGTGTGGCCAGATGTTGCTGTCGAAAGCACAGGTGTCACAGTCCACCTGAATGTTTTCTAGTATTTGAAGGCAAATAATATGGTGTGTATACACCTTGATTGACATTCAAAGTGCCACGAGCAAAAATTGTCATTCAAAAAGTAGTTTTGCGTCACTTTTCCTTTTCTCCATCTCTTTCAGGTGTCTGACAGGTCGGGATGGGGAATCTGATCAAGGTTCTCACGCGGGATATTGAGAACAATACAGGGAACTTTTTCCTGGACTTTGAAAGTAAGTGAATATACCGTCACAAGTAGGGCTGCACAACATATCATTTAGCATCGATGTATATGTGTGCATCAGCTGTTGTCATATCCCAGGATGTGTGACGTCAAGGATAGGTATTGTATTTGATATGTACGAACCAGGCACCACGGTTCGAAATGCACATGATTCTGGGATTAATTTCAAAGTTTAACCATCATAGAGCGCAATTTTTTCATTTACAGGTGTTTTAGGTCCTGTCAGTTTAACCATTAAAGCTATTTTAAACCATATGAGCACAAGAAGGCGTGAAAGAGAACTCCATTTGGAACTCGCGCACTGTTTTCTATGTTCTTCACACACAGAGCAGCACAGACAGTATGAACACACTGAATTCCCTTCTCTTTCTCGTCTGTTTGTGCTTGAACGGACACATGCATGCAAAATTGGCAAAATGCCGTCTTTGTGCGTGCTTACAAGGATACTCACCATCGCGTTTGGCTTATGTGAACCTAAACAATTGAGAAAGAAAATGGATGCTTATCATTATTTTGGATCCGTGCATTTTATCTTAAAGGGACAGCAACCTAATATTCCTGCTGCTGTCTGTGTCATTAATGTTAATCAAACAACAAAATTCAAAAAGAAAATCACTTTTGTAGCATTAACAAAGATTAATTATATTTAATTTATACAGTGATGAATATGCAGTGTTTTTTTTACGTTTGATTATTCAATTTCTGTACCTGAATGCTGTTAGACTTGCCTGAAAAACATAAAGCACTGTTTAGTATATTTGAATCTTTGTTCTATTGTATTTATGTACAGTATGCTTGTAAATTGTTTATTATTTGCCTACAAAATAACCCCAATCATTCTAGAATGATTCATTCTTTTCAAATAGAGCTATTCAAGACATCTGGTTAAACTGTTAGCATATTGAAATATATATCACAGAAAGACAAAATATCACAATGTCAGTTTTTTCAAATATCGTGCAGCCCTAGTCACAGGTTTCAACCTGTATATTACCTGAAGTCAAGGGCTGGGTGATAAATCATACACTGACAATATATTCACAGTGATTTTGCTGGTATAAAATTAGACAAATTGTCAATATTGTAATAATAATATAATGTTATATATAATGTTTTATATGATATATCAAATATATAATGTTATTAGTGTGTGTATATATATATATATATAAATAATTAATTATATATAATATTTATTATAAATAATTAATTATTATTTAATAATAATAATGGATTATTAATAAATATTAATATTACTAGTTACTAATAACACTTTGCTTATTGCCATAACTGTACATAATTATTTATATTAAAAATAAAATATATTTTAAAATAATGACTGTAATTAATATGATAATAATGACGATTGCAGTTCCAGCAGTGATTCTGAGCTGATCTCTCCTCTGCAGATGCCAAGCCCACAGAAGCCGAGAAGAGAGTATGGGAGGAGGTCAACGGGGTGCTGACAGAGGCTGTGATTGTACTACAGGACCTGCAGTCATATAGCGGAGCAGGTGAAGCCATCAGACAGGCGAGTACATCTAGAGCGCACTGCAGGTCCTTCTGACATCAGCCTGTGCTCTGTGTTGCTTTTCATGACACAAACTCCTTTTATTTCTGTTGTCAGCAATGTCATCCCCAGCTGTGTTTAAGTGTGCATGCTTTGTCTCCTCAGGCCATACAGCATCCCAGTGATGAGCGTGTGCAGGAGGGAGCGTGGGCCGCCGTGGTCCCGCTGGTTGGCAAACTAAAGAAGTTTTATGAGTTCTCACTTAAACTGGGTTTGTCATTTTTCTTCTCTTTTCTTTAATGTGCACAGCACACAAAACTATATATAATAACACTTACAGCTATTTTTACCTAGAGGCACTGGTGATAAATGAGAGGTCATTTTTAATGAGTGCTACAATTTCTCACAGGTGTATGGTCCACTAACCCATTTACCATATACTGTAGAATTTGCATCTGCTTTGGAGTGTTTCGATTTTCATTTAGACTTTATTAATCAGTATGATCAAACATGTACCAGTGCACACGTCAGCAGCCGACAACAGTGAGATTATATAAGCCCAGGCATTACTAAACTGTCCTTACTGTTACATCAGCTCATATGCTCCTTCACAAGCCTTTCTTATTTAGAGAAAATCACCTACTGTCATATAGCTATACGTAAGTAATTAAATAAAAATGTGGATTGTGTGATATAATTAAGCAATGTCACGTGAGCAAGACTGCTGTTGGAGAGAATATGAGCAGTCTGTGGACTCGTACCCACAGCTGAATCACAGCTACATTTAACTGCTGAATATGTTTTTGAGTTCTAAAATATTTTAATAGTCTTGTGAAATTTCTGTTCCGACTCAACGCATGTTCCCAGGAAACGAGCTGTAAACAGAGCAGCAGTGCGTCATAATTGGATTATCATGCTCTTTGGTCAAGGCCAGTTTCTTTCACCACATCTAGCAAAAACACAGCTCTCATCTCTGATAGTACACACCCCACATCTACTGTATCATTAGTGACCAATTCATTATCCTGGAAAGAAATACATTCTCTTCAAAAGTTTGGGGTTGGTAAGATTTTATTTAAAAGCAGTCTCTTACGCTCACCAAGAGTTTATTTGATCAGAAATTTATTTGAATCAGAAATAATATTGTGAAATACTATTAGAATTTAAAATAGCTATTTTCTATTGAGTCCTTAAAGTGATGGTGGAAAAGGAGAGTAAAAAATTAGATAATAAATATTACACGACACTGATGTATTATACAGAAATATTTTGTTTTATAATCTTGTATGTCTCAAAGCATCTGCTATGCTTCTTGATTAAATGTAATTGCTTTCACTTTTGTGCTGTCTGTCTGTGGGTTTGGGTGATTCAGATGGAGTGTCTGTTGTTTAGAAATGGGTCATGACCTAATTAAACATGACATGGCCCTTAATCAAACATTAACACCTGCTCTCTGGAGGAGAGGCTCTGGTGAAACATCAAAGGGCAGACTGTGATCTTGTTCAAATTTTGGAGACCATAACCCAGTATGCATACTTATATTCAGCATAAGAACTAGCAGTTCTGTTTCTTCGGTCTCTTGTAGAAGACTCTCTTCAGGGCCTGCTGGAGTTCCTCACGAGCTCGCGCTGCAGCCCAACTCAGCATCTGGAGCAGGAGCAGGCACTCGCACGGCAGTTTGCTGAGATTTTGCATTTCACCCTGCGCTTCGATGAGCTGAAGGTAACCAGGCAACCTCTGGTCACAACCACTCTGCACTTTTCTTCCAGTCTAATCCTTCATGGAATTATCTCTTACTAACATGGTTCGGAAAACGACTGCGAAATCACAACAATTAGGTATAACAAGGGGATGTAGAGCAAAGGTGTAAGGAGCAAAGACCCTATTTATAGTAACTCCAGAATCCTGCCTCATCTTCTCAGCTCCCTAAAAAACTGCAGTTAACGGACCATTAGAAATCTGTAAATTATATTTATTCGTATTCGTATTTATTAGACTTTCAAATGAGAAACATCACAAGCAGTGATTATGCAATCTCTCTTCAAACTGCTGAATTTAAAACAGATCAAACAGAAATAGCAACAAATGTTTTCTTCCACATTATGGATTTATCGGATTATCGAAAAGCAAAAAATGTAGGGTGCGGTCTTGGTTCTACATATCGGTTGTTCATTGGATGGAGACGGGTCTAAATGTGAGCTTACGGTCGACTGTGAGGCCCTGTTTACAACCGGTATGTTTTTGTCAATCAGATCACAAGTGAACAACACTGAATACAGTTGTAAACTGGGTCTAAAACGTTTTGAGCTGGTCCACTTTCGACTACTTCAGGAGTTAAGGTCCTTGCACTCTCAAGGGGCTGAAATTCTTATCGGAAATTTTCACACGTTAAAATATGAATACGACCTCACGTTGTGTCAATCACGTTTACATACTGCCACGTTTACATACTACTGGATTTTTAGTCCATCATAAAAAAAATTGGATCTGGATTTTCTGTGTTCGATTTTCTGTGTTTTTCGTATCCGTAGCAAGCATTTTGAGAAATGTTTTCACAATTCAGAGCCACCCTATGATGAAAACAAAGAAACGCATATGAAAATTTCAATACATTTACCCACCCCTCGAAGAAAATCAGGACAGAAGTGGTTGAAAGTGGTCTAAAGAGACGGATTAAATTACATTACACTGTCAATTATTTTAATACATTTTTGTACAAAAATAAAACCTGCACGGATGACCATTTGCAAAATATATAACGTGCATTTCGGGTGAATTTTCATTTCATGCCAACTGTTATGTTAAGTTATGTTATGTATACCGTAAAGGTGCTTTATTTTTTTAACCACAGAAATCCCCTGTTTTCTACTATATCACACATAATCCGATTACTATAGAGTGTGTATGACAGAATTGATTTGTAAGCCACTGAATTTTGTATCCAATTAGTTAATTAATTTGCATGTAAGTGATTCAGCTAATTAGTTGAACTATTGGAACAGAAAGTCCAGTTGCAACCAATGACTCCTATTAATGGAAACCCATGTGCAGTTGCTTTCAAAGGTGCCACAAAGTATCTGTCATTGTCTAGATTATTGAACTGATGAAGTCTGTCACCAGACCCAGCAGTGAATGAAATTGCCATATGCTCATTGGATTTTGAAATTATTCACTTGAATTCATACATTCACAGTAAAATGGAAAATGCATGAATGCGGTGTTTACATGTTTCCCATTCCCATATTCAGCAGAAATACAATTTTCAGCTGCCAGTTCTGCATTTAAATGCTCATCTGCTCTCTCGCCAGATGACCAACCCCGCCATCCAGAATGACTTCAGCTACTACAGGAGGACCTTGAGCCGCATGCGTATCATCAACCAAACAGTGAGTAAACCCGCTCTGTACGGAAATATACCTCATTATCAGACGGCTTATGTTTTAGTAATACCCTGTTCCCCCGTGTCCCAGGGGTTAATGGGAGCTCTTCTGTTCTCTAATGCTCTGGATCATTAGGTGGCAGAGCAGCACAAGATCCTGACTCAGGGAAACATGAGATTCATCTTAAGTGTGGATAGATCTCATTCTTTCCATCTTTTCCTGGTTTTTATTTTGTCCGTCTTCCTCCCGCATGCCTGCTTTTATCTTTTAGCTGACACAAGGCTTCAGTGTGTTTGGTTGACGTTGAGATGGTAACGTGCGCTAACGACTTGAGTCTCATTAGCGTGTGCTGTATCATCAGGGAGCGGCTCAGCAGGGGTTGACACAGAGGATCGTTGACCTTGCCTCGCCAATTAAAAGCACTCTCTGTGAGGAATAATTATGACAGCCGCTTTCATCCCATGAAACATGAGCTCGGCTATGGAAGAGCACGTATTAGGAATTCTGGACATGTCTGCAGTCTGTGGATTTAAGCAGGATTTACATTCAGTTTTTAGCATACAGTAATGAATGAAATGTTTCAAGTCAGCTAAAATGTTTTTTCAGCACACCAGAATGCCCAATTTTCACATCCATTTCCATGATTAACTACTTAAGTAAAGCTGAGCAAGGAAAAGCGCATCCATAACCTCCAAAAAGCCCATTGCCTTAACTGACCCCTTTAGTTTAAATCTTCAAAAGTATAGATTTTTCACATTTAGATGCTAAAAACCCCCCATGTGTGTTCTTTCTGCAGGCAGAAGAGCATAATGAGGTTGACAACGAACTGGCCAATCGCATGTCTCTATTCTACGCCAATGCCACGCCCATGCTGAAAACGTTAAGCGATGCCACAACTAAATTTGTATCAAATGTAGGTGGTTGTAAAACTGATGACTGTTTGATTATAACATGCCTTACACAACCACTCAAATGGATGCAAACTAAATAGACAAACAAGACCAGATGCTCATGAATAAATTCTACTTAATTAGTCTCAGAAAATGCATAATATACTTCAGTAACACATCTATACAACAATGTTTCTCATTCACTTTCAAATCACTGTTTTCTGATTACAAACCAGCATAACCAACACATTTTGCTCTCTCTATCTGATCAGCATGCAGAACTACCCGTAGAGAACACAACAGATTGTCTGAGTACGATGGCAAGTGTGTGTAAAGTCATGTTAGAGACACCGTAAGTTAAAACAATTGTTTAATCATTGTGCTTTTGTTTCTTCTGTAGCAGGCTGTAACTTTGTAATTCATCCTGTGTGTGTGTGTGTGTTGTGATGATCAGGGAGTACCGCACTCGTTTTGCCAGTGAGGACACAGTGTTATTCTGTCTGCGCGTGATGGTGGGGGTGATCATCCTATACGACTATGTCCATCCAGCTGGAGCTTTCGTAAAGTCCTCCAAAATCGATGTATGATTTTAGTCAAATTTGTTTAATTTAAATATATTCATTTAATTATGCTGATTCAAAAAATCTGATTTTATATTTGTAAATAGTTTAATTGGGGCTGTCAATTTAACACATAATGTTAAATATGTTAAAAATATTAATACTTTCTCATTAAAGGCAAAATGCATTAACTAACATTAACTAACAATGAGCAATACAATTGTTTCAGTATTTATTAATATTTGTTGCCATTAGTTAATAAAAATACAACTGTTCATTGTTTGTTCATGTTAGTTCACAGTGCATGAACTAATATTAACAAATACAACTTTTGATTTTAATAATGTATTGGTAAATGTTGAAATGCATATAACTAAGATTAATAAATGCTGTAGAAGTATTGTTCATTCTTATATTATTTAACATTGACAAACCTTATTGTAAATTGTTACCAACTAAATGAATGTGCTAAATAGACCACCCTAATTAAAAGTAAACTATATACAAATACAAAACCTGATTAAAAAACAACAACCTTTTTTATGATACAGATGAAAGGATGCATTAAGGTTCTGCGATATCAGCCGACCAACAGTGTGGAGGGGCTTCTCAATGCCCTCAGGTATGTGAGCTTTACTCATTAAAAAATAAATTCTTAAAACTTCTATACCTTATAACATTACATAAGTGTTGATGGACATCCATATAATTCTTTGATTCTGCTGAAAACATTGTGTTGATAAGATTTTCAGTGCATTTAAATGTTCTCTCTTGACTCTCACAGGTATACAACAAAACATTTGAACGATGAGACTACCTCCAAGCAAATCAAAAACATGTTACAAGCTTGACTGTGTCTGCCAAAAGTATTACCTCTCAAATACATTGGATGAGACACTTCAGCAGTTTGAGTAATACGATGAGAATAGCCATGTATCTTGTGGCAGCTACTGTTATCAGTCTAATTTTACTGTTGTAGTTTTTTTTGCTTTGTTTACTTTTACTGTTAGACTTTAAGTCATGTGTGGCCTTTAGATTTCAAACATGCTTCTTTGTTGTGTGGCCGTCCAACAAAGATGAGCTTAGTTCAATCCCTTCCCATATTTCCTCCGGTGGACTGAGTGCCCAGGCATTTTGCTTTTTTTAACGACATAATTTACTGTGATTTTTATTAACATGACTCTTCTGAACTGAATAAAGCTATTTTAACCAAATGTACTGTGAATGCCTGAAAGCAGGGCTCCTTTAAAACGGGATAATGAAATCACAATGTACTCTCACCACTTTACAACGTACAAAATAATTAGCTCTAAACCCACATCCTTTTGCTCAACAAAGTTCAGGATTATTCATCACCCCTGACAGTGTCTACTTCAGCACGTCATTATATAATAACATCCATTCCAGACTATTCCTGTTTGTTTTTTTTCTTTCTCTTTTGAGAAAATGTGGTCAGCCCTTGTTATGAGTTAGCATCTCTTCAACTTTCTCCCAAAAACCAAAACCAGAATGTTCAGAAATTCCAGCCTGTCCATTTGATGGTCAGCTGACTCGACTGGATTAATCAGAATGAGGAAGGAGAATGAGATTCCCACATCATCCAGCCCAGGAAGTGAGAGTGTGTTTTATAGAAGTATGAGTAACACATTCCCTGCTCTAACACTCTGTGGAGTATTTGATCTGGCCCCCTCTGGGAACGCGCTCCATCTGCACGGGATACCCCTCCCAGTTTCTATTACCATCCTATCTGTGACCTCTGCCGTGTTTTTCTCTCACTCTTGGACTCGTGCGCACAGTTTCCTCCTGTTTGTCTGGCTGCTCAGCGTGTGTCATCAACAGGCTCATCATTTCCCCACTGCGGAGTGTGTGATTCTTGCCCCCGCTGTCCTCTCTCCTAGGCGGAAGCACACTGTTTTTTTTAAATGGCTTTCCTGATGAGCTTGGACACTTTTCCCAGGAGGATGGTGTGGGGCCAAATTCTTGTCTATTCACTGCTGCTTCTGTGTGTTCTGTGAGAAGGGCAACGTCTGATGACTTCCTGCCAATAACAGCGTGTGCGACCCATAATTCCAGAGCACTACCTCACCGTATGGGCGGTGTAATGTAGAGAAAACACCATATGTTCATTAGATGTCCCACTGCAGCCTAAAGTCTGTCTTTACAACAAGTAAAGTTACTTAAGGCAAGCACAAAAAGACAAAAAAAATGTTTGACTGTAAATGCTAGTTTAAGAGGTCACTTGATATGACAGTTTATGACTTCTGGACCTTGTGCTTAACCTGCTCACTTGCACCCACTTATCTGACAACACTTAAATATTAGAACTTATCTGTTTAAATTATTCCATTAACAAAAAACTGAACTGAATCAGAACTTAAATTACACTGACAATAATGAAGATTTTTTTTCAATATAAGGTCATCATCACCATTTTTTTTCAATATAAGGAAATTAACTGTTATATTAATAATCAAGTGCATGTAAAGTTGTAAAATAAAATGAATATACAGTTAAACAAAAACTATTTTACTTTAATCCAATATTTTATTTTCTAAAATAATAATACAATAAATATAATACAATTAAATCAATCAATAATAATGTATTAATACTAATTAATAATGATTATTTTTATAACAATGTAATCCAATAAAATAAAGTTTATATTAAAAATGAATAATAATAACTATTAAGATTATTTCCAATTAAACATTTCTAATGTTTAAGGTTTCTGACCTTAAACGGGTGAAACTGAGGAATGTTTGACTTCTGAGATTCATTCTGAATCTTATTACATGTAGAAGAGAAACATTCTAAAGTTGGAACTGAAATGGAAAAATGATGCTGGAAACGAATGCGGCTGTAATGTTTGGACTGAGTGAGTCAGTCAGATTTGAAAACACGAGAACTACTGGATTTGGTGTATACACTCCTACATCCTGTTATTGGAAGCATTCTTTTTGGACTTATCTGTGCTGTGCAGAGACAGTAACAAAGTACATTTACCTTGAGTACTGTACATAAGTACACCTTTTCAGTATCTGTAAATTACTTGAGTATTATTTTTTCTGTGAACTTTTACTTTAATGTCACAACATGTGAAAGAAAAATATTGGATTTTTTACTCCACTACATTTCTGTCAAGGTACTTGAATAGAAAGTAGAAACGTCTGTCAGGGGATGATTTTAGTTGCAGGGGTTGCATTTTGATTAGAAAAAGAAAGTCAGATTGACTGCAGAATCCGACGTCACATTGACGTCAACATTCAACGTCGGACAGACGTTGGATTTTGGTTGGAAAATAAAAGTCGGTTTGACGTCAGAACCCGACTGATGTTGGTTTCTCACGTCAACTCGTCTGTCCAATGTTGGAGATCTGACGTTGGATTCTGACATCAACCTGATTTTCCTTTTCATCGTTGGGTTTGATCTTCTAAATGTGAATTTTGTTATTGTTTTGGAGCACACTAGCTTATAGATATCAGTAAGGCTAACATATTCATACTAAAAGCCAAAAAAAATTAAATAGGGCACTATTTGAGGGAACAGCCATTTGGGTGTCCGAAACCATTGTGGACGTTATTGAGTGCATGTATTCAATCTCATATTCAATCCCACTACTGGAACTGTGTTCTAGAAATAAATGTAATATTAATATGAGGGTAGGCAGGCATACATTCAGAGGCATAAGTTACTGTAAGTATTACACACAACAATAATAAAACAATGCATTGAAATTTACTTTTTACTTTTGATACTTAAGTAAAAGTACACATTTTTAAAGTGCTTAAGTAAAAATCAGTCTTTATAAGTTACTTGTTACGGAGTAATATTTGACCAGTAGTATTTGTACTTTCACTCAAGTAGGAAGTTGTGTCCACCTCTGCTTCTGTGACCCTGCGGCTGTATCGCACATTCTGACATGTTCTATTATTTTCCTGTGGTGTGTATGTGTATTTGTGCCTGTACTGATTCTCGTTGGGGAACAGATGACATTAATAAGTGCAGCCTTGAATCTGCAGATGGCAGCAGTAACTTGTGAAACAGTGCAAATCCATATGGTGACCCAACATACAGATGATGACAGAGGAAGAACCCCATAAGAATGATCTCGGAATACACCAGATTAAAACAAAACCATTCCTATCTTAAGCTTACAGATCTTGGACTCAATGTCACATTCATGTACCTGATTCAACAGGTCCGTCTGTTTTAATGAAATGTTGAGCGCAGCAGACACTGTCAATGTTAGCGGAAGGCCCCCTTAGCTTGAAAAGACCGCTTACAAGGAGCGCTTCCTGACGGGATGTCCGCTCTTATGTCTCTGAGGTCCACTCAAAGACATTTTCTGCAGCAAGTAAAAAGGGCCACACAAAAAAAGAGGAAAAAACAGAAGTGGTAAGGAAATTGTGAAAGGTTGCCTTGGTTGTGATCAGGTAGATGAAATAGAAAATTAAAATGGTAAAATAGAATTAAAATTATTTAAACAATATAGATTTAAAATGATTATAAAAGTGGGGATGAAAGTATTAGACCCTGTATGAAGTCAGCTAATCTGATCCCAAAAGAATATAAAAACCTTTTGATTTAGCCCTCTTTTTTCTTGTATTTGGAAATCAGCACCATTAACTGGGATAAACAGGGTGTTAAAAATGATATGATCAGAATTTTCATTTTTGGGTTGGCTGTCTCTTTATAGGAGCTGTTCAGAGATCCCCTGGTGTTTAAGGTGTACTGAACTGCACCGTGGGTGGGATCAGGCTGCAAGACAGTGGCAGTGGTCCAGCTGTTGTTATGCAATTGTATTACTGTAATTAGCAAGTGTACTCCCTAATCCACTTCAGTCAAAACGCTGGCTTGTGTCTGACTCACAGCCATCAATTACCAACCAACAGACAGGCAGATTCTCTTCAGCAGCAGCTCTAGTTCATGAATGCTGTGTTTGTGGATTATTCTAAGGGTTAATTCAAGGGTTAGGTCCATGTACCACGCTATTTTCATCTGCCAATTTAAATGATTCTTTGGTTGTACATGCAAGCATACAACAGCTAATGTGACTCCATGAATATTGTAGAAGCTGTGGCTATATTTCCAATAGTTTGACTGGGTGATACATAAATTATGTGGGGTGAATAATAGACAAATTAAAAGGAGAAAACACAAATAAATCAAATCCTTGCCTTGTCTATGCAATCGGTGTGTATTTGACTGAATGTCTATGTGTGTCAAAGTTCCCTGAGGTTAGAGTGTATGTGTGAGGCCTGCAGGTGGAGCAGCAGCACTAGCTTAAGCACCATCTATAGGTAAAGCCTATAGATGTCAGACACTATGAATGTATGGCTTGGTTTTTTGTAATAATCGATTCTCAGAGAGGCAAACTCAATCAGCCTACAAAGAAGCTAAAGGACAAACTCTGCCCTTGTGAGGGAAGATGTGGTAAAATCACTGGGTGTCTCATCTTATATCAAGTCTCTGTCATGATCAATCATCTCCAATGATTTCACATTAAATGACCTAGTCGGAATTTCTTTTCATTTGTCTTCAAGAAGGGGGTTGGATAAAACTGATGCTGAGTTTGATTGCACAGCAATTTCTATTTTTGCTTATAGATCAAAATAAATGAGAGCCATTTATCTTTATCGCATCTTTCCATCAAATCTAACCTGATTTGCATCTTTGTATCTTTTGTCAATAAAAATGCCTAAAGTAATTAATGTTCACTTTTATGTTGTGTATATTACAAAAAAATTAAATTGATTAAATAAGTAAATTATTTACAGTAAAGTTTGTTTGTTTTTTAAATTAAAATAATCTTTTTTTTAGCAAGGATGCATTAAATTGATCAAAAGTAACAGTACATGTATAATGTTACAATGTAATCCTGAAAAAAGTATCTCAGTTTCCTGTTTTTAAAATTGATGATATGAAATGTTTCTTGAGCCGCAAATCAGCATATTAAAATGTTTCTGAAGGATCATGTGGCAGTATATTATAAAATATATTTAAAGAGAAAACAGTTATTTTAAAATGTAATACTGACAACAATCATGTTTTTTCTGTATTTTTTTATTTAATTTCTTGTAATAGCTGCTAAGATATTGTGCTGTAAAAAACAAACAAACAAAACGTGTGTGGTGAATCAAATATCAAATATAGACCTTCAACAAGCAACAGTCTGCTATGAATGATTTAACTTTGAATAACTATAACAATAGTTCCCCTCTGAGCAACGCTCTGCCATGTGGGCAGCCCTTGTGTCAACAAACAGACTCATTACCTCTAATATGATTTCCTCTGGTATTTCTCTCTTTCTTTCCTCACACAAAGATGGGGGGCAAAGTGCAAAATAAATTTGGAGACTAGCGATTACAGTTCAATCCTGGAAATTGTCATTGTTGTCAGTGACTGGCCTGGCTCCATGACCCTGCCCTCTGGATCAACTCCTGCTGCCTCTAAAAACCACAGAGGTGCAAACAGCTCTTTCTCACTTTCTGTTCTCCACCTTCATGCAGACCTCAGCATCAATCCAACAAACTAAAATGACTGCTGAGATGTGTGAGTATCTCACCCTCATGTTGCTCAAAATCGGAGGCTCTTTTTCATCCAGTTATCCCTGATCTTTATTCACTTTCATTATATGCTTATACATTCTTCTAAATATCTTCTTTTGTGCTTCATGGAAGAAAGAAGTCATACAGGTTTAAAATAACATGAGAGTGAGTAAATTATGACAGGATTTACATTGGGTATATTGGGTACTCTATCCCATTAAGATGAACCAGCATACTCAAACTGTTTATATTTTATACAACAAAGGTGGGAAATTAAATGCGGGTTCCTCACACATGCCCTTTATCTCATATCACATAAGACAGCCTGGATTCTTCATGTTATTTTTTACAACATTACCAGTGCTGTGTCGGCATGACTCATTATTTCTGGTATGTTATAGAATGATTAAGCTCATAGTTTTCTTAACACTAATTTATTTTCAACCCAGCCCAATTTTAATTCATGTCCAACTCCAAACCAAACTGCCTTTAAATATTAACCTGGGTCTTTGATTAATTAACTTTGCAGATAAATTTGAGATTAGGTGATTCATTGGGTTTTTCTGCAAGAGTGTTTCTTCCTTTCAACAGTGCACTCTTTAAAATATACGTTCTTTATTGGCATCCATGGTTCCATGAACATCCATGGAACCTTTAAATTCCACAAAAGGTTCTTTAGATTTTTAAAATGTTATTCATACTAAGAAAAAATTGTTCTTTTAAGAACTATTCAGTGAAGGGTTCTTCAGTGGGATTGCTGTGGAAGGACTCTTTATTTAACTTAACGTTTACGATATGTATTGATCCTGAAATATCTGAAACGGTTCCAAAACTATAAAATCAAATTCTTTTTCATGACTTATTGTGCTTAAATGGGGAAATACATGCCAAGTATTCATGTAAATACAGTCAGTTTTGGAATGTTGAGAGAAATGTTGTGTAACAGTATATTGGATCTGTACAGCTCTTAAAGTGACAGCAGCCTAATAAACCGGCTCCTGTTTGTCATATAAATCAAAGAATAAAAGACAAATAAAATCACATTTGTAACTTCAATTGTAAGTCTGTATTTCATTTTTACAATGAAGACTATCTGTGTTATTTTACCTTTGATTAGGCTACTTTAATTTCTGTATTACTTAATAGAATACTACTATTAGACCAACCTGATAAACTTAAAGCCATGTTTATTTCATTGTCTCTTTATTCTATTGTATTTATTTGTGCTATCATTTGCAATTTGTTTATTTGTTCCTATTTTATAACTGACAGTTTACCTGTCTTTTTTGTAAATTTAGTGCAACGATTCAAATAAAGTCTCCCTGTTGTGTGAAAGCTATTGCAACAAAATACCCAATTTTTTTAAAAAAAATTAGGAGATAATAACAACAACCATTATCTGTACGGCGGTATATATGGCAGTTTTCCCTGTGGAATCGAAAATTTAATCGAATATCGATATAGGGGTGCACGATTTGGGGAAAATGTCAGATTGCGATTATTGAGGTCAATATTGCGATTGCGATATAATAAACAAATGGTTTCATGAGTCAGCTTGCTTCGTTCTCAAGGAAAATGCACACACAGGTTAGTGATAATGCTGAAATGTGTATTCTCAACTCAAACTAGCAACAACAACAACTACATGCACAGTGTTTTCAAATTAAAATAATATTTTTTACAAAATTAAATAATGACATCTTTGCAATACTGCAAACTTGTTATTGTCTCAATAGTACAATGTTATAAAATAAATAGAACAATAAATAAGAACATTTGTATGCTCATGAAAATAAGATATTTTGGACATTCTGTCCAGACAAACAGGTACATTTAAGCCGGATGTGTATTGTGATTGTCAAAACATTTGATAACTAAACAGACTTTTGTTAAGTTTTGTGACATCATGTTACAATGTTTACATGGTACAATGACTGGTATAGGCTACTGTTTTTATTATTGCTTGACACAAACTTCACGATTTCAATTCAAATCTTGTGATTTGATTTCGATCTTGATTCAATATTGATTCATGTGGATAAATATTAGGTAGTAGGCTACAGTAGATACATGTTAACTTTTGCTCAAGAAAAAAAAAGAAAAAATTCCTAATGCTGTAAACATACAGAGGCCATGTCAGCTGGTAGGCTATTATTATTAAAGGTTACAACTCAAATTAATAATGTGGTTTTTACCAGGCTAGCCCAGGGATCTCCAACCCTGCTCCTGGAGAGCTACTGTCCTGCAGACTTCAGTTCCAACTCTGTTCCCACATGCCTGTAATTATCAAGTAACCCTGAACAGCTTGATTAGCTGGTCCAGGTGTGTTTGATTGGGGTTGGAGCTAAATACTGCTGGATAGTATAGGATAGCTCTCCAGGAGCAGGGTTGGAAACCCCTGCATATAGCCTCATAACAATGTTACAATATTTTAATGATACAAGTAAAAATATAATAAATATTTAATATAGTGCACAGATATTTAGCAAAATACTATAAACAAATACTCTATTTGTCTAGCCAACTAACCTGCTGTTAAATGGCGTTCCTGAGGTAAATGTAGCGTTATGTGACATCCCAACATATTATCGGCCCAGATCCGGCCCACATCTGGTACACCTGGAATCCACACAGCCCAGATGTGGGCCGGATCTGGGCCGATAATATGTTACTGTCTGGGATTGTTCTCCAGCTATTTATTTGACTTCTTTCGCGGTTAAAAAACACGGATTGGTTGATATTATGTATGAGGCATTTCGGTAAGTTGTAATGTAGCCTAGTTTTCAACACACCTATTGTTCATTCGTGTTTATTTTATCATTAACTAGTAAAGAGTAGGCTAAGAGATGTTCTGATGTTCGGTTCACAACCACGATCTGTCACGTCACATTTACAAGCGCAAACGCTTTTGTTTGAATTTCGTAATAACATTGACAGATTCTGAGAGCTGTGAATTTGTTCCTACCAAAAGTAATCTGCTCTGTCTGTCGGTGTCAGTGTCTTTGCTTCGCGATTTTTTCTGTGCGTGAGAAAATGGATGTCTGACGAAGAGAGTTGGCAGCCCTGATCTCTCTGCTCAGTGTCAGATATCGTATACCCACAATATTCCGCACATAACAGGTAGACATTTTTCTGTACACCAGTTCAGTGTCCGTCTGCTCGGCATATCCATCTTCACCTGTTATAGCCTATATGTAGCCTAGAAATCTAGACGCACCCTAGCGGCAGCAAAAAATATTTTGCAGCAAAGTGTGGTCTAGCAACTCTCCGTTGACATTCGAGCTGGATAAGCCAAACTCTGGTCAGGCCAATCACATCGTGTATAGAGTTGGTGGGCGGGCTTAACATAATGACGGCAGAGTTCTGACGGTTCCCCCGCGTGATTTCCGTAGGTGATCTGCTACTTGAAAACAAAGAAGATGCTGCTGGCGAACAGCGGTCTTTCGAATCAGCTTTGGCCACTCTGGATGACTTGGAGTTAAGAGAACGTCACTTAAGTCACTCTTAAAAAAAGGAAGATGTGTTCGGAGTTTTGACGACCGGATACGGCAAAAGTTTAATATAGGACTATCAACTATCCGCTGGTGGGAAAACGCATGGGACTCAGCCACAGCCGTCCGTTGCTCTGGTTGGTTGTAGCGCTGTCCTATTGCGTGCAGAGGGAATTTGAAGGACAACTGTTTATCTCGCCCCTCGGATTGAGGTAGGCCAATTGTGAGTTCCCAGACCTAACATCTTGATAGGTCTGGCTTGCCGGGCTAGCCTATACGAGCTGCACACCGGAAAAAGACGTGACCATACGCGCCACAGTCTAAACTGAAACTGACTGGTCTTCTTTTTATTAGCGGTGTAGAAAATGGACAAACAGCTCTCAGAGAGAATGTGTTGTCATGTCCACACATGCCTTTATTTATGTCATAAAAACGCAGCATTTTGCGTCTTAATAATCGCATAGGCTTGACATCGCGCGATTGCGATATGATGAATCGAAGTTGGAAATTCCAGTATCGTGACAACACTATGCCTGCTTAGACACACAAAACACAGTAAATTAGCCATCACTGAAACTAATAAAATGTCACAGAACTTAATTTCACAGAAAAATAAAGTGTAGTTAGTGCATTTTGCCTTTGCACGGCAGTATAGAGGTCTGCTTTCTGAGTATATGAGCTATAAATCAGTGTTTAGGTGGAAAGTTTTTGCACAGCTTGTAGATACCACAGTGAGTCCTCAGGGATCTCCCACTGCTATGGTCCATGACTTCAGTGGGCTGCCGATTTTACATAAGGGTAAATAAACAACACTTGTCTGCTGATAAACAGACACTCGCTCCTTCTGGAGTCAGTTGTAGTCTGTGACAGTTGAAGTTACTCTTGCGCAACAAGGAACTGCGCAGACGGCTTTGGCAACAAAGGCAGTATTATGTTGAGAGGGTCAGAGAGGGCTGCAGTCATAGATAAAGAGGTAGTCAGATGCTCAGAGAGACCTGTGGCACAGTTTCTTTCAGATGACTGGAAATGAAAATAGTGCCATGAGGGCACGTGCACTGAATTTCAACTTCCCAGGATGTGTTAGAGGCCAAGCGGGGGTCATTCTTCACCTCTGTGTGAGGTGAGTTCAAACACAACAGAGGCTTTTATGGGGTTTCCATAACATTAAACTCTCAATCGGTCATTACACGACAAATAGCGCACAATGCTGGACCTGTGCCCACTGTCCCGGGAGATCTCAATAACCCTGGGAACATGCTGGGCTTACTCTTTCACAATAGTGCCTTCTTATTCATATGTGGAGAAATGTTCTAGTGCAAACATCTGCACTTGAATTTAGTTCCACTTGGGTGATTCAGTTAATTCATAATGAAGCATTACTAAGATCCTCCATCACACTTTCTTCCATGATTATATGTGTTTAAACTACGATCAGGTCTGCCATCCTCATATAAGTCTCTTTCATGATCAACAATGATCAATCATCTTTACATCAATGCGTCATTCCAGCCCTAATTATCTCTAATAATTTCACATTACCTAACCTAGACTAGGATTTTCTTCCCAGTTATCTGTAAGAAGGCAGTAAAAATTAATGGAATACCTGTTAAAATATGAAAACCTGTTAAAATACGAATGACAAAATGTTATCATAAAGCATGCGATTATGATTGCACAGCACTTTCTATATGTGCTTAGATTAGAATTATTAAGACAGTCATATTTCTACTTGTCCATCTAACCTGTTTTGCATCCATCTTCTTATGTATTCTCAATACAACAGTAATTCATGTTAAACACAATAACAGCATAATACAACATACTGTACATGTAGTTACATTGTCTATTTTTCCAATGCCAACACAAATCATTTTGACAGTGACATCTGCATGTCAACAAGCAACACACACAGTTGTAGTGTCCCCGAGTGAATGATTGTTTTTGAACAAATTGGTTGAGTGAATGAATCAATGACTGACTCATAATGATTCACTTGCCTCCTTCATTATGAATCTGTGTTTGTGAATGAATCAGTTGGGTGGATGACAGACATTTGTCACCACCCAATGACGCAACAAATGTAACACAAACTTGCCCACACACACCGACACAGACAGACACACACACACACACACACACACAACTGCAAAAAGAGTCTCTCTCTCACACACACACACACACACACTGGATCAGTGTTCACCGTCTAGGTCCCACTCCCCAGTGCCCAGCCAGAACCACCCAGACGTCGAGGATCGACGGCCTGAGCCCACCGCAGGTAGAGTGAAGGTGACCACCGCGAGCCAGCACCCACAAGAGCGACCGAGGTTCACATCGCCATGGAGTCCGAGCAGCGCGCACCTGACCAGGTGTGTGCCACCTAGTTATCACCGTCTTCCTTCAGTCCCTCTGTACCACCTCTGCCTCTTCTCAGTAGCGTGGTACCACCTGTCAGGAGCCATTTCTTCCTAGGCATGAGTAGCCAGAGGCTCTGCCTCCAGCCTCCCGGCATGGATGAAGAACCATCATCCCCTGCTCAAAGTCATCTCTTGGCTCACTTCACCTTCATCACCTCCTCCCGGTCATCAGTCCACCTCCAGAACCTCTTCCTGCCTGTTTGTGCCATCCCTTCGCCATTACCTCATCCTCTTCATCTCCTCTTCTCCACGGTGTGAGGTCGTGCCTACCAGGAGGGGGCGTTCTGTCACAATCACGTTTATTTGGACTCTTTGTTTGGACTCTCACCATCATTATCATCTTATGACCCATTGGATTTATTAAATATTACTTATTGCATTCATCTTCTTTGTGTGTTTATCCAACCCCGCGTGACAGATTTCCCCATTTGACCCCATAACTTAGGACCACACACGCACACGTATTTCTTTGTAAGTAATGCTGAAATATTGTGTTGTGAAATCTGTTGAGTCTGGTAAAGCAAATATCCTTCTTTGTCAGGAACCAGCAGTTCCTTTTATGCAGGTGAATGATTTAACTTTGAGTAACTAATAGGCAAACAATAGATTTCCTTTTTAAGCAACACTTTGCCATGTGGGCAGCCCTTATGTCAACAAATAGCCTAATTACGTTTAATGTGATTTGCTCCCAATTTTTTTTCCTATCGTTTCCTAATTTGCACATAAATGGGGGAAAGTGCAAAAGACATTATGGCCCTGAGCAGAGCACTAAAGCCCAGGGTGCATAAGGGGGACTGTTCCTGTTTGGACAGAAGATAACCAGAAGGTTTTGCTGACTCACTGGCCTTTATAACCATGATAAATGATGATAAAAATAAAGAAATAAAACTAAATAAGGTCTTACATAGTGTCCCATACACTCCCTCTCCCCCTGCATGAACATTACGCTTTCAAAACAGAAGAATTTGCCATGCACCTGAGCTGTAACTCTACACCACATGCATCTCCCTTCATCCTTTACTTCTCAATTACAGATTTGTTGAATAATTATAAGCTTTTATTGTGCTATCGACTTGCTTTAGAAGATATCTGATATCAGCGGGGCATTTGGAACAGGAGCTGTCTTACTTAGAAACAAATCATAAAGGCCCATTACAGACATTAGAGGGATTATGACCTCCTCATGTTTTACTGAAATTAATACAATGAAAGAAAAGAGCAATATGTGTGCGTCACATGAAAATCTATACTCTAATCTAACCCTATCATTCAGATTTAATTTGATGTCAATGGCTCCATCTTTGATAGATTTCTTGAAAACTAATTCAAAAGGATAAAACGTCAATATTGTTAAGTATTTATATGCCAAGCTCTCTCACCTCTATAGGCCAAACACAGTTATTCCGAAATCATGGAAAACCATTCTAAGATGAATTTTGTAAGACACACTTTTAAATAATGTGAGTATAATGCAACACATCTAAAATATTTGATTGTTGCTCTGCATCAAACCTTTTATTATGATTGTTGTTATCATTAGGTTCAATAAACAGAAGAATTATTTCCATAGACAACCATTTACAAGATATACATGAATTTTGGTTGCATAATCGTAAATAAAGTACAAATAATCTCTGTATGCTTTTCACTTTTTTCCCCATGAAATTGGTCTTTTACCATCTTAACTCATTAAACTATAAGTGAACTGTCACTTATGTCAGTAAGTCAACAGTCGTTTAACTAGTCTGAAGAAAGCAGACTCAGTGTAAACTCTGTAATCCTTTAGTTGTGAAATCACATAGCCTACTGCATTGTCAAATGCTGTATCTTCAAAGAGGAACAATGAATTGAGCTTTAAAGTGCCGCAAGTACAATAAAGAGATAAAGGTTCCCAAGTTCACTGAATTTCACTGAAAGTACAACCTATGCTTTAGATTATATATTTTGTAAGAACAACTGCTTCAGGTTTATTTAGGTAGTGCACAAGTATAAAATTAAAGTTCCTTATACTGTGGAGAAACTGGACTGTAGTTTGTCTCACGGTTATGCAAGACTCAAAATTAGTGTTCATCTAAGAAAAGTTTAATTATCAGAAATGGACCTGCTGGTTTTAGTGCAATAATTACATTTTTCTAGAGTAAAATTTTGTAGTCATTTAAATTTTCTTGTCAAATACATACAAGTGAACTACATCTCTCATTAATAGTTGCACACCAAAATGTTCGTCTTGCCCCATTCTAATTTGCCTTTGGTAACCAAACTTCTTTTTGAAAGTCTTCTCCTTTGCTCCTCAGTGCATGAAAGGGGAGGGAGGTCTTCATCTTATCCATGGGAGTTTCCCTTTGGTGCTAAAACGGTGGGATTCCTGGAATTGTATTCATTTTGAAACTTAACTGCCAACGTGACAGGTGTGCACATAGTATATGGGTAACGGCACATTTTGAAACCCTTTCTGTGTAAGCCTGACAGGATGTGAAGGGGTTCACAGTCTGGGAAAGTATTCTGTGCTGTCACTCTAGAACATATATGTTTCAAACATTACAGCATGTTACAGGAAACATGTCTTGTAAATGTTTGAGATGAAGCAGACAGCACAAGGCATCTTTCGTGATCAGTTCACCTTGTATCCCCTCTAATTTGAAGAGGCATCAAAAATCACTTCCTTGCTGGTCAAAGCTGTTCATTAGCCCCCCGAAAATACAATTTTACCATGCTCTTACATTTATAACATATTCTCTGTTCCATTTTAAATTGGTATGATGCTAATTTGATTCTGGCTAACACTTAAGAATACTGTTCTGTCATTTATGAACAAATACACAGGAGCAAATGTTTAACGCAATATGTGACCCTGGATCACAAAACCAGTCTTAAGTAGCACGGGTATATTTGTGGGAATAGCCAACAATACATTGTATGGGTCAAAATTATAAAATTTTCTTTTATGCCAAAAATCATTAGGATATTAAGTAAAGATCATGTTCCATGAAGATATTTTGTAAATTTCACACTGTAAATGTATAAAACTTTTATTTTTGTGAGTGACTGCAGCACAATCGCAAACATAAATGGAAAACTTTAAAGGCGATTTTTTCAATGTTTCGATTTTTTGCAGCCTCAGATTCCAGATTTTCAAATAGTTGTATCTCGGCCAATTATTGTCCTATCCTAACAAACCTAACAAACAAAAAAAGCTTATTTATTCAGGTTTCGTGTTGTAAGACTGGAAAAACTGTAAGGACTTTAAGAGAGGGCCACTCTCTGAGAAAACAAAGGAAATTAACATTTGAACTCCCCCTCATGCACTATTGAGTGGGGGAATACAGTAAATTTCCACTAAACTCAAGTTTTACATATCAAATAAGGTCTGGCTATATAAGTAAAATGCAACGAGAGCTCAGGGCGGTTTTCTGTATTCAGATTAGCCCGTGTGGTCTCGCGACTCTCAGCTCACGTAGCCATACAGTGTCGGGTAAATGATTTTCCTCTTTGTTCTAGAACATTTGATGGTTTGCATTGATTATCTTTCAATTGATTATGGAATTGTAATAATACATTTACCTGACATAATAAATTGTTATATTTGATTATTCTAACAGACTTTGACTTTATTTTCATTGGAGTTAAAAGGAATAGTCAAACATTAACGTATATTTAATGATGCACAGATATCATTGAAAAACCTTTTCATTTTATGGAGTCAGATGAAACGAGTTAATACATAAGATAAAATGTATTGCATTTAATTAAAAATCCCTCTGCCATGGGAAGAGACGGAACAGGCGTGAGACCTTCACCTCTAATCGAATAATTACAGTGTGATGTATAAATCCCAATTTCAAAAAAATGACCCATATGACTGGTTTTGTCATCCATGGTCACATATTAACATTCTATTTACTGCTTTTAACTAACAAGAAACTTTGATTACTCTGTGAGTAATAGCGTTTAGTTAAATTAACTTCCTCATCCAACTGAGCGCTATTACTTACTAATTCATTAATCCGAGTTTCTTGTTAGTTCATAGTAGTTTATAGCATTTTAATATTACGTTACTCATTTGTTCCTGTGTAGTTATTCATAAATGATGGAAGGTATTCTAAAATGTTACCTGAATCTGCTGTCAGTGGAGATACTTTGTTGGAAACCTTCACTTTGATATGGAAAATTCGCTATCCAATGTATATGAAATGAAGTGCAATCATAAACTAAAGTAATCCACAAACATGGCAGAGCACGATGTTACGTGGTTACCGATGGCTGATGAAAGCTAAATGCAATGTTATTTTCCTGACAATGCAGCATTGTTAGATTAGAAAGCAAAGTTGTTTGTGAGTTCAATGGAGAGAATCTGAAATCAAAACAAAGGATGAGTGTGGTGGTTGGGTTATGTAACTGTGATTATGGGGCATTAGAGTAATCTGCTCCACACTAGTGCAGACGGAGCAGCTGGTCGCCTGCTCACTCATAAGAGAGGAACAGCAGTCATGGTGTTACACTGACACAGATAGAAAAACACAAAGCTCAATTATACTGCCAATGTGCTCACCGGCTCAGTGCCACAACACTCTCTCTATATTTTCAATGTCACAGTGGTCACCACTTGCTGCATTGTCATTTATTGTGCAGTATCACATTAAAGTCTATGAAGTCCTGTGTGAGCAAGGCCCAGGATTAGGTCTGTCTCACTATCTCATTACGGCCCATGTTTAATGGCAGATGCTTAGGGTTTCCAGGTTAATGTCCATAATATATTGCTCACCCATGACCCTGTTTCCCTGTTTGCCCAGACAAATGTCTGTTACACACACACACACACACACACACACACACACACACACACACACACACACACACACACACACACACACACACACACACACACACACACACACACACACACACACACACACACACACACACACACACACACACACTCCATGTTGACTAACAACAGGATTTTATGGTCCCAAGTAAAAGAAACTGCCAACTTCAACTATGACAGCTGGACTTTATGAGTCTGAAAACTTCAGCTGTTCAGACCTGAAACCTCTAGGGAAAGGAGCTTCAATTACATGTTTTACATACAAGGGTTGATATTGCTAAACTGATGCTAACAATGCCAATGGGTCATAGGTTTGATAATGTATAGATTTATTATAAATAGGGATGCACCGATATTACGCTTCTGGCTGGTACCAATTAGCTGTTAATTATTTGATGTTATGGCAAATAACAAATAAATAGTCAATATTAAAATTCTGTACTATTTTGCTCAATGCAATTAAAAATAAAACCCTAAAATGTGTCATTTTGAATTTCAACATTTAAAATATAATAATGCACAGCACGAAAATGGATATTCATTTTTTCTTATTTGCTAAAGATTACATGACAAAAAGTTAGATTACAACAATAGTAAAAATTTGCACATTTACTGTGTAAGATATTTCAAATAAATGTTGTTCTTTTGAACTTTCTATTCATCAAATAATCCTGATTAAAATATATCATATTATGTTTCATATTAGGCAGCAACTGTTCTCAACATTCATAATAAGAAAATTTCTTGAATGATTCCTGAAGGATCATGACTGAAAATGGCTGCTGAAAATTTAGTCTTACCATCACAGGAAAAACTAAAAGGAATAATAAAATAGAAAACAGAATATTACTGAGCATAAGAGACTTCTTTCAAAAAAACATCAAACATGTATTCAGACACAGTTAACTTTAACTGATAATCCCAAATATCAAACCATGCACAATGAAATATCCAATATCAACCGATACCAATACATAAAAAAAAAAAAATTGTTATGATACCGATACATTGTCCTCTCTAATCATATGTGTCTGCCATAATTGTGTTTGAAACAATATTCATAAACTATATGCCTGTTGGTTGCTGTTCCAGCTGCTTGGCAAAACTACCTGACCCAGTTTCAGGTTGCTGTTCACTGGCAGGATGGATTTATCCTCTCGGCTCCACTTCACATGTCCGGGAGTGCTGATAACAGCTGGAAAAAGAAATCCGGCTCTTCCAATAACATGGAACGTCAGCACGGTGGGTGTCTGGTGCCGTTTGGATGGAAGAATGGCAGAACCACTGTTACAGGCCAGATAAAACCAGACTTTGAGTGTGACAATGGGGGAAAAGTGTAACACCCCTTTAACTCCTGCTATCATAACAATAGTATTAGTTATAAATGAAATGAATACCAATACGAAGCCCAGTGAAGCGCTTAATTACTTCTTTGTCGAGCAAAGAGTGACAGCAACAAATATCTGTTAGTCAGCAGAGACAGATACAGTATCAGGTTATCCACATTCAGACAGATCAAGTAAAGTCAACTGTGTGTGGTGGTAATGAGGAAAGAATGGAGTTTAAGCCATTAAGCAGGGCTGACCTCAAGGCTAGAGTTCAAAGAGCTTTCTTTTGGCAGCTGTGGGAGTTAAAAGGAGTTGAGGATCAAATGTGAGCAAAGCAGTCAAAAAGTAAGTCTCGGAAATGAACCGCTGCTACTTCCTCGAAGCAGTGAAATGCGATATACTGCAATAGGCTTCTTTAAAAATGTGCTGAATAAAAGTTAAACTGTCAGTGTGCGTGGTGAGCTTTTGGGATAACATTTTCATTTGCATTTAATGTGGAAGGTGCAGTCTGTGCCAAATCATTTGATATAATGCAAATATTTTGAATTCATAATGAGACTCTAGTTGATGCATTACGTTTCTGAAAAAAGTTTCTGCCATTTTCATAAAAGTACTGTGACTTAATGGTACTAATTTTCATGAAACACAATAAGCATCTGGACATTTAAGTCATATGACATATGAATGTCATTGATTTAGATAAACTATAAAACTATTTTTAAAGACAGCACAAGAAAATGTTCCAAACTTAATATTTCACAAAAAAATTTGTTAGTTTTAAAATCATTATTTTATTTAATAGATTATTAATAATAAAATGACTAAGGAAAGTGATGTTAGAGGTTGGAAAAGCTTTTGTATAGCCTTTGTCTGCAGATGCCATTTGGTTTAATATATTTTGGCGCCACAGTAAATGTCCTTGAACTGCACTTTACAACTGCATTTTAGTACTTTTATGCTAATAGGCAAAATGTAAAAGCTGTACAGAGCATTGGCATACTTGTACTATATAAGATCATGGCAGATCTACCAGACCATATATGGCATTTCCTTCCTTAGTAAATGTTGTAGCAGTGCCAGGCATATAGCAGGCTCTGAATGTGTGCCAAGAGAAAGCAGGAAATCACTCATATATCTTTAAGATAAGAAGGGTACACAAAGAACAAAGCGCTGTTGTCACGGCTGTTTCCTGCGTGTGCTCTCCGCCATTGCTGTCTAATATCGTTATCTTCTGTTGTCAAGTACACATTATCAGACAGGTTTACTCAACTGGGCTGTGAAATCGCATTTATGTCACACTTGCGTGTGATTCTATTGAATCTGCACATCTGCATCCAGGTCATAAATTATCTTCAAATGTGCCGAGTGAGTCAAATATTGTTTTTTTGTGGATTTTTTTACCTTTATTTTTATGAGGCAAAATAAAAAAAGTATAGGCTATATAAGCATATCAGCACATGCCCACGCATGCCGCTCTTCTAACATTCATCCAAACTATGTTCCTTCAAGATAAGGAACCAAGTAGCGATACAATACTTGTGAAAGATATTTACAACCATGCCGTGCAGTAAACAATGGGGTAGAACAATAAAAGACCCTTGAGGAACTTGAATTGCATGTAATCAAATATACGTCACATTGTGGATGTTGAAGATCAAAATGATCTGGGAGGCAAAAAGCTGACCAATGGAGAATAACTCAAACCAAACCACTATAACGACAAAGAAGCCTTGTGACCACACTTCTTGTGAACTCATGGTTTTTTGTAGCTCCAGCTACTGTGTGCCACATGTTTCTTTATCCTCATGTGGTCAGCCCTCATGAAGACCACCCGCCAGTCATCTAATCCATAATTGTTTGCAGGTTCTGCTCTGAAAGCTTTATTCATTATGACCCCCGTCAGAGTTACCCAGCACCGCCATCACTGGTTCTGGTGTGTGTGATCTACAGCTATCAGATGTGCTGTTGTATTATACATTTCCAAGCTGCAGTTATTGTGTAAACCTAAATCATGACTTAGCAAAATAATTTTTCTGTCACACAGGAGTTAAATAGACTCAAGGCTCCTTTGTTTTTCACAAAAATAGAAATAGGGAATATAAAAACCTGGCAGTTGGTCAACGTGTCCCTTTATAATGGTTACGACAGAAGTAGGTGTCTCCCATAATTGCTCCAAAGACGACCATCCCGCATCGAGTGTAATGTACTCTGACATTGTCAGCAGCACAGCATGACCGCTGCCAAGGTACAATGGCTCAGAGCATAGTGAATTTCATTTCGTTTAGAGTGAATTAGCCCCCCCATCCTTGCGTGACCACAGGGTGCTCTATAACCAAAGAGCACAGGTAATACCGAACCACCAGGTTTCTGGAAAACAGAGGTCGTTGAATTAATGTGCTGGGACAGATAGGGGACAAGACAACAGAGAATGACTGACTCATCACAATTACTGCCCTTACTATTTTCTCTTTTTATTGGTAGATTAAAAGATGGACAGATGGGTGAATAAAGGTCGTTTTCTGTTGTTTCCTTTTATTTTTTTTGTCTCAAAACGAAGACATACAAGAAACGTTTTGTCTCATGCTGTGACTTCACAGACGCTACAACATTTACAGCGGCAAAAAAATGGATTCTACAGACGTCTGGGTGATGAATAAGTCAGTGCTGTGAAATTAAAAATGCATAAGTTCATCTGAAGTTTACTGGAACTGTCTAGTCAGCAGGGATTAGGGCTATAGGGTTTAAGGCAAAGGTACTTATAAATCCTTATGCTTTTTATAATCATAATCTTAAGGGTTTGCAAAATCACATTTTACTGAAAGTACATGCAAGCATATTTACTGAAGCATGCACAATATGGCATTTGTGTGGCATATGGCAAATAGGAGCTCTGTGACTTGACTGTGACACTTGACTGAAACCATATTCTGGCCCGACACAAAAACTTCACTCACTTTAATTAAAGAGGAGTAGATAAAGCAATCAGATACCCCAGTCAGCACTTTTCACTCTGTGCCGACACCTATTGTAAGGCTGCTGCCATTATGGGTATTAAATAGCTGTGCTGCTCTTGATGCAGTTTCATTAAACTGTAAAACAAATGCACAGGGGTTCAGACAGCTAATCTGTTTGGTGGCACAATGCTGAAAACTATCTTTGTAGTCAGAGAGATTTAAGCTCACACAAAAGTGCAGTAAAGACTGAGACAGTATCTGAATGAGAGTATTTATTAGACTTTTTCAATAGGACATATTCACTTTCAAGCAGCTTTCCAAACATAAAATATTGTTAATATAAATGGTAAAATATAAAATCTCTCTAGAAATGCAAGAAAATGTAGAAATGTACACTAAGAAACTTTTTCTCTCAAAATTAACCAAATTTAAATAATGAGGAAATACATCATCAATTCTTCTTCCAAAACGTGTTTTTTGTTTTACCCTGATTCACCATGGTAAGCCTATGGAGGGTATGCATTGACATCACTTTCCCAATCAATCGCACAGCTCTTTTCCATTTAAGATGTGTTTTGTGTGTTTATATCGACATTCACGCTGAACACCATCAGTCTTTTTGCACTAAATGCAGTGACTCCCACTTACCGTGACCTCATGTGCGAAGCCTCTATTATAAGATGTGTTCGACGGTGCTGATCGATCGGTGTATGAGCTCAAATAACCCAAGAGCGATTAGAGAGCATATGGCTCAGTATGCTTTCACTGTACTTTGATGTCATACAAATGTTGGCAAAAAGAGAAAGCGTCTCGTAATAAAATGACAATCAACATTGAGAATCAACATTGGCTTGGCTTTTCAGAGACGGTGAGAAATGACGGACTTGTGTAAAAGTGATGCAGAGACGGCGGTTTCATTACTCAACAGGTGCTTCAAGTATTTTATTGAACAGATAAATCCTCATGTGTAGCTCTCTAACAGAGTACATTGTAAAGCATTATCTATTGTGAAGGGTCATTTCATTATGGGTTGTGGTAGTGATGTGCTGAAATTTATTTTCAAGGAAGTACCGCTTCTATTAATGGTATAGCTACAGTAACATCTTCAGATAGTCTGCTTGAGATCCTTTCCATCTGAACTGGTTATATCTCTTTAGCCTAGTAGTGAATATTTTATGATCAGTAGGAGAATCATATTGATCCACATAGTCACGCAGAGCTGAAGCACAACCAAAACAATGTTTTTCCACAAAATGCAGTTTTGTTTTTTAACCGCTAGAAAAGGCCAAAAGTTAGGTAGTGTACCAAATATTAAACTCCTTTTTTGTCAATGTGAGGGCTCAAAAATGTGAGGCAATCGGGCCTCGACTCTATTTGTACTTTAATTTAACTTAATTTGCATAACTTAAAAATTTAATTTGTGCACACAACTGTGACCAGCAGGTAAATGTTAACCATTTTAACTGAACAGTTAATGGCCCTACTAACTCTTCCCATCCAATAAGAACACACAGTTTGTAATTTCTCTGTGGTGGGTACTGAAGCCTGCCCTTGGCAGTGACTAATAAGCTCCTTCTCACCTCCAGTTCACACTGAAAAACTAAGAAAACTTATACATGACCCAACAAATGTAGTGTGGTCCAAGTAATGATGCTGTGATGATTGTTGTTCATGGTGATGATTTACTTTCCTCCAGTTCTCATTTTGACAAGCTTCATTATTTGCCACAAAAGGTGTTGCAATATGTGACACATAATCTGTGAGAAATGTCATAGGTATTTGTTTAATTGATCACTCTTCTATTTCTAAAGGATGAGTGTGACAAACCCACAATTGAGTATGTGGTAAGATTTCGGCTGTCAATAAAGGCGTGGCAACGCTGTTTGGAGTTGGGAAGTTGGCAAATTTCTTTAAATGACTGACTTCCATTTAGAACAATTAAAGTAAAGGATGAAATGGAGAATGGTTTGACAAAGAGTTGCAAAATTCACCTCCTCTGAACAAAATGCTTTGCATTTTAAAGGGACAATTTACACAAAATGGGTGTGTTCCAAACTTGTATGCATTTATTTAATTTTTTTTATCTGTTAAATTTTAATTCTGGTAATTTGTATCTAAAAAAATGTTTTTGTCCATACAATCAAAGTCAGTGTTCAAACAAATTTCCATTTGGGAACAATAAAGTATACTTTGACTTAAAAAAATAAAAAATAAACTTTGATTTTGAAGTAAATGGCCTTCATCTGGACAAATACATTCTGAATAGCTATCTTTCCATTCAAAGTTGATAATTTAAACTTATGCACAAAATTGGAATATCGCATACAACATTTGTGAATAAAGTGAATTTAGTGAATTTAGTTAATTTTGTGAATAAAGTGTAAAGTTTCCATTACATGATTTCAAGAGAAGAAAATTGTCACTTGCTGGGAAATTGGCGGATAATATCTGTAATAAAAATGGATGTTGCTGCAATCGATGAGGCCACTGTGTCTCTTTTTTCCAACTTCATAAATGACTTGTGTCTCAGAGCACACAGAAAAAAAAGTACTGAGACACTTCTGGAGGTCATTATACCAAATAATTTTGACCACAGACTTTGGCTCATGCATTTCAGAATGATCAAACCAACATTTGAGATGCTGTGCAATGAAATCGGCCCGCTAGTTAGTCACGCAAGTTTTTCATTGTGCAGCGAGAGATTTGTTCACTAAATGTGTATCCATCGTAGTTGTATCATAAATGTATCAGCCTCAATTGAGCACATTCGTTATGCACATCTCTAGAATTTATGCGCATCTTGGCATTTTCATCCAGCGCTTTTTATGCGATATCAAGTCGCATATAAAGCTTCAAGGTACTTCAAAACAATTACGAGAGAGAGAGAGAGAGAGAGAGAGAGAGAGAGAGAGAGAGAGAGAGAGCGAGAGAGAGAGAGAGAGAGAGAGAGAGAGAGAGAGAGAGAGAGAGGGATAGGTTGATAATTATTTAATATATTAATGCATCATTTTAAAGCAGTACCTCAAGAGAATTTCCAGAGCTGGCCACAATAGAGGGCACTTATTTCCTTTAATAATTTGGCAGTCTCTTAAGTGCACTTCCTGCTGTGTTTAGCATCTCTCCGTTCAATGTCCCGTCCTCAGCTCCTGTGGCCTGGGCTGAGCTCACTACACTGTGTGGTCCAAGGTTACAAATATGATTTACAGCAACCAGTGAGAGGAGCCTCCTTCTTAGAAAGTGGGGAACACATACTGCATCCATGTGAGAGCAGGAATGTTCTGCAGCCATTAGTGTGCTTGCTGTTTATCTGAAGCAGCGGTATGAGCGTGTGAGACTGTGGAACGCAGGAAAATATGCATCATGAATACTAGCTCACAAGGGAGCTGTGTTACATGTTTAATTGCACTAAGGTTGTGTTTACAGTGTAGATATTTGTTAGTATGACTGAATCTGGTACAGTGTTCGATGTGTCCAATATTTTAAGCACTTCACACAGGATAGTTAAAAGTATCTCTTTCTGTGAAGCGTCAAGCCTGGGAGATTATTGGAAATGAATGTGTTTCCCAGTTCTTGGAAGCAGAAATATCCATGGAGACTTCTGGTCAGCGCACCTTGTTGATTTATGAGGAAGTCCTGAGGGGAGTTTCACTCTGTCAACAGCACAGCTCATTATACATATTCACGCATCACAAACAAGACCTCCAATATTTCAGAAAGCCTCAGACAAATACCATCTCTCACTGAGGTAGAGCAGCATTCATTCTGCAATGCTAGAAATTAACAGTTAAAGTGTGATAGACAAAACTTGAAATGCCAACACACAGTTGTACTAATTTGAAAATAACAAAATATAATGACATCATTTGACTTTGATTGTATAAAAATGTATAACTTTTTATATATTTTTTTCTACAACAAACATGGTTATGTAAACGGTGTGGTTTTATGCTTAGCTTTAGGTTTTGGTCATACGTTTTTTTTTTCTGTACTCTTTCGTCATCTCGTACAAATTATCATGACTTATCACGAGAATTGGTGTATAATTGTAGGTGTCTTGCAATGACATACAGACATCTTAATGTGACTTAAGGGTCAAAAAGTGTAAAAATACTACAACTAGCACAGCGGTTCTCCTACGAATTTAATATAGCTATACAGTAGTAACAATAACTCAAGTAACCATAGTAATTTGTCATGGCAACATGGGTTATCAAAGTCATCACTGATGACTGATCAAAGCAACAATGCCTCAATCCAACCGTAGCACTTTCAGTCAAGAGCTTCATTTACATCAGCCAATCATTATTAGCTCTTCAAAAGCGAAGAGGATCAGGAAATGATCTCTTGCATTCTTGGTTGCATCCGTGGAAGCCTGTTAGCAATTAATTTCAGCCAGAGCCTGACATATAAAAGTAAAGTTTAGTGAATATTTAAATTAAATATGCGAATAACACTAATGTGTTTAAGGTTATACATTTTTAAAAAGCAAAGTGGAAATGCATGTAGAATTAGCTGCTCAAAAAGTAGCTGAGCCATGCTTCTGTCACATTAGATGGTGACCAGTGACCTCGTCTAAGCACATTCATGCACTCAATGTTTTTTTTCCCCATAATTACTGCTAATCACTTCACCTCTGACCCCCATAATTGCTTCCTATCAATGCCAACTGTTGACATTCTTAAAATAGAGGATCAAAATGGGGTTTGGTGAGGGCTGAAACAGCCAGGCTTCCATTGACCCAATACAACACACCCAAAGACCAACAATTACACTATTACCCTTAGACAACGGCTATTGATTCAAAGAGTATATGCCTCTAAAAAAGACTGCATTCAGTGAAATCTATGGTGTTTGAGGGATAAGAGAGAGAGAGAGAGAGAGGCCATGTTATATGGGATAATAAAATATTAGCCACTATCAATTCAATGCTTAAATGGATGGTTAATTTCTGTATTGTGCTGGGAAATCCTTATCTCTTAAAGTCATGGAAAATATGAAACTGAAACTTTTTTTTTAAATGCAACAAATTTCTTACTTCAGAAAGAAGTGTGTTAAAAGATGAGTAGTTTAAGCAAACTATTTATTTTCCGGATGAATACCCTGGTTTCCCGCTGAACAACCAACTGACTTTGTAAAAAAGTAATTTATTTTTCTCAAGTAAAAATAGTTAATTATAAGAAAATAATACACTGTAAGTGTAAAAAAGGAATATACTGTAAGTAAAAAGAAAAATCTCTAGTCCTCATTCACAAAAATGGTGTTCTTTGGACGAAGGAATGTCCTATTTTCAACAACAGGAAGCTGAGAAAATTATGACAGAATGCTCATTTTTCCTTTAATTGCAGGTCCTAATGTCTCTTCAACACTGTTGCTTTCACAAGCAGGTTTTCAGCTTCAGTTCCCAGTTCCCATAGGAATCATACCAACACACAGCGGATATAGAGTTTTACAACATCAATCAGAAGCTTATGGAATCATTACACAAAGGTAATGTGCTGCTCATTATTTATTAACAGTGGTCAGGGCAGAGTTAAACTATCCCATGGTTTTCCAGACCAGCTTGTTAATTGTAATTCCCACAGGGACTATTTCACATGTGTACAGTGGAACTCAAGACACGTACAGTTCAACCAGCGCAGACAAACATTTTAAAATAAATACTGGTTCTGCAATAGGCCTATAATATAAAATCATACAAAATGAATAAAAGTGTTCTTTAATACAACAATAACACATCAACTATATTCAAATAAAAAGAAATGGCACATCAAAGATAGTTTTAACAGTTTTTTTCAGTTGACCTTGATTCCCCTCCAAACACCGACCTCTTGGCAGAATCCAGAGGAATCCTGACGGCCCCTAATTAAACTGGGAACTTTATTTTTAGAAGTGTGGCCTCGATACAGCTGTTCCCTTTTATTGAGTAGCAGTGGTGGAGGCTGAAGTTGTCTTTAGGTACCCTCACTGTGGTGCACACAGACAAAGTGAGCCCTGTCTTTGGTTGGCTAAATGGCGTCTCTTCGGATACCGGATTGCACAATGAAACCAGAAGCCCCAGGCACGAAGCCTGAGCCACTGAAGTGGTCAGAGAGGAGACTCCTAAAAATATCCCTCAGTCTCTTACTCTCTCTCTCTTCCTCTGTCTCTCCTTCTCCTCTTTTGATTCCACTTTTCACCATCATGACGACTTCTTATTCTACATCATTCCCTCTTCTGGTTTACAAATAACAAAATGTGTCACAAATTGCTCATTCTGCAGAAGTAAGCAGCCGAAGGGAATTAGTTGGTGCTGAGTGTGTCAGAGGCCTCAACCAAACATGACAATTCTGTCATTATTTATTAACCCTCATGACATGTAAAACCCTTAAGGCTTTATTTTGTTCTGTGTAACATAAAATGAGTATTGGCAAGATTATTAAAATTCTCCTTTTTTTGTTCAACAAGGGTGAGTAATATACTTTATAAACAACTATACAGTATATAGTAGGATGAACTATCCCTTTAATGGGAGAGCCTGTCGTGCCCTTTCACCCTCTTTTCTGTTTAGTGTTAGTGGATATGAAACATACAGTACACAGCTGTAAGATTTCAGATTGCATCACATGCCCCAACTTGCACACGTCACAAGCACACTTTATATTGATAGTCCAATTTGAACATTTTACTAACTATAAGTAAATTATAGTAGCAACTACATGTCGACCAGTCACTAGAATATTAGTAGACTGCTTAATATCTGCTAAGACTTTATGTTGATGGTCTCCTACAGATATTCCACCGACTATAACGTCAACTTGGAATTGTAAGGTTCTGACATCTGACAAGGTTCTTATTCTGTGACTTATTTAGATTGTGTGATGTTTTAAAAAAAAAAAAAGTTATTTACATTTTGGGACTTTTTATTTAGAAAACAAAATGGTTTTATACAAAGTCGAATTGAATGCAATATCTCAAAACCGCTCAGAACGCAGATAAAACCTTATAATTCAAAGGTGGCGATAAGTAACTTTAAAAAGTACATGAACTTATTCCCTAATCCTATCATAAAAGTCTACTAATAGTGTAATGATAGTTAGTTGACATGCTGTTGCAAATATTACTAATAGTCTTATAGTCGGTAGAATGTCTAAAGTGGACTAGTAAATTGTAGCCAATGCTTGTACAAGCACACTATTGGAAAGGAAGAAAGAAAGGTATTTCTGACCCCACAGGCAATTCCTTCACAGGGTCTGGACAGGACATGGCGACTTTTGTTAACGGCCTTGTTAGTGTCATGACAGGAGAGAGACTTTGGTAACCTAATAACAGCTTGGAAAAATTCAATTTTTATGACAATGTGCAGCAATGACCTGAAAAAGCCCATGGCATTGTGTAAATCATGAGCATATCAGTCAGGTATTCACAGCTGTGCTGATATTCAGTAATATGGCATGATTCTAAAAATCAGTTACATGAGTAAGGTGACCGTTTATGGGTCAGTACAATTTTTCTATCAAAAGTCACACTAAAGACTTTTAAATTGTAACCAAAGATTTCTATATCAAATTAAAGCTGTTATTTAGAATGGTCTATTCAGTCTTCCTATTCCTGAAAAGTCAGTTAACACAATTATTATAGCAATTACAGCATTTGATTCTAAAAAAATTTAAATAGCAATTTGTAACATTATAAATTTCATGTCTGTAATTTTTAATAATAAAATAATATTTCAATTTAAAGCAACATTGGTGGAAAAAAAGATAATTTTCTTTCAAAAACATGAACATTTCATAATTGTCCATCTTTTTTTTTCACTGAGCTTTTTGAAATGCATTATAGGATTGAATCAGTCAAAAAAGAAACATCCTTTGCTTTAGCAGTGTGTAATGTTTTAAAACACTAGCTACATAGGCAGCTCACAAAGGTTTTGGACCAGAGCCTTCATCACCTCAAGAATCTCATGACTAATGAGACAGATAAGAAGATGAGCACAGATTCTCAGATCTCCTTGCGATCCATATTTAAACCACAATACCTCTGCGCATTCAGCGTGAACTCCCGTATATCACTACTAACATTTGGAGACCTCACAACTCCTGATTTATAATCTCTTTTATAAATTACACACTCTCACATGTCTGTACATTTAAGCCTTTACAGCCCCGGATGCTATAAAAACCTCCATTGTCCCCACATTTCCTTTGTTGTTGTAGCGTCTGGAGGCATTTTGAGGAGATGTATGGAAAGCCTGACTGAGCCAATGCTGACATTAAGCCTGAAAGAACACTCTGTGTCCAGGCAGAACAGAGGACACACACACACGCACACACAGGCATCTAACACACTCACACAAATTAGCGAGCCAGAGTCGGCTTCCCATCTGATGCATAATTACAATAGTCACTGCAGTTGTCTGGGCACAAGTTCAACTCCTCCTCAAAGAGACAAGATAGTTAACAGCTAGCATTTGTGTGGCAGTGAAGACTGATATAAAAGCTGACCAACCACTAATTACGACACCTTGATTTGAACCCTTCCGTGCGTAAAAATAAAATGGAGATTTGACCATTATGGGTGACAACTGTATAACACTTAACAGTGCTTGTTTTTTGTGGTTTTATGGCTGAACTCCAACCATCTGCAATCAATGAAAACATCCTACCAAGAAGTGCATTATTCAAAACCAACCACATCATTTAGACTTTAGAGGCCCCTAAACAATGCTCATTTAGTGTCGAGGGTGGTGCTATGTCTCATGCTGGTTCTCATTAGACTTTACTGTGGAGTGAATGGATGCTTCAGTCTGTCTCCTTCAGTTAAGCCCACTGATGAGAGGCTGGGGTTGCTTCTATTTTAGAGAACGAATGATCTGTAATTTTGGAGTCTTTCTGAATCGCTGAACCATAACCTCATGAGTTCATGAATTAGAACTTGGTAAACTCATAGTGCATATTTGGCTAGATTGAGGCTAATGAAATGCAATGTATTGAAAAAACGCACTATATGTATGAATAACATTGCATTGCATAACAAAATATCAAACCACGTGGCATTTTAAATAAATACCGAAAAAAAGAAAATTTATTTGAAAAAAGGTTTGAAATTTTCATACTATATAAATAATATAAACAAAACGGGAACGTAGAAAAATGGATTCAAAGTTTTAAATTGATTTGACTTTTTCAAACACACACTTTTCTGAATGTGAGTACAGTTGAACCAAACTACTGTAGTTTGTCTCAGGAGGACAAATCATAGTTTAAAATGTATTTCACTCAAAAATGAAACATCTGTCATCATTTACTCACTCTCATGTCATTCCAAAACTTTATGACTTTCTTTTTTCTGTGTAACGATGAAAAAAAAAATGTTTGCCCATAAAATGAAAGTCAATGGTGTTTAATGTTGTTTTGAAGCCAATTGACTTTTCATTTTTTTTAATGGACCGAAACAGCTGAAATATTATGTCATACAGGGTTGGAACAACAGCTTAGGCCCCGTCCACACTACTGCGTTTTCGTTTAAAAACGGAGAATTAAAATGAAAACGATCTCCGTCCACACCAGCGTTTTAGCTGCGTATTAGAATTGATCTCCGTCCACATTAAAACGACTGAAAACTCGGATCACGTGACCATTCTCCAACACTGTGCATGCGCGTGCCGGTGTAAACAGGAAACGGATGGACTATTCCTCAGATTTGATGAGGAAGCAAGTAACGTTAGCTACCTCTGCAATGATTAGAAAATGTCGAAGACCAGAGATTTCTTTTCATGGACCGCCGCTGCACACGGGAATTGCCATAGATCGCTCGAATAATAGTTTGCCTCCGGCGCATGTAGGCAGTTATAGCATTGTAAAATGCAGAATTTGCTTGCACAACAGCTGCTAACAAAGACATCAAAGTCAGTAACGCTTGTAATTCGTTATCCATGTTGCACTCACTAACATCAGCTACGTAGTCCAGGATGTTTTTGTTTGTTTTCTTCCGGTGACGGGACATGTGATGGGTGGCTGACGAATCAGGGAAGGATACGTCATGGGTGATGACACCCAATCATAGAGCCGAGCGTGACCTTCTACGTCATCGTTTCTAAACTCCTCCGTTTTGTCCCGTCTACACTAAAACGCCCTCCGGAGATTCAAAACGAAAAACGGAGCTGCAGCGTTTCTAAACTTCTCCGTTTTGGGTCTTCGTTTTTCCCGTTTTAGTGTGGACGGGAGGTGCAAACGTAGCAAAAGGTCTCCGTTTTTAAACGAAAACGCAGTAGTGTGGACGGGGCCTTAGTAAATGATGACATAATTTTAATTTAGAATGAAATACCCCTATAAGTGTCCAAAACTTTTCAAATACTTTTTTGGGTCACTGTATACCAAAGGCCATCCTGACCAAAAAAAAAAAAAAGGGTAAATAAAGAGACTATTAATACAGGAACAACAGAACAGCAAATTCAACCAAAACTGCAAAGTATCCAATTACACCCCATAATGGGACATGCACAATGTGAGTGACAAAGCCTCTTGGAGAGACGCCGTTGTGTACACAGAGCCTGACAGCACATGTGAAAGGATTTGAACCTCACCTCACCTCCTTCTCCGGCCTTCTATAGGATGCAGCGCCAAAAATATTTCTGTCCTAAAATACGCTGTAGTAGGGCTCTGATCCATGAAAGCAGCAAAAAACACTCTTGGTTTTCACAGATTTACATAAAGGAGTATGAATGATGAATAACGGCAGTTGGAACCTCGCCTGGGAAAGACCTTATGGATTTTTCAGCTCTTTCCCTCCGGCATACTGAGACCCACCGCTTTTGTTGAATCTGCTCTGAGATCTGAGCACTTTAACAGCCATTTGTCACTGGCACAGGTAATTCAGAGTTAGGCACACCCTGGGTAAACCTCCACGGGCTGCCATGATGGGACTTGTTTGCACGTAACAAACAACATTGCCTTTCCCAGCCTCAGCTCGACACAATATTTTAAATGGCAAAGTGCTGAGTAGGCAGTACCATACGCATTATAGTGCCAAGAGGCAGCATTCTTTCCAATCAGCCTCATTCATGTGAAACAACTGCAGGGATGCACTGGTGACATATAACACTGTATGAATGTAATGAATGCTCTTCATGGAGCAGGTCTATGCATGAATATGATGGGACACTGGAACTCCGCCAGTGCAAATACTCTCAGTAACTGATGTAGTTGGCATGCACTCTTTTTTTCCACAGTAATACGAATGGTAAGCGGTTAATCTTAGTCACGACTCACGCACAATGCAGTGACGGATGATTTACTTTTTTTCATAAGAGTGTATATAGAAAAGTGCTTTCTGAGCACATTGGAATCATTGTGTAAAATGTCTTCAGAAAGCAACCGAAGAGTTGAGTCTTATCAGATAGCTGGCAATTTAAAGATCAATGGCATGTTTCTCCAGAGACACTTTAATATTGTGTCAAAGAAAGGCTTGCATGAACAGACTTGCAATAAATACAGCATGTAGTAAAGTTTATCATTATATTCACACTGTGCTTCATGACATCAGTTTTTTACTTCAGCAAATTGTTGTATGATATTGATTAATTACTGTCTTCATACAGCAGTTCTATAAACCAGAAGTAAATATTGAGAAACATACTATTATTTACTAAGGGTAAAGCATTTATAAACTTACAAATGATTTTGAACTTTTGAACTTCCCATTCATCAAAGAATCCTGACAAATTAAAAAAACGTTTCACGGTTCCCACAGAAATATTAAGCATTTCTGTTTTCAACATTCAGAATAATAAGAAATGTTATCTGAGCATTTAAGAATGATTTCTGAAGGATAATGTGACACTGGAGACTGGTCTAATGATGCTGAAAATTCAGCTTTGGCCTCACAGGAATAAATTACAGTCATGGTCAGAATTAATGGCACCCCTGGTAAATATGATCAAAACTTGCTGTAAAAAATAAGTTTGCATCATTTATCCTTTTGATCTTTCATTCAAAAAATTGCCAAAAATCTGACCTTTCATTGAAGTAACATAATTGAAAGTGGGGGGGAAATCACATGAAATAAATGTTTTTCTCCAAAACACGTTGGCTACATTGGTACCCCTAGAATTTTTTACGAGTAAAATATCTCTGAAGTATATTCCCATTAATGTTTACCTTTTTTTAGCATACCAGGGTGACTATAGGAACATGAAACTGTCTAGCTATGACTTCTTGTTTCACAGGAGTTTAAATCTGAGGAAACACAAAGGCCAAATTCCTTTATTCATCCATCACAATGAGTAAAACCAAAGAATATAGTTCTGATGTGCATCAAAAGATTGTTGAGCATCACAAAATAGAAAGTGGCTGTAAGAAAATAGCTAAAGAATTGAAACTCCCCATTTTGACCATCAGGGCAATAACTAAGAAGTTACAATCAACTAAAGATGTTATGAATCTGCCAGGAAGAGGACGTGTGTCTATATTGCCTTAATGCATGGTGAGGAGGAGAGTTTGAGTGGCCAGAGACTCTTCAAGGATCACAGATGGAGAATTGCCGAGATTACTTGAGTCTTGGGGTCAGAAAGCCAATTTAAAAAAAAAAACCAAACAACCCCTATACATCACCACATGTTGTTTGGGAGGGTTTCAAGAAAAATCCTCCTCGCTCGACCAAAAACAAACTCCGGCATATTCAGTTGTCAGAATGACTGGAACTTCAAACGGCACAGGGTTCTGTGGACAGATGAAACTAAAAAAAAAAGAGCTTTTTTTTATCACACTAGATGGTTTTGGTGCACACAAGAATAAAAAGTACCCCATGTGTACAATTTTATGTACCGTTGGATCTTTAATGTTGTGGGCATATTTTTCTGCTGGAGGTCCTGGACTTCTTGTTCAGATACATGGCATCGTGGATTCTATCAAATATCAACATATAAAAAATCTAAACCTGATGGCTTCTGCTAGAAATCTTATAATGGGCCATGTTTGGATCTTCCATCTGGACAACGATCCAAAACAAATATCAAAATCAACACAAAAATGTGTTACAGAGCACAAAATGAAGCTTCTGCCATGACCGTCCCAGTTCCCTGACCTGATGAGTTGAGTGAACTGAAGAGGAGAAGCACCAACATGGATCTGGGAATCTACAGGATCTGGAGAGATTCTGTATGGAGGAATGGTCTCTGATCTCCTGTCAGGTGTTCTCCAAACTCATCAGGCATTATAGGAGAAAACTCAGAGCTGTTACCTTAAAAAAAGGAGATTGCAAAAAGTATTTAATAAAAGGGTTCCAATAATTGTGGCCAATGTGTTTTGGAGAAAAACATTTATTTCATAATGTGATTTCCCCTCCACTTTCAAATCTTTTACTTCAATGAAAGGTCAGATTTTTGGCAATTTTTTGAATGAAAGATCAAAAGGATAAACGATGCAGATTTCTTTTTTACAGCCAGTTTTGATCGTATTTACCAGGGGTGCCATTAATTCTGTCCATGACTGTAACATTTTAAAACATATTAAAATAGAAAATTTGTAATTTAACAATATTAAACTGTTTTAAATGTGTTTTTGTATTAACTGTTTAGTGTATTAAAAAAATCAATGAATAGACTGACTGTCTGGAACTAAGGACTTGAGCTTAATTAACAATGCACAATTATTGGGATATCCGACTAGTTGGTCATTCTCAAACTAATTAATGAATCTTTTTCTCTTGTTAAGACCAACCGTTCCGAGGAGAAAAAAAAAAGATTTTGGCCAGTAAAGATGGCATGCATAAATAAAAATGTATACATGTTCTTCAACCTATTTAAAATTTTAGTATTGAACTAATATTTTCCTTTGAACAAATTCAGAACATATGCATTCAAAATGGTCTGGTGTATTTGCAGTATACTATCTAGTGTAAAAATATCTTCGGTATACATTCTAAGTATGGATACATGAACCCCAACACTTGCCATGCCCATTGAAAGGCACGTTGAATGGGCCGTATATTTCTATATATAAATATCTCTATTTTGCTGGCACGTTTTGCTCCCCTTACACAGTGACGGTTAAGCCAATGATCCTGATTCAGAGAAAAAAAATAATGTTTGTCTTTCTCTGTAAAAACCGCATGTATGACAGGTGCAGCTGGATGATATTCCTAGATCTTTCACCTGTCTGTCTTTAAACAGATCTAACTGCAAACTAACTTTAATACATAAATAGATAAAAATAAAAAACCTAGCAGTCTTATTTATAGTATTCAGGTGTTTGAAACTTCTTCTGAATTCCCTTGCAGGTTTCCTTATCTGACAGCTCGCACTGCTTCATCGGTCTGCTGGCTGTCTGCAGCAGAGCCACAAAAGCTTGTGTCTTATTCTAGTTACAGTTCAGAGAGTTCCTTTAAACATGGATATGCGCTCACCAATGAAACCACATGTCTCCGTGTCTATCGAGGTTTCCCTCTCTAGTGATCTGTTTTAGTTATAAAGCAGAGAGAGAGCAGTGGAGGAACATGCTCTCACCTGATAGCACATCTTGGCACAAGTTGATAAATGTGCAGATGTGAATTATTGAGAGCAACTGTGAAACAGAGATATTGTTGTTGTGAACTCACTGATGCATTGATGTGCATGAGGTGTTGGCATATTACTCCTTCCCTGTCCTATAATGGGACACTTGGTGTCCTACATAACCCCCACGAGGAATCTCCGGGACTGCAGCCAATAACTTGGTGCTATTTGCTGCCATGTCCAGCATTGAGTACACGACAGGCCGATCCTAAAATACCAACATAGATTTTAGAATAGTCATGGGCTCGTTTCCAATAATGCCGTAAAGAACATGCAAGAAAGTTTGTTTCTAAGAAAATCTATAAATACATGGTGAAGTAGCAATTTAGGTCTCCAGAAGTGTTTGTTCTTCTTGTAACTGCCAGAAGTTAAAAGCGCACGACAAAGTGATATTTCAGTAATATATTTTACAACAGATATTTAAATAATACTTTATGCTGCTATTCAAAAGTTTGGACAAACCTATTTCCTATTTACAAAATTATACATAACTATAATATAGGTAACACTTTAAGGTCTCATTTGCTTACACAGTTAACACATGAGCAATATATTTTTACAGCATTTACTAATCTTTGTTAATGCTAATAAAAATGTCCATATTCATGTCCCCGACACTGTGTCGACAATATGTTGCTGTCTGGGGTTAGTTCACAGTAGCCTACATTAAATGTAATGTAAACAGATACAACTTTTTATCTTAAAAACGTATTAGCAGTGGCGGTTCCACAATGAACCCTGGGCGAGACCACCTTCGAGCCAATTTGCCAATTCCCCACACAGTGAAATGATAGATAATAGAAAACCGGTTCAGGGCGCAGAGGATTTTTTTTTAACTGCTCGTGCCGCCCCCTATGTGACATGAAAAAACGGCTCGCCGGTGCCTAAAACCGCTACTGCGTATTAGTAACTAAGATACATAAATGCTGTAGAAGTATTGTTCATTGTTAGTTCATGTTAACTAATGTAGTTAACTAATGTTAACAAATTATACCTAATTGTATTTTTTAAGCCATATAGCTTTTTGATCCCAAGTTTTAAGATCATAAGGAGCACAAATTCATTAAAGTGTGTGCAAACTTTTGTCTGTTCTTGTGCTTTAACAGACACTGTTAACAGCAGAGCCGGTCAGAGCCTTTTGGGGGCCCCCTCCCACTACGCAGTCACCCGTGCTTGACAATTATTGACACAAATGTCACGCAATAATGATACATTATAAATGAATACAGTGAGGTTATGTATTAATACAAAATAAATACTTAATAAAAAATAGATGCCTACTTAAATAAAAAAGTTTTAACTTTTACTTTACTCTTTTACTAACTCTTTGAAACTTCTTAAAACAAACTGTCTCAAAACATATAAAATAAATTATTTGCTAAAATAATGACAAAACTGAGAAATCAGAAACATAATAAGAGCAAGGGTTCAAAAATTGATGAAACCTGTAAAAATATTATTATTTCTCAACTGTCTCAATACAGTGTAACTGTCCTCAAACACTTTTTTATTATTATTATTGTAACAGACTTTGTTGGATTATACATGATAGAATCCAACAAAGTCTGTTACTATAATACCGGTAATGATGTACTGGCGCTCGTTGTATGTGTGTATGCAATCTATTTTTCCCCTCTGGGCTTGCCGTAGATAGCAATGGGTCGCTGCACTTGGTACTGGAGTGTCGCGGGTTTTTGGAGTTAGTGATCTGATGTGTGGTATAATAAAGTGGAGAAGAGTTCAAACTGCTATGTTTATTATTTATTCAAACTGCTAGCCTTACACCTAGAAGGTTAAGTTCCCCTGCGGCTATTTTCTACAACTTAAACCGATACCGTGACTATGCCCAGTTGCGCTAGCCTGGTTAAAACCAGACCATTCTCAGTTGTAACTGAGTTAGGGTCTGGCGACTCTGGCAAAGCTTCATAGACAAATCATTTCCAAAGGGGCGTCACCAACGGACGTAGCTCAAATGCCTCTTGGAGCAATTGGATAGACCCAAAACCAATCAGAGCGATGAAGATGAACGAGCAGACACTGATCAGCTACTACTTGCTCTACGTTTATTTTCAAATTAACAGCAAGACAACTGGAAGTGAATGTGCTTTCCATTAAATAAATCACACACAGTAAACAAAACCTTAACAAAAAAAAACTTTGCAATTTAGACGCGCAAACTGGGTGCCGGTGGTGTGAGCAGCACTGGACTTCAGGCATTTTGGCATTTCCTTCTCCCCAGTCTTCCTCCAGACTCTGGCACCTTGATTTCCGAATGACATGCAAAGTTTGCTTTCATCCGAAAAAAGTACTTTGGACCACTGAGCAACAGTCCAGTGCTGCTTCTCTGTAGTCCAGGTCAGGCGCTTCTGCCGCTGTTTCTGGTTTTAAAGTGGCTTGACCTGGGGGATGCGGCACCTGTAGCCCATTTCCTGCACACACCTGTGCACGGTGGCTCTGGATGTTTCTACTCCAGACTCAGTCCACTGCTTCCGCAGGTCCCCCAAGGTCTGGAATCGGTCCTTCTCCACAATCTTCCTCAGGGTCCGGTCACCTCTTCTCGTTGTGCAGCGTTTTTTGCCACACTTTTTCCTTCCCACAGACTTCCCACTGAGGTGCCTTGATACAGCACTCTGGGAACAGCCTATTTGTTCAGAAATTTCTTTCTGTGTCTTACCCTCTTGCTTGAGGGTGTCAATGATGGCCTTCTGGACAGCAGTCAGGTCAGCAGTCAAGTCAAGTCAAGTCACCTTTATTTATATAGCGCTTTTTACAATACAGATTGTATCAAAGCAGCTTCACAGTGATAACATGAAAATAATATAACAGAGTTTGTTTCTAAAAGAAAATTGAGTCAACGTCCACCTTAAGTAAGGCAGATCAATAATATTATTGAATATTAAATGTCCCCAACTAAGCAAGCCAAAAGCCAAGGCAACAGTGGCAAGGAACCAAAAGTCATGGGCAGTCTTACCCATGATTGCGGTTTTGAGTAATGAAACAGGCTGAGAGTTTTTAAAAGCCTCAGGAATCTTTTGCAGGTGTTTAGAGTTAATAAGTTGATTCAGATGATTAGGTTAATAGCTCGTTTAGAGACACTTTTCATGATATGCTAATTTTTTGAGATAGGAATTTTGGGTTTTCATGAGCTGTATGCCAAAATCATCAGTATTAAAACAATAAAAGACCTGAAATATTTCAGTTGGTGTGCAATGAATGTAAAATATATGAAAGTAATTTTTGTCATTACATTATCGAAAATAATGAACTTTATCACAATATGCTACTTTTTTGAGAAGGACCTGGATATATATATATATACAGGATTTCTGTTTTTGTCAAACAGCGATCCCTAGAGTCGCTGTAGAGTACTTGTATTTAACGTTACTGTCGTAAACACAACTCACGCAGAGCGTATCTGCACTCACGGCCTCTGCACTTCATAATAATAAAGTAGCCTACCGCGTTAGGCTTACCTGAGCCTAAATGCCAGATGACACCAAAAGAAGTGTATCATGTACGTCGCATTATTTCGCAAGGCTCTCAAGTTTTGAAGACAGGCAAGAGTGACATCCAGCCGACAGATACAACTTTGATACAAGATTGACAACTGTTCTCATGATAATCGCAGGAATCAACTTTAACAGTGAAAGACTGAGCGAGTGGGACTCTTGTCCGGTTCCTCGTGCTGTCTTCGTTTTTTTCGCCATTCTGAAAACACAGGTCCGATGTTTACTCGTGTCTGACTCCTCGCTCGGCCAGTCTGCCATTTCCTCTTTCTCTGTTCCTCCGACAATGCTTTTCTAGCTTTCTGCTTCTTATATGCCAGCTTTGCCATGAGACGATAGTTGTTCTTATAGCTAGCCGTATCCTGGATGGGGGCGTGTACGCGTGCAGTGCCGTAAAGCAATTCGTTACCTCGCGAGACCTGATATCACACGATACTTCCTAACACTGAGGCCGGCGGCCCACCGGCCCAAAGTTGCAAGGGTGGTTTTGCGACTCACAGGCACCAGCGGGGTGCGAGACGACCACCATTTAACACGAAATCAGTAATGTAAACATTACAATGACTCCAAAGCTGTTCGGTTAATGTAAAAAAGTTACTTAGTTCTGCTTTAACAGTGAAAGACGCATTCAAGTGGAGCTATACTTTATGGCTCATATAGAGTCAGCGGTGATCAATGATGAAGTCACTAGTGATCATGATTCACCATGACAGCCGATATCAAACAGAATATCAAGCTGTATTAGATGTGACACAATTCCACACGGACAGACTCTCTATTTGATTAATTAACAGCATGACAAAGAGTGTCCTTCTAACTCTCTAAACAGTGTCACCCTCAAATCGGAAATTAAGTTTTGTTTACATGCCATAGAAGCACTTGAAAGTCACGTTCCCTGTTTTGCTACATCTAGGATGAAAACTGAAGTTGATTATATTGAATCCTCCACAGGAAGATAAAATGTAAGGGTTCCGTCCTCCCAACACACACACAGCCTGGCCTCTATTAAACCAGGATAGAATGACTTGTATTCATACTCAGTGTGGTTCAGTGCTGCTGCTGTTGCTCTGGATGGAGAAATTTTGGAACCAGAAGATGCAATTTTTTTTGTTCGAGTAATTCTAGTCTTGGCCTGCAGCTGTCAGATGTTTAGTCCTTCTGTTTGTAACATCCTCCTTTTTTTGCTACCAAGACTGTCAAGCAGTTCCTGAAACAGTTGCAATCATAATTATTCAACCCCTTGACCTGGAAGACATCTTGCTACAGAGAACAAAATTTTATTAAAATAATTCAACAAAACCATCAGTAAACTACTACAGAAAGTTTATTAATACACATTTGAGTGATTCAGAGAACGTAAAGATGAAAAATTCAATTGGCTCCAAACATTTATGTAAACAATTATTCAACACCCAAAAGTCAAATTTTGTGCAGAATCCTTTATTCTTTATAACCTAACAATGAACGCTTCCTGTAAGTGCTTAGAAGCTTCTGTCACATATTGCAATATTAGCCAATTCCTCACTTGAAAAAGCTTCCAGGTCACAAATAATCTTTGGTTTTCACATTACCACTGCTTTCTTCATGAGATTTAAATCTAAAGACTGTACAGGCCACTCAAGAACATTCTACGACTGATGCCTGAACCAAGCGTAAGTAGAATTAATTCAAGTGGATGAATACTTTGGGATGACTGTCCTGCAGGAAAGTCCATTGATCATCAAGCTTTAGTCTCTGCACCAAAGGCATCACCATCTTTGCCAAAATTGCTTGATAGTTTAAAGAATTCATGATGTCCTTCATAGAGTCAAGATTTCCACTTCCTGCAACCGCAAAGCACCTCCTAACAAGAATGGACCACCTCCATGTTTGACTATTGAGATGGTGTTCTTCTGCTCATAAGCTTTGCCTTTTTTCCACCAGACTGTACTGCTGATCCATGGGTCTAAAGCGTTCGAGTTCATAAAACTCCATAAAACATTCTTCCAAAACTCCACAGGTCTATCCAAATGAATTTTAGCATATTCAAGTCAGCCTTTTATGTTTTTCTTGATCAAGAGTGGCATTCGCCAAGATGTCCCAACATGAAGGCCAGATGAATGAATTAAGTGCTTGTCTAGTGTTCTTCTTATACACTGCATTGGAATGTTTCCCACCTTTTATTAGGTAATTGAGCAAGTCTTTGGCAGTAAATTGAGGGTTTTTCTGAGTTGCTCTGATTAAACATTGTATTACACTTAATGATATTGTGCTTTTTCTTCAACACCCTCAAAGGTTTTATGGTTTTTTAAACTTATGAATAAGGCTGTCTCTAGGAACTTTTAGTGTTTTGAAAATCTTGTAGCCATAGACTTTCTAATGTAATAAATCAAATCTGTTCTCTATAGCTTTTGTGAGAGCTCTTTTGACTTGGCCATACTTGCAACTCAACTTTAGCACATGAATGCCACGCCATGCTTTTGTTTTATGTTTGTTCACGTTATCCTAAATAAACTTCACTTGGGTTCTCATCTACACTTGCCTCCAGTGGATTCCTTTACACATAGCTGTATTACAAAAATCCTATAACTCAAAAAAGCATGACATTTTCACTTTTAATTTGCCACTAAACTATATACAATTTAAAAATAAACTCTGTTGAATCATTTTGTTGGCACCTGTATAAGGACACTTCTTTTGTGTCTTTAAACAACTCAGATTAAAGTGAGGACCAAGCGAGCTCCAGACTCAATCCCTTTTTCAGTGCAAACTGTCTGATATGCTAACACAGACTGTCCCGTATTAGCATATTTCCGCCCTCAGCCATTTGTATACTGTCCGCCAAGGCAGCACGTTAAGTGCCTTGTGTGTCTTTAAGTGTCTGATATATTCACGATCTTGCAATACTGAAGCAGGAATGGCAAGGTATGAGGGCTTTTGATAGTTTGACAGTTGATTCTTCTATCAGACATATTGATTGTATTGTATCAAAATACTGGGGCAAATAAACTGGCCACATTAAAAGAATACAGTTGTAAAAAGCCCATTGTCCTTCATGGATCCTTCTTCTTGTAGCTGAAAGCAGCAGCCTTTTTTATATTAAGTTTTACTGAAGATACGATTATTTTTGTTCGAAAGGAAAATCCTCTATACCCTTAGGGGTTCAAGGGTGTAAAAAACTAATTGAGGTCCAACTCAAAGTACCAAATGAGAGAAAATAAACACTGAAACCAACAATAATCCCTTAAGTGCCCATAAGTTTTTAAGATGGAAAACAACAGTTAAATTTATGGCATTGTTGAATGGTTGCTGTGTGTTGATGTCAATGAATCGCACCCTCAGTGAACATCATGTGGAGAGTCTGTTCACTTCAACAGAGACATTGCACAGTCGTCTCTTTATGGCTATTGACGGACTTCATAAAGAAACATGACAAGCTGCAGGCATGAAGAACCCATTGACACTATCACAAGCTACTATGCCCATTTAACAGAAACAGAAGGTCTTCATGCTCGATTAACAGAACATCCCTGACCTTCTAATCACAAATCCATGATATATACCATGACCACAGGCTAAAAGACTTTCAAAAACAGAGCTATTAAGGAAATACTGTCCTGTAATAACATGGAGTGTTATTCAGTATTTGGGTTAGTGTATTTTTGTGCTGCTAAATGCTATACAGGGTTACAATAATAATCTTTTTTGGAGCATAAAAAAGGATAAAAAAAATATTTTGTGTTGCACAGAAGTCAGTCAGTCATACAGGTTTAGAATGACAAAAGTGTGAGAAAATTCTGACAGATTTTTGGGTGAACAAATACCCTTTAACAAATAAATCCACAGTTAATCGCCATGTTAACTCAACCTAACTACCATCATGCAGATCATAAACAATTATTTTGAAAAATGTTCGTCCTGAATACACCATTAAACACCTAAAATAATTTATGCAGTGATTCTTGCCCAAAAAATAAACACATAACTTGAAGAGACACCACCTAGGTCTGGAAAGCCAGTGTTTGTGGCAGTGTGCAAAAAGACTTTCCCAAAAATAACCTGAGAGAAAATCAGGAGAAATGTGCTAATACAGATCCGAAAACCTCCGCTGTGTTGCCTCTGGGAGAGAACGCCTGTCTCAGCTCTACAGGGAAGAGAGAGATTTTATCTGTCACTATAAGTCTGTGTACTGATGTTTGATTGATGACAAGCTAGCCCAGATAATCACAGCTTCTGCAAAGGGCTGCAGCTTCCAGGAGACAAATCTATACTGAGTAGAATCACACACAAAAAATTTAAATAATAATAACAACACTGTTAGGCACTGCATTTGATTTTTAAAACAATATAAAACACTACACTCTCTACATGATGTTTACATCTCTTATAAAAATATCAGGAATAAGGTTAGTTGGATTATTCAAGTATTCAAGGTAAAACCAAATAAACAAATAGGTAGTGTATTGCCACTGCCTCATGGTCTCAAAAAGCTCTCAAAGGCACTTCAACATGAATCTGTGGGGAACCATTTCAGAGATGAAAGACAGGGAAAGCGTGTAGAATTTTAATGCCTCCTACATGTGACTGAATATCACATTCCATTTGGAATTTCATCTCATGGGACCCAAAGTAAGTTTTTTTTTAAGTTTTTGTTTGCCATACTAGGGTCCATAATGGCATGGGACGTGCCTGGACATGCCTGTGGATTGATGCTGGATAACTGATGAGCGCAGCATTCCGACAGAGCGAGATGTGACGTGGGGGTGGGTGCTAATGCTAATCCTGGTATTGTCATTCTATGGCTGGCTGAATGTGCTCAGCAGAAATGTCACCTTAAATTTGCATGCAAATCCCTCCTTTTTTTCCCAAATGCTCAGTGTTTATTGCGAGCTATAGGTCTATTATGAAGGGACGAGTTCAAAAGGCTGTTGAGCAACTGATGCAAGAAAATTGACTGTGTAAGACTAGTCTGTCTGTCTGTCTGTCTGTCTGTCTGTCTGTCTGTCTGTCTGTCTGTCTGTCAGTCAGTCTGTCTGTCTGTCTGTCTGTCTATCTATCTATCTTTCTGTTTACAGAAAGATTCCGGTTTAAACTTGGTGTTTTAATCCGTCTCTTTTGTCCACTTCTGTCCTAATTTCTTCGTGGGAAGGGTCTATGGACAGGTAAATGTGTGGGCTTTTTCAGATTTTTTAGTATAATGGGGGAAATAAGCTCATATAATTTACAGATGAAAGTGATTGGTTCTATATATATCATGTTTGCTACCTCAATTCAAATCCGGAAATTGAATTTGAATTTTAAAGGCCTTCTCAATTCAATTCTGAATGTTGCAAAACCCTGGTATGCAGGCAACAATTTAACCTTGCTTCACTGTTCGCTAAACTCACTGTCAAGGACAGAGTGAAGCAACAGTATCCTTCACGTCAAATTCAAGGCAAGTTCAGAGGCAATAAAAGGGGAACTTGGTCAAATACTATGTCAAAATATGAACATTTGTGTTTATTATGTTAGAAGAACAACATTATTTAAAACCCTTTCTGTGAGCAAGGACACAAAACATTCACTATATGGAAAAATCTCATTCAAGACAACATCCCAGGCCACAATAATCAAAGCCATTCTCGTCTTTGTTTTACAACTTTCTTGGGGCAAAACACACTTTTGCCCCTTTCACTAAATGGGCTGTTTATAATTCAGAGCATACCCTTTTCCTGGTCATATATCGTCTAGATGTACTGTTGCTGTGTTTTCTTTCCACTGTAGGGTTATATAATGCGAGTGAGGGCCTCTGGGTTTGGCTGGGGTCCAGTCCCACACAGGCCTCTCTGTGCTGCTTTTTCCTGGATCCCTCCAGCTGCCTTTATCACCCCAGCAGCTGACTCCCTCACATGCCTCTCTGCTCCTAATGAGGGCCTTTTGGGCAAGAATTGTGCCGCTTTCTTGTTTTATTCTTTCTTTCCCTATCTCTCTCTCTCTCGCTCTCTCTTTCCAACTGCCCCCAAGCCATTTGTTATCCTTGTCTTGGCTGCAGAACAGGGCAAGTCCAGCTGACGCGCACCTGCTTAGTGGCTGTGAACAGGACAGCTTTAGAAACTGAGAAATAACGTCTTTCTAAGTGGGCCAAATCTCTATCTGAATGGAAACAGAGGATTTTTTGATGCACAAGGAACAGCAGATTTTTATCAGCTGAACTGCATTTATCAGTCCAACTGCCATATGCCCCAGTAGAGAGTGTTTATCGAATTGCTGACAGCCCATGTAAAATGTTCAAAATTGTAGTGCTTTACTCCCTATTTTGGCATTTCTTTGATTATTTTTCAATCCTCATGGCCTAAAACACCTAATGTAAAACCCAATCATGTACTACAAATTAGCATAGAACATTAATTTGGTTCCACCCCTGATGTTAATAGGCAGTTTCACCAATTTTATTAATTGTGCTAATTAAAATGTGACTCGCAAGCATTAAAAAATATCCAAGGGAGTTATTAGAACGGGGCTGAATTAAAGTCAGAAGTCATCAGGAGGAATCATGGTTTATACAGCGATCAGAAAAGGTATGGAACATTATGTGTTTAGAATAGTCTATTACGTACATGCTATATCTGTCTACAGTTGCTGAGCTGTTCATTCATGCTGCTTCTTCATGCTACTTTCTGTCCATCAACACATAACACAACAAACTCTTCCGTTCAAACTACAAGGCATCACTGAAAATGTCCGTCAGTCCGACCGTCCATCCATCCAACCATTTCAGTTTTTGTGGTGTGGATTCACGTTGTTTTATAGATTATTGTGCAGAGTAAAAAAAGGAGGAAAGAAGTGCTTCTAATCATTGTGTTAGCAATTGTTACATCCAAAGAATGGCGTGCAGCCATCATCTCTTTTATCAAAATAGTCTCACATGCAAGGAAGTTGATGCAAAGAATATCGCACCTGAAAGAAAGATTTACCAGATCATCAAGAACTTCAAGGAGAGAGGTTCAACTGTAGTGAAGACGTCTTCAGGACTTCTCTTGAAGAGTGGGTGAAGGAATCGTCTCACCACCAGTGCAGAGCTGCTCAATATTGGCAGCAGATGTGTGTGCGAGACCGAGTGTGTGTCTGCAGCACAGTGAGGCCAAGACTTTCGACAACGGCCTGGTATCAAAGAGGGCCGCAAAGAAGCCCTTTCACTCCAAGAAAAAACATTGAGGAAAGACTGAAATTCTGCAGAAAGTACACGGATTGGACAGCAGAAGACTGGTGCAAAGTTATTTTCTCCGTTAAAGCCCCCTTCTGACTGTTTGGAACATCTGGAAAATCTATTGTCCAGCGAAGAAAAGGTGAACGATGCCATGTCGTGCCAACAGGGAAGCATCCTGAGACCAGCCATAAGTGGAGTTGCTTTTCATCCAGGGGAGTAGGCTTTCTCACAATTCTGCCCAAAAACACCACCAGGAATAAAGAACGGTATCAAAATGTCCTGCGAGAGAAACTTCTGCCAACGATTCAGGAGCAATTTGTCCAGGAATGATGATCTGTGCCTTTTCCAGTATGATGGAGCACCGTGTTACAAGGCAAGAGTGATAGTGAAGTGGCTCGGAGATCATTACATTGAATTTTTGGATCCGTGGCCAGGCAAATCCCCTGATCTTAATCCTATAGAGTACCTGTGGTCAATCCTCGAAAGATGAGTGGACAAGCAGAAACCCAAATTGTGATAAACTGATAAGACATGAATGGATCTCCATCAGTCAGCAATTGGCCCAGAATGGAGTTATAAAGAAGGGTCAACACTGTAATTGTTTACTCTTTGCATGAATATTGTTTGCCAATAAAAACCTTTAAAATCATATGAAATGTTTATCAATGTGTTCCAGTATACCATGGGAACATGTGAAAAAATAATACAAATACATAATCTCCTTATATGTTCTTGTAATGCAATGTAATTATTTCAGTTTTTCTTTTTTTTAATTAATTTGCAAAGTTGTCACAAATCTTTTTTTTATTTTTTTTAAATTATGGTGTAGTGTAGATTGATGTGAAAGAAAATGTAATTTAAAGCATTTTAGCATATGGCATAAAGTGAAAGAATTAAGGGGTATGAATACTTTTGCAAGGCATTGTATATAGAAAAACATCAGTGCTTAAAAATAAAAAGGAGAAATCTAAATTTTAACAAATTCAAAACAATAAAAAAGGGTTCAAACATATCCCAAATGCTTTCATGTATAAAAATATCTCTATATTTAATGAATTATGTGATGGAAACAACATTGGCATTAGTTCATTATTTTATGTGTGGGAGAATTTTGAAAGGTATTTTTAGTTGTCCAGAGAAACTAAGGATGGTATACACATCAGAGAAGCATCAAATGTGTTTATGCTAAAAAATGTCTGGTGGCAGACTCAGACAGCGCTGAGACATTACAAGTGACTTTGATAAAGTTAATCCTACATACCGCGCTACAGTAGCACAGATACACTGACAGCCAAACTATTTTAGGCAACACAAATAAAGAGCAGGTCAACTGCGGGTGTGTGGAGGGAACTGTCAGCTCGCAAAGACAATTGGGTTTGATGGAGGAGCTGCTCCCAGCTGGGTGTAGGAATACCGGGGAGATGGAGAGATAGGAAGAGATGGGGAGACTGGTAAGAGAAAAGAAAACAGAGAAGGGGGAGGAATCAGGGAGAGGATCAGCAGGAAACAGCTGAGGCAGAAGGTACGGTGATCCATCACATCCTGACTAACTGGCTCAGGTGCTCCACATCTTTCCAGACATGTTAGATAAATGATGGGCTTTGGGGGCCAAAGGGGCTTAGAAACTGGAGTTTTAAGTCCCAGTGGATTTATACCACCTAGTGACCAGTCATTTTCGATTTTTCCATTTTTGGGGGGGCTACCAAGTTAATATAAAGGAGGAGCTATGCTGATCTGACAGCACTGTGGCCATGCTGCATTTTTATTTAGCTGATCTGCACACAAATCTGAGGGCTGGAGAAATAAAATGACCTTCAGAACAGTGAACCATTTAGTGTGCTGCTGTACTCAGAGCAGGGCTAATAAATCCTCCTTACTGATCTCATGGGGATGTAAGAGCCCATCTGACAACAGTCACCTCATTGTGTCCTAAAGACCTCCATAAGACATAAAAACGACCTTTTTCTTCCTGAAAAACGCAGCATCGGTTTTGAGGGTTTACACAGCTATCGATTTTCGTTTTCTTCTGCAAAGAGTCACTGTTGAATTGAATATAAATGACTGCATGACCTCTATGTTAAATATATTAGTATTCAGTCAGCAAAAGCTTCAGGAGCAACTCAAGGCTTTGCACTCTATGGAAAAAAAGAGAGAAAAAAGGGTGAGCTTTCATTCTTCTTGAACATCACAGCATCATAACAGGGTGTTGGGGTTTTTATTAGTTAGTGCTCTGTGCTGATGATTATATAAAATAAAATTAAACTATAAAATAAACTAGTGGTCAACGAACAATGACCTGTTAAGCTGGTATTGATCTCACGCAGGATACTTGCACTGTTCTTGTGATTCTATGAAACGACTTGAAGGAAAATCCCAATCAGAAAGTCATTAACCTACCATGTACTTTGTATAGAATCTATACACTTTGATCCACATGAATGGTGATCTATGCCAAACCAATACTTTGATCATATTCTTTCTCTAAATTTGACTACACACAACATACATTTACATGAATTTATTTGTCAGACACTTTTATCCAAAGCACTTGCATCTGAATTCAAGGTATTCATTTAATCAGTTTCTGATATGTGAATTGAACCCATGAGCACGCATCATGTTCTACCAGTTAAGCTACAGGAAACATACACAAACAAACGACGTTAACACAAAGTTAAACAGTGAGGTAGTTGAATATTTAGTTTTATATAATATACTTTATTTAGAAATGTTTCTTTTCTATTTTTAAATACTAAAATATAATAGAATAACTCGACAATTCAGTTAGAATGATTATATTAAAGAATATACATTATATAATCAAATAAAATATAACAATTAAGAAAACATAAAAAATAAATATAAAAGTAAACAATGAGATAAAATTAACAATATTTCAGTTATTTTATTATATTTCTAAATTTTATAATATTTTGTAAATTGTTTTTTATTCATTTTTATTAAATATTATATAATATAATATATATATAATATATTTGTTTTAGTATATTAAACTTATTAAAATATTAACACATTAAATTACCACATAGTCAAGTAATTTATAAAATAATATTTTAATATATATAACATTAAATATATAATACATATGAAATTTCTGAATTATATAAAATAAAAGTAAACACTTTATATAAAAGTAGAATGTAACCCTTTGTAAAAGGGAGGGGAAAAAACAAAACTTTTACACAAGAAAAAATAGGGTGAATGCTCTTTGAAAACTGTTTATCTGCTTCAACCTGTTTTCATTGAGTTTCTCTGAATGCAGACAGACATCATGGAGCGAGGGGAGGAGGATTGTGAGGGGAGGAGGACAGTGATTGGCGCTGAGTCATCAGGAGCGTCTGGTCTCCCCAGAGAAGCAGTGAGCCTTACTGTCAGCACTTTCTCACTGCCTTCACTGCACTCCAGATCTGTGGACTGAGAGAGATGTAAAAACATCCCTCTGCTGCCATAACTTCAGTGACAAGTGCTTTAACAGGGGTTGAGGTTCTGCGGTTTGACCACTGTGTGAACTTTACAGGCCAGGAAAGCCCAAGCAAGCACACTAACAATAGGCAAACCGCTATTGTAAATCATGAGGTCATTACTACTGATCATGGGAGCTAATTCTGTACCGGTCCACATCAGGGTTTAGCCATTACTGCCGCATTCATCATTCTCTGGCAAAATACAAGTGACAGGTGCCTCATTCCTGACCCGACTTAACCTCAGCTAGGGCCAGAATAGTCAAACTCGGAGTGACCCGAGCCACTGCTGTGGAGTCAGCACACAACACATTAAGGTTCAATTTCATGAGGGTTTATTAAAGCATACAGGCCAAAGTGCTATGGTGATGAGGGAGTGCCTCCGAAAGGCCAAGGTGACAGTCCTACCATCCTTTTCATTCGATATACTGACATTAACCAGGTCATCAGGCTGCATTTCTGATACAGAGTCTATTCTAAAAGAAACCATTACCTAATTCGGTTTGCCTGATTCTAATATTCAATGGTCAAATATGTTTGAATAATTGCTAAACTGTACTGTATTATGATTTTCTATAGCTGCGCTAGTTTAATGTATCTTCGATCACTCCATGGTCTCTTTCCACATAATAACATAATAAAAACTCACAACCATATTTCAAGTCCATGTATTTATTTTGCAATGCAATAAGCAGGTCATTTTAGAGCCAGCCGGTCACTGTTGCGAAATAAACCCCTACAGGGGTTCAACCTGATCACCCTGTCAGGGTTTATGTACTGAAAATGACCAACTGACTGTACATTACCCCTTGTCTTGTGGAGGTTACATTTGTAATTTTAAATTGTACTTCCCTGTAAAGGTGCCAACACTCCCCCAGCAGTAATAATAGACAGTAATTCATCATATGAGGGTCTCCAGAAAAAAAAGCGTCGGCATGAAAACTGAGCCGAGCCATAGACGAGAACATACAGAGGTCAGGTCTGTAATCATATGACCCGATCAATAATTAACCAAGGTCACCTTTAATGAAGGCGGAGCAATGTGGCATACATTATTCATATAACCTCTGTATGAAAAGACAAAGGTGAAAGTGAAGCAAAGATGATGGCTGGACATAATAAATTGAGAATCAGTACATGAATCTCTCTCAAGGGACACCATTTTCATACTCTTGTTGGTCACATAAAATGAATGTTTACACAGGAATATCTGAACAGTGTATATGCTCTGTGATGAAGCAAATCCCTTCATAGTTCCTATTCGATTAATCACCACTGGGTTGGAACCTGTAATATAACTGCAGTTCACTCAAATGCCACTAGCCGTTCAAAGAGACGTTCATCTTTGAGGAAACAAAGTGAACCAATCTCCCGCGAAGGTATGCAGTGAGAGAAGACGGAGTGTGAATGTCGGCAGTCGAGCGCGGCGGGACCACTTGTGCTGCAAGGCAAAAGAGAGAAAGTTTGAGCCAAAGTGGAGTCTTTGTTCATATCCCACGTGGCAGAAGGGGATTTCCGTATTCTCCCTCACTCTGACGCACATTCACTACACTAAATACACAGGCACATATAAATGATGCAATGTCAAGCAATCCAGAGGGATCAAGGCTGCATGCCAAGAAAAAAAGGGACAAAATCATGACTCTGCCGGCACCCTGTTAACACCGTGATGAACCCTCATTCAGCAAAATCTTGATAATGGATTGCAAACATTTTGCAATGTATTGCCTCCGAAAGAAACACGATAAACTTTTTTTTTTTTTTCAAAGAAACTGTTTTCCAGATATGTAATGCAAATTACAATCCACATCGCGTACTAATTATTTTTTTATTGAATTACTGTATATTCACTACCGGTCAGTATGACTTTTTTCAGTAAGGGATAATCCAGCTGTGCATTAAACGATTTTATTGCATGACGTGAAGGCAAAGAACCACTCAACGCGAAGCATTCAAATTATTATTGCACAGCTAGCAGTGGATTATCCTGCTTATACCATGGTCATTTGGCAGCATTAATGACTTAAAGCTGTTATTGATGTTTGCACTGCAATATTTGACCGAAAGGGTAAAAATTACAATTATTTCTGTCAGTTACGACTCGCATTCTATCCGCTTTAAATCAGAAACAGAGATTAAGTAGTGCAGTAAGAATACATTTCTTTGAATTAATAACATTTATTTGAATTAATTGAGACAGATAGACAGAGAGAGCGAGAAAGAGGGCGAGTTGCGTGTGTATTACCTGTATCTGTGCAGTGTCTCTCTCAACGAAGCTCTGAGTTTACCTACTTCAAAACCAGTGATGTTCCCCCATAGTTGCTGAGAAATATAATGTAGTGATTCAGTAGTGAAGCTATTAATAAAAGTTGCATTGATAACAAGTGTCTGTGCTCCTGAATGTTACTCTGTGGGCGCAGATCGATCTGTATTCAGAGTATTCAGTCAGACCATGGTATAATATTAAACAGTAATATAGTGAACTATTATTACACATTTTTAAATTATTTTTATATATTTTAAAATGTAATTTCTGTGATGCAAAGCTGTATTTTCAGCATCATTACTCCTATCTTCAGTGACAATGATCCTTCATAAATCATTATATTATGCTGATTTGATGCTTTAGAAAATATTATAATTGTTAATGTTGAAAACAATTGTTTAAAAATTGTGGAAACCACAAGACATTTTTCATAGGATTCTTTGATGAATAGAAAGTCCAAAAGAACAGCATTTATTAGAAATGGTAGTATATTACAAAAATATTACAAATCCATGTAATATTAATTTCTTCACTTTCAACCAATTGAATGCATAATTCATTTCTTTCAAAATTAATCTTACAGAACCCACATTTTCAAATGGTAAAATATATAATATTTAACAAAAACATGAAATATATGTGTTACAAATATAATATTTTATATTAAATAAATATATAAAATATTTTGTCTCTATACTGAGACCTCCTTTGTCTCATAAGCATACATTATAGATTTCCATGTATCTGTATATACTGTGATTTTTGGAGAACTCTTTGTTTAAAAGACAAAATTTCAGAATTTAACTGTACGGTTAATGTACCGCAAGACAAATAATGCATACAAACTGACCTACTACACCCCAATAAATATGACCTGTTCTCTATTAACCAAGCCCTTAGGGGGAACAAGTTGTACACGTCTGTATTTCACCATTCAATATTTATGATACTTGTAAGCCACGAATAACTGTTGTCCACACTCCACAGAAGCTGATCTAGAGGGGTGATTTCAGAACACTTCGGGAACAGAAAGAGCTGAACAGTAGCTATAAATGCTTAAAGGGATAGTTCACCCAAAAATGAAAATTCTGTCAGTAATTACTCACCCTCAAGTTGTTCCAACCCCATAAGGCTTTCGTTCTTCGGAACACAAATTAAGATATTTTTGATTAAATCTGAGAGCTGGATCACTCCTCCATAGGCTTCTATAGGATCGAAACTTGCCGGCCCAGAAAGTTAGTAAAGACAATGTTTAAAATAGTCCAAGTGACTAAAGTGGCTCAACCATAAGTTTATCAATCGCGAGAATATTTTTTGTGTGCAAAAAAACCTAAAATAATGATTTTATTCAACTATTCATTTTCTTCTGCGTGGGCCTCTGAGTGAGTTCACGTAGTGTAACAGCGCAGCGCTTCTGGGTTGTACGTCAGAACGTAGGCTCACTATTGGTCGACGATGGTCATGTGTGTGATGCATGTGATGCTGATTTAATAAAAATATATCTTAATTTGTGTTCCGAAGATGAACGAAAGTCTTATGGGGTTGGAACAACATGAGGGTGAGTAATTACTGACAGAATTTTCTTTTTTGGGTGAACTAACCCTTTAAGTGACAATCCATCTTTCAAATTAAACTTTATCAATGCACCACATTCACTTCAGGGCCCTCATTAGTCCATTTCTCTAAGCCATTAGAACAGCGGGCCTTGCCTCCAAAAAATGTTGCCTCGTTGGCCTTATGAAATAAAGCAAAAACTGTACTAGTAAAAGAGATCAGAATATATGGCCATCACATTGTTCTTAAACTGCAAAGTTTATGCATACCACCTGCTCTAATAGTGTCCCAACTTGAGCTCAATCCTCAGTTTAAAACGACTGTCACTTCCCTTTGAAGTTGTGACTAAATATTTGCTGACATTGAGGGAGCGTGTGTCCTATTTGGAGTGTTTGCTCGCTAGTTTCCACTGAACTGGCCTTCTTCAGAGCGCTGGTACACGTGTGCCTGGCCTGCTGCCCTTAGATAAAGAACAGAGAATGTTAGTTAGGGGGGGATGGAAATCAAAGGAAAAAAGTGATAAGAGTAAAAAAATAAATGGGCTGGAAAACCAGAGGATGTGATGGTTAAATGAGATCAGATGCAAGATACAATTGTGCAGAATTAAGAAATGTTCACACAACAGCTTACCTTTTTGCATTATGAGCATGTCTAGAAAACAAATACACACAGGTTTCACGTGCCGGTTGCATACTGGAGCCCCTCAAAGGATGTTTAACCTGTAATACTGCATTTAATGCTGAAATATGAGTTGTGGCATTAAGAGTGAGAGCTGAAAGTACCTCTGTAACAGGACTACCCAACCATGAAGTACAACAATATCGCATGATAGAGGTGCGAGACCACTTTACAAAGGAATTTGTTCAAATTTGAAACCTCCAACAGAGGGTACGGATAACTAATACACAGCCTCTTCACTCTAAGAGGAAGCAAATGACACTTGTACAGGAGGGTGGAAAATTTTAGAGAACTGTTCTTCAAATTTGGATAATACCTGAAAAGCCTTTAGTTTATTTAGCTTATTTTTTAAAAACTTAAGTTTGTGATTGCCAATAAGGAATAAAAACAGAAACGCACACTAAAATCAGTGGATCTGCAGTTATTTCATAATGTATGCTAGTTTGTTTACAATTCATAAATCCCTTTAGCTGCCGCAGATTTATGGTTTCTGTTACAGAGGTGGTCACATGGTCACGGTGGCAGTCTGAGACAGAGGATTATGAGAGGATCCACTGACGAAACAGTCTAGCCAGATTGGCCGTGCCCTCCGTCGACCCCGTCCCCTCACAGTGTTATTAGAGAGCACTGGCAGCATCCCGCTCTCCCGTCATCCCTGACTCTCACATTAATCTAAACAGAGGCTTCTCAATCCCCAACACCGAATCTGGAGCAATTCCATTAACTTGGGCTTCACGAGAAAATCCTCAGCCCAAGAGGAGTAACGGCTAGTCCTGCACTTAAACCATCTCATTACAGATCTACATTCACCTAATCATTAAAACATAAGGGCATTATCATCCATGCAATATTATAGACTTTTAAATGCATTCACAGATTAATATGCATGTTAATACTATAACACAGTGAGGTCATTCAGGGGTTAAACGGTGCATACAGTACTGTGCTAAAACCATTTTCATTCCAAAAACCCCTTAGAAAAAAAGCAGCGACCCTTGATACATAGTGTATCTATTTATACATATATTGATATTATACATATTGTTTAATAATAATAATAATTCATATTTTTTTAAATTATGTTATATTTATATGGATGAATATTTTTATATATTTTTATATATTTAAAGGGACAATTTAGCTTCTTAAATTTAGATTTTTGTTCATGTTATGTGCTTAACGCACATTCAATTTTATCCAAAAATACTTGGTTTACCCCTTTCTGAAGACTCCTGCTTGAGCTTTTACAACCATTATATCTAACCAATAATTCACACAGCAGTATGTGACATTCAGTATTTAACATCTCTGGTGATATCACTGCTATGATTTGAGTTCGGCTGATGCCAAGTCTTGAACAGTAGCTAAGTCTCATGACTTCAGCAGGATGGTGTTCCCAGGTAAGAGCCTGGTCTTTCCTTCCTAATACTGCCTAACTGTGGTTCATTTTCAGTCCAGTCCTCTGCAGGTCAGGCTGTCCAGCTCTTATCGCACATGGCCTTTTCACGGTATTCCTCACTGGCAGGGTAAGAGACTGATACGGCGTCTGGATTCTAGAAAATAAGTAACCGTGTGTGTGACCTGAAAGTACAACGTGACCTGTAAACACGATTGAATTAAAAAAAATTATTCCCTTATACTAAATCATGTAATTTAGCAATGATGGATGACCAGCCGCACTTTATGCGATTACTGTCAGACAGCAGAAAAAAATATATATCAGACAGCTTTAAAGAAAGTGCACAAATGTAATCCAAATTAGGGTAAAGGCTGGTGTAAAAGTACTGTAAATATATGCGACATTACAATTTAAAGATTAAAAGCGCATGCTTAAAGAGGATATGCCAGACAATATGGAAAAAGGAACAGTGAGATGGAAACATTAAGGGTTGTGCAAAGCTGATTTCATTCATTCATTTAGCAGATGAGAGAAATTCAATTAAGAAGATGGAGTTCACTGGCTTAACGCCAACAGATGGAATTATCACAACCATTACAATACGCTTTATTGAGACGCTCTCAGCTTGTTTAACAACATCACAAAAGGGCACATCACAACTAATGAAGGAATTCTAACAGATGTACAAACAACCTGAGAAAACCACTCACATTAGTCTCATTTATGAATACTACAAATCTGACCATTTAATGACATTGTTCTGACATCTGTGACCTAACAGCTGTCAACAAAGCTTCTGAACATGCAGAATAGTTTAAAAGTTTGGCAAAAGAAGATCTCAGCCAGTCTGAACACCTTTATAATTTAGACTCCACAAATACTGTCCTTATCTGCAATACAGTCTGTTCTGTTTCAAAGGAGAGAAGCAGCGGAAAGAGAAGAAACTAAGGAGGAATAAACATTCTCCTGCAGAGGAGAGGGAGCTCAGTATTTAAGGTTTTTCCTAAAGATGTTTTTCCTAGAACTCCACTCTGTCATTTGAAAGAATGTACAGAAAGTCCAATCGACCGCAGCGTCTGGTTAGCTGAGTCTGTATTAAAAAAAAGACAGCAACTGATCCTGATCGTCTGTTTATTTTCATTTCGGCCTTGAGACATTACTCCACGTTTGTGTGCTAATCACAGCGCCGACCTGAAATTCTCCACCACCACAGAATATTTCATAGTACATTACGGCACAGCTGTAGCGCAGACACTGTTGCTCAAGTTTCACAGTAAGCAAGAGATTTCCCTACAGAAGACTTCAAATTCTCAGCTTCAGCGTCCTTTAGACTCGTGCTCTCAGTTGAATTACGTCAGAAAGGGGGATTCACATGGATTCAGCAGCTTTAAACTGTAGCCTATATAGTTATGGATCACTACATCTCAGACACTGGAGTAATTTATCTTTATTATTGAATTAAGGCCTTCAACTTTGGCCAAATCAACTAAGATTTTGAGCTGGAAAATATATCAGGCTCCATAAAAATCCCTCAAATGTTCATGGTGCACAATATATCGTTTTACATAATTAAAATTCACATAATTCACAACCACACACGCTGTTGTTATTGCTTCCATAAGCGAATTTTGGATGTTCCCATAACAACACTCCACAATGGGTGGAAAGCTGTGACAGGAACGAGTTACCGAGGGAGGTGCGATCCAAAAATGTCTTTCTTTCTACTCCCTTTTTCTCCCACCATGTGCTTCTCTTTCTTCCTTTTCAATTTTTCCAAAGTCTGCATGTGCTGACGAGCGCTTCATAAATGTTAACAATTTTGTGGCTTATGTAATTTTTTAAACATTCTTTCAGACAAGCAAGGTCATTGCGAAAGTCAAGGAAAGTACTAGACCTTCTTAGCATTCCAACAAAACAGGAATTTCATTTATTAGTGATAAGTCAATTATGAGTTATTACATAACTTTGTCCTATGCAGCAGAAACCACAACTCAGAGCCATGTCCGTCGCGAGAGTGATTTACCACAGCGAGCAAATAACAACAGAGTACTCCCCACATCCAAACTCCGGCACCCAAACACAGCCTACTATCATAATATTGACTTCCTCTCTCAGTTGTTTCCAATGGACACAGTGAGAGAAGAGGTGGTTTCTACTAAAGATGGAATCCACGTTTAGTCTTCTTAAGCAGGCATGTCATCGCAGAACATTACAGTGAAAGTTGATGTTAAAGTGGTCACACTTTTAACGAATTAAAAGGAAAGTTAATCCAAACATAAAAATAGTGTTGTCATTTACCACCCTCATGTTGTTCTAACCCATATATTTTCTTTATTCTGCGATAAATAAAAGTTGATGTTTGGCAGAACAACACGATAATTATAAAGATAACTATAACTATAACGATGATAATTATATTAGCATAGCATCCACACCAACTGACGATAATGGTGTCTGCGGCATTAAATACTCAAGCTGTTTAAAGTCAGGTGGATTCTGATCGTCTTTCAAAGTTTTTATCATTAATCCATTGTGTCATTATCATTGTAGCTGTGGTGTGGACCATTTTACACACCTATTTGAATAGATTTAGAATGATTATTTAAAGTGAACGGGCCTTAATTCACCATGCAAAAAACAAAAGCAGCTTGCATATTCTGCTTAACATCTCATTTCATGTTTCATGGTAAAACAAAACTTTACTTTGTCAAAAAATGCTGTGGAACAACGACTGACAAATAGGCTACTCCTCCCGTTTCCATTAATCTTGATTAAAATACTTTGATTGGAAACTTTCAGAATCATCCTTTGATTTCAGGAACTGTGTATGGTGTAGTATAACTTTTTCAATGTCCAGTTTGTTCCAGCCCTTATTTATAATACTGTACACTGCTTCTCATTCCCCCTGCACTGCTGATGCTGTGTCTAATCTTGAGAAGGAATGTGACCTTGTCTTTTGTCCTTGGTTGTGCAGTGGACAGGTCCACTAAGCTCAATTTGTCCTTCCCCTTCCCAGATGCACATCAACAAAACTGGCAGGAAATCAGGCAAGCAGAATGACTGATGACCCTTTATAGGTCAAATAACAGTTTGCCACAGTAATTATGTGGGAATGGAAGTGGAAAGCGTACAAGATCTCAATGCCAAAATAATTTCATTAGGTACACAAAGCAATGTTCAAGAACTTTTAAAATTACTGATACGTTTATAATACTGACAGTGTCACATCACTTTAGTACTTAAGAACAATAGAGCATGAGGATCCGTCTTGTAAAACAAGGATGCCATTTATATGCAAATCCTCCTACTCTCAAAAACACATCATCACTCTAAGCCTCGACAAAGCAGGGACTTTTGGTTATTTCTTAGCATCAGCCCGGTATTTCCCAACAGATTCCTGCATGAGTTGAGTGATAACGAATGTGTTTGCTGGTATTTGGGTTTGTCTATGCAGAAGGAGCACTGAGATTGGCTTCTCAGGAAAGAGCCACGGCTGTTACCCAGGGGCTCAGTCTGACTGAGATTACTACAGACCTGTCAGCTCTATCAGAAAGGGAAGTGCTTTCTGTTGGCGAGATAACTCCAACACCGATCCGTACAAAACTCTTCTGTCTCATCTATCTCTGCCGCTCATTACTGTTCATATCTGGGTGGGGAGCAGTGTTTTTATCTTCCAACGAAGCACAAACCATCCACTGTTTCTGTTCTGTCACACTATGGTTGGGTCAGAAGGGTCGATTAGTCAGTTTATGGGGTCTATAAGGTTATATTTATTTTAACTTTAATATTTTGCATGACTGTTAGCACATGGAAATTTTGTTTCTAAATTTGTCCCCTTTTAAGCAATGGGCAAGTGTTATTATTATCCTTAACAAAAAATACATTTTCGTTAACTGAAACAGCTGAACAGTCAAGTTGTGTACATATCCCTGTGCCTTTAGGTTCGGTATCTTTAGGTTCAGTGTTCAAAATGCCAATGTGAACGCTAAGCAGACCAGGACGAACCAAGTGAACCGAACTACGTGTGAACGCACTCTAAAATAGATTTATGACTCCAAAAAGAAACAAACAACTAAATATTTGATACATATTTTATCTTACACTTAAAATCTTTACAATTCACAAGCAATAAAAAAAATTTTCATTAGATAGCTATAACAATAGACTGTTAAACATTTTTTTAAAATGATACCAGCATTAACTTTATACTTCTTTTAAATATACGTCTTTTTTTTTTCTTGTTCTTATTTGTCTTTTTTTCACCTCTGGCTTGCACAGAGGGGGAACACTTCATTTTCAGCTAAATTACTGATATGACTGCACTGAGAGTTTTGGATAAGAGCTCAACTTTGCTGTCTTCTGCTGAAATGCATTGCAGCCGAATTAAACTTATTTCATAATTGATGTACTTTACCCAGTTATTGAACCGAAATGAAACAATACTGAGCTGATTTCAACTGAATAATGACTGTTTAAGATTGCCTTTTTAGAGCTGCTCTACAGCAGAATTGAATTTTTGCATCATTGAATCGTTATTTTCCCGTTTATCAATATATATATATATATATATATATATATAAATAAAGGTCACTTGCATGTGACATATTTTGCATCTTTTGTTGTCTGTCAGCATCTCACACCACCTGCATTGTATTTTATAATGACGTGTCTATTCAAAATTAAAGTTAAAAGTAACCAAAAAATAAAAATGTAAGACCCCTGCATTCGGTTACATTGTTATGCTTCCTGTCAGGTTGTTTTTGAACACAACAATGCCTCCTACGTGAACACACCCTAAGAAAGTACCTGATCAGATAATGGTGGACATGGCCCTAATCATTACCCTAAGTCTAATTAAATAGGGCTTCCTATAGACCAACTGGTCGACAAGACGTTACCTTTCATGACACTTTCAGTTGTTTAATTACCACTGCGTTAGAACTCTATAAGGAAACCCCTAGGCATTATTTTGGTGTCAGAAGGGTTAATTCCTTATAAAGAGTGTGATGGCAATTCTTAGAATTGCTAGTGTGCTGAGGTTTTAGATGTGTGAAGGAGAGCACAGGAAACGCTGGGTATTTTTTAAGAACTAGGCCCTAGCGAGTCCACTGTTCATCTTTGCTGCCTCGCACTTTCACTCTTGTTTCTTGACTCTCTGCCGAGGGACCTGGGGTTTCTTGTAATTGAACACTCAACAGAGAATATTTTTAATAAAATTTCTATGACGAGATGATTTTTTCCTCAAACAAAAATAGTGTAGGTTCATGACAGCACTACTGTGTATGGTGATTTACCTCAGACTCAAACTTGAAGATGAAGATGACTCTTTGTGGGTCTACATTCTCAATATTCTCTCTCATCCTACAAAGAAAAAAAAACATGAACTATTGTCATAAGCAGATTTAATTTAGTTGTTCTCACAGGGTTCTGCTCATTTAACTTAAAAAAAAGAGAAAGAAATAAAGTTGAGTTATTCCATCATTTCACCACTGTTTTATGAGGGACTTGAACTCATTGATCTCAGAGAGTAAGCAGATGTTGCACAGTGATATTACACAGGAAATAGAACCTGTCAACGACTAGCATACTTTCTAATGCCATTTAAAGACCCACAACAGTTTCATTTCATTTATCATAATTTTAATATCAAAAACCTGGTCACCCCTAGTGCCAAGAAACCTTCTGCAGGTCTCTCAAGATTCAAGCTTTATTAGTATGATTTAAAAATGAAGAAGAAAATAATAATTAAAATCTACACAATATTTTGTGAGATTTTGCCAGAATTTATTTACTAGTCTACACTTTTTCTAAATCTGCTTTGTGATCAGGTTTACAGCATATGGGTCTACTTTCAATAATAAAACAACAAAATGCTATTCAATGAACTTAATGGTTAATGTTGATGTCCTATACTAAAGGTCAAGTTAAAGGTTAAATTAACCTTGATAACATAGATACTAAAAATACGTTCATAGATGATAAGCTTCTCATTAAAGAAGTACATGATAAATAAAGAAAACCCACTACCATGTATACTTTTATTGTAGAGAGGAAAGATAAGCACTTTCAGTAAATAATATCACGTATGCTATCTTTTGTCCCTTTCCATGACAGACAACACACAATATACCTGAAAAGAAACATAAAATGACAAATAAGAACATTTTGAGTGATATGAAAAAGGAGAGGAGGATCCTGAAAAACATTATACATAATATAATAATATAATTTTTTTTTAAAGTGTTCAGTCACCAAATAACACTATGATTAACCCAAACCACATTTTATATGCACCATGACCATAAGTACCATGACAGATAACATTTGGAATGACAGTTTACATCCAAGGTGTGATAGGTGTGATAATTATTGCCAGTTTCAAAGCTGTTTGTGTACACAGATTAGATTTCCTCTTGTCCATTTATAGGCTACACAGCATCACAATACAGACAGAGAAAGAGCAAGTGACGCAGAGTCTTAAGTGATTAATAGTATATTCTGAGTGCTTGGCTTAAGTCTAAAAGTCAAGGGCAGGAAAACAAATACAAGTCATACATTATAATAATCCAGCAAACCTTGCGATCTTTTCAAGACAATTCCACCACAAAATAATTTTCAGGGTTGTGTGATCTGTGCATTAAAATCATCAAATAAAATATGAAATCTCAGAAAGAGCAGAGGAGATGTGACAGGATAGCATTGGATGCTGCTTCAGAGAGTTTTGGTGTTATATGCATGAACTGTGTGCAATGCACTCAAATGAACTTGCAAATAAACATACACGCATTCACACAAAACATACAGGTAGCTGACTAGTAGGCCAGGCAAAAATAAACACTAAGTCCTGTGAGAGAACAAGGAATCAGAGCCAGACTAGAATACTAGCAACCTTCTGGGAACCAGACACACACAGCCAACTATGCCTGGCAAGGCCAACTCGCCTGAATCCTGCCAAAGAGGTCTGGCTCATGCGAGCACCAAAGCAACTCTCACTTAGAGCGAGTATTGAATATGGGGCAGGCAAGGGTGTCAGCCGAGCAGGAAAGATCACAGGCACGTATAAAGACGCCCACTGCATCCTCACCTCAGAGTGTGAAGAGAGCCCTAGAGAGGAGCAGATGAGTCAGTATGAGAGGTGCTATTCAACGCTCTGCTGCTCACTGGGCTTTTTCATGTGGGAGCAGACGAGAAATGACCTCTAATGAAATCAGAGTGGAATCCCCACCTCTGAAGATAACCAATGAATGTACACGGTTAATTGAACATATTCTGAAAGAAAATTAGTGGGGTTCACCCACGTAAAATTCACCACTATGCTGTGCTTACGTAAAATAATAAAAATGTAAATAAAATAAAGCAGCAAATAAAGATAGGAAGACAGACAGATAGATTGAGAGAAAAAAAGTCCAATATTGGCAATTAACTGATATGGTACTTACTGGCCAGAATTAAAAAGGGCATGTTTAAATGTCAGATTAATAGCATAACTCAATTTAAAATAAAAAGTACCAACAACATTATGGTAATATATATATATATATATATATATATATATATATATATATATATATATATATATATATATATATATATATATATATATATATATATATATATATATATATCGTAGCACAAACAGCTTGCTCAATAACAAAAAGACACTGTCATTATATTTTCAAAACAGCATTACTTCACTCTCTGTAAAAGTGCAGCCACAATGAGAAAAAGCAAAACAGTACAACCATAAAGTTTTACTGGTGTTATTAAGAAGGATTCTGCAGTTCACTTATTAAGCGCTTAGGTTTCTTAATAAAAGAGCTGTAGCTAAACAGCGCCGTGGGTTTGGAAACTATACCAGGGGAACCAGATTTTATTATCAACATTCAGCCATGTTTGATCAAATCGCATCTCACACAAACACGAAAAAATATCAGCCAACACATTGACGAGAGGCTGTTAGCAGGTTTGTCTTAGATTAAAACAAATGTAATCATCTCTTCATGGGTGGCACAACCATTATTATAACAAGCAAAAACACAGCAAATGCATAGTGGTTTTCACCAAACACGTTATCTAATATCTACTCAGAATGATTCACTGACAGAATACATGCTACAATAAAACCCAAGTGAATGGTGTTCAATTTTATTACTGTGTGCATCCTTTCTTGTTGAGCTTTGAACCTAGTAAGTCTTTCTTGACTAGAGCATTTTGTCAGAGCATGACCAACACAATAGGGCCTTACTCCGCTGGAATCCAAATTCCAATAGCATTAGTACAAGCCCTCCAGAGAAAGACAGGCTACATGTGGTTAAAACCACCCATTTTTTGCAGGCTCCAAAAAGTTGCTAATGTATCATGGCCATTACATTCAGGCAATGCCACAAAAGTGGCTGGGTATGAGTTACTAGGACAGCAGGAGGAGTGTTTTAAGAGCCCTCATGCACTGAGGCTTGTTTGTCTGTAACACAATGGGCCTGCTTGGTTCCCATCACATCCATAATGCCTCCATGGTGAAAGTCTGGCACGTTATGTTAACTTATGTGTGAGTGAGCGGGTAAGCGTAATCTCAACACTGCTGTTTGAAGATACATATTGACAATTGTGCTTGTATGCTGGCTTTTAGGGTGTGTTAACTAACCTCCCAGAGTTCCTGTCCATGTTGTGTAGGATTTCTGCCGGCATCCTTTGAGGACGGTGCAATCCATCAGTACAGGGCATGTTCAGCCCATTATCAGTGCACTGATAAGATAATCAAACATGTCACTCTCTACACAAAATGTTACTTTCTGTCTTTCAAACAAATGCACCAACATACTAGGAAGAAAATCAAAGAACTGGCACAGGTCTCTGTGAGCTTACAAAAACAACGCACAGAGGGGTCAGAAGAGGTCTGTTTATTTCCAGATTTAAATTAGATTTCAAATGCCAGTTTACTCCACTAAGTCTCTTTCTTGTGTTCATCAAAGCTGCATTTATTTAATCAAAAAATACAGTAAAAGTAATATTGTGAAATATTAATTTAAAATAATCGTTTTCTATTTTAATATATTCTAATATTATTCCTGGCATGGCAAAGCTGTATTTTCAGCAGTAGTTACTCTATTCTTTAGTGTCACATGCATGATCCCTTGGAAATCATTCTAATAAGCTGATTTTGAGCTCAAGAAACATTTCTTATTGTTCACTCTCAAGCTAAGATAATCTTTCAAAGAATATGAATTAACAGAAAGTGGGACATTAATTATTCTGATCACAGAGAGTCTTTACATATGGTTGCTACAGTAGATGCCAGATGAGTGCCAAAATATTTGTGACTCGTGAGGGTTTACTGTCAGTCTGTACGGATCTCGAGGAATTTGTTGCAGCGCTGCCGAGAGTCAAACATCTCTTTCATCCTTTAACTGGGGTCAAATCAACAAAGTTCAGGCCTGCAGGCAACAGACAGTCAAGAGAAAACAGTTAACCCTTTTACAACTGTAACTATGAACTGCCAACAAGACGCTCTACAAGCCTCTTTTCAGGAGCCTGAAGCGTAAAAAGTAAAGACACCCTGCGAAACATGAAAATACTCATGTGACAAACAGTTTATTCTGAGCAAATAGAACATAGAGGACTTATTGTTCCTATACGCACACACAGATGATTTGGCCAGGCAGTTATTCTTCAGTTAAATGTCAGTCAGTCTTGAGGCAATTGCTGTCAACAATACCGCCACACATGTCAGGTGACTGCAGCTACACGTGACGCATGTGAAGCTGGCATGGACCAACCAGCTGTTGAATAACTGAATGAAATCGGAGAATGTCACACTCATCCTCACAAAGCAATGAAAATCCTGTCTACACGGATTCACTGCTAAGGGTACTTCTTGTTTTCTAGTAAGGGGTTATTGACAAATAGGTCAGCCGTTTCATCTGGCGCAAAGGGGCAACTGGGGATTGGAGTGAGGGATCCAATTTGAATATTTAAATTTACAGCATTTGTGTTTACCAGAATTGCTGTCCTTTTGATTACCAATGTAAATGCTTGCCTTTGGGATCTGAAACATTGTAATTGCTCCATTTGTGAGCTTGTTTAAAGGGTAATTACCCTGCGATCTTAAGATCTATGAATCCTCCTCCTGCATAATTTATCATGGTGAGGGATAGGAAGAGATAGTAATTTAAACTACTTTCCTTGTCAAGACTTGCGAACCACATGCTGTGGATTTATTATGCAGGCAGTTTGAAGAGGCAAGCCATTACAATTCTGTGATCTCATAACATTTGTAGCAATTAAGCGGTTTTTACGAAACACTTTGACATCAACATTGGCAATAAGCAAGACTTCAGGTTATTCCATTCCCCCATAGTGACATAAAAACCTAATCAGTGTATATTCCATTTGTTATGCGAGATGTGTTGTTATATGAATAAGCAGTACCTTAACTGTATCACATCACAGAGTTTGCGATATAATTCTTCCTCCCCTACCGCAAAAACGCTTGCTCTTTCTGGATACCATTAAATCTGCAGTAAAGACACTTTTCACTGGAGAAAGCTCATTAGAGACACACACACACACACAGACACAGACACAGACACAGACACAGACACAGACACAGACACAGACACAGACACAGACACAGACACAGACACAGACACAGACACAGACACAGACACACACACACAGACACACACACACACACACACACACACACACACACACACACACACACACACACACACACACACACACACACACACACACCTTTTTTTTGGAAATAAATATTTTTATTCAGCAAAGACACATTAACCTATTTAAAAGTGACAGTAGAGACCTTTTACATTGTTAAATTGTTTTTTTTCTTTTGACCTTTCTATTCATCAAAGAATCCTGAAAAGAAATGCTGCCCAATTAAAAAAAACAAAAAATTAACATTGACAATAATACTGAGAAATGTTTCTTGAGCACCAAATCTATTGTGATTTATGAAGGATCATATGACACTGAAGACTGGAGTAATGATGCTAAAAATTCAGCTTTGCCATCACAGGAATAAATTATATTTACAACATTATTGTTTTTTGCTAATAAAGTAAATGAAGCATTGGTGAGCATAAGAGACACATACATACATACATACATTATATATATACATACATTATATATATATATATATATATATATATATATATATTACACCCTCAACATAAGATAAAAGCCCCAGTGAGCCCAAACTGAATTTCATTCAAGCATGAATGATAATTGCGGATTTGGCATTCTTCAGAATGATTGTACACACAGAATCCAAACCAGCAAGGTGGCCCGAGTAGCTTTGGAGGTGTGCCAGGCCAAGTCTACTGTATGTGGGTGACGTAAAACAAGAGAACGTTCTCCAATGTAGGAACAAGAGAACATGCTTACCCTGAGTGAGAACGCAGACACGCATACTGCTTATGCAGATGCTGCACTGCAAACACAGATCACTATCAGCTGCTGACGGCGGAAGTTTTACAGCGGCGCAGCTGCACGCACAGCGGGGGAAAACGCTCAGAGGCCCCTCGGAGAGACAGGGCAGGAACAGCCTCTATAGGACATTTCATTCACAAGGGCAAGAGGCACACTGTTGAGAAGAAATATGTGTACCTCAGGAACAGAATAAAATGTCAAAAAGCTCAGGAGACATGCAGGCACTAGCTGTACAAAATGATCAAATATTTCTTTTCAGAATCATACAATAACAGAAAATACTGTGAAGCAGAAAGGATTCTGGGAAGAATAAAGAAACATACTATGAATAGCTCAGGGTTTAAGGTGAATTCGGTGGGGAGTCTTGCTCTACAGAAGAACAGCATGTAAAGAAAGAGGATGCTGGTGGCAATGAGAGAAACAGGAGGAATGGGTCAGATTGATGAGGAAGACCTTCAAGCTGTTTCAAAGCTTCAGGAGTGACGCCCACTGGAGACACAAAAACCCAGGAAGACCTGCTATGGCAGAAAGGAAGTGCTCTTAGAAACTAATAAAACAACCGTTTTTATTCAAAATTCCAGTTGTGAGAAAGACCTGAGGACACTGTAGGATCTCAGGATTTTTTTTCCAGCAATAGATACAGCAGCAAACAGAGCTGAAACAACAATGCCACACCGCTCACTAATTATTTGCTCATTAAACATACTTGTTTTTATATCACTGACAGATTTGATCGGGATGATAGATTCCATGACATAATGGAGACTGAATGCAAAACGCTGATTGGACAAGTATATGCCTACAGTTTATTATGGAAAGATCAGCAGCCAATACACTCCATGTATTGTAAACAGATGACTTGTTTGCTTTGACTAACCATCACTTTGGTTTAGTGTAACAATGACCTAATGTTTAAAAATGGTGTTTGTTCACACAGGTCAAACACCACAAGGCAACAATGACTATTTAACTGGGATTATACAAGATAAATCCCTCTAGACCAATATATGGAAGTCCTAGTGAAACTAACAATACTCCAGTGCTGTCTATTTTTTTTCAAGTGAAAGTAAATAAAGCTGAACACAGTGACACATGAGACCGCGCTCACCTGGACTTCAGGCGCACAGGTTTTCCTGTAACACTTTTACACGCTGTCAGATCACACAATACCATCCCTCTCTCTGATAAAGCAAACTGTCTGTTCATTGATAAATCATCACACTAGTGAGGACAACTGAAGCTTGCGATCACATTCCAATTTAACAGTAGTGAAATGTGATACAAGAAAGTGGAAGTACTACAATCTTATTAGTAGATTTCTATTTTATAAAAGTATGCAACCATGCAGTCTATTAATCAACATGAGGTCATGAAAGTCCCATGTATAATAAATAAAAACAATAATAAATTGTTAATTTATATTCAATATGATCAAAAAAGAATATTATTTAATATTATAATTTGTATATTTGTATTATTACCACAATTATTATTACTATTGGTGATAATATTAATAACAATAATAAAGTTGTTAATGTTATATTTAAAACAATAATATTTATTGTTATTATTATGATTATTATTATCAATTATCATCATCAAATAATATCATTATGAATAAATAAAACTATATTAATATTTAAAATACATTTCAAATACATTGCATGGCAAAACACATCTAACTGCACCATCACTGCAATTGAAAAAAAACTTTAACAACTTTCACTCTGTATTCTCGGAATTGAAGCCTATTTAAGCCGAATCTGTCTGCCACAGGACAATCATACTTTAAAAACCCCTAATTGAGTCATGTACAGCATAAACATACAAGGAGCAAGTGATGTCTACAAGTTTGTGAAAGATGGGCAGTCAAATTCTGTTAAAAAATTCAGAGCTTTCTGGAAGCATGGTCATAACATCTTGAGCTATATAAGGACACAACTAGGGCCAGATGGACCTCGTCACAATCCAAGGCCTGGTGACCTGATCCTTGCAGGAGGCTACAGCATTACAGCACCTTCACGTGTGGCTTTTTGCCCCCACGTTGAGAGGAACACCTGCTGTGTCATGTCCAGCGACGGTTGGTCCAGCGGAGCATTCAGCTGCCATAATTCCATTTTGGGACAGGGTGGGAATCTGTAGCCGGCATCCAGCGATGACGTACCCGAAAAGCACAGTAACCGCACGTCACACACATTAGCACACAACGTTTGCATGACGTCCCGTGCACGTCAGCTGGAATCACAGTCAGCTTCCAAATGAGGCCCGGCAAAGCGGCTGATAACCACATAGTTGAATTGGTGTCATCTGATCAAAAATAAAAGGCAGCACCCCAACTCATTTCCGTTCATCTGCTGCGGTTGTGTTTCACTCTGCAGCGAGATCGAGAAACTGATTACGTACTATTAAACAATATGAATGCGATTCAGTGAATGAATAATCACACTTCAATAATCATGTTAAATATGCAGGCTAATAGTAAACAGTTACACCAGATCTGAAAAGCAAGCAAAGGTTATCAAAAAGAAAATGTATGTATAATACAACCACTTTTGTAGTCTCAAAACCCAATCTAAACGCCTATGTACAGCATTGACTACAATGTTTTCATTAAAAACAAATGGGTGAGATCCAAACCTTAGAATAGACGCATTACCTGTGTCTCATGAATTTAGTTAATGTCCTAGCTCAATGTTTTACACCTGATGTGAGGAAAATGGAAAGAATAGGTGGGTTGATGATGGAAATGACGGGGGGATAGTGAAGGAATGATTGTCTGTTTTTTTACTTTTCAACCTATTTTTGTCTAGTAGTAAGGTTTCTGGTTTCTCTTTCCGCTGCGATCGCTCAGATCAGGTGTCTTACTCCTTGTGGTGAGAGAGATGCATGTGTGGTTGGAAATTACTTTGCTGTATTCAAATGCTGCAGAGGTGTGTATTACATTCTTGGCCATGGCCCACTGGAGGGGAGGGTCCCTACACATTTTCAGGAAGGAGTGAGTAATACACTGCTATCCTCAGAACAAACCCCACTAATATGGTCACTCTAGTGAAGAAAAACAACAGAAAATATGACTGACAAACCACAAAACCTGAGAAGGGCTTTAGAACAAATCAATGCCAAGATTGAGCAAACAGTTCCCTCAAATGAAACTAATATGTCCATATGAGATCACACTGGGAAGAAAGTATGCACTTTATCACCTGCTTGTAACCTATTAACAGCACATCCTACCCAAGGTTTGCATACCACAGGTTTGCATGTACTGTAGTCATTCATTTATTTTACTAGAGTTGGCAAAGCAGCATTAATTTAAAAAAAAACACCTTGTATTCCTTGTTTGTTAGTACTATAATGTAATGGTTTCTAATAGATTAAATGTAGCAGAGTCATTTACCTCAGTTACTGTTGAGTTATTGCCTAGGAACACCAAATTAAAATTTAAAAATAATAATAATAATAATAATAATAATAATGACTACTTCTGAACAGGTTTCAAAAACTAACTCCACTGGTTAAGCCATAAAATGACTGCTCAAATAAAGTGCAATGTTACCGAAGTGTCAGTGTTTACAGTTTTGAGAAGTCAATGGGTCCCATTCAATAATAATTATATGGATTATTCATATTTGGAGCATTTTAAATGTGTGCCCAAAGTAAGTAATTTGCATAAAACGACCAACCATGCCCATAAAAATTTTAGCATGAAAGTTATTCAAAAAGAGAATTATGATTTGTTTGTGAAAATGTTTGTATGCAAATTGTATGCACACAAATTGGTGTATACATGGTCAATGAAAGATACCCATTGTCTTTTAGTTTAGTCTCTATATATGAACCTATAGATGAGGAAAAAGAAGTTCAACACTGAAATTTACGTCAACTCAAATTCAGATCGATTATCAACTGCTGCTGGAGGAACATAAGCCTCAGCTGAACCCCCAGAAGAAACTTTCACTTACGTTCCATTAGATATGCACGCTTGCATTCTGTTCATGTGGTAACCGCTGACGTCTCCTTCGAGGTTGACACACATTTAAAAGGTAAGAGTCCCACTACGTTTAAAGGAGCAGAAACCAGAAAAGAGGAACCAGATGAAAGCCAAAATCCCCTAATGTGTCAAACACGTGGATAGGAACATTGAGACGCTGTACACATTTGCCTAGGCTTTTGCCAATACAGAAAATTTCTGTTGCCTATGCAACAGCCATTCAGTTACCTAATTCAATTCTAGAAGAAAAAAAAATCTGGAACTAATCTAAAATGGGGTTGTTAGTAATCAGATGTGATTCTCCAACCACATCACATACTAACTACTTAAACTTATCCAATGTTTCCAACATGGTGTAGAATGAGGAACAAACCAAATGATGGGTCACAGTCTCCCTGAAATATTTTAAATGACTAACTAGGATCTCATGAATAATGTTTAATCACTACAGAGGCTAGACAGGAGAAGGGAAGACTGTAAATGAAAAGAGGATGTCCCCATAATAATACACACAACCACTCAAATATATCTCAGGTTCTTTCTCGTCGTAGTCAATATTACAATAGTTAGTTCCAGTCCTATAAAATAGAAATCAAGCAGAGTTTCAGGATTTAGTATAACAGAAATGTAACCTTTCACTGATAAAAGTCTCCTTTGTTCACAAAGGCTGCATTTATTTGATCAAAAATACAGTAAAAGATTATATACGATTACAATTTAAAATAACTGTTTTCTATTTTAATATATTTTACAATGTAATTTATTCCTGTGATGCCAAAAGCTGATTACTCTATCTTACTAAGCTATTCCTTCAGTCAAAAACAGTTGTGATGCTGAATATTTTTTTCTCCAGGATTCTTTGATGCATAGAAAGCTCAAAAGAACAGCATTTATTTGAAATATTTTTTTGTTGTTGTTGTTACATTACAAATGTCTTTACAGCAAATGATGGTCAATTTCATGCATCCTTGCTGAATAAAAGTATTAATTTCTTTAAAAATAAAATAAATACATTTTACTGATGGTAGTGAACCAACATGCCAATTTTTGCATGAAATTTAAAATAATACAGTAGTATTGAATGAAGCATTCATTTTTAAACATACAGTAAAGTAAATATCAGGTATGTACATCTTACTCATTGTACTCACTTACAATCCCAAAGAGACTACCAGACTCACATCGCCACAGTTTTACTGATGTAGATAATAATACTAGTCTTTTATTCACACGATATATCCCAATACAATAAATAGTCACTGTCACCATCTTGGAAGAAAAATGTCCTGTTTTATATGCATTTACACACAATCCTTTCTATTCTAAGATTCAATTTTTTACAACAACACATTATTTTTCGGGCCTCATCACATCAGACAATGGGATGTAACAGCAAAAGGATAGAAGAGGAAGTATCAACCAGCCAAAACAAGTGAATCAGAGAAAATCCACAATGCCAACTGCATTGAGCACACGTGAGTCAGGGTGAGGAGTTCCTCTTCAGGAAAATATGAATGCGGTACATTGTTATGAGAGAATTATGAAAACAATGCGCTCACTATCCACATCAGGCGAGTGGTAGAGCGGTGGTGGTAGAGGACTGTGTGAAATCTGCAAGTTTTGTTTTTTAATAAGCCATAAGTTGTGTGTTTGAAGGTGGTGTGGGGACAGTCCCTGGTTGATATTTTACCTTCCAAGGCATTAAAAGCCAGTAAAACATGTTTTCCATTAGCATCTTATTTTCAGTTCTCACTATTACTTGTGATACGTCAAAGATAGTGATTAATTGATAAAGACGGATGTGAGCTATGAGAAAGAATTGGAGAACAGGTCATTCATTGTACTCTTGTAAACAGGTTCACCTCTATGGTGTACACAAGAGGACACAAAAGGAAACCGCAAACTGTTTTTGATGAACCTGTAAACTTGAAACGGTTGATATGAAACCTAGTAGTAGCCATCAAAATGAGAAGTCAGAAAAGAGGAGATTTCCATTGCAAATGTTAACGGCAAATGTGTCTGACTATTTAAACAATGATAAGACCTGCAGAGGCTTAAACGCCGGTATTTCCAGGCTTTCTGGGGAATGCATGCGGGAAAGCAAATTATATTAATTTTAATACTACAACTGATACACTCATGAAGCATAATCATTGGCAGGAGGTCAAGGATTAACAGCAACTAAAGTGTATTACAAGCTCCACAGACCTAGTTTTTCAGTCTGGCTAATCATATTCATAAAGAAAGAAACCCATGAGCATAAAATGAATGTTAGCTCTTAGATGAGAGTAAAAGGTAGATGTAACGTAAAATTAGTCATACTATAAATATTATTAACATCTTATATTTTTAACCTAATAGCTTAACCTTTTGTTAAATGAATAAAAGCTATGCCTCTGTCAAAAGATGTTAAAATCTGCTTAAATAACAGTTGTCTGGAACATTTCCTACTTTGCTAAACACTGCAAATCTGTCTCATATTTGCAAATTACTCTAAAAAAAACCAACACGACCACCTGAAGAACCACTGCTCTATAGAGTATTTCCTTTGCGCTACAGGGTTTGAAAGAGCGAGAGATCTGCAGTGTGATGATGACTCAGTCTGAACTCAATGAACCTTCTCAAACCCATTTAGGAAAAAAGACCATCCCTCTTTAATGGTCCCGCCCCTTCTAACTCTCCGCTCCTCCCTCTCTCTCTGCACTCAGCTGACTCTGCTGTCTGTAATGGAGATGAATGTGACATCTTCCTGTCTGTGTGTACTCAGCTAACTCTCTCAGCTGGGCAGCACCTCTAGCTAATGGAAACAAATCTCTAAGAGCAACAAAGCTATACAAAAACCGGCTTTGCTACCAGATCTACAGCCAATCCCATGGGCCTCAATCCCAGGAAAAGACATTTAAATGGTGGTACACAGATTGGTAGGGAAACAAAAGTAATGCCGCAGGGTAGAACCCCCAACTTTTCACATGGGTCCGTGGGTCAATAGGAATTCGGCTGCGTTCAGTGACATCATAACAAAATAGTGCTGGTCTATACACCCGGGAGTTCGGGACCCAATAAAGCAAAAGCATGTTGGTGTTACGAGGATACTGTGAGCTCCTGATCCTCGAGCTTACTGTGTTATCAGACCAGGCCATCAAGTCTAATGTCATATATGCGAGGTCCTTCTACGTAGGTCAACAAGCAAATGGTGCACAGGGAACATGATGAAAACAGACCTCTGGACCCCTGACCCAAACAATGATTAAAAATGGTGAAAAAGCAAATAAATAAAGATGCACAACACATTGATGACCGTATCGGCCATAATTAATCTTTTACTATTATCATCATCGTCATTCTATTGGCCCATTTTCTTAGTTTCCTATATATCAGTTATAATTTTTTCCATAATTCATTAAAATGTTCTAACGCCTGATTTAAGCATGCAGGAACACTTAGCATGAGCAGTATACGTATAAAAACGATGCAAAACAGCATCAATTTATAATATCGGTCAATATATTATTATATTGCCCAAATGTCTATATCAAAAGTAAAGCCATTGTGTCACATAGATAAAAGTTTTCGCTGTCCACAACTACCAAAAAACCACCTACAACAACACAAGCTATTGTTTCAATTGTCTGATTCTTGAGAATACATTGTTAGTGCTCATGTAAATGTTTACCATACTCCAAAAGCCCTAATTCACTTCCTCAAGTCTGATAAAGAAAAATATTAATAATATGGCCCCTACAATGTACACAATGGGTCACGACACAAACAATAACCCTATAGGATTCCCTAGCAAATATTTAAGCATGCTTTCTTCCAGTAAGTGGTTCTATAGTGTTCCGGGCAAGGCAGGCTGGCGCCGGTGTGGAAAGGAAAAGTCTGATCTGACAGAACTCCACTGACATATCACTGCAGCTGAGCTATAGAGCCCTACAACCGGCCCGCTGGCCTTTCACTCATGAAACCTAATATGTGCAGGCCACTAAATCCACACACACACACACACACACACACACACACACACACACACACACACACACACACACACACACACACTTTTTTAAATAAAAATGTAATTAAGTCAATAAATAACTCCAAAATAGTTTTTTAATAAAAAAACACAACAACAATAGTATCTATTTGTTTGTCATATAATGTCTACACTTTAAAATAGTCCAAATAAAATATCAATAATAATAACAATAAAAATAATAAATCAATTATATTTTATATAATGCCTACTTAATATAAATGCATACACATGCCCATTGTAATTCTGGTACTGATATCTGCCGCAATTGTAAAAAAACTGTGCGCGCGCCATAAGTGTGAGAGAGATCGTATAAATAGCGTCTGTGTGTGTATGTGTGAGGGCCTGTATGAATAGACTCTGTGTGCGAGTTAGTGAGAGAACAGAGAAAGAACAGAAGGACAACAGAGAGTTTATATAAGCAGACTGGATGTGTGTTGGCTCCTGGACACAAATATTCATCTTAGCTTGCATTAGCAGAGAAAGGACGCTCAAACCTTCCACTATACAATCACATCTCTGTTTCACCATGTCTCACAAATCCACACAGATGTCTTTTCAAGAAAGGAAAGAGAAAAAAGTCCACTATAAACAGCGCTGAGTGGAAGGAAACTCATTTACCCATACTTCCGTCGTTAAACCATTCCTCTGTTTGCTGGTTTTATATCAGGGGTTTTGTGTTAAATAGTCAAGTACAGTATGTCTATGGGGATCATGCTGAAGAAATCAAACTTGGGTGAACTTAGTTTTAGTCCATTTATTCAATATTTTTTCAAAATCAACACATTTTGCCATCTTCAAATATGCATATTTCCCACCAAAATCAGTGCAGGAAATGCTCATAACTTCGGTTTAGCACATAGTAGTGGTTGAATTATTTTGAGAGCAAACTGATGCAATGCAAATAATATTAACTTCCACACAAATCACCAAAATGAACTGGGAGAGGGGTGATTAGCAAATTAAATGTCAAGACCTGTGAAACATGGCCTGAAATCTTCTAATGTGCTTTGACAAGGAATATAAGTAACATAAGACTAGAAATATAAGTAATATGACAAAAAACCCAAGCAAGCCATGAACTCCTTTTACTCTGTGACAGCCACCCAGCAGAGGTCAACACAAGTCACTACAGGCTACAGCTGTGCTTCATAAATTAGACCTCGATGGACTGCCGGCACAACACGTGCCCTCTCGGCCTAAGGGGTGTTGGGACAGAGCTCTTCACTTTGGTCTTGGTTACTCACATGCTGAGCTACAAACAACAAAATTAGCCCTTAAGCAATTGAGCTCTGCTTCTATTGGATGAAGCAGATGGGATGGTACATCCTTTAGTGTCATGATCTTTTGAGTCTGTCAGACCTCTGTGACCCCCTGTTGGATAGTCACCAGTTACTGATGCCTCTCCCTTTATCATTGGGGTAAAGTCAAAAACAATTGCCAAAACGTATACTGTATTTGTGGATGGAGATCGTAGTTGATACGTACAGACCAGGAACCACGGTTCGTAACTCGTGATTCTCAGATTAATTGCAAAGTTTAACCATCAAAGAGTGAAAGCTTATCATTTGCACATGTTTTAGATCCTGTCAGTTTAAACATTAAAGGGGTCATCGGATGCAAATTTCACTTTTATATGGTGTTTGTATATAAATGTGTCTTTGTAGTGTGTGGACACAACCACCATACAATGAAAAAAATCCATTCACTCCTTTTTTTTTTATCCTCAAAAAGTCTAAACACTCAATTAAGCAGTTTGGATTTTCTGAGCAATATGATGTCATATTGCTCATGCTCCGCCCAAGACCACTGACGGACTGTCCCGTATTAGTGTATTTCTGCCCTCAGCCATTTGTATACTGTCCACCAAAGCAGCACTTTGTGTGCCATTGAAAATGAACATCCGATGACCCCTTTAAAGAAATTTTGAAACCATTTGAGCACACGAAGACGAGAAAGAGCACTCAATTTGGTACTTGTGCAGTTTTCAAAATGCCCGTCTTGCTAGTGCCCTCGTAAACACAGTCGCATATGGCGTATATATAATGCAAACAATTGAGAAAGAAAACTGAAACAGCTCCCTAATATTCCTGGTGCTGTCTCCAGAGAAGACTATGCAGTGTTCTTTGACATTTGACTAATCAATTTCTGTAGCTGAATATTGTTAGATTTACCTGAAAAACATAGGTTAAAGCCTATTTATTTGATTTGCATCTTTGTTCTATTGTATTTATCTATGCTTGTCATGGATGGCTGCAGGAATGCAGACGAAGATGATGAATAAAGTTCCAATATGAAGTTTAATGAGGATAATACAAATAACACAAAGACAGGCTGGGAAACACACACTAAAGGTAACGTAGACTGAACAGAGAATGAATGTGAGGGATAAAGCAAACACAAACGAGGAGAATTAATAGAACACAGCTGACACGGATGAACTAATAATGACTGTAACTAACCAAGGAGACAAATGAGTGGCAGGAATGTGAACAAAGACACATGACAAATGACAACAAACTGAAAGTCCAGTTTAGTTTTGAAAACAAAACAAAACTAAACATAAATGGTGACAATGCTCGCAATTTGCTTATTATTTTCTATGCTGATTCACTTCCTACAAAATCACCCCAATCATTCTCCAATGATTAATTCTTTCCAAATAGAGCTATTCCTCTGGTGAAACTGTTTTCATATCCCAATATATATTGCAAAAAAACTAAAAAATATCGCAATGTCAGTTTTTTACACTATCGTGCAGCCCTAATCCAGACTGTTGAATTATTGAAAAATAATGCACATCTGAAGGTATTAATACCTTTGCTTTGTTATACACTAGTATGCATATGCAAAATTAATGGATCAAGTATGCATTCATTTTTAAAACTTAAGCGCTCAGTCACATCGCTCTCAGGCAGCTATCTTAAAACCTATTTAACCATTTTAAACCACTAAAATCAGTGCAGGAAATATGAAAGTGTTATTTTAGGACTAGTAAACAGAGGCTTGGCAGTTTATATGCAGAGAGAAAGGTGACTGGAAATGATATTACCTCTGTCTGCCTCATCTCTCAGCAGTGTCAGACAGTAGTGTCTCTGCAAACAGAAAAGCAACTACCTCAAAATAGTGATGTTGCCACATCGCTATTGAGAAATGCAAAGTACCTTTTCATCAGTGAAACTGTATTTTTTTTAGTAAAAGTAATGCAGTAGTGCTGACAACATGGTTCTTGGTACGTGTGTGTGAAAGCAAGACAGCACAAAAGAGAGATTCCCATAGATATTTAAGGTCATTTCTGAAAGATAAATAATAATAAAAATATTATTATAGAAATTATTAGGTAATTTCTGTATATAAAGTAATTTCAGATAAATAAAGAGCTTTCCATAAACATTGAAAGTAATTTATAATAAAAAAAAATTTATAATAAAAAAAAAAGAGACCTTTCTTCTGATATTCAAAGTCACTAATAGTTTCTAATTTCTAATTCAAAGTTTCTAATATTTGCTTAGTCAGGGTCTATTTTTACTGGTTATTTGCTGTAGCAGGCTGTAGAAGTCTCTTTGAAATAATAGCAATATGATATGAGACATGGAAGGGATAACGTACATCCAGCCGGTTGTTAACACAGAATAAACCCTGACAGGTTGATCAGGTCTTGAATCAGCCTGAAGGGGTTTGTTCTGCAATAACCGGCTGGATGTACATTATCCCGCTTATTACACAGCTACTTGCCACATAAGTGAATAATTAGACATGAAATATTGATCCGAGTCTAACATTTTTATTAATATTCGTGGAGAAAGCAGTTGCTAAATCTATTATTTTGCAAAATTGCAGCAGCTGTTTGTATGAAACAAAAAAGCAAGTCCGCGTTACCCCAATTACAATTAAATAACTGTACGCAAAATATTGATTTGAGTTTTAATATTTTATTAGCTCACCAAAAGCAAAGTGCCTACTTTGACAGTGAAAGTTACCCGGATGAGCCTCAGTTATCAGTTTTCACCATATGTATGGCGCGATTGACTGATCAGAATCAAGTATTACACAGAGCTGTGTAATAAGACCTGGAAATACTATTTGCGCAGTCACAGAAAAACATGCATGTTCGTTATCACTCCCACACTGACTGGACACAGCAGATCAGAGTCTCTTGTCATACCGTGCAGAACCCAGTACTATGATTCAGTCCAGACTGACCTCACTTACCACCACACAAGAATCCTACATCTACAGAAAACCATCCTTCAGAGGCCACTGGGCTTCAAAAGTAAATTTTACCCAAGTTATTCCATAATTACTCAGTTGTAAAGCCAATCGTGCTATTACACAATCCCAAGCCTCGCTTCTGAAGTGGGTTTGGTCATAAACACAGGGTTACGGTTTTGGCAGCCAAGTCAGTGCATTGTTCACTGAGACGCCATGATTCCAGTCTGTTTACGGTAAACGCGCGTTAAGCCGTACTGGCACGAGGCCTTCTGGGTTGGGACCTGGCATAGTTGCAAATTTTTTCACATAGTCTAGGAATCTTCAAAGTCCTTGATTGTTTAAGCGCTCTTATTAAGAGGAGACACACAATATCTATTTATAAACTATGAAGGTTTTCACTTTTCTCTACGCATAGCTTCATTCCTCGCTCTCTTTCACTTTTCTTGACGTCTCCAAGTGTGCATTAGGAAGTGGGCCAAGAATAAAGATAGAAATTGTTTAAAGAGACAGAATGAACTAAAAGACTAAAGAAAGAAAGAAAGAAAGAAAGAAAGAAAGGGGAGAAACTAATAGTTTACTCTTCATCGTCTCATTTTTAAGGAATGGTACTGACCAGAAACACCTAGTCAAGATAATCTCTGGTCACTGAACAGCAGAGCCGATTCATGGACAGTATTTTAAGAGATCTGGCACCTTAAGGGTGTACATTAAATACTGCAGATCTAAAATAGGAACGCTGGCCTCTCAACTCTGTCCTAGTTTGGTCTTTGCTACATGCTAAGAGGTGTATGCACAGCTAACCACACTGTTTGTCCTGCTTTAGATCATCTACTTGTAATATAACTGCAGCGAGTCACTTCACGTGGTGTAAGCGAATCCCGTTATACCGCTCCGGTCTCTAACTGCAGCTCTTTAAATACACACTGTCTGTGACTCAGCAAAAGACAGGGAACATAAGAGGGTAGATCAGCAAATCACTGTGTCATGGAGGAAAAGACAAACTGAGAGAGGATGAAAGAATGACAGCTCATTCATATTCAACAGAAAGAAAGCGAACGCTGCCCAAGAAGACTTTGCAAACTCTGAATTGGCATATATGAGAAATGCAGATCTGCTCTTAACCATTTGAAAAGACCCTCTCAAAAGAGTTGTTACTAGAGAAAAGGCAGTGCCATAAAAGTATTGAAAGTCTCGTATTTTTCTCTGGTTGTAGGGTGTTTCTCTTTCTTTGGCCTGTGGCTATTTTTAAGCACTAACTGGTTTCAATTAGATTATATAACATAGCAAAACTGGCGGTGTAAGAACAACCCTTTTGAACAACCCGATCTTGACAGAGATGGTGCTGTGGCTTTAGTGATGACTATGATGGGCAATTTATATAGAAAACCAGGACACTGGAATAACACGGAATATGCACGATACCTCTTGACTTTCTTTTCTGTTATTTAGCGAAGATATGCTAAAGTCATAACTCTGTTATGTTTTGGGTGGCCGTTTGTCACAGACATAAATACCCTCTAAACATGCAGAGTTTACTGGAAGCTCAGTGGAGTCAGGCCAAACTGTAAGATCATTCTCTTTCCTAACAATGGGCCAATATTGTGTGAGGGCTGATGATCAGGCTTTCCACCCAGAAAACAACCAATGTAAAGGAAAAAAACATGTAACATGGGGAGAGCAGCCAATTATTCCCACCTAAAACTCAGTAGTAAAAATGAACAAAAACATGTTAAAGGGGCATTCGGCAACTCTAGCTATTTCTTCGCTGATTTTCACTTTTGTTGTCGCATGTTTTCTCAACGAGCTCCCGCTACAGCTGTGAGGCGTATATTTCACAGCACTGTCGTAAAAAAACTAATTTGCGGCACCCTTCTCTTCCATCTACCGCTGCTAATGTGCATTTGTCATTATCGGAGCTGGCCAACTTTATTGTGTGGAGCTATGTCTACCGAGGTGGGTAATACATCATACACATTAAGGGCGGTGTCTGTGTTTATGTCGAATTGCCGAAAAGCAGTTTGTGTTTCTCGCTCGTTCTCGCTTCTCGCGAGACTGGGGGAAAGCGGGGAAAGAGACATTGGGGGGAGCGGGGAAAGTCATCATTCTCACCAGAACAGGTTATTAAACCATCCAAATGATTTCTAAACGGTTTTATTAAGTCTAAATAGTTGCCGAATGCCCCTTTAATTCATGACATAGACCCAAATATGATGATCGAACACTTTGAGGGACTTTGTTAAATTAATATAAATAATTTTCTGAGATTTTACACAGATCCTCTAGCAACTCTTTACAGCCCATTGAAAACCCCTCTAGCTTACACCAAAATGTAATGCATAACAGAAACCAGAAGTTTCACAGAACAAAAGCACAATTTTTAGACCGTTGTTTCCATTTAATCTGCAAATCAGTAAAACTACATGCTTTCACTGCCTGTTCACAATGACTTCTAAAAAGCTGGAATTATAGCAAGGGGTTCATAGCTTGAAAGATCAGTAAATAAAGGACAGATTTCATAATTTGTTGTCTAGAATATATATTCAAGAGCCCTGGTGTTTGATCGTAATAATTCAGCAAATAGCTGTAAAATAACAGTGTTTTTCTGTAAAACATTAAAGGAAATTTTCTGTAAACGTTTTTTGCACTTTATTTAAAATAGAATATTTTACTTTACTTTAACATTTTTTGTTTGGCAGCCGTAGTTGACAGTCAGTCATTGTTGTCCGTCATTGACCGTTTTTTGACGATTGTGCAGAAGATGAGGACATGTGGGTCTCTGGCACGTTGCTGAAACAAGACTCCCAAAAGGCAAGGCAAGGCAAGGCAAGTTTATTTATATAGCACATTTCATACACAATGGTAATTCAAAGTGCTTTACATAGAAGAAATTAAAATAATCAAAAGAAATCAGAATAATTAAAACAGTTTAGAATAAAAGATAAAATACAGAAATCAGAATAATTAAAACATAAAATAAAATACAGTGCAAACAGTCGGACGAACAGTGGCACAGTGCTCATTCAGTAAATGCACAGTTAAACAGATGTGTTTTGAGTCTGGATTTGAATGTGACTACTGTAGGAGCACATCTGATCTCTTCTGGAAGCTGGTTCCAGCTGCGGCTGGCATAGTAGCTAAAAGCAGACTCGCCATGTTTAGAGTGAACCCTTGGTATTTCTAGCCGATGTGATCCTAATGATCTGAGTGATCTGTTGGGTTTATATTCACTGAGCATATCTGCAATGTATTGAGGTCCTAGGCCATTGAATGATTTATATACCAGTAATAATACTTTAAAATCAATCCTAAATGTAACTGGCAGCCAGTGTAAAGACCTGAGGACTGGTGTGATGTGTTCATATTTTCTGGTTCTGCTCAGAATCCTAGCAGCAGCGTTCTGTATGAGCTGCAACTGTCTTATGGTCTTTTTGGGAAGGCCAGTGAGAAGTCCATTACAATAATCCACCCTACTGGTGATGAAAGCATGCACAAGTTTTTCTAAGTCTTGACTGGAAACAAAGCATCTAATTCTTGCAATATTTTTCAGGTGATAATATGCTGATTTAGTTATTGCTTTGACATGACTACTGAAACTAAGGTCTGACTCCAGAGACACACCCAGATTCCTGACTTGATTTTTAGTTGTTTGACCCCTAGACTGAAGGTATGCGTTCACCTTGAGAACTTCATCTTTGTTTCCAAACGCAATGACTTCAGTTTTGTCTTTGTTTAACTGAAGAAAGTTTTGGCACATCCAATTGTTTACTTCATCAATGCATTGGCAAAGGGAGTCAATGGGGCAAAAAGCATCTCTAAGAATAAAAAATATTTAGATTCCAAGAAGACTCATGAAAGAAACCCTAAAGTCTTGCTTCCAGGAAAAGTCTGTAAGGGACAGCTGAGGCAGTCGACCCTGTGAAACTGTACATGGAATGAAGGACAGGATCTTCACACGATGCACCAGGATGTGAGCTCTACAAATCATCAATCACATAAAACAGATGCCACACCTGGAATAGATGACCCAGATGAGTTTTCTTCATTGGGGGAGTCAAAGTCAGCTCAGCTGTTTGATAATGACGTCTTCTGGATTCAAATCACAACATATGCGAGATGCTTCCTTAGCTGTTTAAATCACTTTGTGAAGCACTTCAGGACATCCCATTCGCTTTGATTTATCTGCAGGAAACCACTGGAAACGGCCACCCCTCCTCCTCTGTCACCCAGGTATCCCCGATGGTGGACAGTCGCATCAGCTGCAAGGAGGAACTAAGGGTTTTGGGTCGCACCAGCCCCGCTAAACCCTTGATGATGACTGTGTCCAGCTAAACGCTTCACAGGAATAATTTTTAAGAAATTAAAATGTAATTTTGTGTCAGAACAATGTCACCATGTCAGAACTTAAAACTTAATGTATATTGATTTAAACTTAATGTATATTGATTTAAATTTTTAAGAGAAAGAGAGAGAGAGAGAGAGAGAGAGAGAGAGAGAGAGAGAGAGAGAGAGAGAGAGAGAGAGAGAGAGAGAGAGAGAGAGAGAGAGAGAGAGAGAGAGAGAGAGAGAGAGAGAGAGAGAGAGAGAGAGAGAGAGAGAGAGAGAGAGAGAGAGAGAGAGAGAGAGAGAGAGAGAGAGAGAGATATGAGTCAGTCCTCAGGGCATTGGTTATGAACAGAGACCTAGTTCATCCTGTTCAAGCCTCAAAATTAAATAAAGTCATTATGGCTGAAGATCTGGCAGAAACAGAATTCATAATATCCATATTTACAGAAAACATCAAACACTGTTTATATTCAATTAAGGGTCTCATATGAATGTGATTCAACAAAGGAGGGGGAAAAAATCCACCATTAAATTTGCTTTCAAAGACTTGGAAGAAAAAATCCACCTTTTAACTTTAATAGCCTATAATCCGACTTTACAGCTTACATAGACTACCTACTTACAGAACTGTTACATTCATAATTATGTTTACATGTTATGTATTGATCACTAAATACTGACAGAATAAATGTTTTTGATAATCTTTTGTGTTTTAAAACAAGAAGTTTTGTATCATTTTGCGAGTTTAATTAGGTGTATACATACAAATATAAGGATGCACAATATCGGTTATCAGACAATACAGGCATTTGTTTAAAATGTATAGGTATAGGGTGATATTGGATATTTAAATTAGTTCTGTCCATTTTAAGACTGATATTGCTTTTGCAATCACCCAGCACATAAAGGTATTGTGATAGAAGTTGAAATGTCATCATTGAAAAAAAACTGTACTGTAGGGACTTCATTCCATCAGTTGTTGATTGGATGGAGGCAGATCTGAATGCAAACTTGCAGTTATTTGTAAAAAAGGAGCAGGTTTTAAGCAGACAAAATAATTGGATATCACCATGTTCCAGCATATGTCACCAGATAGATGTCTGTCGTTTCACTGAGAATGAAATGAAGCTTTTAAAATGAAACCTATGCATGGATGAACTGTTAACTGCACAATAAAGTAAATAACTTGCATTTAAAAAATAGATAGATGCCCACTTTAATAAGCCTGTAAGAGTAATTTCTTGTGAACAATTAGAACAAACTAATGTTACTTTGAAATAAGCAGGAATCTGTTTCAGACAACAAACACGTAACTGTCTTGTAATGTCCAACTAATCATTCAAATCCATTGATTATAACTCTTAACTCTATTCTGAGTTTTTCACAACTATTGAACCAGCATCCCAAAGGTCATTCCTCCTTTATTCTGAATTATTATTTCAAACTTGTACACTCTATTTATATCGCAGATTTCAAAGGGAACATATTTATACATAGCTTGCATTAAAACAGCTTTTAACTTTGCCGCTTCTATGCTAGCTGGATCTCTTTATCATACTCAACATGATGGCGCTGCATCATTCAAAATGAAATCTCAATCAAATATTATTAAGCAGCATAACATTTATCTAACCTTGAAAGCATTAGCTTCAGTTCATAATATATATCAGGAACTATTACTAGACATGTCCTCCTGAGCAGGATATGGGGAAGTAGAGAAAACTGTTTGGCCAGCTGTCCTCTAACAGCCTTGACTGTTGTTTTGTATTGCCCTACATCTATAGTTTATTGTTTTAACACCCTCATGGTGTTGCTTTTGTGTCACAAGGAAGAAAAGACTGACTAATTACCATGTAACCAATGGAAGAACCCTTATTTAGAAATACATTTAAAATAAGACCCCCTACGTATACTTACGACATACTTAGATTCTCCAGATAAACTCTTGGGTAAATGTATCACTCAGTCAAGCATCCACTCACGTCACAGTGAGCTCTTGACCTTTGGCTGCTGAGAACACACTTCATGTTTTTTTCTAACATCAAGATCTGTGCAGGCATCTGCTCAGCACCATTACACCATGAGACTCAAGAGGGCATTAAAACCATCATAGTAGAATATGTCATCTCCAACTAGTGTCCCATCTGTTCTGGAAAGCTCCCTACCAGTTAAACTAACACCTTTCAAACTCTCCCGTCCTCCACCACAGGACATCAAGGTAAATCAAGTCAAGAGACATTCATTCTGAATTTGACACACTCACTTCTGTTCACCATTTGAATTTAAATGTAAAAATACTCCAAGCTCAATGCCAAAACAATAAGGATTTCAAGATATATTTGTACTATAGACGTTGTTGGCCTTATTTGAATTTTTATAGCGGTATCAAACGATATTGGATAGTTAGTTGAGAATTTATAAGTTTCTACTGTAGCATTTAAAATCACAGATTTTAGCTTTTAGTGTTTTATTTGTAATTTATTTTGAAAAAAATGAGATAGAATTTTATCATCAGCCATTGATCTGAAAATATTTCAAGACAATCACAAGTTGCCTCATATTGACAGCATTTTTTTTTTAAGAAAAAAGCCTTATTTCCTCTGTATCATTTACTGGTTCCTCTAATTTCGCCAGATGTTATACGAGAACAAAGAGTGAGCTTGTAAATAAATTTTTTTTTTACAATATGAAGTTTCACATTTGATGTGTGGCTTTTGTTTGCCTTGTCCAATCAGCACACAGTATGAGCCCGTTTGAATAATTCATTGTGTTTGGTTGTGATATGTCTATGCATCCTTGTGTGTGTGTGTGTGCAGAAGAACATGATACTAACAAACACAAGGCAAACCACAACACAAACATGCTCAGTGACATACACACAACCCACACGTTTGAGCATGGTTTATCATAGCCAGGAATAATCAAACAAAAGAAAACATTACAACGTAAAATAGATGACAGCTGAAGACTAACGTGCCATAAAACGTCTCGAGGCCAAGGGAGATGTGCTGGTGGGGGGGACGATGGGGCACTTTAAATGGCAGGAACCAGTGCTGATCGTATCGTATTCTCCAGATGGCCGGCTATCTCCTCTCCTTTACACAGGGGCCGGCCGGAGCAATTCAAGCCTCCCTGGGGACATACAGGGATTGCACGGAAGAGTCATTGAGTCTTAAGTCACTACTCGTCCCATAAGATGAAAGGGAAGGCCGCTCACTTTGCTGCAGCTACTGCTTTAGTCAGCCATGATAAACGAACCTGGACTCTGAGAATTGCTATCTGATCCATAAAATGCTCGTAAAAGGCTTAGATATAAAATATGTGCCATCTGAAAATTTCCTCCCTTCAAGGAATGCTTCAGCATTAACATCAAGAGGTCATCTGCATTTTTTTATTTTTAGTAAGCAAACAGAGCACACAAATCTCCAATTTGATGCCATTTTTGAATGGCCATTCATTGACTGGTTTGATCGATTTCCTTCTGTATAAGCATATTTCATTGGAATGTGGAAATGCACATTCCCACTCCTAGATGTCTTGGAAGGGCCAGCCAAAACATCTTGGCAGGACCTTCCAGATCACTGGTGCATGACCAAAGACGATCATTTCTGCGTCTATGCCTTTGGTGCTTGGATATTATTAAGAGTGACCCACCAGCTGTGGTCGTAAGGTATGTGCTTTAAACCAGGTATCATATCTTATTCAGTCCATTCCTGGTCTACATACCCCTTGGCAATGTGATCCTGTAATGACCTCTCTCTTTTCCAAGAGGAAAGGGGGAGTGGGGTAGAGAAGACTGCGGAGGAGTGAGAAAGAAGAAGGTTGGGGGGGGGGGGGGGGGGCAGAAGACAGAGGAGGGGTTAAACATACCTATTATTTAATAGGTATTGAATATTTTTGTATTAGTGTATAATTTGGCTAGTAATTTTTTAGAGTTGCTGATTTTTTTTCTCAATAAGAAGCAAAGTTTTAGGAAGAACTTCTTAGTGCCAATCTTAGTTCTTATAGCACAATTCATTTGTATGTAATAAAAATACTGATCTTTGCCTAAATTATATTTTTGTATCAATTCTGAAAAATGTATTAAATTGTTATCCAACAAGAAGATACTGTGATGTGATGATGACAGAAATGTGTGATGCGAGCAATTTTCCATTTTTCATTAATAAGTGGAGATTTATTTACAGTGAAATCTGGGTTATGTCATATAGGAGAGAAGGAGTGTTATTGGATTAGGAGTTATTTTATGTACTTTCCACCACACTAATAATAATGTTGAATTGTCACATTGCTGTATATATTATGTACCTTAATTACATCAGTAATGCAATGGTCGGATAATGGAATCTTTTTAAATTCAGCTTGTTCTAAATCCAACCATGGGTTATGGAGATGATTACCGTTTATCCATTTGCAGAGATATTGTAATTGTGCAGCTAGGTAATAATAGTGAAAGTTGGGTGCCCCTAATCCTCCCATGTCTCGTTTTTCTGTAATGTGTTGATGCTTATTCTAGGATTTTTATTAATTGCAGTAAAAATTATTTATCTTGTTATTTAATGTGCCGAGCCATTTCTTAGTGAGTTGGATAGGAATCATTGTAAATATATATTTATTTTTATTACATACTTTTTGATAATATTGACATTTTTATTGTAGCGATTCCTCCTATAAGAGATAAAGGCAAATTCATCATTTTCTTAGCCATGTTCTATAGGTTTAAGTAGTGGAGTGAAATTAAGATTAAATAAATCTGATAGATTGGGAGAGATGTGTATTCATAGGTATGTGAGATGTCCTATAATAAATAGGATATTCTGATGTTCTATACACTGTAATGTTTTAACTCTAACGTTTTAGATTTGTAGAATTTGACAAGTTTATTGTATCCACTGATATTTTAAAAACACTAACAGAAAATGAAATGCTATAATCATTCAGAATATACTCTTTGTATTTTTATATAAATACCTGTACTCAGAATAAGTTGCATTTTATTTTGAATATTGCGTTGATTTTTCCCAGCCATCCACGACCCTAGTTGAACAGATCTGTGATCCATATTTGGTTGAGAATCACAGAACTAGGTGATGGGTTAGCAAGAGTAACAGGATAGGACAACTCAGCTCTTGGACATCTTTTACAAACCACGTAACACAACACATAACAGCTGAGCACTTGTCTAAATATCAGAGCCTCTTATGGAAGCTGCTACCAAAGATTGAGTTTCATATCAATCCCTAAAGAGCCACTGCATGCTGCAGTATCACAGACAGAGAGAGAGAGAGAGCAGAGCTGCTTCTCTCAGTATTTGGGAAGCTGCCAGTGCCCCTGATGACTCCTATGTATGAGAAGGACAGGATGAGACTCAGTGACATTAGTACCAGGTCAGCCTTACACTCATCGTTTAAACAATCAGTACTAAGAGCCAAAACTGGACCAACTGCAACAGGCAATTACAACAGTCACTCCAGGGGCACACAGAGTTTAAACAAAGATTTCTCTGGGCTTTGTTATTGAGACAAATACACAGTGTCAGGTTATGTAAATGAAAGGGAACATGAGTTCAGGCCATGGTTGAGTGACCTTAACCGCAGCCTGACTTTCATGACTGACGAACATCATAATGTTTCAATTATTATGCCACAATAGACGTCTGCTGTCTGATAAAATGTCAGATTCTTTTTAATGAGTCAGTCATAAACAAAAAGATTCACAAAACACTCCATGAAGTAGCAGTGAATCATTCATAACTACTTACGGAGTTCTCTCAACTGACTCCCTTGCTGAAACATGAATTTCTTTTGTGTGATTCTAAATAAATCTGAAACTGTTATAGATACATTTTCAAAACTGTTTTGAATTTGCTGCAATAAAATGGTAATCTTAATAAAAATATTCCCTAAAAATAATCAATAGTTAAAAATTTCAGAACAATTTTGGCTATTTATTTTTGCAAAATTATTGTATAAAATATATTATGAGTGATATGGCACAACTACAATCAGGATCCCTACAGTGACAGCATCAAATCTTTGCAACCATCTTTACTTTATTTTACGGTCATCTTACCCAATAGCTTACTAGTTACTTCTTTTAATTGGGAGCCATGTAGTACTGGTAATTTCAAGAGATTTGGGCTTATGCAAACCTCTACATAACAATAAACTCCATTTAACTGCTGAATACCCATATATGAGGCAATATAACGGGATCAGATAAAAATGTGATCCCCTTAACCAAACAGTAAACTTGTGTTCCCATATGGGAGAACAAGCAGCCAGCTTGGTTTCTGGATCATTAACTTCAACAAAGTGCCATCTAGCGCATTCAGTTCAACATTCGCGCTCATCTAATCAAAACTAATTCAGCCATGTTGCTGCAGCAATCATTTCTGCATGCTCCGCCAGCTGCTACATCTCCCTAGGTGCATCTGAATCCATGTTTCATGACCAATGAATAATGAAGTCAGCAGTATTGTTTATATGAGAGACAAATTATATGTCAACAGTCTTGAAGGTGCTGCGCCATTTAAACCTTCCCTGTAAATATGGTCGTCCACTAGACCTCAGGTCAACAGCTGACCTGAGGTACCAAACCATCCAACAGACATCACCCTAAACTGAAAATTTCAGTTGCATTGAAAAGGAGGCCCATAGAACACTCAATCATAGCTGCCATTCAACTGCAATGTAACAGACTGAAATCTAAGCCATCTAATTGAGTCAGGTCTGCTCTTAGGGGACATGTTAAAGGTATGGAACAGCTTTGCACAGGCAAGCACAGTTCTTTTAATTTAAAGATCTGCACAATGTTCCTGCATTAGTTATAGAATGCAATGCACGTTTGGAAGTGTCAGCAGACCTACAAGAGCCATCCTTTAAAAGGAATAGTTGACACAAAAATGAAAATTCTGCCATTAACACTTAATATAGCATAATTTATATATATTGGAACAGCTTGCCTTTTGAGGTTAGATCGTCCCATATCTTCAAGTGCCGCTTAAAGTCATACTTGTTCTCTCATGCGTTTTAGCTTTTTAATGGATGTTTTATTGTTTGTTGTTGTCGTTGTTTTTTTTATTATTGCTTTATTCACTTGTAATGTACAGCACTTTGGAGCTACTGTGTAGCCAGAAAAGTGCTCTATAAATAAATAAATAAATACAATACATCATATCACTTCATGTCTTTCCAAACTTAGCCTATGACTTTCTTCTGCAGAACAGAAAAGAAGCTTTTGTCCATGTAAAGAAATTCAATGGGGTCCTAAACAACACTGGACTTATATTGACCTTCATTGCATGGACAACAAACATGTTCCACAGAAGTAATAACTGCATACAGGTTTAGAATGACAATTCTACAGTTACTGTTTGAATATAATTTTAATTTCTCTATGGTTGCAAGTGCAACTAACGGTTATTTTTTCCATTCATATTTCTACAGTAGACGGTCTGTGGTAGGACCATGTAGTGACTTAGTATGACATCACATCATGGTAGAGGGAACCTCCTCTTCATGACCGTCCACCACCAGTGTCCAGATCATAAATCTCTTACAGGATAGTCCAACATCCAATGATAGACTGAGCGCCGCAGTCTATCATACAGAAAATAATTTATGAACTCTGTCAACACACTGTACTGAGGGAAGATGGGCACTGCACAGTGACAAGACCTGCAAATTAAGAATAAATCTGCAAAGCTGACTAAAATTTGTGTGGCTTATTTCTGGTAAAATCATTTAATGGTACATTGAATTTATCATACCATAAAATTATCAATGGACCTGCTTGCCTGATTGCATTTAAAAATATGGTAATTTATAAAATATGCACAAAACACATGCAAGAAAATCTTCCTTTTTGGCAACACTGTAAGCTTTTAGCAAATTATGTTTATTTTTACCAAAAAAATGAGAGTGCACTGTAGTACAGTAGGTTTCATAACTATTTCAAGAAGACACAGCTAACTACACACAAATTCCATATAAAATCTATAAAGCTGGCATCAACTGAATATTTTCTATAGGTAACATCAAAACTGTATCAAAAACGGTCGCATTAATGCTATGTTGACATGCTAAAAGTTATTTGTAAACGGCAAAAATAAATGTTCATGTTGCATTAAATCAAGAGGCTCTGATAAATCAGAATAAATCACTGCTCCATCACATGCAAAGTTCACTGCCCACAATTAATGTAAAATAATGAAAATGGTACTAATAATAAAAATAATGGTTTTTAATTAATTGTTTCGAGTTTCCTATTTAAACCTATATTGATTACTGTAACCTTATAAGCACCTGTGGCACAAAACATAAACACATTTTGTTGCGCTAAAGCTAAGTTTTTGTTTCACGACTATTGGATGCATCTTAAGCGCAACAATGGAGAAGAATCTTACCATTCTGGACGCCTTAGGCAAGTCAGTTCGCTTCCCAGATCTGAAATGTTCTTCATTTCCAAATATTTTGCGCCCCCCACAGCAGGCTACATTAGCCAAGCTGCTAAGTGTGCGTCCTCTCCCTCTCCTCCATGTGCTCACAGCAGCACGCGCATCGTGGGCGCTTTGCATAGAGTCAGATCAGGGCTTGACGTCACCGCGCGACAACTTCATTACTACATAAAACAATTACGAATTAACTTGTGGCGCGTAAAGCTATCCTGTATTGTCTATTTAGTTGCATTATCATCCTAATATTGATCGTGAATACCACAGTATTTGACGTGTTTGACCATATGACTACCTGCCTCGGGTAGTCTCGCTTAATATTCAGGACTCTTCTGCATTTTTCTTGTTTTTTCCTCCACATGGATCCAGGGTGGATAATAGAACACTTATCTACCGTAAAGAATGCAACGCTCATGATGTTTTTTGGCTGAAAATTATTGTGAAACAGAATGACAATGCAGACCATCAAATCACATGACAATGTTTACCTTTGAATGTTTGTGCTCCAAGATTCATAAAAAGATGCCTGACAAACTGGAGCATGTTTTTTTTCAATGAATTTATATCATGCACTATTTTGATAAGAGTGAACAGATACGGTGTGCACATGTGTGGAAGAGAGAAAAGGCATCCAGAATGGTTTCCTTAAAAGATCCAACATCCAGGTTGGAGGACAATTCTATTAGAGAAAATAAAGAAACGTTAAATCTGGGTATGAAAAGGAGAATGTATGCCAGGGATTGGCATATCGGTCCTGGAGTGCTGCTGTCATGCAGAGTTTAGCTCCAAGTAACTATGATAAAAAATAAATAAAAAACTCACCTGCCTATAGCCAATTCTGAAGACATTGATTAGCTTGTTCAAGTGTTTGATTAGGGTTGGCGCTAAACTTTGCAGGACAGCGGCACTCCATGACTGATGATGCTCATCTCTAATGTTTACTATCTACCAAACCCTAGACATTTTAAAGAAAAGTGGCACTTGTGAGTTGAAGGGGAGAGCAAGAGCAAGACTAAGCTGGTATTCTTATGGGATTCCCCATTCCAACATGGTCTTCAAAAACTGTTCCACTGAAGGGAAGGCAGCATCTTGTTTGCAGCAGGCACATCAAAGCTCTTCTTAGCAAGTTAAATGTCTAAACATTTTACATAAAAAAAAAAAAAAAAACCTGCCTTGTAGAATTGTATAGAGGGAAATTATACACGTCTTTATTTTCTTGTGGAATAAAATGTGATTACTTAAAAACCAACCCACTGTAAACTTCTTGTATTTGTGCCAGTGTAGCCAAGAGCATGAACTAAATCAATATGTAGACATGTGATTCAACCTAAGTGGCTTTACACAATGCACTAGCTTTGATGCTTTTAAATAAAGAATGTTTCTGACACAAGCATTAGTCATCCTAAACTGATAAACAGATGATGGCATTGACAAGGTAAATTATGCGCAAAACAAGAGTCATGTACACTGGAAGTCGGCCAAATCAATTAAACATTGGATCGGTGCATGACTGAATCATCTTAATGGATTACCTAATGAAGGCTTTGAAGTGGGTCATCATGAGACTGGTAAAGGCAAAAGCAATGAGTCCACATTGAAGACATGATTAGCCAAAAAACTTTTATAGAGAAATGCATTTTGTGATTCAGAAATGAACAGCATATTGAATACATATGTGCAATATGTACAAAACATTAAGTTAAGGCCAACAGTAAATGGAACTGCAGACCATTTTATTACTAAAAAATAAAATTAAATACAAATAAATCCAACCTCCGTTATGTTCAAATTGAGGCAGTGTACTTGTGTAAATCAATGTCAGATTGCTCACTACTTGCCACACCCTCAAGACCTTGTATTGATTTGGGGCATAACCATACAAGGATGCTTAAAACAAGTCCAGTACCTACATTTAAAGTCCAAGCAATTTAAGAATTGCTTAACTGCTCAAGTCTCTGTTTCAAATGTTCACATTTTCTCCTTAATTGCTCTTTAAGTGAGATCAGTTTTTGTTCATCTTCTTGCATGCTCTCTATGCACTCAGTCGCCTTCTTGAGTATCACCACTTTGGCAGCTTTCTCGTTGTTCGCCACGTCAGGAATAACGTCTCTCAACGCGAAGAAACTCATCTTGAGCTCATTCCGCCGTTGCCGCTCGAGCACGTTATGAGTCCTCCTTTTATCGTTATCCTCAGAGTCCGATGTCCTGGGACTCGCACATTTTCGGCTGTGGCTAATTTGTTTAAACACCCGGATGTGGCTCTCGAATTTAATCCGTTTGACTGCAGGCTGCTCGTTCCTCGTGGATGGCTGGGCGGCGTAATTGTGTTGGTGAATATTAACGTGACACCGCTTGAGGACGACGGGGCTTTGATGCGTTGCGTCGGACTTCTTCACAGACTTTCTCTTTTCCACTGTGACGACATCTATTTCCTCCTCCTCTTCGTCATCTATTAGGATTAAAGTGTAAAAAAGTCAATTTACAGCTCCGCATGCTTATTTATGTTACACAACCTAGCGTAGGTGGGAGCGTCTCCTTACGTAATTGACGCTACAATCCATGATTAACGCTTTAACCACCACGAATCTAAATGATCATATCTTACTCTTAAAAGCCATTAATAAGCAACAAATGACAGCTCAAAATTAAAACTTTGTCAGTGTAAGCTGACCCGTCAAGTAAGAACGATAAATAAGAAGCGTCAAAACTATTACTCACCAGAATCGCTGTCACTGCTGCTGCTAATCCCGCTGTTTGGTGGAGTATCCAGGGGCAGTGTTGTGGAAGTCGGTGTGGACGACCGCTTGCACAGCTTTGAGCGGTCAGTCAACGGAAAGGGAAACACTACAGACGGGTCAATGCACTGCGAGGTAGGGGTGCTCATGTCCTGAAGGTCGCTGACGTTGGGGCAGGACCGACAGCCGTCCGTTGAGTCACTCCTGGAAGACTCTTTCCTCGCCGCCTGCAGCGACGCCAATCTCTCCGACACCACCTTCTCCAGTTTAGCCGCGGCGGAGAACCCGCTCCACATACAGTCCTGAATGATAATTGACTTCAGAAAAGACTGGGAGTAGTCCGCATCGCAAATAAAACTGTGGTTGACCACGTCGTCCCCCAGAAACTCCGAAACCATCTCCAGCTGGTCGGCAGTGGAGGGGAAGGGGTCTGACAGAGAGGGACGCCGGCTCGGGGAGAGGGGCGGAGTGGGGAGGAGTTCAAATTTCTTCCATATATCCTCACTGGGCGCCGGTGGTTGTCCGTGTTGGTGGTTATAGAAATCTTCCTCTTCGTTTTCGAAATAGAAATAGGGCTGGTATGAATCGTAGTCGTAATCATAATTTTTACTCGCCATACTTGAATTCAGCGGCATGGTGAGTGCCTGTGAAGAAGAAAGCGTGATTAAGATCTTGCCCTTTAAATAAACATAGTGATTCATCTATGAAAACCTTCAGAAATAAGTTACTGTTGTCTTATCTCATAAACTTACTGAACGTGTTAAGAAATTATTATGCAAAAGACAAGTCATATAACGTTAAACAAATTACAATGCCTAAATTCTCAGATTATTTGTTGTGGTCCAAAAAAATGAATGACCAATAGCCTATAGTTCACCAAAAATATAAATACAAATAAATGAAAACAGTCCATAAATGGTCATTCAGAAGGACTTACCGTAACTGTGGTGAAATTGAATGAATATGGTCAGTTGTCAGTGAGTGTGAAATATCAAGTAAAAGTAAGTCCAAAGTGGGAGTGGGTCGAGCTGCGCACTTCTGCGAATGCAGCACCCGACCGGCTGCTTGTCATTTACTGCAAGATTTCGAACAGCTGCTCCCGCGGCTTTTAATACTACGGATTGTTTTTTTCACCTCCCTCGCTCTAGATATTCTTGCGCCGTTCGCGCCAAATTTGCCTGACGCAGAAAGATAAACAGATCACAAATGTCTCTTCTTAGTTATTCTGCTAAAAGAAGACTGAATGACAATGTGTACAGCAATGAAAAAAGATCATCAAGATGCGACCTTATTTAATGAAAACGAGTTACACATGGAACTACTTGTCTTTGCGGACTTATTACGGGGCGGAGCTTTGATGAAAAGACTGACAACACATTGAGTTGTGCATGAGTATAATTCCGAGAACTAGCACCCAACGCCTCTTATAACACATTTTACAAGTTCCCCTCCACTGATATCTGTCTGTGGTGGGTGTTGGAAAGGGGTGATTTTACAGGCAATACAACCTAAAAATCAACAAAAATGTAGGCTACTGTTGGATAAAAAAAATCCACAGAAGTCCTTATCATCCTAATTAAAAAATGCCTGATAATTACATAACAAATGCCTGGTAATTAAATTGAGAATGTATTTTATTCCCTTTTATTGTACTATTTGCTATTTATTGTTTAATTCAGTTATTTTTGCATTACAGTAGCCAAATGCTGTCATTTATCAGCCTACTTATGTATAATATGATAATCATCATGATAACCGTTATTATAACACAAATCAAGTCAGTATTATCACTGATTATTAAAATAAGAATGATATAGTGTTTGTTCTTGATCTTGACCTGATGGATGAAGGAGCAAACGTCTCGATTTATCCTCCCAGAAGTGAGTGCTTCCCTCTGGTGGCCATCTGTAATAAATGCTACAGGATGAAGTGAGATTTAAGAGTGAGATTTATTATGATAGCTCTGAGACAAACATTAAGTTTATCTGCAGTCATTAAGACATAAAATTATTGTTATATTGAACAGGAATTAAATATTTACTTTAAACCGTTTGAAGAGGACTTTAAACTGGCATTATATAGTTGTGTCCTGGGAACTGTTTCTAATCTTTTTAGGACTGTTGAATGAATGTTTGGTGTATTGTTTTAATTATCACATTCTTATAATCCTTAATAATCCTTTACAGTATTGTGTCAGAATTTATTGTAGGCACAATACTATGTATTATAATATATACAGTTCATAGGGTCGGCAATATTTTTTGATGTTTTTGAAATAATTCTCTTACACGCTAATCAAAACGGGGGGGGAAATGATTTTTATTAAAAATACAGTAAAACGGTAATATTGTGAAAGTCTGTAGCGTCACATGATCCTTCAGAAATCATTCTAATGAGATGATTTGGTGATGAGGAAACATTCCTTATTATTAATGTTGAAAACAGTTGTGCTGCTTTTGTGGAAACTGTGTTTTTCAGGAAAGAATAGAAAGAAACAATTTTGTGGGCAAAATTACTTCTGACCAATTTAACGACATTCCAAAAGAACAAAAGCCCATATTATAGCCCATAAATTCATGATAAAATAGTCCATAAGACTATATTCCAAGTCTTCTGAAGCCATATTACTAACTTTATTTTGTTATTCACAAAAATTGTGCCTTGCTTGACATCTGTGGTCCCCATTCAGAAAAAAGTTTCACTGAAGAATGAAAATCATACAGGTTTTAAACATGGTGCGAATTAAGCAAGGCGCTGTTTGTGGACTTGATACTTTTCAAGACATACTCAAACATGGCATATAATGACGTAAGATATATGGCTGAGCACAGATTCATCAGGCCCGACCCTCTCGCACAGTTGGTCTACCGGTCTACTTTAGAACCAGACATGCAGCTCGACCCGTCTTTTCTTCATTTGCAGAATGCCAAAGGCCCATGTTTAGTCATGAGAGAGGGCCCTGGGTGAGTGCTGAGGGCAGTGGGGATGGGAGGGCTTTCACATTGGGGTTACTATTAAAGGTTTTTGTCTCAGAGCCAAGTGTGCACAAGGGAAAGCCTGACCCCATGGAAATGCACTGTACTGCGTTGGACCTTCAGCACTTCAACATGGGAGGAGGTCAAGACAAGAGTTTCTGTTTAATCACAGCTATACACATCAGATGTCTGCCAGGTAACACGTCAAAATATAGCTCAAACAGTATAGGGGAAATGGTTGATTAATGAAAAAAGATGACATTGATGGCACACTGCATTTACAATCAAAGTTTGTTGACACCAGAACAGCTGGAAACATCAAAATTCAAAGCGATAGTTCATGAAAATTCTGTCATAATTTTACTCACCCTTATGTCGTTCCAAAATTGTGACTTGCTTTCTTCTGCGAAACACAAAATTTCTAAAATATATATTTAGAAATAATGTCCTTATAATGAAAATTAAATGTGTCCCATGTTGTTTTGGACCACATTGACTTAAATATGGATAAAAGCAGTGAAAGTATTCTTCAAAATATTTTATTTTGTGTTTGGCAAGAAAGTAAGTCATAGTTTTGGAAGTAAATGATGACAGAATTTGTATTTCTAGTGGAACAACATCACTTTCATGAACTAGGCATCATGAAATTATTATATTATTACTATTTATAAATTACATGATAATGTTAACATATTCATGTTAACAATTGTTCATAATACATTAACTATAATGTTAATTTATACAACTAGAAAATATATCAAATGCAGTAATAATGGCACATTAATTAGTGCTAACGACTTTAAAATTATTGTAAAAAAAAGAAAGAAAGAAAAGAAAACAGGTGGTGCGTGATCATCTAGACATGACTCTACAATTACACTCACCATCCTGTGTTCAGATGTCATTGCTGTGTCAAAGTTGCACGATAGGGGGCGTCATTTCACCGCTATGAAATCAATGTAGTTGCTCACATTTTTACGACAGTTCGCAATGCAAATTAGATGTATATTTGATCTAATACTACTTTTAATTTTTTTTTTACAATTTTCGCGATAAATGCGACATCTATAGTATAATTTTCCATTTTCTGTATAGCAGACTTCTCATCAGCTGCAGTAAAAGTGACAAACACACCCACTTTTCTTCATTTTAATAGAAGACAGAACATAAGAACCTCATCATAAACCACTTTAAACCACATTTTCAATGTTTAATAAGAGGACCAAAGACTTTTTTGAAACTGTAATAAATGTTTCTATCATTATTTTGTATTGTCCAGGAAATCTCTAATACAAGCTAAGCCAGACTTCACTTACTAAATCTAAATGAAACAAACACCGGCTTAAGGAACCCTTCACACCAACAGCTGTGTATCATTGACCAATGGATAAACTTAAAAAACAACTCACGGGGAGGGATCATTAATCAGACTTTAAAGTACTTTAATATTTTCCATCACAAACATCCTGAGATACAAAATAAATACTTCAAACGAAACAAAAAAATACTTCCAATAGACTTCATTATGAAAACACAGTCCAATTCGTTCTTTTCCTACAATATACAGAGTACACAACATCACCCATACAAAATGTATCATATTTTATACACCTACAACATATGGTATGTATATTTAAAAAAATAGGTCCTCTAGATGACCTATAAACTCCAACCATTTTTCAAACTGTTGTTTTCTAAGATGTCCATCAAATTCATTCTCAAATCCAATATAAATATGTTATATATATTATATATATATATATATATATATATATAAAACCTCTGTTTACAATTCTTGTAATGACAAAAGCAAAAAAAAGTGTGAGTTGGTCCTTGAAACTGTGCAGTAACACAGGTCACTGCCTCTGGACCTCAAAAATCTTATCAAGTCTGGCCTTTCTGTGAAATAGTAGAGGTAAAGAAGAAGAAGGAACAGGAAATACATTCCAAGCGAATGATGTAACTCCATTTAGCATAGTCTTTCCTTTGAAATGTGTAGGACGGCAGCACATTAAAGATCAGCATACAGAAAAAATAAGTTAATGCACAATACTGCTTTGGTACAAATTAATATCTTCACTGTCCTGCATCAGAAGAAAAAAATCTCCTGACGGCAGCTGGAAGACGCATGTACGCATTTGTATGTATGCGTGTGTGTTGTAACAAAGATATGCTGCAGCCGACACCTGATATCTAAATCTCCATCGGTGTTTATTTAAACTGTGCACATTTAAAAGTGAGCTGCGCTCTCGCTTCGGCAGGAGGGAAAGGGCGGCAGCAGGGGACAGTAAGCAATAAGTACACTGCCCGAGAAAGCAAGAAGGCCCTGATTCCCACAATGCATCCTGCTCAGCCTAAAATCCACAGCTCAGTCTTCTTCCAACTCTTCCTCGTCCTCTTCTCTTAACTCCACGATGTCGTCCATGCGGCCCCCGACCCTGACCTCGTTCATGGGGGCAGAGTCCTCCCCATCAATGGTCATGTCTTCATCCGAGTCTTTCTTTTTCTTCTGTGTGGGCAGAAAGTCATTTTACCCCAACGCACTGGGTTTCATTGATTAAACACGAGCAGAACCTATTTATGTTTAAATCATTCATAAGCCATCCTTACATAATTTGTCATATCAAACTGAATGTGACATATTATGATAAAATGGTTTACAAAGGTTTTACAGTGAAATATGTGATGCAGTTTGTAAAAGGTAACACTTTGCAATAAGGTCTCATTTGCTAATGCATTAACTAACATGAGCTAACAATAGCAATATATTGTATACCGCATTTATTAACCTTTGTTAATGCTACTTAATAAAATGGTTCATATTCGTTCACAGTGCATTAACTAATGTTAACAGATACAACTTTTGATCTTAAAATTTTTATTAGTAATTGTTGAGATTAACAATAGCTAAGATTAATAAATGCTGTAGAAGTATCTTTCATTGTTATGTATTAACTAATACAAATTGAAAGCAACTTTAATCATCAGAAAAACTTACAGGCTTCAGTGTTATTGTACCTGTTTTCGGTAGACATAGCATGCTGCGATTGCAACCATAGTAGACTCCCCAAGGAAACCAGCCAGCAGAGATCCAACACCAAGTGTGGCCCCATGTACCCTGCACAATTTGAGCATAAAAAGCTTTCTAAAAAAGTCTAATACATTTTAATATACAATTTACAAGTCTGATGCACTAAAGTACAACAATTAGTAATATGTATGTTTCAAATTTCTACTCTGTACTAATGTAGAATCAAGCACAGCGCACTTACCCCATGTAAGGCAGCACTATGAGACTGGTGATGAGGACAATGATGCGGAGGACAGAGCTGGGTGCGAGGACAAAGGTTTTCTTCAGGGTCATGAGCCAACCAGTCAGGTGAGCACGAATCGTCACTGATGATAAAAACAAAATAGAATTCAGTTCATGCAAATTCGGTCTCAAGCAATCATTTGAACACATGTTTTACACGCCAGTGATTGCTTGGCTATCAGTATTGTTATATCATAAAAGTCAAGAACAATAAAATTCGAAGGTACTTTGAGCTCTCGTTGTGATTCTTTCTCTCTCTGTTTCTGTAAGCCTGGGGAATTGTAACTGAAGCATGACCTTTGCCTTTTCAAATGGACATTTTTTTAAAGAGCAACTGGTCCCCCTAAGACCATCTGTCCATTTGATGATGCACTGCACATCAGACCCTAGATCAACCATTTTTGTTTGTCATGAGAAGGCCCCTGGAGGTTTTGCAGCTACAAGACTTTACAGAAAGTTCTGCAGATTTAAACAGAATTTGAACATGGGTCATTCACAAAGTTCAATATACACTACTGTTCCAATGTCGGTATCAGTACCATTTTTCCAAGAAATTAATACTTTTATTCAGCAAAGACACATTAATTTGATCAAATAGTGACAGTAAAGGCATTTAGGCCTGGTTTCACAGACAGGAACTTACATTAAACCAGGATTAGGCCTTAGTTCAATTAGGATATTTAAAGTTGCAGTCCCTAGTTTTTCCTCTTTGTTGCCATCTCTGTTCGAAATCTGCAATTGCAGTTATTAGTGGAAATATCAACTTTACATGGGTTGTGCCTCGGCACGGCACAGCGTGGATGAATCTAATGTTTTGAGGAGAATGTGTGGCTGTCAGTCATTGTGCCGGTGGATACTGTCATTCAGAATCACAGATTCTACATTTTGGAAGTATGATTGACCAACGTAAGAATTTTCACCGGAAAATGTCATCTGAACAAGTAAGGAACATCCACTTTTGTTCTGAACAACCAAAAGAAAAAAAGCATTGCAGTAAATCGCGCTGATTAAATCTAACGATCGCTTATCATATCACGTCAAACCGTGCAAATTATACTTTGTTCTCAAATTGTTAATGTTAACGACATCAGCATTGAGACATAAGAGACTTCTTTCATTAAAGTTTTGAACGGTAGTGTATGTCCTGTGTTTTATGTGCTTGTTTATCAACTATTTTGACTGTTTATTATGCGTTCAGCTATTAATAGTAATCGTAATGGTTAAAATCATAATTTCTTTGTATTGTATCGTAAAAATCTGTAGACAGATATTTCCTCAAAATTGTGTCAAATGTTTGTCTTTATGGAAATCACTAAAAGTACAATACCTGGAATGGGAAAGAAGGAGAAAATCCGTAATGGGGTGATACACAGCTCAGCAAAGGCATGATCTACTCCTATGATATCCACCAGGATCCTCTCAGAAATGTGTGGCGCCCAGAACACCACAAAACAGAGCTGTACAGAGAAAGACAGACCACCTGAATGGGACTATATAGAAAATCTCACACATAACATAACATAACATAACATAACATAACATAACATAACATAACATAACATAACATAACATAACATAACATAACATAACATTTGGACAAAGTCAAAAAATAAAATAAAATAAAATATTCACTCACAAACCATCAATCAAACATCTATAGTAAAATACAAAGCAGTCGACAAGGGCAAAAAAGTGTATTCCTGGTTATTTCTGTGAAAAGGCCCTCTGATGGTACATCTAGCGGAATGTAATATAGTAGTATGCATGTTAATTTTAGAGCCAGCACACATCTGGAAGCTGGTATATTACACTTACCCTGTTAACACAGCTATCAAAACACTATCATTTACACTCAAACGTGTTTTTATCTATCTGGGTGGAGAAGAGCATTTGAAATGTGGGTAACAGCACTGGAATTAGAAGCGTATGCACAGATATGGCCTGACATGTTGGCACTGAGCAGATCTCAACACTTGCTACAACTCTTTAAAATCAATAACACAAGGGTCCTAAGGGAAAATGTCTTGAGCAAAATGTTGATATAGAATCTAGATGCCTTTAAGTTAAAATGTAAAGAAACCATAGTATACATCCATAGTGGCACATTCATGCAACATTTCAGTGAAGAGGCCATCTGGGCAAAACAATATAGCGCTTACATAAGAGATTAAACAGAAATCTTGCTGTAATAATGACAGACTCATACTCATTCAATCATGATTCTCCCTCCACATCACTTACAGAGAAGTGAAATTATGGAATTAAAATGATCACTGTAGTGCAATACGAAGCAGGCTTTTATCTAGGTCAGGGAGGGAAGATCTGACCCGGTTACAGAAGCAGAGAGCATCAATTAATCATTTAGCCTGACTCTAAAAGTACTCACAATAACAAAACACACTATCCTAATGCACTCCTTACGGCTTTACAACTATGTGTTTAGTAGCTGAATAAGAAGCCTTTGGATTTTTGTCTATTGCATTTTATATTCAGGGGACAAATGGATGAATAAGATATATATAAAATATAATGTTTACTGATTACGCTATGTGGGTTTATATATTATACATGCAGACAAAAGGCAGCAAAGTAAAAAAAACAACAACTAAGTGCACTGTAGCCAGATTTAACTACTGATTAGACCCTATTTAGGGTGACCAGACGTCCCGTTTTCAGCTCTATTTTTAGTGTCCCGACTTCTAGACTTCTAGACCTCCCGAAAATCTAGTTTTGTCCCGTACTACTTCTTTCCTAAATTGTCTTTGCTAGGTGATCATAAAAGGGTGCAGTAGTCTTCTGTCATGTGAGAATGGCTAATCAAATGTACTAATCAAAGTATATTTTGGAGAACACAATTACCATCCAATCACAATTCGTTATCGAGTAAACTGCAGTAAGTGAAGGCGGGATATTAGAGAGCTTAAGGAGCTCAATTAGGAGATCAAGTCAGATGTGTAAATGTCAAATAAGCGCGTGTTTACATTTGATGAGGATCTTCAAAAAGAGTTTAACAAGTTATTATGCGCAGTAAGTTGTGAAAAAAAGAACTCTTAGTATCGGGCTGAATGACACACACCAGAAGCGCTTTTTCAGACAGAGCTCTTGAGCTCAAACTCTGCCTGAATTCATTTCTCTTTGCGCCTGAATGGTCAAATACAGACACAGTTGTCAAAATGCCCATCATGTGGAGTATCTAACTTAAATACAGTCAGTTACAGTTTAAGTGATGTGAACTAACTAACTCTATCTACCATGTTTAATTTTCGAGCTTTCCATATATGGGTTGTTTTGATTGATAGCCTCCTTCTGATTGGCTAAACAAAAAATATGACTGCAGCCCACAGTCACAATAAACTTCCACAGCACCTTTAAAGTCCCTGAACTTCAGCAAACTGCAGTTACCAAAATATTAAACAAGCGTTATTAAAGCCAGACGAAGACCGAAGATTGAGAATGTGGATAAACTTACTGTTATAGAAAGAGCCAAACAAACAAAAGTGAATCGCTTAATGTCGGATTTTGTCACAACTGCACTGCTGTTGGCCAACTTGTTGCTCGGGTTATTCTAGAAAATGAGAAGAGAACAAAGACAAACAACAGACGTGAGGAAAGCAGTTAATTTCTTCTTTATAATGTACAATGTTTTGAGCATTTATAATGTACACTATCATTCAAAAGTTTGGGGTCAGTAACATTTGAAGAAATTAATATTTTTTATTCAGCAAAAATGCATAATTGATCAAAAGTCACAGTAAAGATATTTATTATATGAAAAAATGTATCACTGTTTCCACAAAAATATTATGCAGGACAGCTGTTTTTTTAACATTGATAATAATAAGAAATGTTTCTTTAGCACAAGAGCTACAGAAAACTCAGCTTTGCCATCACAGGATTAAATGACATTAATTACAGTTATATTAAATTGTAATAATATTTCACAGTATTACTGTTTTTACTGTATTTTTGATCAAATAACTGTAGCCTTGGTAAGCGTAAGTGACCTTACTAAAAAAACATCTCTTAAAATCCTTTACAGACCTATAACTTTTAAACAGTAATGTAGATCATCTTTATCCATTAAAAACGATCTACGGTTGGCCAGCCACCTGCAGCCAGAGAACATCAACACATTTCCTGTGGACTTTCTAATTGTGAGTCCTTTTTCTAAGGGAAAATATCCATAAATAACACCACACCACTGTGCGCCTTTTTAATTACAGTCTCTGGGACTCTAGCTGCAGGTCTGTCTCCTTGTACCCACTCTGTTTAACCAAAAAAATAACTGCTTTCTCATAAATTAGAACAAGATAATAGATATACTGCAGTATTACCACAAAAGGTGGAAGATATAAACTAATTTTGTCATCCCTTGAGACAAAGTAAGACAGTGTGGTATAAATAAAAAAGCAAAAAAAACTGCACACTGATTCCTTTTACTGATCCTTCAGGAAGAATGGTTGGAGGAGATGATGAACTTAAGTATATATTCAAAAGATGATCAGCATTAAGCATTCTGAGTAGTGTATGTTTACGGATTAAAAAAAATGTTAGTTGAAGGTATACCACAAACACTTACCTTATCAAATGCAGGGTAAACAGCTCTGAGTTCAGTGAGCCAGCCATATGGCATATGACCCACTGGATATGTTGCTGTGAGAACTGCAACAGCCTGGAAAACAACGGAAAGATGATGGTAACATTAAACACCCACAATCTAATCTGTTTATTCTGAATGATTCTATAGCTGAGTGACGTAAAATATTTCTGACATCTAGGCACCAAACAACTAAAGCAACATTAAAGCTTGTTTTGTCATTACAGTAATTGTTTAAACCTAGCTTTAAAAATAAAGCAGGGGAAAAAGTGGTAAAGTTGGTCCATAAATGCAGCACTCAGGATGCAAAGACCCAGTTATCTTACTCTTGAGTCAATTTATTTTTTATTTCAGTTTTAGTTTTATCAATTTTAAGTTTTTCATTTAATATTTATATTTTATTTTAGCTTTAAATTACCAAAACAATTTTTTAATAGTTTTAGTTTACAACAAAATCAAGTCCAACTCTGTTTACATCTGAGAGCACTGCTTCAGTTAATGTAAAAATAGATTGCACATTTAGAAGAACTAAAACATTTCCTCCATCCCTTCTCAGCATATTTTCATAGCAAGAAAATATGCAGAGCTGCTGAAGTTTAAGTATTAGCTACATATTCACACATATGCTGTATCTAAATGACTGAAAATAATGATTTTGACTACAAGTTGATATTTAAATACTTAAAATGCATGTGCTTTTGCCAGACTAACCTCCGTGGCAGCTGTGCTTCCTTTCAGATCCCGTGACACAAACAGGTTGACGATGGGTCTGCTAATCCGCTGCGTAGCCAGGATAAGAGCCAGCGGCCACCAAAAGCCTAGCATCTTTTTAATAGTAGCATCACCCTATTACACAGAGTGATTGTCAGTATATAGCACACATTTGAGGGGGCAGAGCAAGGATAAATGAGTATAGAAAACCAATAAACTGACCAATGTAGCTGTGATACTAAACTGAGCAGGACAATAACAACAGATTTACACAATGCCAGTTGGTAGAATTGGTGTAAAGATAGTCAATAGACGTACCCCAACCTCTGGCCCACTGGAGTCGGGGATGTTGTCATGAACGGTCCTGTAGTACCCCAAACCAACGATAGTGAAGCGTACCAAGGCTCCCATATACAAAGAGAGGATTGGGATCAACAAGGGCTCCACACACTCTAGGTGACTGTGGAGCAAAATAGCCACAAATACAACCTAGCGAGAGAGAGAGAGAGCGAGAGAGCGAGAGAGAGAGAGAGAGAGAGAGAGAGAGAGAGAGAGAGAGAGAGAGAGAGAGAGAGACCGTGTAACCTGATTATAACGACAGTGATAAATATAGCCATTCTCATGGCACATACAGACTATTATTAATTCAAACCCAAATACATGATAAATAAAAACAAATTAGACCACGGATATGAAAAGCATTGACATTATAGATAACCCATTATATCACATTATCTCACCTTCAATTATCCTTTATACACAACCATATTCACATTCACAAAACATTGAAAATATAAACATCACTAATATATCAATACAGATTGTAAATATGCATCTGAAATCAAAGAATTAAATGCTGATTCAATGAATCTGACACTTACCTGTGCAACGACATCAGAAATAGAGGCACATCCCACCAGGAGACTGTGCTTGTGCTTCAGAAGGATTCCAGCATGAGTCCAGGCCTGAAATTAGAGACAAGAGCTAATATCAACTGTCACTAATCCAATCCAATTTTTTCTGCGTTTTAGATTATAGAAGGTACTTCCAGTTTGGGAATGTTGTACTCAAAAAGACTGAGACCAATAAATTCAAATCATAAGGTTGCGCTACAATTGACAAATAATACTTATCTGTCAGTGACTAAATAAGCTGTAAGATTTCTTTCAAGTGAAAAGATCTCAAGCGAAATGGTGTAACAAAAAATATCTATGGCAATAGCTGCATTATTTTCCTCCTGATTAATTTCTATTACCAGTTCTGACAGTTCAGTTCTATTCCTCTTTAACAGTCTGAAAAAAATACAACATTTCTTAGGGATTCACCGATATGAAAATGCTGTCCAATACCGATAATTCTATATATTTGACAGCCGATAACCGATATATTGGCCGATAAATCTAAATCCAAATTCTTATCTAATTTTTGAGAGCCTGATTACAAAAACAAAAGTCTCACCATTAAAATCCATGTCCCAAGCACACAATTATAATGATGTTCTCTTAACTGTATGTTGCACTTAACTGTATTTTCCTTTTTTGGAAGTGATTCCAATCATATTTCAAGCAATTCAAAACCATCATGTTGAACAGTGCACATCGACGTGTCTCAGCTAAAGGAACTAATATATTATTTATCAGCTTTAATATATCTACCCAATTTTTTCATTGGGACAATAACAATAACATTAAAAATGAAAATATATCAGCCGATACCGATATGGTGGCCCATATATTGTGCATCTAATACAGTGCATTTGTTGTCTGTTCTGTTCTCCCAATTTAATTTAAGATATATCCCATGAATAATTCACTGGAATGTACTAAGAATCTCTCGTTTTTCTCCCCAAATCCTCATGTCTCTTTCCAGGTTTGTTTTCACACGGCCGAATTAAAATGTAATTGTCTCCCCTTTTCACTTCTAATCACTATTAGCAGTGTTTACTGGAATGTTTCTACAATATTTATTGTCTGTCAAAATGATGGAATCACATTGAAAAATTAACATTGAATGTTGCAGTTAATGGACATTTTTTTATTAAAGCAACATATGTTAAATAATATAGACAAATAGTACAGTGATATTTAACCTGTAATATTGCAGTGGGAATAAGCTTTAGGGGTTTTAGATGGTCTGTTGTAATCATTTGTTAATGCTTTTACACTTTTACATTTCTATTTAATGTGTGATGGTTAGAGGGTGAGTAGAATAATGTCATCTCATTGCACCAGTTTTTGAAAATGCTTATTATTGCATCCATAGAGTGAACCTTTAACTTATTGTTCACACTCCCATAATTTGCGCAAAGCATTATGGTGTGTAGGGAAAAGCTGGATACAATTCGCTTTAGTAGACCCTTAAGTACATAAAGAGATGGAGCAGGGACCCTCTGTTACATATTATATTAACTTGTAGGGTGTATTTTACTAATATAGTACTATATTGATGCATTTGCATACTATATATTGATGATAACATTGCAAAGACATTAAAATAAACATGAGTCATGTAGTTTTATATTACTGTATCCACTACCGTTCAAAATTCTTGGGTCTGATTTTTAATGCATTTATCTGATTAAAATATTAAAATTAACAGTAATATTGTGAAATATTTTAAAGTTAAACTGTTTTCTATTTTTATATATATATATTTCAAAATGTAATTTACTCCTGAATTTTCAGTATCATTACTCCAGTGTTGGTGCTCAAGAAACATTTCTGATTATTAGCAATGTCCTAAACAGTTTTCTTGCTTAGCATTTTTATGAATTTCCATTCGTTTATAAAAAAAAAATAGTTGGGTTCAACCTCTAGTCTAGAGACATAACACTTTAAACAAAACATTGCTGCAGTTTAGCCTTCCACTGAGAGGCACAGGATGTTCAGCATGGGCTGTTATTTATCCAAAGGAGCTTGATGGTTTTCCAGATCTGAATAGGGTCTGATGCCTGGCTGTACCACACGATTAAACACACATACTCTCTGCCCATCTGTGCCAGGCAGACGAGCCGGATCTGACGGTCATACCAAGAACATATTATGACATTACAACTGCATATCTCCAGGGATGACATGTCACTCACCATGGCGTCAAGTAAAGGAAAAGCAGCCAGATAGAGAAACGCCTTCCGGGTCTTACTCCCCACAGACTCATCCACATGATGTAGTTTGTTAATGATGTAATAGCCAAGATCTGTGTAGGCTAAACAAGGAAAAGTGAGAACAAGATTAATTTGTATATTTATCAATAATGTACACAAATGACATGCAAGGATACAGAAGTTCTAATATTATATTATATTACTCTGGGATAGGCATCCCTGTGACCCTACATAGAACAAGTTGTTTGGAGAATGGATGGATACTATAATATAAGAATGTAATTTTAAAATTTGTTCTCATGTCTCCCATGTCTTTTCCCTTTTTCTCAGTAATGTGTGCAGTGACGTGATCCACAGATGGATGACGCAGGTCTACAAAACTCAATGGCTGTGCAAATGGGCATAACATGTCTGAGACCACACGCAAGATGATGGAGAGTTACCATGTTATGTTAACAAACTATAAGTTCTTCATTTAAAAGCACATCATTAAGTGCGGCAGCCAGGTGTTGGCATGGTGGTTAAAAATTCATCCCTTCCTCCAAGAGGGTGGTGGTTTGTATCCTATATCCCTCGAGGTTACCCTGGTAACATTCTTTCTTTCACTCATAGCAGTAACTGTCATATGGGCACTACTTAGCAGCTGAAAATGGCTCCGATTTTTTGCTTTGTATGTAAATGACTATTTGTGTAAATGCAAATGAATTTTGGGTAGAGAAACTGACGTATCCAACGTGAATATCCTTCATTCTTCTAATAAAATGACTAATTACACTGTAAATTTAGACTGTTTAAAGACGATTGGATTGTTTTTAACCACAACCCACAAACTTAAGTATTTGTAATTTGGTAAATATGGGTGGCAGGACTTATTTCCTGCTGAGTAGGTGTGCAGTATTTTGCCCAATTTGTTTAATGACAATATAATAATAGAGGATGAACGAAGATCCAAAAATAAATGGCAATCTACTACCCCCGTGAGTTTGGATAGTTTGTTTGAGAGAGGCCTCTCCATTCACAGGGAGTACACTGGACAAGCATGTAGTAACCTGGTAAAAAAAAGCCTTTCCGTCAACACAGCCGATGAACCGTGTTTGGAATATAATGTTCCTTTGTGCAATGACTTTTCCAGAGAATAGTTACATCTGCCTTCTATGAGTAGAGTCTGCGTGATTAAGACCATTTGAGGTCCTTCTCCAGTCATAACACAGCTCACTAAGTCTACCATCATGACATATTTGTTTAGAAAAGTGCAAAACAAAACGGTGTGCCCTGTACATTTAGTACAACCTCATGCAAGAGGTGGAGTGAGGAAATGATAGACTGGCAGACTGACCAATGAGAGAATGGAAAATTATAGCCACGGTTCCTGCAGCAACCATACAGAGGACCGCCTTGGTTCTGTCCCGTTTACTGTTGACAAACACCAGCCCTACATTCTTGAAATCACTCATAGGGCCTGTGAAGAACTTCATGAGGGAGTAGGCCAGACCATAGCTGGCCAGCATTTCCACAGCATCCTCTTTGACTGCTGCTATTCCCCTGTTTAAAGCCTGTAGAGGAAGAGAGAAAAATTATACAAATTTATAAGAAACACCATTTTTTCAGCATTATATAAAAAAAACAGGCAAGTAGAGTGATTAAAGAATGCCGATTAAGTCACATTATCGATTTTCTAAAGTGGAGGGATGAATTGAAATGGTGATAAACAAACACTCATCATGGGATTCTTTAACACAAAGAGGGTGTTATACCCAAGATATACAGCACAATCCCTGTATAAACTGACTAAATGCCTTTCATGGCATGTCCCCCTGAAAAGGATCAAAATGTGAAGACTGGTATTTGCTATGCTGGATAAGTTTGTGTTACACAGGACTGCTGGCTTCTCTCTCTTTTAAAGCTGAATATGTGTTAAAATTAATTAATTAATTAATTAATTGTCACAATGCACCATGTGCTGCTAAATATCACAGTATAAAAGTCTGTACACTGTCCGAACACTATCAAGGAACATTTCTAAGCAGAAAAATAAGAAGAGTTATAAGATTACATTTATTCATGGACTTTTATTGAGATAAACACCTGAAAAGTGATCAGAATCAACAGTCAATGTAGTCTCAATCCTCTCAAAGAAAGTGGAGATAGAGTAACTCTAACCGACTATATTGTGACAATAAAGCTGTAAAGATATTTTCATATACCAGAATATATCCCCGTCACATGAGATGGTGATTTGTAAATGTGTCAGATGTCAAACTTGTTGGAAAATGCTGAGGTGTACATAAGTTCTACTTGCTCTTGAAGTTGTAGGTGTTACTGCACAATTAAATAAACATCTGTCCTGTCCTTGACTATAACCTGGTGGCACCATTCTGTAATATTTACTGCTTAAGGAGAACATTGCTTATGTTTAAATCTTAAGATTTCATTTGGATAAAACAGTAGATAATCAGTCACAGAATTAATAAGCCACAAAGTCTGTACAATAAGAGATAAAGTCAAAAGGACACATGAATGTACGCTTTTTTCCTCCTTATCTGCTGCCTTTTTCTGACTCTCTTTGTCTGCCACTTCATCTCCAACGCCTTACAACAATGTGCAGAGAGATAATGGTTGTCTGTTACTGTGGGCAGACAGGCTCTTAGGGTTCCTGCTCACATTTCTTCTTTCTGCTATAAGTGATTCTGAAAAATTAATTTGGTATCTAAAAAAAACGAAAGGCAATATTTCATTCCAGTTTTCCCAAAATCAAATGAATTCTTCAGTGTAGTGACTTGCATCCATCAAATTCATTCTAATTTCAAAATGTTCTCATTTTGTGATCTTTACTTACCAAAAAAATAATTTGTCATTATGACAACTGAGGGATTGCATCAACACACTACATTTCCTCATCAACTGTCAATTGCAACAGCTAGATCAACCAATATGGCCAATAACAACATGGTTATTTTATGTTTCTAATAACTGATATTTAAAGCCAGTTTATAGTTTTATTTCTGCTTACACAATAAGTTTTCATTATACTACAACGCTAAAACATTATAAATATAATAAAAACATTTAACTATTATAATTATTATTATGTAAAATGGTTAAGCTACTGAATAACATTTATTTCAGTGTGAAATGTGTAGCTTAATAATTACATAATTATTACATTTTTTGAATAACAGCCATTTATTTTCCAGTGAAAAGTGTCAAAATCCAAACAATTATGAAATAATGCTATTAAATTATTTTAAAACCCAATATTAAAACACCGATTATCGGTCTGTCTATAATGCCCTCAAACATTGAATAAAAAAGTGAATGTGCACAAATATTTGAGTTTAATGAGACAATGAATAATATATATTTGTGTGAACATTTTTTTAAATCTATGGAACTCATGATAATGAGAAAGACTTCCCAATGTGTAGAAATTATTTATTAAAACCTCGGGAAGAAACATAAGAGCATCAAAATGAGATGTGAATTACGTGAATAAAATATTTATCAGCCAAAGGTTTTTGTAGCCAACCCATTTAAACAGGTAGAGACTGCGATAAATTATATAAATACTGTAAGCCGCAGTACATTTGTTAATGGTTGACAAAAACAAGGCCAGTTCACGCAGAGGTAAAACAAAATCAGCCCATCCAAAAGTGCACATTCATCTCTGTCAGATTGCTTATGCATTGTTCGGTGTGACACGTTACTGGATGCGCTGTATGGCCAGCTGTTGACGAACACAGCTGATCGGCTCATGTTGTTTGTGATGATGCCGTTAACGAAGGGCCGCTGTTTACCTGTTTCCTTACGAAATAAAAGCACAGGATGGCCCTAACCTATAAATTACGTTAGCAACACGTATATGCCCGAACCAGATAAACAGACCTCTTGAGGTATGCCATTGCTGCAGTGTCCAGCTCCAAGGATACACAACACACAAACAATATACGTCACGACGTGCTTTTTTTTTTTTTTTACTGACAATTCATTCACACTTGCCTGTTCGCCGAGGTCGATGGCTATGTTGGTAATGGCCAGCGGCACCAGGAAACGGATGAGAGGCAAGTAGTGCGTGAGCGCTGGGAATTTCACCATGTTCGCCGGGAAGATAGCGGCGGCACTGCCAACATCAGCTGCTCGGATCTGGAAGGATGAGAGGCCGGTCACCGCCTGTCGAGTTCTGAGTGTTTTCTAGCAGAAATCCACCGAGATCAGGTCCGTCCCTGCCCTCCTACACAACAACGGCATCATAAACAATGTTCTGGTGCATGGGAAAATAGGAGGGTCACCAGAAATTTCTGCTGACGGCTTCTCCATTGTTCACCCATCAGTGGAGAGGAAAAAGATACATAATCGGCTGCGGCGATTAAGTTCGGCACAAGCCATATACATGGAGTCGCTCAGCCAGACGCTATTCTGCTGTAGATAGCATCTCGGTTTACTGTACTTAAATCATCATCCTTCCTTAACAACACGTGGGAGACGGTCGCTGCATAAAGGCCACTCCTCTTCTAAACGTCACTTGCTGCGTGCAGAGACACAGACATAACGTTCCTGAACAACATACGACGGTCCAAAATTGAGTTCATTCTCAGATAACGGCTTGCAAGAGAGGTCTTGGCACTGCACAAGGAGATGAAATGGCCGTCCTCCTTATTTCTTACCTGGCTGGCTGCATGTAGGCCTACACGTTAATTTGACATGAAATGTTAGCGCAATAAATAAGTAAATATCAAATTGAGACAAAGACATTTAACAAAATTTTAGTAACGCTCAATTATCTGAGCGAAAACCGAACATCTTATCTGTCGGCCAGCAGGTGGGGCTGCGGAGCAGGCAAGACTTATGAGAAGCACTTCTGTCTGTCAAACTGTCAATTAAAGGGACCGTTCACCCATAAATCACAATCATTCATACATATTTCTAAATCTTTATGACAGTGACCACATCTCCTATTGTGCTCCATGTGTTTACTCCTGTAGAGATAAACTATCAACTCTGCGCAGCCCAAAATAAACTTTTTATATACAAATGCAACTAGCAAAAATATAAGGATTGTTCAAATTAATAAATATATCAAATAGCTCAGTAATCTTTCAACCATGGGGGCTGGGGCCCACTAAGGGCCTCAGCAAACCTCCAAGGGGGCTAAAGGGCGACTTAAAAATAGTTCAACTAATAAATCTCTTATTATTAACTAATAAAGGTCTCTGCAGGACAGTAATAGGAGTTACCAGATCAGTGGGCGAGGCCATAAACAGGGGCACTTCCAGTGCTCCTGAAGATCTAAATGACCATATTACATTTGCAGGGAGGTAGACCTCCAGGAACAGGATTGGGAACCCCAGATATAGACCATATTAGGCTACTTCTGCATTGCATTGGTTTCCATTAATTACGGGACTTCTTTTCTCAAGTGCCGATCGGCTTGGCCAGTCAGAAACATATGAAGGTGCTAGCAAAACATGCTCCAAAATATTTGATCGATTTTCTAATGATACATTTTTAGCACCATGAAATGTAAACCATACAAGATCAAGTGATGCTGAACACAAAATCAGAAACCATTTACAGATTAAAATTAGAAAAGATTCCTGCATTCACAAACGTATTAATCATCTCTTGGCATTTCTTTACTCTTTCATCATGACATTTCATTACAAAGTTTCAGTGAACAATTGATTTGAGATGGAGGCGGCCTGTTGTAATGCTGCATGCATGCTTCATCAGATGCTTGTGAATTATTGAGGTGTGGCCATTTCTCATTTCCTGCCCACGTGGTGGACATTGCTCTTCAAAGTAATAAATGGTCAGACCGTTAAGATGACGTCATCTGAAGAAGGCAGTATAAGAAGACAAACCAGTGGAAGAACACAGAGATCTTAAAACAAAATGGACACTAAACTAGATTAATGTAATAACTAAAAATCTAGAAAAGCAAAAAAACAAGGATAGATTTATGGTTAAATTTTTATTGTAATTAAGCAAAGCAATAATTAACCTTGTAAACTAATGAAAATCATTTAAATAAATAATCTCCCATCCCAGCTCGAGGTGCAGCTATGTCTCATATAACCACAGCAAAGATTTATTTAGAAATGCATCTTTTTATCCAAAATTACATTGGTAGCAGAATAAAGATAACACATCTTTAAAATTTATCAAAGTTAAAATAAAGGAAAATTTATCCCAAAACATAAATGCAAGAAATGCAATGTGGAAAGCACAAAGGATTGTACAGTAACTCCTGAGTTCTGTAGATTGTGTGTGATTGCTGTATACTCTTTAAAGACGTGTAGTTGTGTTTGATTGTCCATCTGAGGGTTGATTCCACTTTGGCCTACCGCGTTCATCAAATTTGGAGGACTTTTTGGGTACGAGTGCATTGTAGTGTCTGTCATCTTCTGTAAGCAAGCATATAGGAGGCCAATCTTCCCTGTGGTCATTCGGGTAGTATGTGATAAACTCTTCGGTGTCACACTTATACAGCCGAACGACCCGGATCGTCTGTTGAAGGGAATGACCCAGGAGGCACATCTCCACCTAAACAACATTTCATCAGGAGAGGTTCCTTCATAAAAAATATGATCACTTCAACCATTTAAACAAAATGCCATGAATTAAAGGTAGGGAAGGTAACTTTGTTTTATAAACACTTTTTGTTATATTAGTTGAAACGCTTGTCAAATCTTAACAAAAATCAATAATAGAAGTGGTCTAAATATTAATACATCTACTTATCTTCTGTGGAAGCCTCAGGACCAAAATATGTTCGTCCAATCATTGCATAAGCTGTCCTACCTGTCTGTCAACATCTGCATTTCCATACCACCGCACACCCTGCTTGCGCAGACATCACATGTCATCAGTGTGTTTCATGCTATGCAGAGTTGTAGACAGCCTTTTACAGTTCATCCTGTTACAGTACGTCCTCAGACTTGGATTTATATGTTTCTATGTCAACACTATCAACGCCCAAATGAATCACCAGCAGTCAGGTCGTACAAGTAAGTTGTTTACGTTCATTATTATTGTAATGTTATGTGCTTTGAGACATGAGGTAATCTCATGCTTTCAAAGCTAGCTTGCTACTGCTAGCCTCTCTGAAATTGCCATCCCTACCTTTAATGACAGTAGTATAATAACAGTCCCTAGTAGTTATTATTCATTCACGACTGGTCCAGAATTAAGTAAAGTGAAAAGTTATTTTGTAAACAAATTTTTGCTCACCTGTTCCAGCCCACCACTGAATCCTACATGTCTGAGATGGTTGGTGAAGAAGGTCTTGGGGACTTTGGACGAGTCACGAGCAAAGAGGAGCCAGCAGAACTCTGGTACGTCAGAGCCCTTCTCCATATTGGAGTGCAACTGAATGGCAGTCCTCAGCATCAAGAACTTCAGCGCTTCCAGAAGCTCATACTCCTCATCATGACCTCTGAACACCTGCTGGCACATGCGCTCCCTCTCTTCAAGAGTTTTACACTCAACAGCCTCTTGCCACTAAAGACAAAGCAATGAAATATTGTCAGCAGGTACAGTTAAGTTTGGGGTCAGTAAGATTAATACTTTTATTTAGCAAAGACTTATTGATAAAAAAATTAATATTTTAAAGACATTTATCATGTTACTAATTTTTTCTATTTCAAATGCTGTTCTTATATTTATCAAAGGATCCTGAAAAAACAGGATCAAGAGTATCGCGGTTCCCACAAAATATTAAGCAGCACAACTGTTTTTAACATTGATAATAATAAGAAATGTTTCTTAAGCACCAAATCAGCATATTAGACGGATTTTGAAGGATCATTTTGCAGGATCAGGACTGGAGTAATGATTCTGAAAGAACAGCTTTGCCATCACAGGAATACATTATATTTTAAAATATATTAAAATAGAAAACGGGTACATTTAACTATATTACTATTTTTTTCTGTAATACAGAATTTGTGAGCATAAGAGACTTAAATATGCATACATAAGCAATGAAGAAAAATAACAAAAGTAACCTTTTTCTTCAGTAATTCCAGACTTTGTTCAAGATGCTGTACTGTGCTCGTCCTGCTTTCAAATGGAAACTGCCACTCCTTAATAAAATCCTTATCAGAATGCATTTCTTTTGGCCACTATAACAAGACATTCATAATGCACCAAATTAATCCAACACATAATAACAATCTATATTAATATGCTGCTTTGTGGAAGTCCTGAATTAGTAGGGATGTAATAAGGATGCCTAATGCCTAAACACAATTAGGCTAAATTACCTTAATTATGTCAGAGTCGTGTAACCAGGCAGGAAGCTGTTTGGATTGGCTGAGCACCTGGAAGAGTGTCGCCCTCAGGGCACAATAGTTATCACCTCTTACTATGCATAGATTGAATTCACTGGCTATTGCTTCATAACCCTGAAAAAGATGTGGATGAGAGCAGGCTCCTTTAATAAACACAGTAATGTGTGAGAGAAGACGACTCACCTTTCGGATAAGCTGACTTTTAGTGGTATTGCCTTTCCATTCTCTCTCGCTGTAGGTTTGAAGATCCTCTGCAGCTGACACACTGCTCTGGGCCTCACCAACAGCCACTGATGGGAATAAAGACACCTTTAGCTCAAACAAAAACAACCTCACAGACTTATCTCCAACATTTTAATACAGACTTAACATTCAAAACTGGCCACTACCTGACTTTGACTGGTGCTTCTCCTGCAGTTCTTGTTCTATTTCCTCTTCTCCTCTGTACAGGTCCATCTCACTAAGAAACAATAAGACTCACTGCAAAATGGTGCATAGTAACTTGTGTCACTTCCTTAATCTAGTAAACAGAGCAAAATATTTTATCACGTAACCATATATTTATGGTTATACATCTCTCCTGCATTTGATTGAATGATGCAGGAGAAAAGTGATTAACACTGTTCTTGCGTGTCAAGATACATTTTCTACATAGCAAGTAAAAATTATTTTATGTCAAAGCAAACTTAACCTGGTCTAAAAAAATGTATATTGTACATATTAGTGAATTGCCATTGTATAAAACCATGTAAATTCTTAGACCAAAGATTAGCTATTAATTATTAAAGAATTTAACCAAAACTAAAAGTGATAGTGAGTTTTTTTTTTCTTGAAATCCAAATGTAAAATTTGAAATGTAAATTAAATGTAAATGTATTCCCAAATGATTTGTCTTCCTCCTTGACATGACAAAGCTAGGTTAACCTCAATTTCACATGACAGTAGACATCCAGAATTATCCTTAGGAGTATTACTTTTATCTTCTGTAATTTATCTTTGACTTGAGGAGTACTTTACACAGCCATACTGCACTGCATTGAATCAGCTGAATTGACAGGAGGAATTACCCTTTTTCATCATCAGTTGACCTTGACGTCTTCATCAGATGTTGCTGGGATGAATTGCTGTCACTATGGGTAGATTTGGCCTCCACCTGAGCACGTTTTTGCATACTGCGGGTAGATTCAGAGCTTCTCTCAGGTCCAGGAGAATAAGCATCCTTTCCAGCAGCCCGGCCCTTCACTTCTGCTTTCTGACCTTGAGTGCTCTGTGTCGATCTAAGAGAGGAGGACAAGTTATGTCCAACATGAAATAGCATATGCTTAGATATAAAATGTTTACAATTGAAAAATATTATAATAACTTTCAACTTTCAATAAATTTTTTTTTATAAATCAGTGCTATGGCATACCCATGATTCTTTTTGGATTTTTTACTCTGACTCTTTTGGCCAGAATCAAACTTTTTTTTGTTCATGGTTTTGACTTGGTCAGTTTGGCGATTCTGCACATCCTTCGTATCTGAATCATAATGACCCATGTGCAGGGAGGTCCAACCTGCATCTCTGCATGGTGGGCTGATGCAGATGGGAAATACAAATAAATACTAAATATCAAACGTTAAGCTTGAATGTGACTATCTTACTTTTGCACTTCTGCATATCACAATGCAAACAAACAGAAACACTTCCGCATTCAATCAGATTCCACAATATCATCAGAGACATTACCATTCCAACTAGAAAATAGTAACTATTAATGCAACGATTTACAAACCAAACTCAGACAAAACTGCCAAAAAGGCTCTTGTATTTAACTTACCTACTTTTACTATCCTCCCGAACGGGGACAATACAGAGCCTACAAATACTTCCGGTGAATAGGGGATTAAGGGAAATGTAGTTTTCCGGAAATTCTGGCGCGCAGCCGCTTCGTGTTGGAATGTCCGCTTATTTTAAGCGTCGCTTGTTTGTTTATGACGTTTTGTGCCTGCCAGTGCTTATGTAGCATGTTTGTTCTTGTTAGTGTTTGGTCACCGTAGCTCAATAAAATATGACCGTTTTATCGGTATTTTGTGGAAATTTCAGAATGGTGTTCCTCTTTTTCTGGTAACACTGTTTAAACATTTGCTGTAATATATTTTATTTATTTTTTTATTTTATATATATATATATATACAAGTTATACATAAATAAGCCACTATTGAAGAAATCTAACACCTGTTTTTCAGATCAGGTATTTAAACGCCGTTAATCCACTCGATTTTTTTCATCCACTAGATGACAGCATTTGGTTAATTCAGAATTGTTGTAGGGCAGGCTATACAATTTCTAACATTAATGAATAAAAATAGGGGATTCTTTATAGTATATAGCCTGGCTACTGCATTAAAATAAATGAAACATTAGAAATAAAAAAGGGAACAGAGAAATGCAATTTATTAACATTTCATAATAATAAAAAAATATTGTGATGAATGTGACCAAACTGCGCCTGTTAGGGCTTCACCATTAAGGGGGCATCAAAAGTAGGCAACAGGGAGGGATTGGAGCGTAAAGCGTGAGCAAAAGAGTGTAAGAATAAAAGCAACCATAAATGCATAGAGCTATTACTTGCGACGAATATTCTCGAGGCATCCTCATCGTCATACACATGCTAATATTATAATGTTCAACGAAAAAATAAAGATGAATTTTTCAAACATATTTGATTTCAAGCATCTCAAAGGGTTAGTTCACGCAAAAATGAAAATGATGTCATTAATTTGATTAATTAATCCAAGCCCGTAAGACCTCCGTTCATCTTCAGAACACAGTTTAAGATATTTTAGATTTAGTCCGAGAGCTTTCTGTACCTCCATTGAAAATTTATGAACGGTATACTGTCCTTGTCCAGAAAGGAAATAAAGACATCATCAAAGTAGTCCATGTGACATCAGTGGGTTAGTTAGAATGTTTTGAAGCATCGGAAATACATTTTGGTCCAAAAATAACAAAAACTACGACTTTATTCAACATTGTATTGTCTTCCGGTTCTGTTGGGGATCCGCGTTCACGAGTCCGCAGTGACGCTGATGACGTAAGACGCTGCTGACGTGTTTCTGGTGCGTCCGTGTATTCGGGTTCAAATAAATATGGCTGGGCAAAAAAATGCAAGTCTTCCTCTGTATGGAAATCCTTAGACATGTTTGTGAAGATTGATTTGTTTCCAGCGTGCGTCTCCCTCAGACTGTAAACGAAGCTCGGGCGCACCAGATAACACATCAGCTCGTCTTACGTCAGCAGCGTCATTGAACGCGGATCCCCAACAGAACCGGAAGACAATACAATGCTGAATAAAGTCGTAGTTTTTGTTATTTTTGGACCAAAATGTATTTCCGATGCTTCAAAACATTCTAACTAACCCACTGATGTCACATGGACTACTTTGATGATGTCTTTATTTCCTTTCTGGACAAGGACAGTATACCGTACATACATTTTCAATGGAGGGACAGAAAGCTCTCGGACTAAATCTAAAATATCTTAAACTGTGTTCTGAAGATGAACGGAGGTCTTACGGGCTTGGAGCGACATGAGGGTGAGTCATTAATGACATCAATTTCATTTTTGGCTGAACTAACCCTTTAATATTGACGAATTGTGTGTTGGTGAGGGTTCTCTGTGGCGCGCGCTGTGGCTTTAAATGTCGCTCCTCCCCCTTCGCTCTCCTCTGCTCTGGAGGTGCTGAAACGTCGCCTTTCTCGTCTCAGAGCACTAGCAGCCATGGCTGAAATTAAGACGGGCATATTTGCCAAAAACGTCCAAAAGAGGCTCAGTCGGGCACAGGAAAAGGTATGGGTCTAATTATTTTCTTATTTGTGATGGATCAAAAATGACTTGAGAGGACGTTTGATAAAGCAGAAGGCAGCATTTTGTCTTCGTGGAGCTGTCCAGCAGATGCTCCGGGTAGGGGAAAGATATTCAGGTGTGCGATTGAACCTTAAATATTTTAGGTCAGAGGAAATGTGTTTTCATTTGTCCTTTCTCACATGCATAGTTTACATTTTCAATGCATCAGACCTTCAACATCATTGCTGGCGTCAGAAATGCGCAGACTGCAATCTTAGCCAGCACTGCCATTTAAAAGCGACTATGAGAAGCTCTCCATGACTGAAATCCCACTTAAACCTTCGAGGAATTATCATACTTTGGGGCCTGAATATATTATGTAGGCCTACCTTCTTGTTGGAGAAATGATTGATCGCAGTTTGAAAACCTTGTATGACTAGATTATAATGTGTCACTGACACAGTGACACGTATATTATTGTAGCCTATGTCATACTACCTTGCTATGCATTCTTATTTTGGCTAGGTGTTTTTCTATATCGATGTGCCTGGCATTTCTGACGATGCAATCCATTATTACCCTAGATGTTGGTTGAAGCTGTCATTTTCCTGCAAGGTCAGGAGAAGGGGAGGTGGGGGATGCCCTCGTCTATGCGGTATGAATACTAGCAGGGGAGATTTCCTAGTGGCCACGAGATCGTGAAGGCCGCTTAATGTGGTTGTAGAGAGACACGCTGCAGTCTCGCTCTGTTTAAAACGAGAAATAGCCCAAATAGACGAGGAGGTCTATCGCTTTCGAGTGGTGTCTTTGAAAATGTTATTCAGTTGCAGAATGGGATTTGGTTATGGGGTTATACGGATTTTTTTGTTGGTAGCGAACTGAAAATGAAATGTCTGTCAGCTTCAGCTAGTACACTGAAGGCGTCTGGTAAACAGAGCAGTAGTGGTTTTCCCAGCCCGAGCCGAGCTGCAGTAAGAGGATTGCTTTTCTTTTAATACCTACAGACCGAGGGCCAGCTGTAGTGAGACATCGAAAGTGAAGATTCCCTTGAAATCCGTGTTTCATGTTTTCATGTATGAACTATGGGTATCACACATTGCGGTGGCGTTTTTAAGGGTGAACTGTGCAAAAGTCGGACAGTTTTTGGTAGATGCGGGGAGACTTAATAAGCTTTACATCCTCTGCCTGCAGCTGGAGTTGCTAAAAACCTCCTAAATGTAAATAGATCAAAGCAATTAAAATATTTTCTTAATTTAAATTAGTTAATTGCATGTCACATCACGTGTCTATTTAATGTGGCCACGCTGGCGTTTGGAAGTGAACATTCGTTGCTTTAGTTGGTTTGTAACTGGTGCAGGACTTGACCAGCTTGACTAAGGTTTTTTTATGTTATGTAGGTCAAGTTAGCTAGTAGTATAATTATTGCGGTCATCAGAACAATTTAAAAATATCCCATTATAGATGAAAGCTACTGCCTAAATATTCAAACATTTTAAGATACAGTAAAACCATTGCAACAATGTTTTTTGTAACTGACCATTCAACTATCATTAAAAATGGGTTATTTTTAAGAACCTGGTTAAGTGCTGTGTGCAGTTCTTGCTTAGACAATTTAGACATCGAAACCACAACCACTACAGTGACATCAGGCAAATGAAAACATTTTCATGATGAGGATCCTTGTGGCAGTTATTAATGACTGTTATATTTGATTGCCTTATGGTATTTAAGAAACAATCAATCATGATACTTATTTTCCCCTCTTTCTACCTGATGACTCATTATAAATTGTTATAATGAAAAGCAGAGCTTTGGTATGTTGCCAACAGAGAATAATATTTCCCTAATTTATATTATATTACAATTTTGTCATATACTATTATTATTTCTAGATTTTCTAGATCCTAAAATTTATGAATATTACCATTTGATGATGCATTTTAGAAGCAATGCAGACAAATATCAAATCTTATCTGATTTCATAAGAGCATCATGAAGCCACACAGTTCAGCCTGAATGTTCACAATCTCTATCAATGTAATATGATTCCCTTTAGAGATTTAAGACCAGCACATTTAAGAGCAGGTATATAATTTACTGCCTCTGGAACAGAATATCCTGGCCAGGGCAGATAACATGATAAGGGGTGTAAAAGATCCTTTAATCTGAGTTCTGGTGGGGACAGAATCAAGAGGGATCACTCATAATCCTGTTGCATATACTGTCAGAGGAACATTGCAGCATTGTGACAGTGTAATTGTGAACTGGATGCAGCATTAATTGTACTAAGTGCTGTGACTTCAAGTTTTACAAATATTTTCAATGCATTTGTAAAGCAGAATGACGGTGAAAATGCATGTAAATTGATATGCCATTTTCTCTTGTGTATTGCAGGATAAATATTAGCATCCACATCTTGGGAAATCATGTATAATTGTTGAAATGGCACTGTTCCATTTGCTATAAAAGAGATTTGCTTTTCCACTTTGTTTAGCAAAGCTATGAGATAAATTGTTTTGTTTTTTGGCGGGCTTTTTTTTTGGTAAACATTATAAAACACTTTTTGAAAGATCATTTGTCAACATTAAATAGAGGACATTACTCCCCTGAATGGATGAGGCAGGGTGGAGTGTGTGTTTTTTAGGCTTAAGTTGTGTTAATTTTTCATAGGCTGGCTGCTTCTGTTGTATAGTGTTTCCAGGCTTCCAGGCATTGTGTCTTAGGTTCGTACCATTTGCCTTCTGGAGAGTTCAGTGTTGATTCTCAGACTCTAGATGGGAGGTTTAGGACATTTTTAAGAATTGAAATACAGATGAGCACACACCAGAGTGATTTTGGTCTTTACTTTTTATGGTGTGATACAGTGCTGTATTTAAAGTAATGTTACTTTTGGTACTTTTATTATTAACAGCAGAATAATACTCTGATCTCTTTTTTTAATCTATTTTAAAAATATTTGTGTGCATTATTATATTACTGAGCCTGATTACAGAGCATTACATGTATTGCATGAATGTTACTATATTTGTATCTTTGTGATGCATATTTCCTGATGTCATTAACAGTATGTATCATGGGATGTTGGTGTCACAACACATTACCTATTGATCCATATCAAAGCCTCTACTAACATGTGTGAGTGTGTTACAAAGAAAAGACCCAGATGGCACGTTCTTTCCCCCCAGGAGTAATGTGGAGCTTTTGTATGTGACATTATTCATGATCCCAGGGGGCCGTTCCTGTGGTTTACTGACTGAGCCATGTGCCATGTACTCTCACTTTTTCACATGATGGGAGCTATTGTCTTTACTGTACTGTACAGTATACTTTATCTCTTTCAGCAAGTGTCTTAATTGCCCACTGTAACATTGTTTTAACACCTTCAGTTTGTTTGTAAATGCAAAAACGCCTGTTCAGGCAATAAATTAATAAATTGTTAAGCAAAATATAAATTAGCAATACACGTTAATCAAACTAATCACTGTTTCCTCTGTTACAACGCCGTTACCGTTGCTGACAATAAAATGTGCCGTTAAACTGCTGACATCTGGTTGGGTCAGACAAAATTATAAAAGACACTGGATTGTCAACAGAACCAATAGTGAAGGGGTAAGGAGCATTGCAGAAAGTTAACGTTAAGAAAGTTAAGAAAACATCTTTGTTTGTCCGGTTGTGAACACATGCGGTAAACACAACTAGAATTTGGCTTAAATAACCTCTGATGATGACATTCTCTGTAGGTTATAAAAATAAAACCCAAAAATATTATATTTTATTATTATTATTTATGTTGGTACATTGTTCAGTATTATATTGGGAGCACTTCTTGTTAAACTGTTTACTTTTGTCAGGAAGAAAATACTTCAAGTAGGCTATACAGTATGTCTACCAGTTGTAAATGTGTGTGAGTTTTATCATTTTAATTTACACTACGAAGAGTGTATTTGTATGTATATCTTTTATTACTATTTATTTATTTTTGGTGCATTTCTTAAGAAGCATAATTTATTATTCATTATCATTATCATTTTTATTATTTTATTTGTTGGCAAGTTGTGGTCTGTGCAATATTAAAAGTTCTAAACCATCTATTGTGTTTAGTTGTTCCACTATAGTATGATAATATTTTAATATTTAAGTTAATATAGGTGTCTCTTACATTGTCCCACAGCAACATTAAAATCGTATAGATTAGTCTACAATGTTTTATAATAATAATGTGTTCTATTTAGTGTCCATTTCATTCATTTAACATATTTAATATTGGGGGTGTCCAAGTTATTTCACATATTTAAACTTTTTTGTTTAAAGTAACGCAATAGTTACTTTCCCTGGTAATTAGTTACATTTGTTATGATGTAACTCAGTTACTAACTGAGTGAGAAGTACTTTGTGAGAAGTAATTAGTAACTATAACTAATTACTTTTTTTAAAGTAACTTACCCAACACTGACTATATACTATACTATACTATACTATACTATACTATACTATACTATACTATACTATACTATACTATACTATACCATACTATACTATACTATAAAATATGTGCCAGATTTACTAAACAAGGCAAATTAACATGAGAGCCCAATTCCATAAAAACGCAGATGATAGCGGAAAATTCTGTGCGTGATCTAGTGACAACGTGCAAATTAAAGAACACAGACGCAGCCAGATATTTCCATAATGCCCAACGCAATCTACCAGTTAGCGTCTGGTTAAAACGTGCTTTTTTTTTAGGCAGTAAATAATGGCGCAAACACCAGTAAATTGACGAACGCAAACCTTAGTAAATATCCTTGTATGATTCAGGTAAATTCATATATCAGTTACATTTAATGTCACATCTTCCTGGTTAAATAAACATTACACTATATAAAAAAAGAAGAAACAACTAAGAGGTGGGATTTATTGAGTGAATCAATCATATCCAATCGTTACCAATCATAGCACGATGGAGGCATTGCCTCCTTTCACTTGACATTCCCCCTTTCATTCTCAATTTCCCCCCACTAAACCCTCTGAATGCTTTAGACTTTAGAGGGTCTGTTAAAAGTCAATGGGCTCCGAGGAGGCAAGAGTAATATTTGCATTGTTTTATTTTTGTATATGCATTATTTTCTCATCCAATTTTTTTGAGGAGGCACTGCTTCCCCGGAGGAAACACCATATATATCTGCAATCTGCTGCTTACAACAAAGGTATTTTTATATAAGCACTGATCAGCAATATTGCTCAAAATTAACTTGCTTGTTCAGCCAACTCTTTTGGGCTAGTTGGAACAACTTTCAGGGAATATTGTTGATCTCAAATTGTATGTAAAAAAAAATCATAGATACAATGTAATTTATTTTTTACAGTGTGGTTCTAAAACTTTTGAATCTCACTGAATCATAACTTTAAATAAAAAGCACAATCTGCGGTAATCAGCACAAATCCTTGTGTTTTATAATCTAATATTACATATTATTTTAGACAGTTAATAGTCACATCACATGAAGTACAGGTTATAGTTTGCCTGACATAACAATCTTTATTATAGTTGGTCTATAAGGACATACCATCTGGGTTGTCTGTACAGGTTGAACAACCCAGAAGGTTGTTGGTGTAGCACTATGTGTATGTTTGCCAAAGCAAAACATCCATTTCCTTTGTAATAGACTATAAAGACTTCTATTGTATATTGTATGCACACAACCTGTTCACAGTATGTCCATTGGTTGTATGTTGACATTATATGAACGTTGTATATTATTTGTGTTAGAGTATTGATTTGCCAACAATTTAAACCTTACATAAAAAGGACATATCAAAAAGTAGGTAGCTTTTCAATATTTTTAGCGGAGTTAAAATCAAAACAGGCACCCCTCTTGTTCTCAGCAAATGCAGTTTTTGAGTATCAGTTGACTGCCATTTTCATGTGTTAGTCACTACAGTGAGGTGGTCATGTGACAGAAGTCCTCTTTTTGGCAGAGAGACTTGACAGACTAGGAAGTGAAATACATGCCCGGTCTTCCTCCCCCGCTCCTGCTCAGCCCTTTCTTTGTGTGCATGTCATACTGTCCACAGGGTGTTCAGACACTGAATTGCCTCATGGGAATTCAATCATGGCTCAGCTGAATCAATAAGAAATGCTGTGTGAATTGGATGCTACGGATGCTATGCTTCTTCTGTTCATGCTGGCCTTTTTCTTTCACCTTTATAGAAATGCAAACATTTATTGGATGACAAAAATGTTTGGAATTGGTGAAAATCATGTCTGATGTTTGGAAAAAATTATTGATTTTTTCTTGGTCTCATCATCAACACTAACAAGTATTTTGTCAGATAACTAAAAAACTGTTACATCTTGTCCAAAATATTTTGAATGAATCAACATGATTAGCTTTGACTCTTAGTGTTCTTTTCTTTCAGGTTCTGCAGAAGTTGGGAAAGGCAGATGAGACAAAAGATGAACAGTTTGAGCAGTGTGTGCAGAACTTCAAAAGACAGGAGGTAAGATGAGTCTGAATAGAGCGATGCTGTTTTCAGGCGCTTTAATGGGTCTATCAATCCAGCAAATCAACCAGCCAAAGAGTATGGAAGTAAAATAATGACAACATATTGTATATTTACGCTGTGAATATTTAAAATGAAAACAGTTCATAGTTCATTATTAAAAACTTGAATGTTACAATAAAAATGTGTGATTAATTAGTAAAAAATTTTAATCGATTGACACCACTAATTAAAATTAAAAGTCATTTCAACTAAATAGCCACTGTAGCCATTTAAATTCAAAGTACAAGTAAAACGATTTTTGAACCACATGGGGTATGCAGTATTTTTACTAAAATAATTAATATGGAAAATCATAATTTTATAATATTATTTTGTAATATAGTGTAATATGAAAATTGTCATGCAAGATGTTACGCAAACATTTTTGACTGATGTTGCAAAATTAATCTTGGAGTCAGTCTTTTGTATTGATTCACTAAAAGGAAAAGTTTTAACTGATTCAATGAATCATACGTTGCTTTCAAAGTTTAAATCAGAGACGCTATTAAATCATCACTGTCTTAATGCTCTCAAGCTTGTGAGTCACAAACATCTCATAAAACGTCTTTAGGAAACGTAATTGGCAAACGAAAATCATCACGATATTCCCAATGATGCTTCATTTTATATCGCAACAATTGCAAATGTACCGTAGTTCATATATACAGCAAAAGATCAATTAGATTGGCATAATTACTGCACTTAACTGTATTCAACTGACATTTCTTAAACAGCTCCATATTTAATACCAAATCATTTTGTCTCAAATTTGATTCGTTTGATGATGAAAAGCTATGCTATTACATTTGTTGAAGTGAAGTGTCTGTGAGGGACGTGTAGTTCAAGAAGAAGTGTGTGTTTGCTGAAGAAAAAGAAGCAGTCTAATCCCACCCTCTCCACCTGTCCTCACTAATCCTGATTAGACTGCTTCATGCTCCAGTGTGCCAGTGCTTCCAGAAACACTCTGCTCACCTCCAAACTTTAACCCTGTCCTCCCCAGTCTTTTGGGCTACATCAAGTACTCACTGCTCTGTACTTCTGTAGTCACCCTGTGATGGATGGTTTGTGCAGAGAGATGTACGTGAAGAATGAATTGGTCCAATATTACATTTTCTTAGTCAGAGTCAATCACTACAGCTGGAGGAACTGCCAAAACTGAACCCACATACCATATGCTGCCAGTCTGGCTCATAAAACACCCGCTGGAGCAGATACATGGAACCATTAACTGCACTGAGATATTGTGCACATCAATTATCTGCATCAAGGCCTGAGAAATACTGTAAATCTAGCAATGGCTGATTGCAAGGCATTCACCAGATTCAGTGGATGTTAAACAACCCCATCCCATTTCTTCAGTCAAGCTAAAATAACCACACACACACACACACACACACACACACACACACACACACACACACACACACACACACACACACACACACACACACACACACACACACACACACACACACACACACACACACACACACACACACACACACACACACACACACACACACACACACACACACACACACACACACACACACACACACACACACACACACACAAACTGTAGGACCTTTGCTGAGATGTTTATATGAGACACATTATATCTGCTGACATCATTTCAGACTGCTGCATCGAAACGTTAATAATAAATAATAAAAAATCTCCAGTGTGAAGAGGATGTTCCTGTGATAAGATTCAGCTATGAGATTAAAACTGCTCAGAAACTAAATTAATAAACTCTTTCTGAACTTCTGAAGATTCATGAAAAAAATGTCATGGTTTCCTCCAAAAATATTAAGCAGCACAACTGTTTTCAACATTGCTGATAATTATATGAAATGTTTCTTGAGTCGCAAATCGGCAAATTTAGAGTGATTTCTGAAGGATCACGCGACACTGAATACTGGAGTAATGGCTGCTGAAAATTCAGCTTTGCATCACAGGAATAAATTACAAATATATATATAAAACAGAATATAGTTATTTTAAATTGTAATAATATTTAACAATATTACTGTTTCTACTGTATTTTTGGTCAAATAAAGGCACACTTGATGATCATAAGAGACTTCTTTTAAAAATGCTGTTCACTGAAAGGTCTGAAAAAAATAAAACCTCACTATATGAAAGTCAATGTAATGTTGTCAATATCTCCCTGTCATTTAATATCTGATGTGATGAACCTCTTTTGTGTTTTGATCCATAGTTTGAGGGCTCTAGGCTACAGAGGGAGATGAAGGCCTACATAGCAGCTGTGAAAGGTGAACCATTGCAAAATACACACATACAAGTACACACATGCCTGCTCAATACTGAACCTGTTTCTCATTTTGTTATGATCGCAGGAATGCAGCAAGCGTCTATGAACCTGACAGAGTCATTACATGAAGTATATGAGCCTGACTGGCACGGCAAGGATGATGTCATGACCATTGGAAAGGTAGCCAGAATTATAGTTGTGACTGTGCATGTGTTAGTACAATGTGTAAAAAAAAAAAAAAAAGATTTATACATCTCTTGAAACAGAGCAAAATTACAGGAATGAATATTTTCTAAGACAAATATTAAAGAGAAAAATAAATATTCGATATTAGTGGTGACAAGTAGATGTGAAATGATGAGGAATTTCATATGTAACATTTCATCAAAAGAGCTGCTAAAGATTAAGGATAGGTGTTGATTTCCAGGGCTGGCGCTATGGTGGGGCATTTGAGGGTCGTGCCCCCCCTAGCGGTCATTGATGCCCCTCCTAGCACAGGCCATGACGTGGCCCAATAAAATATTCCTTTTAGTTATTTTTTTAATATTAAATAGTGGCATAACTTTGCTTTAAAAAGTTGGTGGGACAGCAATCGATTTAAATAGTACATTTTGTTTAATTTTTCGTTTAACAAGATATAATATGTGTTGGTGGCAATAATTTTTACGTGAAGAAATACATAGATCCGATCCGACTAAGTTTTGTTTGTATTTCAATGGTTTCAATGGTTTGTATTTCCTATTTAAAACCAATTATGTTTTCAGTGGTTGTATATCAAACAGGGTTTGTGTGCATTTTACTTTGTGATATCACCGGAACGATTAGAGAGTCTCCGCACAAGCCACAAGAGAACACTGTATCCACACCAATCGCAGCGGCTACGAGCACTTTGATAATTTGATTTCAAAAACAACTCATTTCAGCGTGCTAGATCGCCTCTTATTAAACAAACGAACGAAATGAATGCTCTGCTAGTTAACTGGAGATGTTTTATTTATTTGTATTATTTGTTTATTAGTATTTGTTACATCCGTGGCGCAAGATGTTTCAAAAGTAGGCTAGCTCAGATTTCTGATTGCTTAAAAAATAAAATAATAATAACTTAGGGGGCAAAATATGTTATTATTTAATAAAATATTATTATTCAAAATATGTTATTATTATGTTTTAGTGATTATGTGAATTACACTGCGCAACCCAAAGTAAGAGGTTGGCTCTCAGTCTCCACAGTACATAAAATACTCATTTTATTTTATTTTATTTTATTTTCAGTGTTAGCATTTATGGGGAAAAAACAATGTTACGGACGTGTTCTCCGTTACGGACGTGAGCGCTCTGAAGGCGGCACTAAAAGATGCTTTAAAACTTTCACAGAGACATCAAACAGAAAGCACAAAACCTTTCTTTAACCTGAATATCGTTATGTATTAATTGTATCTTAATTTTAATCAATGTTTCATCTACCAATTGTCTGGATTTAACAAATAAGAAGTAAATATAGCAGACGATAGATAAGAAACGGAGGTGCCGGCGCGTGAACTGGAGCTCCTCTCCTCTCGAAACTCAGAATAGGCCTGTATATATAAAATTCTGGCTATAAATATATAGATATCTATATATAGCCCCCTCATTTAAAGACAGGACCCCCCCAAAAATAAAATTCTGGCTACGCCCTTGGCTGGGACAATATCGACTAATGGCAAAAAGTGGTGGGGACAAGACCCACCCGCAAATTACGCCTATGATTAAATGTTTTTATAGCATTTCTGCTGTGTTGGACTATGATGTTGCCACTGCGTCAAAATATTTCTCAAATGGATGTGCCCACACCCCCCCCCCCCCAACCCCCCAGCCCCGCTGACCCAATGCCCCTCCAGTAGATCTGCTGTGGCACCGACTATGTTGATTTATATTCACAGTTTTATATTAAATACCTGGCCTCTGGTAACCAGCGCATTATGTTCAATTGAAGATAATTCTCACCAACTCTAGAACATTCTTATCTGTTCTGGTGAGATCTGGGGTTTAAGAACAGAAGAGAGGTTTTGGCAGTCTCTAGCACGAGCTAAAGGATTTGGTCTCAGTACCTGAGCCAAAGCTAAAATGCTGCACCTTCTAGGGAAAATGGGGTCAAGTCACTGAGCCGTTAAGGTCTATTATGCAGCCTATGCACATTCATTTCACAGACAATTTATAAGATTCAGAAGGGGTCATGTCTACTAGTCATGTTAATCTTTGGGCTGTTTAAATTCCCATACAGCAATTTTGATAGCTGGCCTTAATTCATGTAGTATATAACTGTTATTCAGAGAAAAGAAATAAGTGCAATGGTCTTTTTGCTATTAGAGAAATTGAAGAATATTTTATATTTTTATGGTATACAGTATATATATAATTTTTTTTTAGAAAACTGTATGAGTTAGAAACTCATAATGATGATCTTTTATGTATAATATTTTGAATATTAATTCCCTTTAAAAAAATTAAGCCTTTTTTTTACGATTTACACAATTTAATTAATAGTAAAATTACATCAAATTTAATTAAAATATACGTAAGGATTATTCAATTCAATTTGATGGAATTTTACAATTAATTAAATTGTGTAAATGGTAAAAAAAAGGCTTAAAATTTTGTTTTGTGAGTGTAATGATAATTTAATAATTGTTTATTTCTGATTTTGTCATTGTGTTACATTTCTGATTTTATTTTGTATTTTAGGATTATGTAGGTTTCTTGTAAAATAATTTTTTGAGGAAACAAAATGAATGTTAATTCATACTAATGTACTATGTTTTATATATAATATTCATTATTATTAGTAGTAACAATATTAATATATTATTTTATTTTATTATTATGTACATTTATTGTTAAATAATTTGTTGAGGAAAATTCATACTGATATGCTATGATGTTTTATATATAATTATTTGATTATAATTAATTAAAATATTATTTTTTTTAAATTATTTTATTAGAATTACACAAGCAATAATGCTGTTCTTTCCGCATATCAGGGTCTGCATATTGTTTTTATTAACACCTTTTACACAAGCAGCAGAGAATGTTTCTATACTGACAACATTTTATACTGACTTGGATAGAAAACAAGTTCATGTGACAAACTAATGGCTTCATATTCATAAAACTAGAAAAAATCAAACCATACCATCTTTCCTGCTGCACACAGATGATGTGGTTTGAGGGAGGGAGTTATTAATAGTGGAAAATGGCATATGTCATTTTTAGTATGGAGTGGGTCAGTGACTCAACACTGTCCTCAGAGAATTTCAATTTCATTAACCCAAGGACGCTCATTTTTGTTTACTCACACCTCCCCGAGGGGGAGCGCAATGAATTCAGCTTCCTGAATCTCATTTGCATCCCCTGTGAATGACTAGGAGCTTAATTAGATTTTAATTTCCCTGCTGCTGAATCATAAATCAAACACCTAAACTCATTTGTTTATGTTACAGGAGCTGCTGAATAACATTTAAAGAGGGCTATACAGTAGATTCTCTGTGAAATCTCCCATGCTGGTCAAACACTCTTGTTTAATCTTGCTAATGGCTGTCCTGTCTCCTCTGCAGAACTGTGATGTTCTGTGGGAGGACTTCCATCAGAAGCTGGTCGACTCTACCATCAACACATTGGAAACATATCTGACTCAGTTCCCAGATCTCAAGGTGCCGATGTCATTTTACTCATGCTGAATTGGTTATAAATAATGTATCATTCATATTTTAATGAGCAGTACTGTCTAAGCTGACGCACGTGCCAGCACATTGCTGTAAATAAATGCGAAAACACATTCAGCTGAAGGGTAACCATAGTAACCACAAGTGTTTTCCTTCCCTCCAGACGCGTGTCGCAAAGAGAAGCAGGAAGTTAATTGACTATGACAGTGCAAGACACCATCTTGAGACCCTCCAGACTTCAGCCATGAGAAATGAGAAGAAGATATCAAAAGTATATCAGTCTTTATGGCCTTTGAAACGTTCTGAATACAATTTGTAATTGCTGAAAATATGGTAAACTGTGACTCGAGCTATTGCCTGAACGTATATGCCATATCTGTGTGCATGTAGGCAGAGGAAGACTTGAAAAAGGCCCAAAGGGTTTTTGATGATCTCAACGTTGGCCTGCAGGATGAGCTGCCCACACTCTGGGATAGGTGAGACATTTTAAGACTGGCTGCTACTGCAATTTGAGTTTAATTGTTGCACTTTTTTAATACTACATGAAGAGCATTCATAAAGAGCATTCCTGATTTTTTTTCTTGCTAGTTTATTGTTTTAATTCTAGTAAAGGGTTAGTTCACCCAAAAATGAAAATTATGTCATTAATTACTCACCCTCATATCGTTCCAAAACCGTAAGACTTTCATTCATCTTCGAATCACAAATGAAGATATTTTTGATGAAATCTGAGAGATTTCTGTCCCTCCATTGACAGCTGCACAACTACCACTTTGATGCTTCAAAAAGTTCATAAAGATATGGTAAAACGAATCCATATGAATCAAGCTGTTTAGTTCAAATTTTCTGAGGAGACACGATCGCTTTATATGATGAACAGATTCAATTAACAGATTGAATTTAGGCTTTTATTCACATTCAAACATTGATCAGCGAACATAAACAGAAGCTCAACCGAACCTGCTTGAGGCCCAAGAACAAACCTTTTGAGGAAGCACAAACGTGCTGTGTAACACAAGGAAACAAACCTCATTGGTTCTTGCAGAAGCTCAAACGTGCTGCTTAACACGAGAATGAACCTCATTGGTTCTCACACGTCAAGCGAACATGCTTAAGCTTCCGTTTACAACAACTGATGTGTGTGTTGATAAATGTTTATTTGTGAATAAAGAAAATTTGGACAAAATCGCTTGATTCATATGGATTAGTTTTACGATCTCTTTATGAACTTTTTGAAGTGTCAGTTTGAAGTGGTAGTTGTGTAGACAGTCAATGAAGTGACCGAAATCTCTCAGATTTTATTAAAAAGATCTTAATTTTTTGTATAGAAGATGAACGAAAGTCTTACAGGTTTAGAACGACATGAGGGTGAGTAAATTATGACAGAATTTTCACTGATGTGATGAAACCACGAGATTAAAAATTGTATGGATACATTACAGATGTCTATATGGTGTGGAAATGACTTAAGGCCCATTCACACCAAGAACGATAACTATACGCTTATTTCACGCAGCCGTTATTTTGAAATCGAAAGCGAGGCTCCGGTGGGAAGAAAACCGGAAGTGTCGCCTTTAATCACAGGAGTTTCCGAATGCGATGGTGTATTGTTGTGTTTAATGTAGAAATTAGTTATTCTAAAACTATACATACATGTCTTTCATACTTTAGACTATATACTATGAAATTAATTTATAAATAAAATATTTTTTATATATATAATTCAGAAAGTGAAAAAGAAGCAGGAACGAACTATATACACATCCTATATTGGATATTAACATCCAATAGTGTAAATCGCGGCAACAGCTTCAGGTTGGTAGTCCAAGGCATTGTTGTTTATCTTTACTTCCGGGATTCTTCCCACCGGAGCATCGCTTTCGACTTCAAAATAACGGCTGCGTGAAATAAGCGTATAAAGATACTGTAACTATTAGCATCCACACTAGCGGACTAATCTTTCTGTTTATTCTAAGCGCGTGCTTGTCTTGTACTTTAAATGCTCAAGCTCGTTACAGCAGGATGGATTCTGATAGGCTGTCAACGTTTTTTCATTCATGTTTTTTCTTTATCGTTATCTTTAGTTAATTGTCCTTAGTGTGAACAGGCCTTTAGAGAGCCAAAACTCTCATTGTTCTCATTGTTCTAGTTGAACATTTTTCTGTGGGTCACGTTTTGACCCTTTGTTCTCATTCAACACTAACTGGTATACAACATTATTTGCAAGACTAGCTCAATAATTAGCATCAATCTCTTATATAACTAAAGCCTTGCTGTATCATGCCCAGTATAAATATTGTACTCTCAGAGGGGTGGCAGTTATATTTACAGCCTGATGCCCTGACAATACAAGGCTCTGGCCGATAATATTGATTTCATTTGACCAAAGGACTTCCTGGAATGCACATTTACATCCCAGCTTTCCAAATTTATCCATTAGTTGCACAGCATGCTAGCTGTACAGTACACCGCAGCGGTTACATACAATAGAAGAGGTAAGGTCACTTTTAAAGGGAATGGATTATGCTGCAGAAGAAATTGGCGCAAATTTGTAAAATGTAATGCAAGTAGATCGAATACTATTTGTCTTGGTTTCAAAAGTGCTTGCTTTTTGTGCTTTATAGCAATATATTGGCTGGCTGGAGCTAATCTGGATTTTTAAATGAATTCTGTGGCTATAAATGTGTTGTGTGAGATGAAGGGAAGTGTATTTTTGAAATGTTGATTGAATGCGTTGGATATGGACGACAATCATGTCGATGATAATTGCAGGATTGATAATGATAGATGTGGTAACCTGCCATAAATAGCTTTGTCACAAAGAAGAGAATGTCTAGAATTAGTCATCAGTTTGTTTAGAGCACAAATTGATTTTTGTTGTAAATGTTTATGCATTGACTGAAACAAAACATATTTGTAGCTATGCTGCATGTGCTAAGCAATATGCGGTGTGTTGCAGTAATATATGTTGGGGATAGTTCACCCAAAAAATGTTTAAAAAAAATATAATTTACTCACCCTCATATTATTCCAAACCTGCATGACTGTCCATATAATTAAAGTCTTTCTTTCTACTGTGGAACACAAAAGAAGATATGTAGAAAATGTTCTGTTTTTTTTTTTCATTCAATGAAATTCAATGGGATCCAATGTTATTTTGAAAAACAGAAGAGAGTAAGTCATACAGGTTTGGAACGACATGAGGCTGAGTAAATTATGACAGAATTTTCATTTCGAACCCTTTAACTAATGTAGTTAGTATTTTGAGTGTTTTTGTAGACAGTATTTTAATTATAATACAAGTAATAAAACAGTAAATAATACATTTGAAGTAATGTGTATGTATCTTGTGGTCATCTGTATGTTGTGGTGAATATGCTCTGGTAAGCAGTATTCTGTTTTGAGCTGAGAAGCTCTGTCTGCTCACTGAAGCAACAGCCTGGTTACATAATCCATCCAATCAGCAGCTTCCTCTCTGCACCAGGCCCTCCAGCCACACTCATTTCAGCTCGGGCCAGAAAGAAAGATGCCGAGATACATTTATAACTGTTGCAGACATAAAAAATGACCGATTTACATTTGATTTGTATTGTTTAGAGTTTTAGGGTTCTTACTGATTTACTGTACAACCATGGACTGATGCATTTTAGCTTATAGGAGTGACTTGCATACAGAGCTTGACATTAACACCCGCCAACCCGCCAAATGCGGTTGGATTTTGCTCGTGGCGGGTAACACAGTCACTCCAACTAGCCACTTTGGCGGGTTGAATAATTTTAGTCTTTTCAAAAGGCATCTCCTTCTTCCTGGGTTTCGGCACCAGTGTAACGCAGTTCAGATGTTATGGGAAGGAGGAGGCGGGAACCGGCGAACAATCAAATACATTTTAATGACAAAATAAAACAAATGCAAAAACGAAAATAAAGACCCCACACAATAAAACAAAACATCAAATAAAATTCAGGGCTGTCCTCTCTCGCTTTTCACAGTCGTCACTTCTCCTTTTATGCTTCCGCTCCTCCGTGAGAGATACGAGACCGGTGCGTCACGCAGGTGTCGTTCATCATTAATCACGCCACCGGCCTCTTGCCGTTCTCTCCCGTACATCGGCCTCGTCCTGCTCACCACAATTACTCTTACCTTCAAGTATTTTTTCAGAATTTGAATTGATGAGCCAAAAATAATTTGTTCTTCTTTGCTCATTGTTGTTCTAATGCAGAGATGTTTTGTCCTACTCTATTATTTACTGCTGTTGTTGGTAAGGAGTGTTACATGCAGCTGAAGCAGAGGCAAAAGCAGGATCCACATGCAGCAGTGTTTTATTTAAATAAACTCAAAACTAAACAGACTTGGTACCATACTCAGGAACAGGACAGCGTGCATACAGCATTACAACAATACAAGAACTCACAAAGACTGGACTGAAACACAGGGCTAAATACAGGGGCAAACGATCTAAACAGGATAACAAGGGGGCGTGGTTAACGGGAAACACCTGGGAAGACTTAAACAATCAACCAATGACACAACAGACAGGGGAACACAAGGCAAGATCACATGACTAGAACAGGGGATCACATGACAGACAAGAACCAGGGACAAGAAACAAAACCCAAACCGTGACAAGGAGTGTTTACATTTACATTGTATATTTCTATCCATTTCTTGTCAACCTTACCAGTAGTCATTATTATGGCCTGAGCACAAAAATGACACAAACTTAAATGTGTTTTTTATGATGAGAGGAACGTTCCTCTCAAATTTGAATGAAAATAAAAGCAACTTTGTCCTAACCATGGCAAGCATTTTTCGTGAGGTTTCGAGACTGACCTACTTTCCATTGCAACATGTAACAAAGAATTTCCCATCGGGGCTCAATAAAGTAATTCTGGGTCTGATTGTGATATTTAAACAGACAGTGTTTCTAATGCTAAAGGTTTTTCAGTTTAGTTTTTTATCTTTTTTATTAATCTTCTACATCCATGCCCCACTTTTATTATGCAATAAGAAGCTACTTTTTTATGTCTTTATCTTAATACATGGTTTTATTTAAAAAAAAGGAGCTTTACACACAACCTTATCAGAGCTAATGATAATGACCTGTATTGTTATACATTTATGTAGTCTTGATTTGGGTGTGTACAGTGGTTTTACATTTAAAAGGGTTGTAAATCTAGTTCAAGTAAATTTTAGCACGCCAACTCTAATCAGGTAATTTCACAACAACAAAAATGTGGCTAGTAAAAATGCTGTGTGGCTAGTAACTTTGGAAAACCACTAGTCAAATTGGCTAGTGAGCAAAAAAGTTAATGTCAAGCCTTGCTTGCATATATGATTTCCCCATTCTTTGTTTAATAAAGACTATAGGATTAGTTCACTCCAGAATTAAAATTTCCTAAAAATTAAGGAAATTTAACGGTCATCAATATGTTCATGTCTTTCTTTCTTGAAAAGTTGAAAAGAAATTAAGGTTTTTGAGGAGTTCATTCCAGGATTTTTCTCCATAAAGTGGACTTCAACGGGGCCCAACGGTTTGAAGGCCCAAATTGCAGTTTAAATGCAGCTTCAAAAGGCTCTACACGAGCCTTTTGAGGCTCTATCTAGCGAAAAAATCTGTCATTTTCTAAAAATAAATAAAAATGTATATACTTTTTAACCACAAATGCTTGTCTTGCACTAGCTCTACGATGCGCGTCCACGACTTAACGCATTATGTAGTCTTGTTTGACTCTTTTAGTTAAACTCTATATTAAACTACTTGTAAGTTTTCTTTGTGTGAGAAAATATTTCTTTGCACCATTGGTTTGTAAAGCAATTGTAAAAAGAATTGTAAGGAATTTCTGAACTCTAAAGAACATCAGTGTCCATTTGTTTCTCTTATTAAATGTCTAGATGCTTCTTCAGGATATTGCGCACTTGTTGGATGCCGGAGCCTAATCATTATTCTTCTCCAGAATTCAAATTTCCTAAAAATTAAGGAAATTTACTGTCATCAAGATGTTCATGTCTTTCTTTCTTCAGTTGAAAAGAAATTAAGGTTTTTGAGGAGAACATTCCAGGATTTTTCTCCATATAGTGCACTTCAACGGGGCCCAATGGATTGAAGGCCCAAATTGCAGTTTAAATGCTCTATCTAGCGAAACGATCTGTCATTTTCTAAAAATAAATAAAAACGTATATACTTTTTAACCACAAATGCTTGTCTTGCACTAGCTCTACGATTCGCGTCCACGACTTAACGCATTATGTAGTCACGTTGGAAAGGTCAGGCCTTACAATGGAAGTACCGACCCAGTGTTTACAAAGCGAATGTGCAAAGACGAAGTCAAACTCCCTTTAAAAAAAAAGTAAAACAACAATGTTGGACGGTTTTGATGGAGTTTTTTGCCCTACCCTACCTTCTGCCTACCTTTCCAACGTGTGAAGTTTGTGGACGCATCGCAGAGCTAGTGAAAGTGTGGTTTGTGGTTAAAAAGTATATTAAAAAAATTTGTTTTGAAAATGATGGATCGCCTGGCTAGATAAGACCTTTATTCCTCAGCTGGGATCGTGTAGAGCCTTTTGAAGCTGCATTGAAACTGCAATTTGGACCTTCAACACGTTGGTCCCCATTGAAGTCCACTATATGGAGAAAAATCCAGCAATGTTTTCCTCAAAAACCTTAATTTCTTTTCGACTGAAGAAATAAAGACATGAACATCTTGGAAGACGTGGGTGAGTAAATTATCAGGAAATTTTAATTCTGGAGGGAACTAATCCTTTAAAAGAGCTTTAATACCATGCTGATGCATTTATGTTTGAGGTTCAGAGGTTTGTGTTAGTGCATCACATTTGCCTCTGGATGCTTTTTCACATGTGTAGTAATTTTGATACTTTTTAGACATTGGAACGATTTGAATCTTGTTTGACTCTTTATTTTATTTAAACTCTATATCAAACTACTTGTAAGTTTTCTTTGTGTGAGAAAATATTTCTTTGCACCATTGGTTTGTAAACCAATTGTAAAAAGAATTGTAAGGAATTTCTGAAGTCTACAGAACATCAGTGTCCATCTGTTTCTCTTATTAAATGTCTAGATTCTTGTTCAGCATATTGCGCACTTTTTGGATGCCGGAGCCTAATCATTATTCTTCTCCTTTCCTCTTTGCAGTCGGGTGGGGTTCTATGTGAGCACCTTCAAGAACGTCTCCGGCCTGGAAGCTCGATTCCACAGGGAGATCTCTTTTGTGAGTTGGTTTCATTTCTAAAGCTCTAGTCTAGAAGCTGTTCAACATGACATTTCTCCTAAATTTCACAAACAATAAAAACTGGGTGCTCAGGAAACACAAAGCAAATGCTTCTTTTGAGTCATACTTGTTTCTAGTCACATATGAGTAACCCGTGATTGTCGTCCTGGGAACATTTCCTGCTACATGAGGGTTTTAGAGCAGTCACAGGCTTCTGTGTTTTTGAGAATGGCTTATGACAAAATTCACAATTTTACATAGTAAGATTAGTAGCTTTGTTTCTAATCCATGCAGTCAGTCAAAGAAAAGCTCTCATGCTTCATCTGAATCTCTGAATCTGCTGGTTGTGCTGCAGCTATAACTCATGAAGACAAATATCTCTGTGTGTGCATCTGTTTTCTATATCACAGAAGAGACACTGATGAACGATTGAGGGATATTTATAGGGCTATTTAACTCTTTAACAATGCAGGGTATCAGCTGGGAAACACAACAGAATGTGTAAATGTGGGGAAAGAACTGCCTGCCCTATAAACTAACAAAATATCCCACCCTTTAGACACACGTAGGAATATTAATATTATATAATGCTGATAATATTTTCATGCTCAATAAGACTGGAAAAGTTTAAACTTAATGTTTTATACAGGTTATTATGTTAATATAACAAAAGTAATAGACTATGGCAGCTAATATGACAACATTTATTTAACTAAGGTCATTTTGGAATGCTAGTTTTCTAGACTTTCTTCATCTAGTGTCAGAGACATTACTGAGTGCTGGTTTTTGCCTCTTTAGATACACACAATCACTGGAAAATGTATCTGTCATTCTGGGTTCACACTGTTTTAGTAGGGAACTCTGCCTGGTATATTGTGTTTATTATTAGACACAGCATGTGGCCATCAGTGGGAATTGTTAAAGACTTTTATCGCCTGAAGGGGTATACAGTGGAGCTTGGCACAGAAGCTACTGCAAAGGTCTGCTAAGTTTGTATCAGTGTTATCAGCACATAGGTCAATGCATCTCTCTACTGACACATGTTCTATTTTTACTTCTATTTAAGAAGTGAGAAGCATTTGTTTCCCTTCATTTCACATTCAGAAAACCTTTATGAAATAATTGGAGCATTAAGTGTTTATGATGGTGATTATAAATTATTATTATTATTGTTAACGTTTTGATTTGCATACTTTTTGTATGTTAACAACATTGAGATTATGTATAAGTTTATGCACAATAAAAATGCATGAATAGCTCAATAGCCTATTCAGTAGCACCAAAGTTCCTGAACGGAGAGATAAATGGCTGCCAAGGTTAAGTAACTTGTGTGATTTCTTCTCATAATTATTTGTTTCCATTTCTTTCTTTCTCTGTGTTTTGGATCTAGCTCTGTCATAAGCTGTATGAAGTGATGAATAAGCTCGCTGAGCAGCATTCCGACAAAATGTTCACGATTCAAGGAGCACCCAGGTAAGGAATAGGTTTTAACCTCCACTAACCGCCCTGCACAGAATGTACTTATTCAATGATGGACCTGATGGTTCTACATAAGAGCGAAAGGTTGAAGAGTCCTGATGTCATAACGTTTTATTTTTGTTAACAGCTTGAAAAATTAGAAGAAAACAAGAATCTTGTCATAATGACTTTAATACTTGTAATCAAACATTTATATGGGTTGGCTCTGTTTGTGTTTTTGCTGTTACAGAGTGAAACGGTAAGTGGAATAGTATAGAGTATTGTGTAGGCATTGGAGATTTAATTCCTCTAAAGTTTTCTTAGTTTAGTAAGTAAAAAAAACTGCTTTAGTGAAAAAGTAAGTAAACGTCCTGTGCACAAAATAGATTTGTAGTGCAGAGGAACCCCATAGTTCATCAGCACTGTGCTTGAGGCAAATGATGATTGTGTTTAGTTTTGTAAATCTGGTAGGTGATGGGTGGTGTCAGGAACCTTTAGTGGCAATTATGCTAAAACATGTTCTTCTTAAAAATATCCACTAAAGGGCTGTGATCTTCTTAAAATAATATATTCAGAATTAAAGAAGTCATAATGAATTGTCAAGATAGTGTTCTTAGTTGTCATGTAGTTTGTGTGTGTGTGTGTTGACAGTGACTCGGGCCCCCTGCGATTAGCCAGGACACCAACCCCACCTGACGATGAGAGCCCAGACAGCAGCCCAGCTGCCAGCCCTAACCACACACTAAGGCCTATATCTCCCGGCCCACCTCGACCCAAATCACCTTCACAGGTAGGGCCTGAAACACCTCCAAGACACAATGCTTATCAGGATTTTACTGGTTTTCCGCAACATTTAGAATGAATATGCAACTAGAAAGTTTGCACTTAATTCATGATGTGCAGCACAATTATTCTCCTTAACAAGCATTTGTGAGGTTACGATTTGCGAAGTTCAATGGCATACATGGTATATCTTCATCTCAGCTCAAGATGGGACCTCCAAAACCACCTCCTCCAAAAGCTACTCCAACCAAGGAGCTCCAACAAGAGCAGATAATCGACCTGTTCGATGGAGGCTTTCCAGAAATCAGTGTTACATCACCACAGGTGAGTGAACATTCTGGAGCCTTACTTTATTAGTAGTATGTAAAAAGAGAAGAGACATTAGGAGTAAACCAGTGTCACTGAGCTGCATGTTACTTTATTTAATATTAAGTCCATTTTATTTTTATGTCCTTATTTTAGCTAAATGAGAAACCAGGAGAATCTCTACTGGACTTGGATTTTGATCCGTTCAAGCCTGATGCCAGTACACCTATCGGGCAGACCCAATCACCCATATCTCAGGTTCTTCTTCATATTCTGCTTTATTGTGTTACAATTGGGAGACAGTGAGAGGTCAAATAAAATGTTTAGCAATAATTTATCTGTTTTTATGATCGTGGAATATTAATCAATCATTAAGAAAATAGATCTTAAATGCATATAATTTTTTTTTCTCACAGACACTACCTTGGGATCTTTGGACGGTGAGCCTGCTTCCTTTGCTTGTACTCTTTGATCTATGCGTGCTGATTTTGGAAATCTTGGTGCTATTAGTAATTTGGTGACAGAATCCTTTCTCCTGTCCTGATGTCAAAAGAAGTGGCCTAGATTTGTATTCTTTTGAAACGATAAATTTGCACTGGCATTCAATGTAAAGATGTTGCTGTATTTTCATGAAAAGCTTACAATCGCTCCTGTTGAGCATGAATTTGACAGCAAATACCTTTGATATCTTTGTTTATTTCTAGGGAAATGCTGCACAGCCTGCAGAGCCTGTAAGTAACGACTGACGAGAGTGTCTCAGTAGAAAGCAATTGCGAATGTAATTGAAGTTCATGGCAGAATTAACCTCCAGCTTTCGAGAGAATATAACTTCTTAAATGTTCATTTATTCATTAATGTTACAAATGAAATGATTTCAGTTACAGAAATCTGTCCGCCATTTCTCCAGTGTGACATTGCATCACAATTTACACAGATTCATGTATTCTAGTTAAAAATATTCATGCTTAGTTTCTTTAATCCATGTCTGTGACAAATCTGTGTCTGTCAGTGACAAGTCTTCTTTTGCCCCTCCTCTGTTGGAGGCTTTTTTTTTTGGACATTAACCTCTTGTTACCTTTTTTCCTGATCAGGCTGCAGATACTGGCTTCACTGCCAACTGGGCAGCTGACTTTGGTTCTTCTGCCACAACGGTTACGGAGGAATCTGAAAATGCTCAACCTGCATTGGATGGGCAGGGCTGGCCACCGTCCGAGGGTTGGCCTACAGAGGCAGCATCAGAGCCGCAGGAAGAGGTGGTCACAGATGAGGTTAGAGCCTGGGATACGGAAAACTATCCTGAGCCAAACCCAGACTGTGATCCCTGTGCTGTGGGGGGTGGCGAGGCCAAGCAACAGCATCCAGGACAGGGGCAGGAGGGTGTAGAGGAAGGTCAGACAGACTGGGCTACAAATCAAGTGGAATGGGCAGAAGAAAAGACAGGTTGCGGATCAGAGGAGACAGGGGCAGAGGAGACAGTGGGCTTGCAACCAATGCCTGGAATCATATTAACCAATGAGTTTGGTCAGGTGATTCAGGATTCCACGGAGGGAGTAGGGGGAGATAGTTCCAGATGGGGCCTGTCTAGCCAGGTGGATTTAGATGGATCCGGGTCAGAGTACGAGACTGCTGAAGAATGGGGTGATGTCCCAGGACAGAACAGTGGATGGGTAAGTGCAGACGATGAACTTGAATCTGCCGAGAATGAGAATCCAGTTGTGGCACCAGAACAAGGCACCGTGGCCCAAGAGTGCTTTGCAGACTGGGACACGGCTGACAGTTTCCCCAAGCAGATTACCCCTGCTGACTCTGTGTTTGGTGGTGATGCATTTGCAGCCAACTGCGATCAGCCTGAAGCAGTACCATGTGTCTCAGAGCTTGAAAATGAAAGCTCGGATGAGCTGCATTCAGACCCAGCCAAAGCAGGAGCAAATACGCCTCAGAATGTTCTTGATTCTATTCCGAGTTCAGACCCATTTGGCACAGAAGGTCATGATCCATTTGGTGCAGGGAACGATCCTTTTGCCGCTTCAGGGGACGACCCATTTGGCACTGGAAATGATCCATTTGCCACCTCAGACCAAGACCAAGATCCCAGTGGCTTTTCTGGAAGTGATCCTTTTTCTACAACAGGCAGTGATCTTTTCGGTACTGAAGGATTATCAACAGAGAGTCCGAAAAGTGGGTTTGATTCCGATCAATTTGTAGAGACCCAGTCAAGAGGCGAAGGACAGGGGGCAGCAGAACCCTTTGCCGCTGAATTCCCATCAGATCCTTTTGCCACTGGGGGCAATCAGAACCCATTTGCTAATGAGATAACATCTGATCCTTTTGCCAATGAAAGCAGCGGGGATCCATTTACCAATGAAAACTACCAGGGGTGGGCAGGGAGTTGGGAATCTACTGGGACAAAGGAGACCATTCATGAAGGAAAAAACTCTGATGTCTTTGATGACAAAACTGGACATGCCAATGGGTTTGCCCAGTGGGCAGCCTTTCCTGCACCAGCTGCAGACTCTGAGAGCTCCAGTAAGGGCTCCTGGCAAGAGGTGAGCGATAGCAGTGGCTTCTTCTCTTCTGATGGCCAAGGAAACTTCACAGCAGGCTGGCCAGGTGAGGCTGCTCCACCCCAAGACCCCTTTGCCTCCCTCCCTGGACCACAAGACACCTCTAATCCTAAAGGTACCATTGCAGCGGACCAGGTCGGTCATAAAGAGCCAGAGAACTCAGACCTGTCTGAAGATGAAGTTGCAAACCGGAGATACGGAAAGTTATACCAAGAAATAGATACAGAGCTGGAAGAGGTACCTGACTTCCTGCCACTCTGCTTAGCTTAGCATAGAGTAGACTACAGCAAGAATACTCCCCTCCTTTCCTGCCTGCAGATGAAATACTATTTTCCTGCTACAAAACCCTTCGGACCCTGGAACCCCTCCCACAGTCCACAGCCCCAAGACCTGATCTCCTCTCTCTCCTTTGCTTGCTTTGATTGTTTGTTGGTTTTGCTAAGTTCAAGTAGAATTTACAGTTTTCCAAGTCTGTGCAATTAAAATACATGTCTTTGACGGTTTACATGCTAATTACTCATTTAATTCGGTTTAGGTGTCCAACAAGGCTTTTAATGGATTCTCTAAGGTAAATCAGAGTTTAGAAAGTTTGCTTTTCATTAGATTAAAAGAGAATTCATAACATTATGAATTACTGTCAATGCCAAACACAAAAGCTACATTGGCCAAAGTGATTGTGCTAGTATTTTAGCAGTGCTTTTAGTTTGCTGCCTGAAGGTGCTGAAAAAGTATATTGATTTTCACATAATCTGTTTTTCAGGAACAAGTGTTACATTCATTTTGAGTATAGTATAATCAAATTGTATACTCAATAGTAGAGTATAGAGTATAGTGTTCATAGTGTTGTTTTGTTAAAAAAAATTATCCCGTATTTCAAGAAATAAGCCTATTTTAGGAAAATAGAGATTAAATTATGGATCTCATCATTTGAAACAAATGGTGACACTAATTGGTCCATTTTAAGGAAAAAATAAATTAATTTTTACAAATTATGACACTAATTTTACAATGAACATGCAGAACCTGGTGTTAAAAATAATTGTGGCCCTGCTTTAATGTACCTAATCCTGTTTTATATCTAATGCTGTGATGAACCCTACTAATTCCTGTTCCCTGAAAGATCTATTAAAATATTTATCACTGGAATTTTGAACAAAATAATCTTCAGTCTATCCTATCTGGTTATGTTTCAGATTTTATACAATTAAATGTGCTTACCTCCATCCCTTTATTCTCTCTTTAGGATGCAACAGTCCCAACATTTGTGGCTGAATTTGATAAGATGGTGAGTTGACAGTCTTTTGATAGTGAAGATTTTGACTGGAATGCTTTGTACTATCTTAGAAATAACTTATCATACTCAGTGGTCGTCAATAGGTATGTTCCATAAATGTTTCTTTTGTAATATTGTTATTTTTTTGTGATAGTTTTTCCTTTTTCAAAAATTAGGATTTTTTTTTCATATGTATATTTATCAATCATTTGGTTGTTATGCTCCCCATGGTTGTAGTGCCTCGAAGTCTGATTGCACTACAGTACATGGATACATCTGCCATTGTTTGTTGCAAAGTCTAGGTGACTGATGGAACTTTGAAAGTGACTGTTGTTTTAAACTTATGGGTTTTGTTACTGGTCCAGTGGTGAAGGTGTCATTGGGCAGTGCTTCTTATATTCTTCTTGTAAATGTATATAAAGTCTGAAGCCCCAGAGGGTGATGTAGCTGAAGAAGAAGTTGAAGCACCCCCAGCCTCAGTACCTGAGGGTGGCGAGGGTCCCGTCACCACTTCCCCTACAGATACACAACCAGCAGAGATTACTGCTTCAAGCCCCCCTGCAGAGACAGCCACAGTGAGTGACAAAGCGTCAAACTCTAAACGTCATCAGAAATAATGTCATCACCATCATCATCAACACCATTGTCATCATTTTTTTCATTTACATGAATGCTTTCCATTGTTACTATTATCACCCTCATCATAGTCGTTGTGATCATCTTCATCAATATATTGATACTATTTTCATAATTTTCATCTCAACATCAGTCTTGTTATCATCTTCATCATCAACATCTTCCATCAGTGCATAAAAGTTATTATTGCCATTGATGTCATGACATAATCCTCATGTTAAGTTTTTGGCTACCTAATATTACACATCAAAATGATCAGAAATGAGCTGTAGCCATTGATTGTGCACTGTTGTTTATGAAGAGCACTGTGGAGTCTCCAGTATCTGCTGAGACTGAGGCATCTGAGCAGGCTGAGGTATGTGCCTTAAACCTCTCAAAATAATTCAAAACACAGTGCCTGCATTTTGACCATCTTACCTTTTCAATATTAAAACACTGTATGTTTTGGGGGGGAAAACTGTCTAGATTTTTCTGGGGTTCTGTAATATTATATTTATTTTTATGCTATTGACAATTGTAAATATAGATCTTTTATTATTGAACATATGTTATACAATACCAATGCAAACTCTGAGTGTGACTTTTCTTTTTCATATGTAGTAGCCAGTTATTTTTTTTAATGTTCTTTTTATGGTGGTGAATTTTGAATGTGTTTTTATTTTTATTTTGTACCAATCCCTTTATTTTTATTTTTTCAAACGTACACATGCTTTGGGATCAGTTTGCAGTATATACAGTATATCTATATTTTATTAGTTTGCATGAACTAAAGTAGGATGTCATGGAGTGGATCTTAAAAAAACAATACTGTTTAATTTACATTATTGCCATAGTTTTTACAAAGACTTTGGTTGAGTTTGAGATTTTAAATGTTGATGAAAAAGTCTCAACCATTCTTTAGCTCCCAGTTGAGGACATAGAAAAGGAGCAACCAAGTGAAGAAGCCCCGGTAACTATAAGAAAAACTTATAACTTATGTATAATGAATGGCATAAGAGAAACTCAAGTCATATGCAGCACTGTCGCATATGTGCTTGGTTTCGTACTGTATCTAGCAAATCCTCGTTTTCTGTACAGAAACAGCCTTTTGGCATTTGAAATGTGTCCAAATGAATTATGTATGAGATACAAGATATGAAAGAAAAACAGGTGGTGTTATTTGGAAGTATAACAGAAATTGGAGATAGCATGAATGTTTTTTATTTGCATGTAGGAATCTGCTCCAGTCCAAGAAAAAGAGAAGGAGTCACCTACAGAGGCGGCTCTGGTAATTTCACTTCTATAATCATTGCCTTCCGAATATGAAATATACTAGTATGAAATATGAAAGTACTACCTACGTTCCATTATTAGTGAAGACCTTCAATTATAAAATTCCACATTCCTACTTCTAAACATGTTTTTAGGTTCAGCAATAATTCACAGAGATGATTATAAGCATCCAAACTCTGATACAGATGATATTAACGGTTAAGAAGGAAAGCCAGATACTCGCATGACCAGATACAGATTTGTTGACTCATCACTGCAGTATGTCTTTAATTTGAATAAATGAATGTGTAATGATGCTGATAACCACGTTTCTTTGTGTGTAGGCTACCTTTGAAGATAAAGAGTCTCCCATTGACGAGACTCCGGTAACTATTTGTCTTAATAGATCAAAAATCAAAAAGTCTTCATTTTCACAGTTACTGTTAATTACTGTTATTTTTTGTTTGTAAATTTTTTTGTCTCATGAAGCCATATGCAAATACATTTAATTATTTTATTTATTCAATCACTGTTATTGTCAGATTATTTCTGACAAGTTTTTAGTGCGTGCTATACCTTGTAACAGTATAATTATTCAAATATTACAAAGAGTCTCAATCTGATATTAAACCATCATCTGGCTTCATATTCAACTTCGTGTGGTTACCAAACTGATGGCTGAAAAAAATGGAACAGGATGGTAGCCACATAAGTCATTATTTATTATTGCAGAATGCTTTTTTAGTAGTATGTGTTGATGGATGGAAACTTCTAACATGCGCTGTGGCATTTATCAAAACCTTTAACCCATCTTTTTTGTATATTTGTATGTTTTATGTTAAGTTTTTCAGGGTACAATCAGCTGTTGCAACATCTGGCAGCACAATAACAAACACTGTCCATCTCATAAATGATTCTTCTTCTTACAAGCACAAAGCTTTGTTTTTAGATCCAGAGATCATTAGAAGGCTAACACTGCCACTGTTTGTACTGATTGTACCTTTATTGTTTAATTTTCATTTCATTTTTTTCCCCCCTGGTCTTTTATGTTACAATAGCTTTGAACCACATAAGGTTGCACACACTAAAGCCAATTTAACAGAGATGATGTTATAACCCGACAATTCCCCTGCTTACTGAACCTTTAAATAGTGGCTTAACAGATGACTATTATTATCCCTCTAATCACCATTTTCGGTTTCTATGGTGACTCCATTCTTACATCACCATAACAGGCAGTAATTTTACATTCTCTCTTTGCTTAAGTGACGTTCTTGGGGCAAACATTTTCAGGTGTCAATATAATCTTAGCATCTATGTTTTGTTGAATCGGAATTCAGCAGTTTTGAATGAAAAGGGGTTCTGGAATTTATGTCAAAAAAGAGGGTTCCATTTTACAGTTATTCTGGAGTTAGGCTGAACTTTTTGGTTACTTCGAAATATGTATATTGAGATCATATTGTCACTATGATCTGAGGAATGTTCATCCATGCTACTTCATTCAGTAGGCAGTGGTTATTATCCACTATGAATCATCACCCCCTATCCTTCATGCCGTCTATTGAACATTTCCCCTAGCCAAAGTACTTGACTGTTGGTGAAACTCAAGTCAGTTTTTTTGAGAACTGACTTGCCATTCCACATCAGGGACAGTTTTAACTTCTGAAGTTAAACTGGTCCCTGCGCCCCTCATTGTGACACTCTTGAGTGCTCCCCTCTGTGGTACTGTACACCAATCCATCCACATGAGTGGCTTGTGTTAAGTGTTCAAACACTGGCTCTCACTCCTGGGCACCTCTTCTAGACTATAGATGCCAAACCAGAGGAAGAGGCCAGTTCACTTGAAGCCAAACCAGGAGATGAACCAGATAATGTTGAGCCCAAACCAACAGATGAACCAGATAAAGTTGACACCCAACCAACAGATGAACCAGATAAGGTTGAGACCCAACCAACAGATGAACCAGATAAGGTTGAGACCCAACCAGAAGTTCCTGATAATATTGAGCCCAAACCAGGAGATGCTCCTGATAATGTTGAGCCCCAACCAGGGGATGAAACCAGTAAGGAGGGTGCTGCAAACAATGGGAAAGAGGAGGTAGATATTCACCTGTGTTTCTGCACTTTGGTATGCAGACCATTGCCAAGACCCTGGTTTATTTATGTAACCGTTCAGCACTTTAAAACTCACTGATACTTAGACTTATAATCAAAATGCATTAAAAACAAATATGTTCTACTGAGTGTTTATTTTGAAACATGATATGCTGAATGTCAATTCTTTTTCAGTAAGGTCTTAATAAGTTAATGCATTATCTAGCATAAACTTACATGAACAATGCATTTTTACATAATTGATCATTTTTTGTTAATGTTAATCAAAAATACAATTGTGCATTGTTAGTTCACAGTGCATTAACTAGTATCAATGTTAACATGAAGATTAATAAACGCTGTAGAAGTATTGTTCGCTGTTTGTTCATGCTAACATATGTAGTTAACTACTTATCAAATGAGACCTTATTGTTTAGCGTTACCTAATGTTCTTTTATCCAGTTGGGTTCAATTTATTACATTCTCTCAAATATTATGTGTATAAAGTACGTATGATCTGTTTCATGTGTATTATGTAACTGTAAAGTTGTTGGTCAAAAATATACTTAAAAATCTTACCTTAAGGTTTGTCACTTGAGTGATGCTGTTTGTTTTCCTCACCTCAGGAGAAGATGCCGATCCCTTCTGTTGTTATAGAGCCTGCCTCTAGTAATGAGGGGGATGATGACCGTGATGGTGATCTCACATCTCCAATCGCATCCATTGACAATGGGATGATCGCAGAATTACAGACAACCAATGAAATCTCCTCTGGAATGCCTACTGGATATATTTTCAAGGTGAATATAAAGCAAACACCATTGAAGTAAGGGATAATGGACAGTCATACATTTATTTTGCAACAAAATATGTTGTTCCAGGAATATTACTTACTTCACAGTGATTTTGCCCATCCACCTTACCTTTAATGTGCAAGACTTCCGATTCATTAGCCACTATAAATAAAAGAATAACAATGTGCAGTAAAAAATAAAACTATTTGTGCTACAAATCACTGTGTTCATGATTGCGATAATATATTAAAATAATATAATAACAAATATCAAGCAGCATAACAGACTGTTTTTGTGCATCTGGAAGCAGCTGACACCCAGAAGCCTTGCACAATCAAGTTGAAAATGACCAAGCCCGCTCTTACCTTAAAAATAAGGTAGATTTAACCTTAATACTGCTAAGAAATATATATATATATAGTCCATTACAGGTTACAAAACATTTAGCCTAGCAACAAAACAGACACTGTAACAATATTACAGTAATATTAATTACTGAAGTCCTCTAATGTCAGTTTCACTACAACCGATAACTGAGACAAAAGATGCCGCCAAATGCATTTATGAAATGAGAAACGTGAAAGTAGTGGACGTTATAGTTACGCAGCCTAATCATAGGAAACATGTGACTGCTAGATAGCGCTACCACAAATGTCTTTTCTTCCCTATTGTGACACATCCGAATGAAATGGCTTCTCGAACAAGAAAAAATGTAGGGTAGCCGGTAAACACGTCATCAGAGAAGAGATGTCGCTGCAACAGGGATACGCACAATAACGATGTGCACGGATAATAATTTATAATAACTACTCCAATATTCCATAAAAAAATATATAAATTGTCAATTGTGACTTTAAGATGAACACGCTCAAAATAAACAGAGCTTTTATGCACATAATAATGAGTCTTGTTCTTATGCTGTCTCGCAGGTTGAAGCGTTGCATGATTTTGAAGCAGCGAACCCAGACGAACTGGAGCTGAAGAAAGGAGACATTGTTTTGGTGGTACCTACAGAGCTAGCTGAAGATCAGGTACGATTTGCTTGACTGTTGAACTTTTGTTTTGTTGTATTATCTTTCCTTGTTTTGACATTATGATAATCACAACTTGATTTGAATGCTCATTTGATTCTCTCTTCAGGATGCTGGCTGGCTCACTGGCATCAGAGAGAGCGACTGGCAACAGCGCGGAAGCTCAGCTAAGAAAGGACTGTTTCCTGAAAACTTTACGCAGCGCCTGGAGTAAATGACCTCAGCGTGTCATGAGAAGGCGTGTGGACCTGGACGTTTGCAGACAGAGCCATCCACCGTGAAGTCTGATGTACTGATGACAGCTGTCAATCAGACCAGGCAAAAATCACATAAGAGGAAATAACACAAGCGACTAAACGAAGCAAGCAGAGACACAAATACCTACTCAGAGCATAAAGAAAATAACCAAGCATGACGTGATAGTATGGTCAACCTTTTCTCGCAAAACCAAGATAAAGTCCCTGTTTTTTGTTCGTTTACCTGTGAGCAGCAACGAAATTGATGTGTGCTTTGTTGGAACTCTGGTGACCTCCACATGTAATCCCTGTCTGTTTAAAGAAGAACTAAAGTGAGAGTTTCCCCCCTAAAGACAAAAAAACGTTACCTTATCCTCTCTGCCCCAAGTGTATTGTATTGAGTTTGTTGCTCTGCAGCGAATTTTATCAGAATTTGTAGTGATATGACCTATTTAACCATTCTAAGTGTTACACAAAACTTAGGTGTTTTCTTTGAGATATTTCTGATATAAATGTGACATTGCATCATCGTTAGTGTTCTCTGTAGTTTCACGGCTGGCCGTGCGCGGCTATGGTGGTGGTATTTGGCATATATTTGATATTGGCATAGTTTATGACCAAGACTTTCAGTGTTTATGCCAAATTAATCGAAGTCCTCTTGATGAATATGGATATGTGTTGAGTTTACAGCATGAGAAATGTTGTGAGAAGAAATCTGACATATTGCACCTGGCTCATACAGCTTGGCAAAACACAACATGTAGCTCCCTATAATTACAGATATTATGTGTATTATATTCACAATGACATAAATGCAGAACTTAACCTTGAATGGACGTGGAAACATTAATTTGTGAATGATGTTTTATGTTTGGAGAAATTGTATTTATTCAACTCTATATTTTGTAAGCCAATGATGAGTGGAAAGTTTGGGGTGGGAAATCAAAAAAATATGCAATATATGTAATTGGTTGATAGAGTAATCACTGTCTTTGTTTGGTTCTGAAAAAAAAACAGCATCACTCTTGTGTTCGTATTGTTAGCCTCACTGTAGAGCATTTCTGTGGTGTACATATCTGTGCTAATTTAACTGTAAAGTGAATAAAGAATAGTTCATATGAGTTTTGGTTCATCCTCACGAATGGAAACAACATCAGTATAAATGTCATGTTTACATAGCTGTATTAGCTTCAAAAATCACTGTATTTTGTTTGTAATGACAACCACATAACGCAAGGGGGAGACATTTGTCTTTACCGTGAACTGTTGGATTAGCAGTGTATACAAATTACAAATTTTTAATGTTTTTTTTATAAGTTAGTCTCTTCTGCTGACCATGGCTGCATTTTCTGCACTTTAAAAATACAGAACAAACCGCAACATTATGAAATATAGAAAACTATTATTGCTATAATTGTTTTCTATTTTAATAGATTTAAGAATGTGATTATTCCTGTGATGGCAAAGCTAAATTTTCAGCATCATTACTCCAGTCTTTCAGTGTCACATGATCCTTCAGAAATCATTTTAATGATTTGGTGCTCAAGAAACATTTATTATTATTATTATTATTATTATTATTATTATTATTATTTTCAGTTGAAAACAGTTTTTGCTGCTTAACATTTTTTGTGGAAACAATGATGACATTCAAATTTGTGGTAAGATAAAAAAAACAGACAAATTAATACTTTTATTCATGAAGGGTGCATTAAATTGATCAAAAGTAACAGATTTAAAAGACATTTAAAGATTTTTTTAAATAAATAAATGTAATAAATGCAAATAAATGCTGTTCATTGAACTTTCTATTCATCAAAGATTTCTGATAAACGTACCACTGTTTCCAAAAAAATAAGAAGCAACTGTTTTCAACATTGATAATAATATATAATAAATGTTTCATGAGCAGCAAATCAGCATATTAAAATGATTTCTGAAGGATCATTTGACACTGAAGAATGAAGAATGATACTGAAAATTTAGCAGCAGTTATTTTAATTTGTAATTATTTGCAATATGACTGTTTTTACTGTGTTTTTTATTAAATAAATGCAGACATGGTAAGCATAAGAGACTTCTTTCAAAAATCTAAAAAAAAAAAAATGTTTCCAAGCTTTTGTTTCCAAGCTTTTGAGCTTTTGACTGGTAGACTGGTGAATAGTTTTTAAAAATATTTATCAATGTCTGAGTGTTAGCGTATTTTTTTATATTATTTTTTTAGGGTATTTTTTAAGTATTTTATAAAATAACTAAAATGGTTCTAAATGCTAAAACGGACACTGTTTATGAAGAGAAAAAAAAACATTTCCACACTTTCTGGATGATATACTGAATCGTCTATAGTTAATGGCCTGTACATAACAACTGGCTATAAGTTTGATCAATATGTTCCATATTGTTTTTTGTTTGTTTTTGTTTTTAATTCAGCTGTCTTGTTTTTCCACACAGTTATGTCAACCTTACTAGTTTAATTAATTAAAATAACCTTAAGCATTGATTCACATAATCATAAACTTAAAAAAAAATCAAATTTCTTACAGATATGTGGGGATAATTAAGGTAACTTGAAAATCAGTTAGCCTAAAAGGCTCATGTAAAATTTCTTTTAAAATGGTTTCTAAGGTAACTCCATTTCAGGAAATGACATCAGCACCCTATTTTTAAAACTCATACAAAAGCAATGTGAAAACCTGAAAGACAGCATTACACAGGTATATTTTTCACCAGATTAATGATGTTTTTATACATTTATATTGTCCTCCTCTTAAAGATGCCAGGTAAGTGACATTTATAATAATAAAGCAATACAAAATTAAAAACTGATTTAAATGTATTGAATTTGGTTTTGTTAAAACAGCATTTCAAGGAATAAGTTTGGATCCAGGTCCAAAGGCTTTGGCTAAGGCAGAGGGCAAAACCGTGTATTTGCCCTGCAAAGCGTCCGGTCTGAGCTCTTCAGATTACATCCATTGGTACCAAATAAAAGACGGTGAAGCCCCGTCGAGACTCCTCTATATCAGTAAAGATGGTAGCCTCGCTCGTGATACCAACAATCCCCAAGCAAATGACTTCACTGTTGACAAAGCAAAGCTTTATGATATAAAACTGAGTGACACTAAGAAGATTCATGCTGCCGTTTACTTCTGTGCCTACTGGGACTCAAGCAACCACAGTGAGAACATTTACTCAAATCCTATACATGAACTATACTGGTAAATGTAATTAATGAATAAAATATTTATATACTTCAATATTTATGTTTTTGTCATTTTCTGTTTAAGTTCTTCATTTGAATTAAGCTTTATAGGATGACTGGATGATGGTATTGTATGATGGGCTGTTCATGGATACATTATATGTATGCATGAAGTTATTTTACACACTGTATTATTATGATTTTGGAATATGTCAGGCGGTATCTCATATTTGTTATAAGTTGTGAAGATATAAATAAGTATTTATCATTGTCACATAGGTAGAATTATTATACACGTTACAATTATTTTTCGTATTTATGGGCATTTACAGCTTTGTAAATTTCAGTTGCTCAAAATATCACTTGTACGCAATTCAGCAGTGTGCCGACTTAACGTTCTTTTCACATGTATTTCATATCATTTCTGCATCAAATCATTTGAAAGGCACTAGAGAAGTAAAAGAAGCTCATAAACATAACAACTTGAAAAAATGCATGAAGTTGTACAGGCTATAATATAAAATAGATTTAACCATTTATTTTACAAATAAAAGCACAGAAAACAGTGACTCTTTTTTTCTTTCTCTCAAATGTATCTCTGTGACCAATTTGTAAAAGCACTTTTTAAACTACATTGTGAATTTCAATGGAGTCCGAATAATGTCCTCCTGGGAACCAGGGGAAAAAAGTTGTTTTTAAATTTGGTATTTTTTCATGTCATTACATTGTTTAGAGCATAAGAAACAAATGAAAAAAAACAACAACAAAAAACATTTTTGACAAAATATTTTACTCACCAATATATTTTTAGGTTTCTGATTTTTTTTAACCAAACTTTGTATAAAGATGATTCTCAACTATGTTATGAAAGATTTATAGAAATGAATTGATATACCATTTTACTTTATGCAATATGTGTGTAAAAAGACCATAGTCCCATTCAATACAATGCATCTATAAAATGTATCTAATTTGCATATTAATGTGTTCTTGGGGCAACATGTATTGAAAACAATTTAATAACGGTAGTAATATTTGGCAACATTTTAAAAATAATATCTAGTATTTCAATGGTGATATATAATTTTTTCCCTATTCACTTGCTGTCTCCCAAAATACAACATTATTTAATCCTGGGCCGGTTCGCATAAAATTATTAGACCAGTCTTATAAGTTAGTCATCCAATTTTTTTCTTTAAGTCTTGCCATAATTTCTTTTAAGTCAGTTACATGAAAAGGTAGATTGGTCTAATTTGAGCCTGAAGCGTACGAGTGATTAGCCCTAACTCTGCTAGTTGGTCAGACTAGTTCCTAGACTCAGTCTTAATTTGGCAGCTATGTTTATGCTGCTGGTGTCCACAGAGGTTATGTATGAAATCAATGCCCTGTACTGTAAGAGAAAGTCATATTTTGATTAGGAACCCCATAATATTTTCCTGAGATATTGATTTATGACAAACAATTTTAAAAGTAATCTGATTTAAATTACAATTATTATCATATTTCCATAAGAGTGCTAAATTTGATCACTTAATGAATGTCAGTCATTTTTAAAGACCAAGGAGAAGTTGTTGTCATGGTGAAACATCCAAACGTTTCTCTGAAAAGCCCTGAATTTTCTCATACATGACATCTAGTGACATGTATGCTGTCAAAGAAATTCACTAAAATATAATGTCCACATATACAGAGGACAAAAGTCTATTCCTGGGTCCTATATATAGTGTCATCATCATAGTGCCATCACAGCATGTTTTTAAACAACTTGCCTGCTAACACAGCCAACCTGGGAAACATCTTCACCTGTTCACCATCTTTTTAAATCCATACAAGGCACTTATAGAAAAACAGAGGGCCACTGAGGAAGAGCCGCTCATCTGCTCTGGAGGAAGTTTTAATAAACAAGGGTTAAATTACATGTGTTAAATGCTGCCTAACCCATGAGTGGTTTAGCTTGTGTAAGAAACCTTCTTGTGATAGTGATGACGATGAGATATTCTAAAGAGGAAACCACAAGGCCATTATCATTACCTTCTGATTGGCAGATGTAGTTCATAATTCTTCAAACTCCTGGATGACAGATGTAGACATGGCAATGTCTGGAATGATAACATTTGGGTTGTTAATAGTCTTAATAGGTGAGATTTTAGTATTCTGGTATAATTATTAACATTTCTCAGTTATGATTATTCAGTGATTTTCTATTTTTAAAATTGAATTTCTGTCAGTAATATTGTTGCAATATTTTGAGCTAACACAATATTTTAAATAAAACACTATTTTTGTTTGTATGTGCCTTTATGATAGGTAAATATGATATAAAGTCATAAATAATGACAATACTAACTTTTTTTTTGATGTAATGTCCAATAGGTCTACGTATTACAGAAAACGCTTGGTTCTACACAGAACTTTTATTTTACTGCGTTATGACTAACTCGTAGTTGATTAAACGTTTAAAAACCATTGAAGCCTACAAATAGGCTACGTCTATGACCAAATAAAAGATAGCCTACACTCAGATACACTCAACGCATTTTAATTTTCTGTTATGGTTTTAGGTTGTTTAAATGGACAAACTCTTCCTAAGCATCTTGACGCTGTGTACCCTAGGGCACAGGGTAGATCTGCTATAATCACATGCAATGTGGGTTCATCGCTTGACTCTACAGCTCTCCACTGGTACAGAGCTCAACCAGGAGGAGCTTTCCAGCGATTAATGTATTTCGAAGCTAAATCGACAAAAGCTATAATCGATCCGGGTGTCCCCCGTAGATATGCTGGATCGGTGAGAGATCAGCAAGTGTCTCTAACTATCTCCAAATTGCAGTCCGACGATGCAGGATCATATTACTGCGCTCTCTGGACTGACAATGACACAGTGCTGACTGTATACAGGAAATCATTACAAAAACCTGCTTTCATAATCAATGCGGTTTTATTTGGAACAACAGTAACAGCAAGGGGGAGACATTCAGAATGTTTGGCCTATATATTTTCATTTTATTTTACATTTGTCTTAAACTCAGATCTCAATTTTGATTTAATTTTAAATATTTCACATTTACGTTTAATATAACACTGGGGATTATAACAATATTAAACAATGATTTGACCATTTGTTGTGTGATAGATTCTATAGTAGGCTATAGTATAGATTAAAAATACTACTGTCCCACTGTGTGGGTTTTGTGTTCCCTGTTCTTGTCTGTCACGTGATCCCCTGTTTGTCATGTGATCCTGCCATGTGTCTTGTCATTTGTTAATTGTATGATCATTGTTCACAGGTGTTCCTTGTCTGGTAATTAATCAGTCTATTCTTATGTTTGCCTTTGTCTAGTTTTGAATGTTATGTGTGAATGTTTCTTGTCCAGTTTCGGTTTCCGTTTCATGCCTTGCCATGCCTTTGTTTTGTATTTTGATTAGTGTTTATATTAAAGTTGCGTTTGGGTTCTCACCCGCTTGCTTCCAGTGAATTCAGTCGTAACACCCACAGCTTTGGCATCACTTCCTCCACAATCAAACATTTTGCCTATAATAAAGTTCCATCAAAAATGAATGGTGGCTTGGATAAAATGAGACAAGAGTATCAATGAAGAGCATGTTTGAAAAGAAATATGAGACATGGTGTGTGAAGAACATAAATAAATGGTAAAGCACTTGATTGAACAGAATATTTTTATTCCAATCAAGTTTCAAACAATTTGTTTTATTAAAAGGGTAATACAATTAATCTTAGCAATACAAATATATCAGCCATTTTAGTCAAGATATTTTAATCTCAGAATACTGAAAAATACATAATTTTAAATGTGATGAAAATAATTCTGGAATGAAAGTATGATTTTCAGAAAACATGACTGAAGGCCTTTCCTTATAATACACTGTTTGTCCAATCCAGTTATGCATATTGTTTAAAACAGTAAATGATTGTTTAAGTCTAAATACCTTCCATCAAATGAGACAACATTACACACCGCTGATTTAAAAAATGTGTACATGTTTTGAAAAATAATGTGTAAAAAGTGTGAAAATAGGTAATAGAAGTTACTCAAGTTTAGATCAACTTCAGGGTCTTCATTTTAAAATGTGATGACTAAAACTTGATGATTAAAATGAAATAGGAAATAAATGCTATGTGCTGAAAACAATCAGGAAATGACATCAGCAAACTGTATTTGAATGGCATACAAGGCTGGGTACAACACTAAAAAAAGAGCATTACTCTCCAAACGTCTTTTTCAAATATAGATGAATGATGTTTGCATACATTTATATTGTCCTTCTCTCAGAGATTTCAGGTAGGTGCCATTTAGAATTAAGCCTTTGATTTGTTAAAAAAAAAGAAAAAGAAAAAAAGTATGACATATGTTTTGTTCAATCGAAGCAGCTGTTCTGGGAGTGACTTTGGAACAAGGTCAAGCAATGTTGGTCTAAGCAGTGGGCAAAACTTCATATCTCCCCTGCAAAGTGACCGATTTACAATCTTGGAATTACATCCATTGGTACCAAAAAAGAGAGGGTGAAGCCCCATCAAGACTATATATCAATGCAGGCGGTAGCTTTACTCATGATACCAACAATCCCCAAGCAAATGACTTCACTGTGGACAGAACACAGCTCTTTAATCTAAAACTGAGCAACACAAAGCCGATTCATGCTGCAGTTTATACTGCGCCTATTGGGACACAAGCAACCACAGTGAGTACATTTACTCACATACTGTACATGAACTCATGGATATTTATCATTACATAGTATTCATTCGATTTGACACATTTGAATAGAAATATGAGCTAATTTTTCATGTGTATATGAACCCAGTTTTCACCTCCACTATTATAAGTCCCTGAAGTTCAATGCAACCGGTGTGATTTATTTTTCTTTCTTCAAGCCCTTTCAAATATTCTCCTGTATTTGTAATATTTATACAGTTGTTTGTTTGACATGCAGGTCTTCAGCAGTGGATGGTGCTATTGAGCTGCAAAAGAGGATTGTTTTTTAGCTTTAAGGCTCTGTGAAAGTTACTAAATTACTTCTAATAAAATGTATTTTATTAAATTACTTCTGATAAATTGAAGAGAATCCAGATGAAATATCGAATTTATCAATCAAATGCGGTAGAAATGTATCAGCTTTTGAAATATTTTATTCTGATTGCTGTACAACTACAAATCACATCACATATTGTTAGAGCTCCACCTCCGGAAATGACGTCACAGAACAATTTTCTGCATGGATTTTTTTGCAAAATAGTGTAAAGAAATGTACAGGGAACTTTATGAACCATATCGCCTCACATAACCCAAGGAACGATGCTCATAAACTTGTGCACTGTTGTTCTCATAATGATCCATGGTAAGTAAACTTTAAAAGGTGGTTAAATAGGTAATTGGTAAAATAAAATAGGCTAATATGATAAAACATATTTAAAATAATTTTAAACAACTTATTTAAAATAATTGATTTTCATTTTAATTCATCGCAGGTGTGGAAGGTTTGAGTTTAAATCAAAATCAAAAGGTTTTGGTGAAGCTAAAGGGTAAAACTGTGTCCTTCAGATGTGAGGTAACCGGATTGAGCTCTGGTAACTTTGTCCACTGGTACCATAAGAAAGATGGTGAAACGTTTAAAAGACTACTCTACATCAGCGAGTCTGGGAGTGCTACAATTGAAGCAAAAGACTTTGTCTCTGAAAAAATTGGAAATTCGTATGGTATAAAACTCAAAGAAACAAAAGAGGAACATGCTGGCATGTATTATTGTGCATGCTGGGAGTGGGATGGCAGCCACAGTGAGAGAAAGCTTTGACACCCTTGACAAAAACCATGAGAAACTGTTTTTCCGCAATATGAATAATGCCAAAATCTAACAGTTACAAACCACTTAAATTACAGTATTGAATCATCTGACAGATACTGTCTGAGGAGAACCACAAAATAGTGTGGTTTGGTGTAGCAAATATGTTTGCAGATAAGAACAACAGCACAGGGGATGGTATTTAATGTAATGGAAACGACATGTGCTGGCCTTCTCAGTGTTACAATAGTAAGACATATGCAGTACAAATTCATTGAACGTCAACACATTGAACACAAAAACATAGCCTATGGGCCACTGTCAGCAGTGCAGTCAGTATTTTTTGAAGACTTTGATTATTTTATTGCTTTGATTGGGTTTTAAGAAAAAAGACAAAGAAGTATATGGAAATAAACGAGCAAAAAAAAAAAAACCCTCTAAGACTGAGGTGTATAGTGCCTTCTAGACTATCAATAGGCAGAAATGTTTGGTGGCGTCTTTAATGTCCCTTTGTTCCACAAATTTACTTTAGGATATGAACATAATGCAAGTTCAAGGACTTTAACCAAACATTGAAATATAGCCACTACAACTACTACTTCCTGCTGTTTCTTTTGGTGCTGAGGCAATCCAAACAATATTGAGTTAACTGCAGACTATTATAGGCTGCTCCTAACATTCACTCTCAGAAAAAAATTGCAAAAATGGCACCTTTAAGCTTACAACAGCTAATCTAGTACCCTTTCACGAGTTCACACTTACATGCAATTAGAGGGAGTAAAGTGTAATGCGTATTTGGCGTGCTGTCTGGGGCGATGGCTCCGAGCTCGGAGTTCGGCCCGAACCAAGAGTACTTCCCCCCGTATGTAAATGGTTAGGACTAGAAGTGTGGAGAAGGGGTGGTGGAGGGATGCTGCTAAACTGTCAACGAATTGAGGTGAGACTGCTGAACATATATTATATACACCTCTTATCGTTGATTGCTGAGTGCTTTCCACTCGTGTTAATTATCTGAGCGTGCTCCTCCTGAACTTTGTTAATAAAACATAATTAAAATGAAATCTTTGTACCTTATCAACCCCTAAAAGGCCATAGTAGTAGGTACGTACTGCTACTCTAAGGTACTGATATGCACCTTTTTAAGGTAGAAAAGGTACAAAGATGCCTTTTTAATGGTACTGCCCCAGAGATGAGCTGTTGTACCCCTAAAGGTACACTTTTTACACATTTTTTTCTGAGTGTTCAAAAGTGGTGGAAATTAGGAGGTTCATCAAAGAAATGCCAAAATCCTTGGACAGGAACAAACTTTCTCGTGGGTTAAATTCAGAATGGGGCATTTCACATATGTAACCCCGATTAGCTATTAGCATGAGGGCTGGAAACTAAGTTGCATTTATCTTCCTGTTTGTTGCTCAATGTATCACAGAGTAAAGACAGAATCAGACTGTCTCTGCCATATTATTTCTCTTTTGATGCTTTCATTTTCCCCCCTTATTCAGCTCATATGCAAAGGTGAGTCTTTTATTATTTCACAATATAGTTTATTCTGTATTATAAAACTAGCTTATAAAGAAAAAAAAGACATTATGATAATATCGTTTGATTTGTGAGTTGTTGCTTTTTGCAATGGATGGAGCCGGTGAGCTGCAACAGAAAATCTCACTGACCAAAGCAGAGGAAAAGTTAGCCATTATAGACTGTCACTTCACTTCAGACTGCTGGAACTACATCCACTGGTATCAGCAGAAAGAAGGAGAAACCTTGAAGAGGATCCTGTATGCTGACATAGGTGATGGATCCGCAAAAAATTATGTTGGTTTTGAGTCCAGAAATTCAGAAAAGAAAGCATCAATTCATTTTGCTTTGAAAATCACAAAGCTGAATAAAGAGCATTCAGCGATGTATTACTGTGCTTGCTGGAGCTCAGGCAGCAGAGAGAGTATAAAAACTGAAGCCCTGCACAAAAAAAACAAAACCCTTTCTCCAAAGTTTATATAAAAACTATCATGACAATCAAAGAATTTGCTTCTAAATAAGAATGCTCCAGTTACACCTCGGTTCCCTGAGATAACGGGAACGAGCATTGCGTGAAACACGCTTTGAGGATAACTCTGTTTTCTCAGAATATAGAGAAGCCTGATTTGTTCACGTTTGTGCACTGCATGGACCTATGGCATTTCAGCCTTCTGAAACAGGCAGAGCCGACTGCACCTGTATAGCACAACAGGGTACGGGGCTGGAACCTCAGCAAACACAGTCCGGACCACTTTTTAGGGGTGCAGGACAATCAAGTGTGCCTGGAGGGCAGGAACGTCCAGGTTATAAAACCTTCTGAAGGTAGACGGCAAAGACCAGCCAGCTGCTGCTCAAAAATCTCCAATGGAGACTCTGCTGGACCAAGCCTAGGAGGAGGCCATTCCCCAAGTGGAGTGGGCCCTCACTCCAATGGGGCATTCAAAGCCCACTGAAGCATAAGCCAGGGCTTCAACTATCCAGCGGGATAATCTCTGCTTCGTATCTGGATTAACCAAACTAGTCTTGAACAAATGCATGAATATAATAAAAAGGCTATAATATAAGATAGATTTAACCATTTATTTTACAAAGCAAAAATGTATCACAGAGTAAAGACAGAATCAGACTGTCTCTGCCATATTAATTCTCTTTTGATGCTTTCATTTTTCCTCCTTATTCAGTATGTGATACATACTCTGTGATAAAGCTCAAAAAAGAGTGACTCTTCTTTCTCAATAGTTTCTTTGTGACCAATTGCAATAGCACCTTTTAAACTACATTGTGAATTTCACAACCCATTCCGAATTATATCATAGTGTCAGTACCGAATGTTTTTTAAACTAAATTTTAGCTTACTCAAAGCATCTTGCCAACACAGCCAACCTGGGAAACATCTTCACCTGTTCACCATCTTTTTAAATCCATACAAGCCAGAAAAACAGAGGGCCACTGAGGAAGAGCCGCTCATCTGCTCTGGGGGAAGTTTTAATAAACAAGGGTTAAATTACATGTGTTAAATGCTGCCTAACCCATGAGTGGTTTAGCTTGTGTAAGAAACCTTCTTGTGATAGTGATGACGATGAGATATTCTAAAGAGGAAACCACAAGGCCATTATCATTACCTTCTGATTGGCAGATGTAGTTCATAATTCTTCAAACTCCTGGATGACAGATGTAGACATGGCAATGTCTGGAATGATAACATTTGGGTTGTTAATAGTCTTAATAGGTGAGGTTTTAGTATTCTATAATTAGCCTATTTACATTTCTCAGTTAAGATTATTCAGTGATTTTCAACTTTTAAAAAGGAATTTTCGTCAGCAATTTTAGGTTGGCTACTTCGCCTACAAATAGTCTACTTGCAAGTCTATTCCCAAATAAGTGCTTTAATTCGGATATTAGATACCTAATTGTTGTGTTTACACACTTAGCACATTTTTAATTGTTTCTCTTATGCTTTTAGATTGTTTAAATGGACAAAATATTCCTATTCATCCTGAACCTGTTATCATTAAGGTAAATGATAGAGTTGCTAGAATCAAATGCAATGTGGATTCATCGATGCTTCAGACAGCTCTCCACTGGTACAGAGCTCAACCAGGAGGAGCATTCCAGCGATTAATATATTTCGAAGCAGGATCGATAACAGCCAAAATCGATCCGGCGGTGGCCGACAGTGGATATGGTGGATCGGTGAAAAATCAGCAAGTGTCTCTAACTATCTCCAAAGTGAAGTTCGACGATGCAGGATCATATTACTGCGCGTACTACACTGGAGACAACACAGTGCTGACTGTATACAGGAAATCATTACAAAAACCTGCTTTCATAATCAATGCGGTTTTATTTGGAACAACAGTAGCAGCAAGGGGGAGACATTCAGAATATTTGAATTGGGACTTTGCTTTCTGTTGTCAATATTACTTTTATTTTTTTTTTAATTTTCAAAAAGAACCCCCAAAACTACTGTACCACTGTTAACACTAGGCTACAATAAAACGCTTTCTTCAACTGTAGGTCATCTTTCTACCCCATTGGTTGATTTTAATTAAAATGATTAAGGTAACATTTAAAAATTACTTGCAAATGTTTTATCATGTCTTGATTTGTACTTTTCTAAAATGTAGCCTAGGCCTATAGATTTTCATTTTATTTTACATTTGCCTTACACTTAAATCGCAATCTTAATTTATAGAAAAACATTTCATATTTACATTTAACACTGGGGATTATAACAATCTTAGTTAAACAATCATTTGACCATGTTTGTGTGAAATTCGTTTTTAAATACATTTTGAATATCTATACATTCAAAATACTACTGTCCCTCAACTTTGGCATCACTTCAGGCAGATACAAAAATGAATGGCTTGGATACAAATGAGACAAGAGTATCAATGAAGAGCATGTTTGAAAAGAAATATGAGACATGGTGTGTGAAGAACATAAATAAATGGTAAAGCACTTGATTGAACAGAATATTTTTTCCAAACAATTCGTTTTATTAAAAGGCTAATACAATTAATCTTAGAAAGACATGTGCCAGCCATTTTAGTCAAGTTTATTGAAAAAAAAAAATCTCAGAATGCTTAAATACATCATTTTAAATGTGATGGAAATATTGGAATGAAAGTACTCTACAGGACTGTATTCCTTTCCTTATAATACCCTGTTTGTCCAATCCAGTTATGCATATTGTTTAAAACAGTAAACATTTTTGTTTAAGCCTAAATACCTTCCATCACATGAGTTAACATTACACACCGCTGATATAGAAAATGTGTACATTATTTTAAAGTGTATATGTTTTGAAAAATAATGTGTAAAAAGTGTGAAAATAGGTAATAGAAGTTACTCAAGTTTAGATCAACTTCAGGGCCTTAATTTTAAAATGTGATGACTAAAACTTGATGACTATAATGAATTAGGAAAGAAATGCTATGTGCTGAAAACAATCAGGAAATGACATCAGCAAACTGTATTTGAATGGCTTACAAGGCTGGGTACAACACTAAAAAAAGAGCATTACTCTCCAAACGTCTTTTTCAGATGAATGATGTTTGCATACATTTATATTGTCCTTCTCTCAGAGATTCCAGGTAGGTGCCATTTAAAATTAAGCCTTTGATTTGTAAAAAGTAATAATAATAATAATAATTTTTTATGACATTTGTTTTGTTCAATCGAAGCAGCTGTTCTGGGAGTGACTTTGGAACAAGGTCAAGCAATGTTGGTCAAAGCAGTGGGCAAAACTTCATATCTCCCCTGCAAAGTGACCGATTTACAATCTTGGAATTACATCCATTGGTACCAAAAAAGAGAGGGTGAAGCCCCATCAAGACTACTCTATATCAATGCAGGCGGTAGCTTTACTCATGATACCAACAATCCCCAAGCAAATGACTTCACTGTGGACAGAACACAGCTCTTTAATCTAAAACTGAGCAACACAAAGCCGATTCATGCTGCAGTTTATACTGCGCCTATTGGGACACAAGCAACAACAGTGAGTACATTTACTCACATACTGTACATGAACTCATGGATATTTATCATTACATAGTATTCATTCGATTTGACACATTTGAATAGAAATATGAGCTAATTTTTCATGTGTATATGAACCCAGTTTTCACCTCCACTATTATAAGTCCCTGAAGTTCAATGCAACCGGTGTGATTTATTTTCTTTCTACAAGCCCTTTCAAATATTCTCCTGTATTTGTAATATTTATACAGTTGTTTATTTGACGTGCAGGTCTTCAGCAGTGGATGGTGCTATTGAGCTGCAAAAGAGGATTGTTTTTTAGCTTTAAGGCTCTGTGAAAGTTACTAAATTACTTCTAATAAAATGTATTTTATTAAATTACTTCTGATAAATTGAAGAGAATCCCCATGAGATATCGAATTTACCAATCAAATTAGGTAGAAATGTATCAGCTTTTGAAATATTTTATTCTGATTGCTGTACAACTACAAATCACATCACATATTGTTAGAGCTCCACCTCCGGAAATGACGTCACAGAACAATTTTCTGCATGGATTTTTTTGCAAAATAGTGTAAAGAAATGTACAGGGAACTTTATGAACCATATCGCCTCACATAACCAAATGAACGATGCTCATAAACTTGTGCACTGTTGTTCTCATAATGATCCATGGTAAGTAAACTTTAAAAGGTGGTTAAATAGGTAATTGGAAAAAATAAAATAGACTAATATGATAAAACATATTTAAAATAATTTTAAACAACTTATTTATAATAATTTATTTTCATTTTATTTCATCGCAGGTGTGGAAGGTGTGAGTTTAAATCAAAATCAAAAGGTTTTGGTGAAGCTAAAGGGTAAAACTGTGTCCTTCAGATGTGAGGTAACCGGATTGAGCTCTGGTAACTTTGTCCACTGGTACCATAAGAAAGATGGTGAAACGTTTAAAAGACTACTCTACATCAGCGAGTCTGGAAGTGCTACAATTGAAGCAAAAGACTTTGTCTCTGAAAAAATTGGAAATTCATATGGCATAAAACTCAAAGAAACTAAGGAGGAACACGCTGGCATGTATTATTGTGCATGCTGGGATGGCAACCACAGTGAGAGAAAGCTTTGACATCCTTGACAAAAACCATGAGAAACTGTTATTCCACAATATGAACAATGTCAAAATCTAACAGTTACAAACCACTTTTATTACAGTATTGAATCATCTGACAGACACTGTCTGAGGAGAACCACAAAATAGTGTGGTTTGGTGTAGCAAATATGTTTGCAGATAAGAACAACAGCACAGGGGATGATAGTTATTTAATGTAATGGAAACGACATGTGCTGGCCTTCTCAGTGTTACAATAGTAAGACATATGCAGTACAAATTCATTGAACGTCAACACATTGAACACAATAACATATGGGCCACTGATACGCAGTAATGAGTGCAGTCAGTATTTTTTGAAGACTTTGAGTATTTTATTGCTTCGATTGGGTTTTCAGAAAAAAGACTAAGAAGTATATGGAAATAAACAAGCAAAAAAATTCCTCTTAAGACTGAGGTGTATAGTGCCTTCTAGACTATAGGCAGACATTTTTGGTGGCGTCTTTAATGTCCCTTTGTTCCACAAATTTACTTTAGGATATGAACATAATGCAAGTTCAAGGACTTTATCCAAACATTGAAATATAGCCACTACAACTACTACTTCCTGCTGTTTCTTTTGGTGCTGAGGCAATCCACACAATATTGAGTTAACTGCAGACTATTATAGGCTGCTCCTAACATTCACTCTCAGAAAAAAATTGCAAAATGGCACCTTTAAGGGTACAACAGCCTAGTACCCTTTCATGAGTTCACACTTACATACAATTAGAGGGAGTAAAGTTTAATGCGTATTTGGCGTGCTATCAGGGGGGAGGGCTCCGAGCTCGGAGTTCGGCCCGAACCCAGAGTACTTCCCCCGTATACTTTGCTGCTAAACTGTCAACGAATTGAGATGAGACTGCTGAATATATATTATATACACCTCTTATCACTGATTGCTGAGTGCTCTCCACTCATGTTAAGTATCTGAGCGTGCTCCTCCTGAACTTTGTTAATAAAACATCATTAAAATTAAATCTTTGTACCTTATTAACCCCTAAAAGGCAATAGTAGTACCTTAAGGTATGTACTGCTACTCTACTGAGAGGTAAAAAAGGTACAAAGATGTCCTTTTTAATGGTACTGCCCCAGGGATGAGATGTTGTACCCCTAAAGGTAAACTTTTTACACATTTACACTCGGTTACTAACGTAACCTCGGTTCTCTCTAGAGAGGGAACGAGTACTGCGTAATATCTTACGCTATGGGGAAAACCTCTTTTCCACGAGATATTGAAGCCAAAAATTAGCCTTTAATTTTGATTAATGTAAAACGCTGTGCGGCAGCGTGCAGACATAGGCAAGACGGCTTGCGCGCCTATTGGCGGCCCTGCGCCAACAGCAGCAAGCCTATCGAGAGAGGCCCTGCGTGACGTGACATCCAATGGGGGTGCTTCGCGCCCATTTCGTCGCGTCCCGCCAGAATAGGCGTGGCCTTGGCCTATAAATACGCTCGACAGGCAGATACAAACTGGTTTTCATCGCTGAAGCGAACCAGCGCTGTTGTATGCACGGCAAGATACGCAGTACTCGTTCCCTCTCTAGAGAGAACCGAGGTTACGTTAGTAACCGAGTACGTTCTCTTACGAGAGTATCTCTCGTACTGCGTAATATCTTACGCAATGGGGAACACAATGTAAGACGCCGTGCGTACTGGGATCCGACACCAAAGTCCCAAGGGCAGTAGCCCGGGGCTCATATAGTGCATAATCACCGTAGACTCACAGAGAGTCGGAGAAGAGAGGCTACCAGCATCATTCCCCATGAAATAGCATCCCATAGGAGCTAGTTATGTCAACAGTATATCCCGCAGACAGGGTGAACGCGTTCAGCCTGAACTGGGCAAAAGTACGGGCTATTCAACACCCATGGAGCTGTTCCATCGATCAGTGAGCGATACTCAATCAAAACTCAGCATTCTGCGCCTGCGCAGCGGGACAGATAGTACTGAATTCTAGACCGACAGCAGCTTGGCCTGTAAGGCGGGAACCTCTAGGTTATAGAACCTTATAAATGTAGACGGCGAGGCCCAGCCCGCCGCCATACAGATATCATGCAAGGAAATCCCACTAGACCACGCCCACGAAGAGGCCACGCCTCTCGTGGAGTGCGCTCTGACACCCAAAGGACACTGCAGGCCCTTAGAAGTGTAAGCCAGCGCTATGGCATCGGCTATGCATCTGGATAGGCTCTGTTTTGATGCGGCCAGTCCCTTGGAGTGTCCGCCAAACAAAACAAAGAGGTGCTCGGTCTGCCTGAAGACAGACGAGCGGGACACATAAGCTCTCAGCGCCCTGACGGGGCAAAGGAGATTAGCATCCGCCTCCTCATTGTTCACCGGGAGGGCGCACAGGGAAATAACCTGGGCCCTGAACGGTGTGTTGAGGGATTTTGGCACGTACCCGTGCCTTGGTTTGAGTATGACTTTTGAGTCATTAGGCCCAAACTCCATACAGGACGCGCTTACTGAAAGCGCTTGTAAGTCCCCCACGCGCTTTATTGAAGCAAGAGCCACAAGAAATACCGTTTTGAAAGACAGGTGCTTCATGTCTGACAAATGGATTGGCTCGAATGGGGCACCTTTCAGGGCTTCCAGAACCGTAGAAAGGTCCCACATAGGGACTGAGGGAGGTCTGGAAGGACTCAGCCTCCGAGCTCCCCTGAGGAATCGTACGACGAGGTCGTTTTTCCCCAGTGACTGGCCAGACGTCGGTTTTGCAAATGCAGTTATGGCCGCCACGTATACTTTGAGCGTGGATGGGGTTCTACCCTTATCCAGCAGCTCCTGAAGGAAGGAGAGCACTTCCGTAACCCCGCAGTCTACGGGTGAAAAGCCCTGAGCTTGACACCAGGTAGAGAACACTGACCATTTCGAGGAGTAGAGCCGTCTAGTAGACGGGGCCCTAGCCTGCGTGATCGTGTTTAACACTCCCTCCGGGAGGTTAGCGGGTACCCGTTGATGGCCCACATATGTAGGGACCATAACTCCGGGCGAGGATACCAAATCGATCCGTTTGCCTGAGAGAGGAGGTCACTCCTCACCGGTATCGGCCACGGGGCAGTGCTGGTCAGCTGCATCAGGACTGGGAACCAGGTTTGGTTCGTCCATAGCGGAGCCACGAGCAGCACTGGGCATCCATTTTCCCTGATTCGTTCCAGCACTTGAGGCAGGAGCGAGACGGGGGGAAAAGCATAGAGTGGGCGTCGGGGCCATACGTGGGCCAGCGCATCCCTGCTCTTGGAGAAAAAGTTCGGACAGTGAGCGTTTTCCTGGGACGCGAACAGGGCCACCTGCGCTCTGCCGAATGTCTCCCACAGCAGTTGGATCGCCTGCGGGTGCAGCGACCATTCCCCTGCTGGGACATTGTTTCTGGACAGTCTGTCTGGTACCAGATTCAGGTGACCAGGCACATGCGCTGCTTTCAGTGAAAGCAGGTTGTGCTGAGCCCAGTCCAGGAGGCGTTTCGTCAGCCTGTAAAGGCTTCGGGACCTGACGCCGCCCTGCTGATTTATGTACGCCACGACTGACATGTTGTCCGACCGGACTAAGACGTGGCGGCCTTTTATCCGGGGACAAAAGCGCCTTAGCGCGTTGTCTACTGCCAGCATTTCTAGACAGTTTATGTGTAGGAGCTTCTCCCGTTCTGACCACTGGCCAAAGAACGGTCTGCCCTCGAGCAGCGCTCCCCATCCCGAGGTGGAGGCGTCCGTGGACACCACCATCACACTCGAGGGAGTCCCCAGACTCACGCCTGACTGGTACCAGTCGGCTTTTTTCCAAGGTTTCAGAGCCGAGACGCATTTCCTGTCGACCCTGAGGCGAAACAGACCAGCGGCCCAAGCCCCGGGCGGAACTCGTGCTTTCAGCCATAACTGCAGTGGGCGCATGCGAAGCAGGCCCAGCTGAAGTACTGAGGATGCTGAGGCCATGAGGCCCAGCATTTTCTGAAACCGTTTGAGCGGGACTATAGAGCCGCGGCGGAAGGATTTCACGGCGCGCTGAATGTTCAGTCCTCGCTCCGGCGACAGACGTGCTGTCATAGACAGCAAGTCCATCACTGTTCCCAGAAAAGAGATTTTCTGGCTGGGAGACAGCGAACCCTTCGCCCAATTGACTGTGAGACCCAAATTCTCGAGATGCTCGAGTAAAATGGTCTTGTGTTCTATGAGCTCTGATCGTGATCGAGCTAGAATCAACCAGTCGTCCAAGTAGTTCAAAATTCGCATGACCTGAAGTCTCAGGGGTGCGAGAGCCGCGTCCATGCACTTCGTGAATATACGCGGTGCTGGGTACAGGCCGAACGGTAGGACTGTGTATTGATATGCCTGGCCCTCGAAGGCGAATCTCAATAATCGCCTGTGACGTGACGCAATCTGTATTTGGAAATAGGCGTCTTTCAGATTTATTGACATGAACCAGTCTCCCTGGCGCACATGCGCGAGGATTTTGCTGGTTGTCAGCATTTTGAACTTGCGTTTCAGAAGCGCTTTGTTCAATTGTCGCAGATCTAGAATGGGTCTGAGACCCCCCTCTTTTTTCGGTACCAGAAAATATCTGCTGTATACATCCCCTTCGCTCTTAGCCTGAGATAAAGGTTCTATGGCCCCTTTGCTCAGTAGTTTTGCTATTTCGGTTCGAAGTAGATGAGATACTTCGTTGTCCACCGTGGTTTCGACACGTGCCGTGCAACGGCGGGGACGTCGAGCGAACTGTAGCGAATAGCCTCTCTTTATAGTGTTCAACACCCATTCTGATAACCCGGGAAGCATTGCCCATGCATTCGTGGATAGCTAGAGGCAGAATGATATCCGGGCTCTGGCCGCGGCACAGCGGCGGCTGCAGAGCTTCGGTGTGCTGAGACATGAACACTGTGTTTAAAGTGTGCGAGGCGGGGGGCGCGCCGATCACGGCGGGCAGCCTGTTCGCACTCGCTTTCTCTATGACAAATTGTGGAGAGAGAACGAGCGGGACAAACCCCGTAGGGTTCAGCGTGTCTGTGAGTGAACACGGGTCTCCCGTGCGATGGCTGTAGGTTTCGCCACTGAGCCACAGGGGGAAACGACAACAGCTTAAAATAGCTCGACCACATAATAGAGCGTCATCACAGTTTTGTGTGTGTTGGCGTTTGTTTGCAGGCGTGCGTGTTATACAACAGGCTCATTGCTGCAATATTGACATTTTCAGCCGCTCAAACTAAGAGGAGCTGAGAAATGTTTGAGAAATGGAGATTGGTCCGGCCTCGTTGGGACTAAAAATACACTCTTTCCTCATTTTGCCGGTGACGCATGCCCACGGGGGGCGGGGACGGGGTAGCTTTCTTATAACGTAAAGAAAGCTAGCCGCGGTTTTGATGCTGGCCCGTTTCCCTGACGACTCGCGGGCAGAAGGGGGAGATCCACAGAGCTCGCCCAATCCTCACTGTCCAACGCGGGGATATAGCAGCTGGCCTCCTCAACAGATGCAGCTATCTCGTCATCATTAATGGCGGAAGCGGCGGCCATTGTCCGTCAGTGAGCGACTCGATTGAAGCTGGTGAAGCTGGCGGGCGAACCGGCGAGCTTTCACGGCTGGAGAAGGATCGGGGACCCGCTGAGTACGGCGCTTTGCGGCGCGGCACTACAGCGGGTGGGAGTCTCACTCACCATGGCAATAGCTGGCCTCCTCTACCGATGCAGCTATCTTGTCGTCACTAATGGCGGAAGCGGCGGCGCGCGGCGGCCGCTGTCCGTCAGTGAGCGACTCGATTGAAGCTGGTGAAGCTGGCGGGCGAACCGGCGAGCTTTCACAGGCTGGAGAAGGCTCGAGGACCCGCTGAATACGGCGCTTTGCGGCGCGGCACTACAGCGGGCGGGAGTGCAGACTCGGAGAAAAAATGCCAGGCAAGTCCTCAGAGTCACCATGGCAATAGTTCCACAGGAACGAAGCGTCTTCAAAAAGACGCTGCTCTTTTAGATAAAGAGAGAGAGAGAGAGAGAGAGTGTGAGTCGCGACGGCGAACACACACTCTTGCAGTGAAAAAGGATATTAACGCCGGAAAGCGTAGCAGGTACGGCGGCTGAAGGCGGCGAGGTGAAGGCCAGCGGCTTCAGGCTTGAAGGCTCGTCCCGCAGAAGGCTTACTATCAGACGGCGCGGCTTCTCACTCCGGATCCAGCGATGCAGTAGTGCTTCGCTGAAGAGATGAAAATCAGTTTGTATCAGCCTGTCGAGCGTATTTATAGGCCAAGGCCACGCCTATTCTGGCGGGACGCGACGAAATGGGCGCGAAGCACCCCCATTGGATGTCACGTCACGCAGGGCCTCTCTCGATAGGCTTGCTGCTGTTGCCGCAGGGCAGCCAATAGGCGCGCAAGCCGTCTTGCCTATGTCTGCACGCTGCCGCACAGCGTTTTACATTAATCAAAATTAAAGGATAATTTTTGGCTTCAATATCTCGTGGAAAAGAGGTTTTCCCCATAGCGTAAGATATTACGCAGTACGAGAGATACTCGCGTAAGAGAACGCTTTCTTCGCCTGTAGGTCATCTTTCTACCCCATTGGTTGATTTTAATCAAAATGATTAAGGTAACGTTAAAACATTTAAAAATTACTTGCAAACGTTTTATCATGTCTTGATTTGTACTTTTCTAAAATGTAGCCTAGGCCTATTGATTTTCATTTTATTTTACATGCCTTACACTTAGATCTCAATCTTAATTTATAGAAAAACTTTATGATTAAAATGTGTTAGAAATATATTTCTCCTTTTCAGCATACCTGTAGAACAGAACATACAATCTTTATTCTAGGCAGTACAACTGCCACGTCTGTACATTTTTCCTTTTTGTGTATGTTAAACATCTGTTATTCATTACGAGAGTACTGCTCAGCCCCTCTCCTCTCGATGTTCGTTCTTTTTATACATTGTGTGTTTGAAAGCTCCTAGGATCCCCAGGATCTGTTGGAAATCTAACAGGATATTGCCCATATTAAGAAGCTGTTATATAACGCCTATATGATACCTATGATGTAATGTTTGATTCTATTGGTTAGACCTGTATTCTTTTCTTTAAGACTTTCACTATATAAACTCTAGACAAAGGATATTGAGCTGAGCGTTTTGTCTCCCTCCAGCGCTGGGTGTCGTGATTTGTTTATTCATAATCTCCTTGAATAAAAAGACCAAGATTTGTGGCACTTCTCGTTTGGACCATTTCATTTCGATTCTAACAAAATGAAATAGGAAATAAATGCTATGTGCTGAAAACAATCAGGAAATGACATCAGCAAACTGTATTTGAATGGCATACAAGGCTGGGTACAACACTAAAAAAGAGCATTACTCTCCAAACGTCTTTTTCAACTATAGATGAATGATGTTTGCATACATTTATATTGTCCTTCTCTCAGAGATTCCAGGTAGGTGCCATTTAAAATTAAGCCTTTAATTTGTAAAAAATAAAAAATAAAAAAGTATGACATTTCTTTTGTTCAATCGAAGCAGCTGTTCTGGGAGTGACTTTGGAACAAGGTCAAGCAATGTTGGTCAAAGCAGCGGGCAAAACTTCATATCTCCCCTGCAAAGTGACCGATTTACAATCTTGGAATTACATCCATTGGTACCAAAAAAGAGAGGGTGAAGCCCCATCAAGACTACTCTATATCAATGCAGGCGGTACACTGAAAAAAGGGCACAAGGCATGTCATTACTCTAAAGAAGTTTTTATACTTGATGTAAATCAAAACATTTAATTTTCTGTCTAGCCATCAGTGTAACGTAAAATGTTTGGTTGATTTAAATTAAAAGTAAGTCTTGTTAGTGTAAAGTAAATTCATTTCTTTAAAGTAAAAATATTGGTTTCCACTGTCACGTGACTTCTAACGTCATCCGTGGTTGTGCGTGAGGACGTTCAGCTTTCCGCCATCTTGTTACACCGCATGGATGAACTCGACGTGGGAAAACGAGAATCAAGAAATTGGTGAGTAATTTTAAACATACCTTTGGGCGTATTATTAACATTATACATCAGAGCTTGACATTAACACCCGCCATTCGCGGGTGTAACACAGTCACTCCCACTAGCCACTTTGGCGGGTTGATTCTTCTCAAAAGGCATCTCTTATGCCGTAATCGCGTTGCGCATTAGAACAAACACACAATCGATTCTATTGAGTGAATGAATGCATGTCTAAAAATAATAATGTCTAATAATCAGAAGGCTTTCAGATCAGTCCTCGCTGAAACGCGGGAGTTTTGTTCAGAGCGCGCTCTCACTCACTGAAATCTGCACTCAAAGCAGAGATGTACGAGCATTGTAAGTTAGCTTCCATAGGAGATTTATTAATCATACAGTGATTGACTCTTTTTGTTCTATTTCAGCTGCGAATATAGTTTCAAACAAATATCACAGCAGAACCATAGCACATGTGATGGGACTGCCATAGGATTGACGTCGTTGGACGTTCGATATTCGCATTTAGGGACCGTCTCTAAAGTTAAATACGACATTGGTATACACTTTTCTAACTTCAATAGCATTTGAAAATAATGATTTATAGTCACAAAACCAACTGCAAAGTGTTCATCTAGGTATAAGGTATGATGCACACCTTTTTGGAGAGGGGGTAAAATCTTTGCGTGGCAGGGGGAGCTGCCACTCGACCAGTCACAGATATGCGCCTGCCACTCGACCAGTCACGGATATATGCGCCCGCCACTCGACCAGTCACGGATATATGCGCCCGCCACTCGACCAGTCACGGATATATGCGCCCGCCATTCGACCAGTCACGGATATATGCACCCGCCACTCGACCAGTCACGGATATATGCGCCCGCCACTCGACCAGTCACGGATATATGCGCCTGCCAGTCGACCAGTCACGGATATATGCGCCTGCCACTTGACCAGTCACGGATATATGCGCCTGCCACTTGAACTTACACAATATGTAATATATGTTTTTAAACCAAATGCAGCGCATATCCCCTGAAGCCAGCGGGAGCCAGAACGGTACGCACAATAGGTCAATATTCACCATTAACCAAACGCTTTTCGCCTGACTTACAACTACTACCAGCTTTTTTTAATCCTGAGCACCAGTCTCATGAGGCTTGCGCCTGCCTCAAAATCTCTCACTGTTTTAATATACAAGACAAACCCACAGACAGTGCAATGCTGATCTTATTTTACCTATTTCTCACCTGATCTTATATTTTATTCGTTCTTTTTATCCGTATATGGGAGTGCGCTCGTGGCTCTATTAAGCCTCGCGCCAGCCACACGATCTCTCACTGTTTACACCTATCAGACACTCCTAAAGATACACAAGAGCACACAGACAGTGCAATACAGATCTTATTTACCTATTTCTCATCTGATCTTATATTTTATTCGCTCTTTTATCCGTATATGGGAGTGCGCTCGTGGCTCTATTAAGCCTCGCGCCAGCCACACCAGCCACACGATCTCTCACTGTTTACACCTATCAGACACTCCTAAAGATACACAAGAACACACAGACAGTGCAATACAGATCTTATTTACCTATTTCTCATCTGATCTTATATTTTATTCGCTCTTTTTATCCGTATATGGGAGTGCGCTCGTGGCTCTATTAAGCCTCGCGCCAGCCACACGATCTCTCACTGTTTACACCTATCAGACATTCCTAATGATAGAGCACACAGACAAGTGCAATACAGATCTTATTTACCTATTTCTCATCTGATCTTATATTTTATTCGTCTCTTTTTGCCCGTGATGAAGCACATCTCGATCCTGGCTCTTACATCACCAGCCACCAGATCTCTCACTGTTATCATCTACCAGACACTCAGATTGATACACGAAAACACACAAACAGTGCAATCCTGCTCTTATTTACCCCTTTTCTCACCTTGTCATCTTATATTTTATTCGCTCTTTTTGCCCGTGATAGAGCGCGTCTCGATCGTGGCTCTTACTTAACTTCACCAGCCACCAGATCTCTCACTGTTTTCATCTACCAGACACTCGGATTAATACACGAAAACACACAGACAGTGCAATCCTGCTCTTATTTACCTTAATGTCATCTTATCTAATACTTTATTTTCTCTTTTTGCCCGTGATAAAGCGCGTCTCGATCGTGGCTCTTACGTCACCAGCCACAAGATCGCTCACTGTTTTCAGACACTCGGATTGATACACTCGACATACAAACAGTGCAATCCTGCTCTTATTTACCTATTTGACATCTTATCTTATTTTTTATTAGCTCCTTTGTCCCATAATATGGAGCGCATCTCGTGGCGCGCCAGCCACAAGATCTCTCACGTTACAGCGCCTGATACTCCGATTGACATATTCTGAAGGAGAATGTTTTTGACCACTCCATTAACTTTTGTTTTGTATAAAGCATTTCCTTAAAGTGAATTTCGTTTTGTATAAATTGTATCATAATTTTAATCAATGTTTGATCAACAAATTCCCTGGATTTTATAAAAAAAAGAAGCAAATATAGCAGACATAGGCCTATAACAATAAAATCATGACATTTTTGCATTGCACGTTCCTCACATGCATGCGAAATATATCTAGTATCTAGAAAGGTAGAAATGTCTAGCCTAGTTTTAAACGAAACAATTCAAAACAAAAATAAATAGGCTATACTCTCAGATTATGTAATCCGTATGAAATGAGCATTTCTCTCCGCGCGTTCACTACTGCGAAGATGGCAAGTCCAACTTCATCTTTGTAGCCAACACTGTCACAGAAAACACTTTATGGATGGGTGGAGGTGGTGGTTGTCACCCCGTGCCACCCACACGCTCACTAAATAACCTATCTTATTAATTGCTCGATATCTGAAGCTAAGAAAATGTAGTCGAGTTACGAGTATTGGTTGTAGAAAAGGTGTATTAATTGAAATCAGCCATCCACACCCAAAAGTGTATACAGGTAGCCTAACTACTTAAAAAGGTACTTAAACAATATTTCATAAACAACAATGTGATGTTTAAATATTCAATTTACTCACTTGACTTTGGCATGTTCTGTGACTGACAGTTTGTTCTCCTGCACCATTCCTGGATGACAGGCAGCTGTAAAACAGTGAGAGATCTTGTGGCAGTGCTAGAGGCTGACGCGACGAGCCACGAGACGCGCTCCTTCACGGGCAAAAAGAGCTTATAAAATTATTAGACATGATGACAAAAAGGTAAATAAGAGTAGGATTGCACTGTCTGTGTGTTTTCGTGTATCAATCTGAGTGTCTGGTAGATGAAAACAGTGAGAGATCATGTGGCTGGTGACTAGCGCCGCTTAATAGAGCTACGAGCGCACTCCCATATACGGATAAAAAGAGCGAATAAAACATAAGATAAGGTGAGAAAATGGGTAAATAAGATCTGTATTGCACTGTCTGTGTGCTCTCCTGTATCATTAGGAGTGTCTGATAGGTGTAAACAGTGAGAGATCTTGTTGCTGGTGTGGCTGGCGCGAGGCTTAATAGAGCCACGAGCGCACTCCCATATACGGATAAAATAGCGAATAAAATATAAGATCAGATGAGAAATAGGTAAATAAGATCTGTATTGCACTGTCTGTGTGTTCTTGTGTATCTTTAGGAGTGTCTGATAGGTGTAAACAGTGAGAGATCGTGTGGCTGGCGCGAGGCTTAAAAGAGCCACGAGCGCACTCCCATATACGGATAAAAAGAGCGAATAAAATATAAGATAAGATGAGAAATAGGTAAATAAGATCTGTATTGCACTGTCTGTGTGCTCTCCTGTATCATTAGGAGTGTCTGATAGGTGTAAACAGTGAGAGATCGTGTGGCTGGTGTGGCTGGCGCGAGGCTTAATATAGCCACGAGCGCATTCCCATATACGGATAAAAAGAGCGAATAAAATATAAGATCAGATGAGAAATAGGTAAATAAGATCTGTATTGCACTGTCTGTGTGTTCTTGTGTATCATTAGGAGTGTCTGATAGGTGTAAACAGTGAGAGATCGCGTGGCTGGTGGCTGGTGCGAGGCTTAATAGAGCCACGAGCGCACTCCCATATACGGATAAAAAGAGCGAATAAAATATAAGATCAGATGAGAAATAGGTAAATAAGATCTGTATTGCACTTGTCTGTGTGCTCTATCATTAGGAGTGTCTGATAGGTGTAAACAGTGAGAGATCGTGTGGCTGGCGCGAGGCTTAATAGAGCCAGGAGCGCACTCCCATATACGGATAAAAAGAGCGAATAAAATATAAGATAAGATGAGAAATAGGTAAATAAGATCTGTATTGCACTGTCTGTGTGCTCTCCTGTATCATTAGGAGTGTCTGATAGGTGTAAACAGTGAGAGATCGTGTGGCTGGTGTGGCTGGCGCGAGGCTTAATAGAGCCACGAGCGCACTCCCATATACGGATAAAAAGAGCGAATAAAATATAAGATCAGATGAGAAATAGGTAATTAAGATCTGTATTGCACTGTCTGTGTGCTCTCCTGTATCTTTAGGAGTGTCTGATAGGTGTAAACAGTGAGAGATCGTGTGGCTGGTGTGGCTGGCGCGAGGCTTAATAGAGCCACGAGCGCACTCCCATAAAAAAATAGCGAATAAAATATAAGATCAGATGAGAAATAGGTAAATAAGATCTGTATTGCACTGTCTGTGTGCTCTCCTGTATCATTAGGAGTGTCTGATAGGTGTAAACAGGGAGATATCGTGTGGCTGGCGCGAGGCTTAGAGCCACGAGCGCACTCCCATATACGGATAAAAAGAGCGAATAAAATATAAGATCAGATGAGAAATAGGTAAATAAGATCTGTATTGCACTGTCTGTGTGCTCTTGTATATCATTAGGAGTGTCTGATAGGTGTAAACAGTGAGAGATCGCGAGCAGGGTGGGAAATTAGCACCCGCCACCAGCCAATGGCTGGTACTTTTTCAAAGTGGCGGGTGACTTTGCCTTGTATACCAGCCACAGTGGCGGGTAAATTGTAAAACATATTTTTATTGGTTACTACTTAAAACATTCCTTGTAACGGATTAGACATCTTTTGTCAAAGAATGCTGTTGCTAAGTAAAAATAATGCACTTTTGTCGAGTAACTAATTTGATTGGTTTTCAGCGCTGTGCTTTACGGACACGGCGCTGAACGGACCATGACATATAGCTGAGGTACAGACGAAAGGAAAATTAAAAAAATATACCCGGTGTTAAGAGGCCCGCCGCGGAGTCAGCAGTATATGAATGTACAACCTGTTGAGGGCGAAGTAAATATGAAGTGAATGTACTTTTCGAACAAGTGGCGCATTGATGACGAAGGGAAAACGAGGGTTCGCTTAGTTCGCTTACTGTCGAACCTATGCGTCGTCCGAAAATGCAAACAATTCATTTAAACTTTTCATCTCCAATCCTATCTGTATTTGTGAGAAGTGGTGCTGTCCTGAGTTGAAAGATAGCCTACTTTACGGCTTTATTATCGAGTTAACCCTCTGGGGTCGACAAACGCGTGGGCGCGTTTTGCTGGATTTTTTTCAAATAGCAGCAAAATACATTTAAATACTCCATCGTTTATGGTCATACAGACTTAACTAATATTAAAAAATAAACTGTAAAATAACCATGCATAAAATTCTCTCAAAAATACAAACATGTACATACATGTTGCTTACATATTATGGTAGCCCTGTTTGTGCTAAATAGTGCTTTTTTTGTAAAAAAAAAAAAAAAAGGGCGTGCGCCCATGAGCATCCACGGAGGAAAACAGAAATTGGCTCCTGAGTGCAGCATAACTCATATTGTTAAATGGATAAAACGAATTACATATTTGTAATGGACGTCAATGTTATCAAAGTCACAGTTCTCATTCATAAATTTGAATTCCAGAAAAAGTGGCTGGTAAAAAATACAAGTGGCTGGTAAAATTGGCCATCCAGCAGCCACTGTGGCTGGTGGGCAAAAAAGTTAATTTCCCACCCTGATCGCGAGGCTTAATAGAGCCACGAGAGCACTTCCATATACGGATAAAAAGAGCGAATAAAATATAAGATCAGATGAGAAATAGGTAAATAAGATCTGTATTGCACTGTCTGTGGGTTTGTCTTGTATATTAAAACAGTGAGAGATTTTGAGGCAGGCACAAGCCTCACGAGACTGGTGCTCAGGATTAAAAAAAGCTGGTAGTAGTTGTAAGTCAGGCGAAAAGCGTTTGGTTAATGGTGAATATTGACCTATTGTGCGTACCGTTCTGGCTCCCGCTGGCTTCAGGGGATATGCGCTGCATTTGGTTTAAAAACATATATTACATATTGTGTAAGTTCAAGTGGCAGGCGCATATATCCGTGACTGGTCGAGTGGCAGGCGCATATATCCGTGACTGGTCGAGTGGCGGGCGCATATATCCGTGACTGGTCGAGTGGCGGGCGCATATATCCGTGACTGGTCGAGTGGCGGGCGCATATATCCGTGACTGGTCGAGTGGCAGGCGCATATATCCGTGACTGGTCGAGTGGCAGGCGCATATATCCGTGACTGGTCGAGTGGCGGGCGCATATATCCGTGACTGGTCGAGTGGCGGGCGCATATATCTGTGACTGGTCGAGTGGCGGGCATATATCCGTGACTGGTCGAGTGGCGGGCGCATATATCCGTGACTGGTCGAGTGGCGGGCGCATATATCTGTGACTGGTCGAATGGCAGCTCCCCCTGCCACGCAAAGATTTTACCCCTACTGCCTTTTTGATTTTTGATATTATAAAATTATAAAAACATATATAGGTAAATAGGTAAAATAAGATCAGCATTGCACTGTCTGTGGGTTTGTCTTGTATATTAAAACAGTGAGAGATTTTGAGGCAGGCGCAAGCCTCATGAGACTGGTGCTCAGGATTAAAAAAAGCTGGTAGTAGTTGTAAGTCAGGCGAAAAGCGTTTGGTTAATGGTGAATATTGACCTATTGTGCGTACCGTTCTGGCTCCCGCTGGCTTCAGGGGATATGCGCTGCATTTGGTTTAAAAACATATATTACATATTGTGTAAGTTCAAGTGGCAGGCGCATATATCCGTGACTGGTCAAGTGGCAGGCGCATATATCCGTGACTGGTCGACTGGCAGGCGCATATATCCGTGACTGGTCGAGTGGCGGGCATATATCCGTGACTGGTCGAGTGGCGGGCGCATATATCCGTGACTGGTCGAGTGGCGGGCGCATATATCCGTGACTGGTCGAGTGGCGGGCGCATATATCTGTGACTGGTCGAATGGCAGCTCCCCCTGCCACGCAAAGATTTTACCCCTACTGCCTTTTTGATTTTTGATATTATAAAATTATAAAAACATATATTTTGATTTTTGATATTATAAAATTATAAAAACATATATTACATATTGTGTAAGTTCAAGTGGCAGGCGCATATATCCGTGACTGGTCGAGTGGCAGGCGCATATATCCGTGACTGGTCGAGTGGCAGGCGCATATATCCGTGACTGGTCGAGTGGCGGGCGCATATATCCGTGACTGGTCGAGTGGCGGGCGCATATATCCGTGACTGGTCGAGTGGCAGGCGCATATATCCGTGACTGGTCGAGTGGCAGGCGCATATATCCGTGACTGGTCGAGTGGCGGGCGCATATATCCGTGACTGGTCGAGTGGCGGGCATATATCCGTGACTGGTCGAGTGGCGGGCGCATATATCCGTGACTGGTCGAGTGGCGGGCGCATATATCCGTGACTGGTCGAGTGGCGGGCGCATATATCTGTGACTGGTCGAATGGCAGCTCCCCCTGCCACGCAAAGATTTTACCCCTACTGCCTTTTTGATTTTTGATATTTAATAAAATAAACTGTCTCTGTTTCACTTGGCTACTGTATGGGCTCATACTCAAAATATAGGCTACTACATTTAAATGTCATAGCTGATGAACACTGATGAGAATATTGCTTGAGAATAAATTATATTTACACAAAAAATAAAAAATAAATGAAAAACAATTCAGACAAGCAACTGTTTTCTCCATCTAGATTTAAGGATATTTACACGCAACCTATATCAGAGCTAAAAAGGCCTATTTGATGACCTGTCCTGTTATTATACTTGTACATATACCCAAACAACACTTTTCCGAACTAAACTTTAGAAAACCACTAGCCACAGTGGCTGGTGAGCAAAAAAGTTAATGTCAAGCCCTGGTAAACATGTATGATTTCATAAAATATTATGTTGTACTGTTGTTTTACATATGGTTAGTAGGGATGCACCGAAATGAAAATTCTTGGCCGAAACCGAAAACCGAAAAAGAGGAAACCAAGGCCGAAAACCGAAACACCGAAAGAAATTATGCCAATTATTAGTACCATTGCATTTATGGCTATGACTGTGTACTAACTTTACTAAAATCAAGGCATTGCAATTGCATAAATTAATATTAAAGTTTCAAAGAATAAATCAATTACAAATTATGCAAATATTTATTTAGCACATTGCAACAATGCACAGTATAAAATAAAATTCAAACTTAAATGTTTAACTTGACCCCAGTCATGTACATTAAATAATAATGTACAGGCCTACTGGCCTGACAAAAGGTTTTGAAATTAAATGTTCTCTCATAAAAACAAAGTGCATTTAGGTCAAGTGCATTTAAAATTTTTCTCTTTAGGACTACTACAGGAAAGAGCATTCAGAACAAGTGCTTAAAGATACAACAATATTTTCTCTGTAGGCCTTTAAAATAATAGTGTATCAAAACAAAGACTTCCATAGTCTATATGTTATCTGTAGAACTTTAACAACAACAAATGCACCAAGAATTGCAGATGTGCAAAGTGGATATTTAAACACTAGACAAGCCCATTCTACGTCTTGAGGTAAAGTGGCAGGTTTTTCTTGATGAAGAGTAGCTTCTCTGCTTTATTAAATTAAAATTTTCAACTTGGACGTCAGACGCGAATTCGCATCAAACGCGTGAATGCACCAAAAAAAAATCATTCGCGACGAATGAGGCGAATTCGCGTTTACGCTGCTGCGCAAAACGCCTCATTCACGCCGCAGGACCTCTAGACGCGTGTATACTGGTCTTTACATTGACTTAACATTGAAATCATTCGCGCCAGACGCTCTATTCGCGTTTGGTGTGAACGCACCATCAGATATACTGAAATGCGTCCACACCGCAGACATGTTGCTTCAGACAAGCACATGCAGGTCGCGGTTTATGTTTGCGTCATCACAACATTTCGGCCGTATTGTTTCGGTGATAAAAGTCTTTCGGCTGAAAACCGAAAATGCATTTTTGGGCCATTTTCGGACGAAAATTTTCGGTGGCCGAATATTCGGTGCATCCCTAACGGTTAGTTGTCTTTACGTTTATGTGAGACATTTTTTTTATTCCTCTTTGTCTTTTGTAGGATAGGGTGCTGAACATCAACAATTAGGACAGGTCCTTTTAATTATTGCTTTGGAGGTCAGGTTTGTAAATCTTACTTCTCCTATGCTCTACCTCTCCATTCTCGTTGGTAAGTAACTCAATGTGGAAATGCAAAGATTGTGGTGTCTCCCAAGTCAAGCGTTCTGAGCTTCTCAAGCATTTTAAGCTTGACCATCGGTATTTTGGATTTCGTCATCCTTATCCTTGTGTTTATTCAGACTGTCCTTGTTCTTTTAAAACTTGGAGTTCTCTGAAGAGCCATGTGTCAAGGAGGCATCCTCAGCATCCCCCTCAAAAAGATGCATTGACAACTTATGAATGCTTGCTTTGTGAATACAAACAAACACCATCACATTGGGCAGCACCTGAAAAATAATGAAACTGTTCCTTGTGTTTTTAGTGGGTGCTCATACAAAACCAATATTTATGGATCATTTAAAACACACAAGGCAAGAAAACACAAATCATTCTCTGAAGAGGACTTAAAGCCTGGCATTGTTGTCAGTGTAAGACCAGTCCCTATTGTTTCTGCAGAAGATGACAATGAATCAGACGAAGATGTCTCACTTGATGAACATACATCCTCTGGTCTGGTGTAAGAAAATACTGAAGACTTGTCCAAAGCTATAGAGCACAAATTAGCCTCAGTCCTATTAAAGTTAGAGCACGTTTTTCTTGTACCTGGTGTGGCCATTTATGACCTTTTGCAGGAGTTGCAGTATTTAATAAGTACAGTTTCAGTTCCAGTTGTTAATCAAACTATTCACCAGACACTGCAGGAACATAATTTGCAGGTTGATAAAGTTGTTGTAAATGAGTTAGCCACCTTTCTTTGCCAGTCACATCCAATTCAAACAGCAATCAGAGAGCAAGGTCCAATTTCCACTACATTGAAACGGAAGTTGTACTACAAAGCCCATTTTTCAGTAGTAAAGCCTGTAGAGTATGTGCTTGATCGTAGTGACCGAAGGACATTTCAGTACGTTCCAATTCTACAATCCCTGCAGCAACTTCTGAGTTGCCAGCCAATACTTGATAATACACTTCATTTAAAATCAGTGTATAAAGGAGATGAATGTAAATGTATGCTTTTTTGATTCACTCAACTTTCAAAGGAATGACCTGCTTTCTGAACCTGCTATCTCTTTAATTTTGTACGTTGATGAATTTGAGATATGCAACCCCCTTGGCACGTCCAAGAAAAAACACAACGTTTTTGCAGTGTATTGGATATTCGGCAATTTACATGAGGGATTTCAGTCATCCCTGTCTGCTATAAATCTAGCTGCTTTAATTAAAAGCAGTGATGTTAAGCGTTTTGGGTATGACAAAGTGCTGGAACCATTGATTGATGACCTTGTCACTTTGGAGAGACATGGACTTTTCATTGAAAAACTCGGAAAGACTGTGAAGGGCACAGTTCAGTGTATTGTTGCTGACAATCCTGGTGCTCACAGTATTGCCGGATTTGTGGAAAATTTCTCTGGAAAATATGTCTGCAGATTTTGTACAGCAGAGAAAGAAGAATACCAGACTCAAGAAGTTGGATCTGAAACATTCTGCATCAGAACTGAAGAACTATATTCTGCTCATCTTCAGTTTATGAAAGACAATGACTTGCCTCACCATTTTGGTGTGAAAGGGGGGTGTGTTTTCAGAAAAATTCACACTTCAATGTTTGCACAATGTTTGAGGGTATAGTCCCTTTTGAGATAGCTTTGTCCTTGACAGTCTTTTCATCTAAAAAGTATTTCAACTTGGAACACCTGAATAAAGCAATTCAGAACTTTCCATTCAAATGGAATGACAAGACAAATCGTCCACATACTGTTCCTCACATTTTCTGCAAGAAGAACAGTAGGGGGTAATGCCCATGACAATTGGAGCCTGTTGAGGTTTTTTCCTTTTTTGATTGGAGACAGAGTGCCTGCCAATGAACCTGCGTGGCAACTTCTGAATGATTTGAAAGATATCGTAGATCTTGTTGTCGCTCCTTTACACACCAAAGCTTCTATAGCATATCTGGCCTTCAAGATATCGGAGCATAGAATCAGATTCCAAGAAGTTTTTCCAGAGACTAAAATTTTGCCCAAACACCACTACTTGGAGCATTATCCTGAGCTAATAGAGAAATTTGGCCCTCTGGTTGCTCTGTGGACAATGCGATTCGAGGCTAAGCATAGCTTCTTTAAAAGAGTTGTGCGTCACACCAACTGCTTCAAGAATGTGCTCCTGTCGTTGTCACAAAGACATCAGTTTCATATGGCGTATCATTTGTATCAGTGCAGCTCTCTTACATCAAGATTGGAAGTATCACATGTTTCTAATATTCCCATTGATGTTCTGAATGAAAACATATCACAGACTGTACAACAGAAACACCCAAACCTGGATGTTGTGTGCTTGTCCAAGGAAGTAACATTTAAAGGCTTCACCTACAGAGAAAGTATGGTCATTGCTCATGTTCAGAATGTTCAGGACTTCCAGAGTTTGCAGAAATTGTGCGAATTATTGTGTTGCAGGACAAACCACTGTTCATTGTCAGAAGACTTGATGCATGGTATACTGAACATTATAGAGCCTATGTCTTGGTCCAGTCATCTGACAAGAAAATTGAACTTTTAGAGCACCATTACCTTACAGACCCATATCCACTTGTTCAGTACACAATTGGGGGGAGACGCATGGTGGTTCTGAAGAGATATATACATGTTTGAGGTTAGACTTGTTTATAAATTCTAAGAAAAGTGCACAAGATGTAGTGAACATGTAAATTTCTAGCAATTATCTGTTACTTGTACTGTATCTAATCTTATTTATTTTCTTTTTCCAGAATCTGTTAGCATGTCAGGAAGAAGACCTGCCAAGCTTTTGATGATTGTGGGTCAAGATGATTCAAGAAAGTTGCTTCTGCCAGATGGGATTCCCGAATCAGCGGATGAGCTCAGTGAAAAAGTGAGGGAAGCTTTTGGATTAAATTGTAGATTCAGACTACAGTACCAGGACAAAGAATTTGGGAATGTATTTGTAAATTTGATGAACACTGGAGAACTTCAGAGTCTTGGCACTCTAAAGATTATCCCGTTGCCAGACGAAGACTCATTCACGGCTCAAACAAATGATGGGACCCAGACTAATGAAGATGTTCTGTCTTCCGTTGGCTCTGGCGACACTGATGATACAATCATCATCTCACCCCATGGCTCAGAAACAGTTTCTACAAGAAATCAACAGTGGCCAAACAAATTTAATATTCCACGCTTTTCTTATGACACTGAACTCCAACTAGAGAGGGGAAATTCTCTTTTTAAGGTGTGGTGGAAAATTTAAACTGAATATTAAGAAAACCATGTTTTAATATTTGACCTTGTTTTACCTGCTAAATCTCTAAAAACCATGTCCTAAGACTTTCTGTATTTTACATGAATGTGTGTGTGTCGAACCCCTGACTGTGTGTATAAATAACAAATATGGGAAATGAAACTAGACAGATGACTAAGTTAGAACTTGTGATCAATGAAGTAATCGTCAAAACATATTCTTCTCTACCCAGTAACAGAAGAGACTGTAAATGAATAACCAATCAAATTAATGTCATTATGCCATACCTCCCTATTGTATAAAAACTGTTGTTTCCGTGTTTTCGGTGGGATTCTCAATGGAAATTGTCTGAGATCCTCCGGCCTTCTTTATTCTTGGGAGATTCTCTGAGAAATGCTCGAGAACTCCTGGCTGTAATAAAGAGCATTCAAGGGACATCTACTGAAGTCTGTCTGTCATTTAAGCTGCGCAGCATAGGAGTTGTTAGGTAAAGGAAAAACTCGAAGCTAAGACGTCGATTGGGGACGTAAGAGAGCTTGAGTAGAGTAGTTTAGCAAACTCGAAGCTAAGATGTCGACTGTAGACGCAAGAGAGCTTGAGTAGAGTAGTTTAGAAAACTCGAAGCTAAGATGTCGACTGTAGACGCAAGAGAGCTTGAGTAGGGTAGGATTAGTAAAAAAACTCAGCGGTTGTCGATTGTAGACGCAGGGAGCTGGAGTATTACAGAGTGAGCATTTTAGGGAAAGCGGATAGTCAGATTATAGGTTAGCATTAGGAAAAAGGAAAATTCCACCACAAAGGCTAACGGAACAAGGCTGACTGTCACTCCAAAGATGAAGTCTGATATTCTGGAGAAGGTTTGTGATGTGATATACAAATATAAATCTTATCCCAGCAGTGCAAACTTCTGTGAAGTTTCAGAGGCACTTATCAAGAAACACCCTTGCTTAGCAGAAAAAGGATCCTTCAATGGGTGCTATGGGTGGACACAGAGACTTAAAATGAAGATGGGAAACCTACGCACACAGTTGAAAGGTCTTGGATGCCCTGAGTATTTGGTAAATTCTCTGAAAACCAAAGCCTCAGACCATGCTTTTCCAGCAAAAAATGTTAAACGCTCTGCTGGAGAGACATCAGCAAACCTTGAAATTGAGCGCCTGGCACTTGTAAAGGAAGTGAAGAAAAGAAACAATGCATTGACAATCAGAGAAAAAATGACAAAGACGTTTGCCTTTCGCAGACAAGAGATTGTGGAAAACCAACCTAGTGTTCAAGAACTGCAAGAAAGATGGCCAGCTCTGTTTCAACAAGAGGAGGTAAAAGCATTTATTTGTATTGAAAAATGTTAAAATTTAAGTGACTAATCCTGAATTTACCATAGTTTTTACAATGGTATTTTAGTATGTAGTGTTTTTGAAAATGTTTTAGATTCCCTAATTATACCTTTTGTTGTTTAATGCTTTGTGTGTCTATGTATTTTTACAACTTGTTCTCAAAGAAAAAATAATATTTTTCAGAAGTCTATTTTTTGTTTCTCTTTCTTACAGATGAATGCCGAATTTTGTCGCATCACAACCTTACCTTTACAATTGAGATTTATGGCCTCTTTGGACAGACAGAGCTCTCAGCTTCTCCAGGTTATTAGGAGCAAAGGTGGTGTCCTCCAAACTATAGGTGGTGTCCTATTAAAGTTATGGATCAGGTATTGGTTGCATGCGAACAAAATTGCTTGTGGCAATCAATTTAGTAGTCTTTTGGTCTAATAAAAACAATACATCTTAAACATTTTGTAGAGTCTGGACATAGACATCAGAAGAGAGTGCCTGCTGAAGTGCCTGCTGAAGTGCCTGATCATGTACCTTGGTGAAGATGCAAGCTGTCTGATCAAAGAATACCAGGTAATGTAGACAATGCAAACAACTGAAATTTTCTCCAACCATGTTTGCCTTAAAGTTATATTTCACTAACAAGTCAATATTTCCCCATGTTTTACTCGCCCTCAAGGCATCATAACTGAATATGGTTACAGGTGCATCCCAATAAATTAGAATGTCGTGGAAAAGTTAATTTATTTCAGTAATTCAACTCAGATTGTGAAACTCGTGTATTAAATAAATTCAGTGCACAAAGACTGATGTAGTTTAAAGGAGAATTCCGGTATTTAGCACTTTGAATCTATTTTCTAGTTTGTTTAAGATGAACTAGAGTGGTGGACACAGAAATGTTGACGATGGGTCCTTGTTTGACTTTTTGACTCTTTTAGAATCGCCTCTAACCGCTTCAGAGTGGCTGTCTATGGGCATGCACAAACATGTCCTTAAAACAACCCTTAACTTTCGTTTTCAAAACTGTGCAACTCACCGAGTGGTTAGTGGCAATTTTTGAATTAACTTTTTTACAACATTATAATTTATCGAGATGCACCTATATATTTTTGAAGAACAAAACAGGCTAAGTTATAATCCTACGTATTGTTTTACTTCCAAGCGGTAGAATGGGAGTGAATTGTTGACTTTTTGAAGCTTCAAATAGTGCATCCATTGATTAAAAAACTGCTCGACACGGCTCTGTGTAGGCTTTGGTAGTGACATATCGCTTTAAAGTAGTTCAAGTAATTGTGTTATTTACACATAAGCCTGTGACGTTCTTCCCCAGAACACATAAGAATATATTTTGAAGAATGTTGTTAAAGGATTAGTTCCCTTTAAAAAAAAACTTTTGCTGATAATTTACTCACCCCCATGTCATCCAAGATGTCCATGTCTTTCTTTCTTCAGTCGAAAAGAAATTAAGGTTTTTGATGAAAACATTACAGTATTTTTCTCCATATAATGGACTTCATTGGACCCCAACCGTTTCAAGGTCCAAATGACAGTTTCAGTGCAGCTTCAAAGGGCTTTAAACGATACCAGACGATGAATAAGGGTCTTATCTAGAGAAACGATCGGTCATTTATCATTTTGTTCTTTCAACAAATGAAATGAACGAAATGACTCGAAAAAAAATTGGTTCATTTTGTTGAACGAGTTCGAACAGGAGAGTCACGAACGCGCATCACAGAACAGAGCAAGGCGAGCATTTGTGCTTATAAAACTTAAACTTTTTTATTTATTTTTGAAATGAGCGATCGTTTCGCTAGATAAGACCCTTATTCATCGTCTGGTATTGTTTCAAGCCATTTGAAGCTGCACTGAAACTGTCATTTGGACCTTGAAACGGTTGGGGTCCATTGAAGTCTATTATATGGAGAAAAATCCTGTAATGTTTAAATGTTTAAAAAAATTTAACTGATGACAGAATTTTGATTGTGAATTACTACTTTAATAGGGGTTGGTTCACCCAAAAATGCATTTTGAACACTGTTGAGTAGATTGATAAATGCCTCTGATTGGCCATTGAGGTACAGCACTCAACAAATATGTCTGTGATTTGTCTACAATGGTCAACACATGGGAGCGTTTAATTGTACAAGTGTTTAAAAGCATTTTCAAAGCCAAAGAGAGCGTAAAAGTACGTCTTCACCCAAAAATGAAAATTTTGTCATCACTAGTAATAAACCGTACAAATTTTATTTTTACACTGACCACAAATGAAGATATTTTAATGAAAGTTAGCAACAGACGTTTGGGCACTACATTGACCTTCATAGTAGGACAGCTAACAATTTTGTAATAAATTTTCAGATGAAGGGGTGTTTTTTTTTTCTTCTTCCACAGTCCCTCAATTACTATCTGTTCTTGTATGTTTTTAGGCTGACCAGAGGAAGGAAGCGAAGAGAAAATTTGAAAAGACCACTATGGCATTTTTTGTGATCCGCGAAAGTGATGCTCTTAGTCGTGCACTGGACACTTCCATTGTCATTGAAGGTGTGGAAGTACTAAAGGAGTTGCCCTCTGTTGCATGTGCCTGTGCCATGATGTGTGCCATGATGTTTGGACTCATTTATGCACTGAACTTCTATATCCTGAAGGACTCAAATATACCTTTGAGGCCTTTCAGAAAATAATCATGGACATAGAGAGTAAGCAGATGAGCCGAAGGGTGCAGAACCTCTCTTCAAAGCTGCAGGAGTGAATTTGTTTCCTTTGACCCAGCTACAATGTTCTGCTGATGGTCAATTTTTTTGAAGATGTTGGACTGTATAAAGCCTTACTAAACCGGATTTGTTTTATCGCGGGTTAGTTAAATAGTTTACCCAAAAATGAAAATTCTTACGTTGTTTACTTATCCTTAAGCTATTCAATTATTTAACTTTAATTAAATTTGGTTCAGAGACATTTTATGACAATAATGAGAGAAGTTTCATTTTTGGGTAAACTATTCCATGAAGGTGAAAATAGTTCTTTTTTTTCTACCATTGGCTAATTTGGTAGGTGTTTTATTAAGTGTTTGGTTTTACACTGGCCATTTTAAACCACTTTTTGGGCCAAACTTGTTTTAATATCAGAATAATTCTAAAGGTTTGATTGTGTAGTCAGTTCTAAGTGACTGTTAATGGAAAGATTGCATGTTTCTCTTCGAAACCATAACTGATTCTTATGGTGAATCTACATTGAATCTAATGTGTCTATGTAAATGGATACTAAAACAATACTATACACATTGTAGAAATGTTTTGACAAAAATTGTCAAGTTTGTTTACATTGTTAGACAGTGTGTATTTATATGAGGATACTGTACACATTGTACAGTAAAATTTGTATTATGACAAAATAAATTGTCAAAAGTTTGATGCTTGAAGTCATTTTTCTTAGATGATAAAATTAAACATTCTGAAAGTAAATGATTTTCTTTATATTACATTAATATTTTAAATTGTATTGGTTTGGATATTTGGTTAGATGTAAATTAAAATATTTAAGTTAATACAAAGACAAAACATTGAGACAAAGTATAATTTGAGATTTCGTTAAACTTAAAAACTTCATTTGATTCAAAGATACTTTTTGCTTTGAAGAGAATTAACTATCCATTATTTAGCCAAAGTAAAAATTTTAAGTTGATAAAAAGTAATGCAATTAGATGTAACCAGTTGACGCAATTTTTTTACTTTGATCTAATGAGACACTTTTTAGCTTTACTCATGATACCAACAATCCCCAAGCAAATGACTTCACTGTGGACAGAACACAGCTCTTTAATCTAAAAGTGAGCAACAAAAAGCCGATTCATGCTGCAGTTTATACTGCGCCTATTGGGACACAAGCAACCACAGTGAGTACATTTACTCACATACTGTACATGAACTCATGGATATTTATCATTACATAGTATTCATTCGATTTGACACGTTTGAATAGAAATATGAGCTAATTTTTCATGTGTATATGAACCCAGTTTTCACATCCACTATTATAAGTCCCTGAAGTTCAATGCAACCGGTGTGATTTCATTTTCTTTCTTCAAGCCCTTTCAAATATTCTCCTGTATTTGTAATATTTATACAGTTGTTTGTTTGACATGCAGGTCTTCAGCAGTGGATGGTGCTATTGAGCTGCAAGAGAGGATTGTTTTTTAGCTTTAAGGCTCTGTGAAAGTTACTAAATTACTTCTAATAAAATGTATTTTATTAAATTACTTCTGATAAATTGAAGAAAATCCCCATGAGATATCGAATTTATCAATCAAATGAGATAGAAATGTATCAGCTTTTGAAATATTTTATTCTGATTGCTGTACAACTACAAATCATATCACATATTGTTAGAGCTCCACCTCCGGAAATGAGGTCACTGAACAATTTTCTGCATGGATTTTTTTGTGTGCAAAATAGTGTAAAGAAATGTACAGGGAACTTTATGAACCATATCGCCTCACATAACCAAATGAACGATGCTCATAAACTTGTGCACTGTTGTTCTCATAATGATCCATGGTAAGTAAACTTTAAAAGGTGGTTAAATAGGTAATTGGTAAAATAAAATAGGCTAATATGGCTAATAACTTATAAGCTAATAACTTATTTAAAATAACTGATTTTCATTTTAATTCATCGCAGGTGTGGAAGGTTTGAGTTTAAATCAAAATCAAAAGGTTTTGGTGAAGCTAAAAGGTAAAACTGTGTCCTTCAGATGTGAGGTAACCGGATTGAGCTCTTATAATTTTATCCACTGGTACCATAAGAAAGATGGTGAAACGTTTAAAAGACTACTCTATATCAGCGAGTCTGGGAGTGCTACAATTGAAGCAAAAGACTTTTTTTTTTTTTCTAAAACTGGAAATTCATATGGCATAAAACTCAAAGAAACAAAGGAGGAATATGCTGGCATGTATTATTGTGCATGCTGGGATGGCAACCACAGTGAGAGAAAGCTTTGAAATTCTTGACAAAAAGCATGAGAAACTGTTATTCCACAATATGAACAATGTCAAAATCTAACAGTTACAAACCACTTTTATTACAGTATTGAATCATCTGACAGACACTGTCTGAGGAGAACCACAAAATAGTATGGTTTGGTGTAGCAAATATGCTTGCAGATAAAAACAACAGCACAGGGGATGATAGTTATTTAATGTAGTGGAAACGACATGTGCTGGCCTTCTCAGTGTTACAATAGTAAGACATATGCAGTACAACAACTGCTAATTTCATAGTGCAATCTATTGCAAAGGGAATTCATGAACAGCTGCAATTCAATGCAGAGCTTTAACACATTAAGGTACGTATTGCTAGGGGTAATAAAAGTTACAGAGATGTCCTTTAAGGGTACTACCCCAGTGACCCCTAAAGGCAAACTTTTTTTTTTTAATTCTGAGAGTGCTCAAAAGGGGTGGAAATGAGGAAGTCCATCAATGAAATGCCGAAATCCTTGAAAAGGAACACACTTGTCTTAGGTTAAGCTCATTATGGGGCCAGGGACGGATTGGCCATCGGGAAAACAGGTGTTCCGGAAAATTGAGTTCCCCTGTTTCCCCTTCAGCGCGCATGCGCAACAGTGTTGTTAGCCTGAAGGGGTTGTATTCGCTAACAACCGCCTCGCTATACATTATCCTGCTTATTACATGGCTACCTACCAAATAAATCAATAATTTGACACAAAATATTAACTTAAAAAGGAGTTTATTGATTTAAAACGAGTAGTGCTTCTGCTAAAGAAAATAGTCTGTTCCGTCTCTGAACTGCGTCCATGGCAACGGTGTGTTATACTTAGCAGCTCCGCAGTCTGTTAACAAGAAATAACACACCGCATTCTACATTAGAATTCAACCAAGCCACGTAATAACAAGCAAACCTAACATAAGAAAACAACGACTCTATAAACACATTGCTATGATGATGCAGATGCACGTAAATGCCCGACGACAACGGAGGCAGCCTGTGGTCGGGAACGACAGCGCTCCATCAGTTCTGGGAGATCGTGGTTCAGAGACACTTCACGGAAACCCTTTGGTTGAAGCACTTTTTTGCTTTGTCCACTTACATCTGTCTTTGTTGACATCCGCCATGTGTGCGCAAACAGAGCCGGAATACTGGCCGGAAATGAACTCGTCTTCTTCTATGTTTTGTGGCGTGTTGCAACCATAAAAGGGCCTAAAACTTAATCGCAATTCATTATTTATTCGGCAAATAACGTTTCCATCAGCTTTTATCGCATTTGCCGTATATCGATCAAGATAAAATCCGATGAGACCGAACGTATTTCATTTGAGTCGATATTCATGAAATTTAATCGTATTTTACTGTTTTCATAAGGCATTTTTCATTCGATATCACTTAATTCGGATAAAAAGGTGTGGATGGAAACATGGCTAATGTCAAGGATACTTCCTTGGCAGGATTGATCCTTCCAAGTCATTTCCTTCAGAGGCTAGGCGAGGCTCCTCTTTAGCATTCGGAGAAAACGTAAATGGAACAGGCTAGCAAGTGCACGTCATTGCGTCATTACGTCAGTGAAAAGGTCCGCTTTTGGCGCTGCAAAAATTCAAAAAGATCAAAAAGTTGTGATGTACACTACCGTTCAAAAGTTTGGGGCCAGTACGATTTTAAATGCTTTTAAAAGAATTCTCTTCTGCTAATCATGTTAAATTACTTTGTACAACTTAACTAGTTATTTATAAAAGAAATGCCGGTGACGGCAACCAAGCTAAATCACAGGTCCGGTTCAGTTAGCCATGAATAACGACTCGGTTACTAACGTAACCTCGGTTCCCTGAGAGGAGGGAACGAGTATTGCGTAATGCTTACGCTATGGGAAAACTCCTTTTCTCGAGAAATATTGAAGTCTTTATGTAAAACGCATTGCAGCTGCACAGCATACAGCAATGAACGAGGCAGCTCGGTCATTGGCTGTGCTGCGGCAACCTGCACGAACCAATGACGGGGCGACTCTGAACCCGCTTCCAATGAGCGTGCTTCGCGTCCACGCGCGTCAGAGCCCGCCAAGATGGGCGTGGCCAAGGGCTATATATTGGGCGCCCCGTCGTCTGAGTTCTTTAGGTTCAATCGACTGAAGCAAATTGACCAAGCACAAGCACGGCAGATTACGCAATACTCGTTCCCTCCTCTCAGGGAACCGAGGTTACGTTAGTAACCGAGTCGTTCCCTTTCGAGAGGTCTCTCCTATTGTGTAATGCTTACGCTATGGGAACGCCATGTAAAACGCCGTGCGTGCTGACTTCGCTTCTATTAAGCCGGAGGCCGGTGCCTGAGCTTTTGAGCGAAGTAATTATCCAACGAGCCAGCCGAAGGCGGGCTTAAATAAAGGGACAACGTGGAACAGCCCAAAGGGCGTCCAAAGACACACACAAGCACATTTTTATGTACTGTCATGTATGAAAAATCCTCCACATCAGATGCAAAGATGTGATTCTATGAGGGAGGAGACAATGCTCAGCATGTACACACCCCAGCCTATGCATAGTTAGACCGACAGTATGTTAGAGTGCAATGAGGGGACCTGTAGGTTATAAAACCTGATAAATGTGGACGGTGAGGCCCAGCCTGCAGCCGCACAAATATCTTGAATGGTTATCCCACTCGACCACGCCCACGAGGAGGCCATGCCTCTCGTAGAGTGAGCTCTGATGCCCAAGGGGCACTGAAGGCCCTTGGCTTCATAAGCCAGCGCTATAGCATCAACTATCCAGCGCGATATTCTTTTATTGTAAAAGAAAGGAACTCAACCTGCACCGGAACGCTGTGTGTGTGTGTGTGTGTGATTCAAAACGGGCCAAACCAATACTTTCAATCTGAGGAGAGATGCGAGCGGCCCCTCTTAACTTGGACTGATCCTCGTTTTTCCTGACATCCGATTGGCTCTAACTAGGCGCCGATCAAAGGAGTTTACTTTTGATCATGTTTGGCGGGTTTGTGTGAATGCAATGCAACAGAGACGGACGGTAAAAATGGCGAAAAGAAGGAGAGATTACTGTCTATGGAAAGAAGAGAAAGAAATGGGTGGGGCCGAAAAAATAAGAATTAAAAAGAAAAGATATTTGGCACAAGAGGCAGCTAAATGCACCAAATTAACAGACCTTTTCCGTAGTGGAAAGAGTGCTGTGGCAGCCGGAGGTGCAGATGTGGAAGGACCCAGCAGCATGGACAGGACAGGTGGACGATTAGGGGTATATTGGTGATTTATAATACACTGAAATTGTTTATATTTGCATTTAAATATAGGCATTTATTACATGGCTTGGTAGAATTCCAATGTAGCATGCGGTGTTATTTCTTGATAACACACCGTTGCCATGAAAAACTGCGCGTTGCCATGGATGCAGTTCAGAGACGGAACAGACTATTTTCTTTAGCGGAAGCAATACAATCGTTTTTAAATCAATACACTGCTTTTTAAATCAATATTTTGTGTGAAATTATTGATTTATTTGGTAGGTAGACATGTAATAAGCGGGATAATGTATAGTGAGGCGGTTGCTATAGCGAATACAAACGCTATAACAACCGCCTCGCGATACATTATAATAATATATAATATATAAACATTATTAATATTTGTATTAAAATTAAAACAAAAACAAAATTAAAACATGCCCCACCACACATTTTTGACTCATAAAAGTACTGTCCTAAATTAGCTGATCATGCTGTCCCGGATTTGGAAACCACATTTCCTAATGTGGGACACTAGGAAATTTGATTAAAATATAAAATATATAGTTTATACACAAAGTTACACTATTTTTTGATGGACAAACATTTCATAAGCATATTCAACGCTATCTCACGACCAATTCGTACAAATTTGTACGAGTGATTAAAAAGTGGCTAATTCGTATGAATTCGTACGACCTCACTCGTACGATTTGTCTGAACCCACGTGATGGGTAGGTTTAGGGGCGGGGTCAGGGGTAGGTCATTCGTACAAAATTATACGAATTGGGCAACTCGTAAAATATGTACGATTTAGCAAAAATCGTACTAATTCGTACGAGTGAGGTATGAATTCGTACGAATTATCCACCTCGTAAAATTCAAACGAATTGCCGTGAGATCGGGCTGGCATATTATGCTAAAAAGTAGCAGGATTGCTTTGTTTAAAATCTATTACATTATTTTTTAATCTATAAATCACACTCAGAGTCAAATTAATAAAAAGATAAGTATTTATTCTTGCAAGAATAGGTTCAGTCTAGTATACAGAAGTTACGCTGTGCAAGAGAGTGACACACCACAGGAAGATATGAGACAGCCTTTATACTCTTTTCAAGGTTCCTCCTCACCCGCTGTACCTTTCACCCACCCAGATAAGGTCCTTACTGCTGTTCAGTTTCTACTTAAAGACACAAACTGGTACTGAAATAAACTGGACAAAACTGACCGTCCCTAAGGTCAGAGGTCCTGTCCCATATGTTCCTGAAACGTCACGCACAAGCGCGTGCACACATATACTTTTATACATTGACTAGGTTCTTTCTCTTATGATACCTGTTTGGGATCAATGAATATTAAAATTTCTACTACAATTCCCCCCTTTTTATCATTCAGATTATCCAATCATAAAAATAATAGAAAAATTTTTAAGTCATATCATCACACTTATACTCTTCATCTCTGGTTACCATTACAGATCTTGAAACCCACATGGCATTTCAACAGGCTAAGTACAAAGAAATAGCAGTAGAATAAAATCCCTCATTTCGACCCCTCTCCTTGTACGTCATCACATAGCGGATAACCACAGCTTTTAACCTTCTGTTCATATCAAAAACATTCATAGAAAGAAAGAAAAAGAAAAGGAAACATACACTTTAACACGTTACAGTAGCTCCCACTACTTGTATCATCATATTTTGTTCAACCTATTGAACAGACTCCCAGCTTTAACCGGTCTCTGTACAGAGCTGGAAACACACATTATAATGCATGGTAAACATAAAAATATTGATAATCCTATCGCTGAAATTGGTAGTACAGTTCGCAATCAGTACCCCCCAAAGATTAACCAATCTTATCCATTTACCATCAATCCACGCCCATTTCCATATATCCCCTCCATTTTCCTAACCATAATTTCCTAACTTTTAATTCGATTCAGCCAATGGTTTTACTTAGTAAGCTCTATTTAACACCATATTTAATAAAATCTATCCAGAAAAGGTTTTATATTTTTAATCCATTCTTTTAACCAATTTAGTTGTTCAAAATTAACTCAAATATTTCCATTACGGACCATCTTTTAGCTTATTACCATACAGATTTTCCAATGATCGGCCTTTCTTACCCTTAATGGAAAGCCTAATCAAGTTTCTTCAATAATAATCCCTATAATTTACCTGAAATATTTTCTAATGCATCCTTAACCAATCAAATCATTTGATCTAAGCCTTATTTTGATTCAATCAAATAAAATCATCACAAAAACAGATTATTTTGCTAAACTCAAACCATTAATTGGTGCATCTTCCTCCAGGTGTGTTGGTCATCTAGTTTGCCCCATGGACATTCCATCTTCACCAGGGTGACTCTTTGCGAGTCGTTGCCGTAGTCTTTCCCTCGTCGGTGAGGGAGGCTGTTACTAGCACGAGCCTTTGACCCCCTCACATATGATGGTTGAGGCCTGTCGGTGTAGTCTAAGGTGAGAGGGTTTGACCCAGGTGTCCCACTTTCCAACCATTTTCTGATCATTACCAGATTTGCTCCTTAGATCACGATGCACCCCTACTGGAGTGAACCATCTCCTGCTTTGACTTGTGAATGGAGACCTTAAGGTTTTGTTAGTGACCGCTTGTCTGGCCGGTCGTCCCTTTTGGTGTGACCTGTGGAATTTTCACCATTTGTTCACCTTGCTGATGATATGCATAAAGCATTTCAAGTTTATTCTCAACACTTGTCCAATTCAACTCTGTTTCTTCTCATTTTACAAGTCATCTTATAACTAAATTTCTTCCTCACTTAATAGCACTCAGAGTCCCCTTTTCCCTGAAAAACATTCAACCCACTTTGCTCATGTAAACAAGAGAACATTTATACATTTGGAACAGAATCAGTTCTGTTTGATTCAATCCATCCTGACATCCTGCAAAAGGAAAATTTTAAGTTATGCGCTGTGCAGGTGTGGCCCTGTTTCTTTCTGCCACAATAATAACCCAGGCCAGGATAGTTAATCGAATTCATTCATAGCCATTATTTTATTGGGCACATTCTGCCCTGTATCAAAGTCTGCATGCTCTGTAAAGAAAAACAAATGTCGAGGTTATTTTCAGATAGTAAAATACACAGTTTCTTTTGTCTACTGTGCTGCCGCGGCCTTCGCTGCCACATCTGCCCTGGTGTTTCCTGTTGAAACAGTCCTGCAAATACACTTACAGACAGCAATTTTGTTAGGGAGAAGAATGGCTTCTTGCCAGGCTTTTACCCAGTCAAGCTCAGTGTCTTCCCAACATATATTGTCCCCTAGTAAACCATACTTTGTCAATTGTTATCAAAATTGTTACTAATTGTTACCATCCCCCTTTTGATGCAATGATTCAACTCTTGCATCAATCTAACATAATGGTGTTTGGATAAAGTTTGCCATCATCACTAACCCAAATGTTGTCCTTCAGACAAATTTCCTTCAGACATCTTTCTCTGCCTCTTGAAACAAAAATATTACTTAAAGCCGCAATCACATCTTCTTATCAGAGTGTTTCGAAGACAACGGCCCTCAGTCTTACAGTGTATCCTGCTTTTCAGGCCTGTTGTTTGAAAATGTTTGTAGATGACTGGCATAAGAAACCAAAGTCATCAATTGTTTCTGTCAGGTCAGGTCGTGCTGTACAGTGTAGCGCTTACTCTCTGGCTATTAACCTAATGCAATCTATGGACCAGCGTTTCAGAAGAATCAGATTCGCTACTGAGAAAGATGCCACAACAACGGTGAACACTCGTTTGAACACCCACTGTATTTTCAAGTGAATGACAACAGGTGAATTACATTGGTTGATAAACAAATAAAATGAAATAAAATAAATAAAATAAAATGTAGATATGTATTTCTTCAGATCTCCATTTTTCTCTTTGGATTTCAACAAGTAAACCCCAAATAAACAATATGTAACCCAATTGGACAACAAATATTTTTTCAATTCAATTCAGAATGTTTAGTCTTTGTGAAGAGAGTTTCTAAAAAAATCTGTAGAAAACGTAAGTGTCCTTTATCTATTGGTAATGGAAAAAAATGTCCATCCGAGAAAAACAAAAGATGAGGAAAGGTATTATTTTTCCTACCAGTCGAAGTTCAAATCAGTGCAAGTACTTTATTTCCTCAATTGAAAGATCCAAGAACAAACTCAAGGGAGGCTCGCCAGTCCAAACCCTCCTCAGAACCACTGCAAGAAGGCCGGGACAAATCCAGTATACACGGCGAATTTGGAAGACAGAACAACAGAAAAAAAAAACCTGACCTTGAACAGACAAGGTCATGAAAGTATCATTAATATCTTACTTGTAACATACAATAAACATTTTTACTCATGACAGTAAATTAATCATACATTTTACCCATAACTTGAACATTTGTAATCACATTTTTCAAATAAAGAATATTTCTCTTACAAAGGCAAGGTTTGTGACTTTCAACCAGTGGCGGAACTAGAGTTTTATACATGGGGTGGCCACTGCTACTTTCGGGGGTACACAGTACACACACACAGTGGAAAAGCTTGTGGAAGGAATTGGGTCAATCTGTTTGTGTCGAACATCCAAAATATTGCAGAAAACAAAGCTGAAGCACCAAGTAGATAAGATACCGCATGTGTCTGTTATGAACTGCTGCATTTATTTACAAATTTTTTTTTTTTAATTTAATTTAATCTTTTATTAGATATAGCAGGCATCAAGCAGACATGTCCTTGAAAAAGTTAAACAATTTTATTGCCCATCAATATAAAATCTTATCCTGGGAAGATTAAATACAACAGAATTCTTTCTTTATAATAATTCTAGTTCTAATTATTTAATTTATAATTATTTTTTTTGTGTTCATTTTTGGGTGAACAATCCTTTTAATCTGGCAAAATCATCTCAACTTAAATTCCTGAATTGGGTATGTGATTGACTGCTTGTGTCTGGTAGATGCTCTGACCTGTTGCTGGTTCTGAAGTCTGACCACACTGACTCTGACTAGCCAGTGGTAATGCAAGGGCTGGGGGGTCTGTTTGCACCTGATCTGCCTGTTAGTCCAGTCATTTTAAGCCAAAATGGGGGTCAACCTTGAACAAATTGCAACAAGCAAACTCAACTGATTTTGTATCCTCAATATGTCCTGAGTAAGGAAAAAAAGTCCCAAAGTATCCCATTAGGGAAAGTTTAGAAAAAAACACAAATATAGCCTTTTTCTTACGAGAATAGGGTAAAAAGTTTAACCTTTAGATATCACCATGAAAATTGATTACTTTGATTGATTACTTACATCAAGACAAACAAAAAATGTATTCCAAGTTTTTAAAAATTGTTTGTTAAGATGGACAAACGGTGCATAATCTAATTACGTATGTGGTAATTTGCATAAATACCACAACAGATCTAAACATTTGGTCTAGCCAGGTGAAAATGTCTTGTTGAATCTTGTTGACATATAACAGTAAAATACTTAATGTTAAGGTCTGAATGGAACCCATTTAGGCTACCCATGAACATTAATACATAGAGGCAGGAAGAAGTACTTTAGAAACCAGCCTTTTTTAATTATTAAGAGATGGGGTTCGGGGCTGGGTCTGTGCGACTGTTTCTGGGAGATGATGAGTCTAAGGGAAGAACAGGAGACAAGGGTAAGGAGAATGCAGAAGACAAAAGGTAAGTAAAATAAAAAGTGAATCCCCAGAAACAGATTTCGAAACTTTCCCCTAATGGGATTCTTAGGGACTTTGTTTCCTTACTCAGGACATAATGAGGATACAAAATTATTTGAGTTTGCTTCTGTTGCAATTTGTTCAAACTTTTTTTCATAAAATGACTGGACTATGTTTGTGCTTATTTTAAAATAACTGATATCTCTCCCTTTCTTTTCATGTTTAATTGACCCTGTTCAAAAATATGACAAATTTAAAATGTGATTCCAATCATAATCACATTCTAATCATCATCCAATTACCAACATTTAACTCTTTCTTGCCAGTATAAAAAAAAAGTGCTTTTGGTAATTTTCACAATTTCATGGCACCCCAGAATATTTTGTTGTATGAATATCTGTACATACCAAAAGAAAGAACAAACCCTGTGCTTTTAAAACAAAAACAAAAAAATAATGTTATTCTAGCTTCGTGCATCTTTTTTTTTAAATCAACACTTGAATGTTGGCAAGTTTCATAAAAAGCAACATGAGCAAAAAGCTGAGAAAATCGCATTTTTATCAAAGACTACATCTAGATAAGATTCATAATGATGATCAAAACACAGTAGATCGAGTCCATCAACAACCTACACCCATAAAGCTTCATAGTCCTACAGTGATCGCATTATGATATCGCTTGTTTCTGCTCTTCTTTGCCTGCGTTTTGATCTCCTATCCTCACATTAGCTAGAACATTTGTATACTGTAACGTAGGCTACACACGGCAAGGTACTGTATATGCGTGTATTAGGCCTAATGTAGGCTATTGGGAGCAAACCACCCTGATGCTAAACCTTAAAAGCTTACTTCAAATATGATGTTTTCTTATTCGGTGAAGTTCGGTATCTTGCAACCGTCTCTCGTCCTCTGCTCGTCCGTTTGAAAACTGCGCGCGCCGCGCTGCCGGCGAACGTAATTTTAAAAAAAATCAGCATCAGCAACTGCCAGTAGCAAATAAAATTTTGGGTTGGCACCCGGGGTGGCCAATCGCATGTCAGGGGTGTCCAGTGCCACCCCGGACCCCCCTCTGGCTCCGCCACTGCTTTCAACATAAGGTACTCATTAATATATTAACCAATTTACTGTCAGTTTAGCTGTTATTAACCAAATACAGCATTGAACACTTTCTTTAATAGATATAAATCACTCAGATAAATCACTCTCTTGCTTTTCCTCTTATACAACGGTAACAGTCTGATTTGTAACAATTTCAAAGCAGTTCGACTTACCAAGGAGATCGTCAAACTCACAGAAAATTCCAGACTGGTACTGGTACAGGTACAGCGCGTCCCATTAAAATCGTTCTCTTTACCCTTTTTAATCAAAAATACACTCCATAAACACTTTAGCAATACTCTGATGCTATTTAAGTATATGTATATCACCATGCACTTTTATATTAACCAACTGGATGTTCGTTTCACTCTCATAACATTACCAACGTCACACATAACTAAGAGGAAATAAAATGCGTCTTTTCAACTCACATATATATCCATCGACAGAACTCATCTGGAAGATTATTTTCTTTATTTGCTTCCCGGAGCGTCGTGACACCGCGCTCATCAGCTATCCGTGCACGAGAGAGAGAGAGAGCTGCCTCTAACTTCACGCATACACCTCGTGCGAAACCCCGGAAATTAATTTTTCCGCTGTGCCAGATTCTGCGCTCGCAATTGGCTCGTCTCAAGTTCAAAACTCATCACCATTGGTCACAGTATTACCCAAATGAAAATATACATTATTATGAAATTAATATTTTTATTTTATAAAGTTAGTACTTTTGCATAGTTTTCAATAATTCTCCCATCATTATATCATTATATTAATAACAATAAAAATAGAAAATTCTCTGTTACTCCCTGGTAACCTTGGTTACACTAGACTTGGTCAATGTCAGTCAAACAACATTTTCCCCCTTGTTAACAATATTCATAAATGTGAAGGACTCTCTGGATAATTTGATATCGACTTAGCCAATATGTCACTTTGTTATTGCCTTCAAATCTATAACATTTTAGTTTATCTCAACCCATGATGGACAGTGCTCTACAACTTCACAAATCCAATTTACATAAATGCTTTTAATCCATAGATTGATTCATAATTACCAGTAGCAGACAGAGCTGGATAACTCCATTTAAAGCTCGTTTCATGTTCTACATCATCTTTTCATCAGATGGACTCAACAGAATTAACAGCTTTAAAATTTGTCATTTGCCTTACCACATTTTAGTGGCTAATGACACAATTTAGACACTATTCAGACGGAGTATTAGTACCCCAAACTAACACATACACGACATAGAGTGCAGTCACCATCACACACACTCATATTAGACACATATTTTAACTCTTCATCTTCAATGTTCACTTTTCATTATATCATCTCTAAAAATATTTAAATTTTAAGTAAGATTTTAAACTTCACATTTTAATGTAGCTTTTACCTAATTTTACATGGTCTCTTAACCAGTTACAAAGCATGTCTGTTCATTATTCATTTCATCTTAGCAAAGTCAGCTGGGTTGTTTTGGTTCATTATCACCATTTTGCTTCAGCTTGCTCTGGCAGGCCGATAACAGAAAGAAAGACACAGTTACCATCCCTTCCTCCACTCAAGCAGTCTCTCTCACTATAAACAAATACTATTTTCTTTTGAAAGTCCATTCCCGTTAGCTATTTATCTTTAATTTTCTTCTCTTCAGGGTGTCGTCCCCTGGCATAGTTGCAGACACTTGTCACAATGAAAAACAAGCCATACAATCAATGCGGTTTCTGGTGAGTGGTATAGAGGAACTCACATTTCTGGGTCAGACTGCCGTAACTTCTCACAGCGCATCTCCCCTTCATGGTGTAATGAATCTGCTGGCCTCACAGAATCTGCTCGACTCTCATACCAATCTCACATAAACACCCCCCATCAGGAGATGCCCAGTGTCTGCAGTGACCCCCTGCCTTAAGTTGCCTTCTGTCTGGCAAAAGAAGATCTTACCCATTGTCGAGTGATCACCTTCGTGCACACTGGTAACCGCTCTTCCCATTACCAAATCAGTTTTCAGTTGTTTTCTGGAGCTTAGGGAAGGCACATTCAAGAGTCACCAGAGCCATTTGGACTGCCTAATAGTGTTAACACAGGGAGACAGGTTAATAACAGCAGCATTTCATCATTAAAATCCTTTAAACATCTTAAAAGCAGCAACCTAGCACTGCTTAGATTCAGTGAATTTAGTTCACATCCGTCTATTCAGTGTACTGTTACTTCTGTAGCCGGAGCCATCGGCCCTGGTGGAGACTAAAATGAGACAAAGAAGTCACTGGTCCTATAATAAACTAGTCAAAAATGTCACTTCTATCATTTAAGGTCTACATTATTTTAAATACTTTAAAGTCATTCAGGTTTACTTTTAAAACATTTACAAATACAAATTGCCCTCTGACTGGCAATGATTCTTTTAACATCTCTGTGTCTATGGTTTTGAACTGAAACACTGTGCGTTACTATAAATAGTTTATTGTCACTTATGACACAGGCTCAGATAACAGCTTTTAGCTGACATTGAATGAGAGAGAGACTCTGAGGTATTCAGGACTGGTACACTGCCCTCTCATAAACTAACATCAAACGTTATCTACTATCTTTTAACTCTAGCCCAGCTTAATACATTTGTCAAAAATTACATACGTTTTCAAATAAACAATTTTATAGGTGTCTTTTGGCCATACATCAGGGAATTTAGACATTACAAATTTCCACTCATATTGAGTCTGTCGCGCTGACAGTTTCAGCCACAGCACACACCAGATTTAGATAAGCAAACTGTTTCAGCCAAATCACAAGCTTATCTTTTAAAAGCAAAACATCAGCTTTTAGTTCTTTCATGGTCAACATTAATTATCAACCCTTTAACCAGCACACTTTTCCTTTACGTTAAAAACAGTAACAAGCTGTTTGTTTAATCAGATGCCTTTTTGCACGATTTACATTTAGCAACTGTTAATCCAGTACTACTGTGTCTGCTTATTTGATCTTAAATAAAAATAATTATTCTAGTTCTCAACGTTTCCCATTTCATCTCAATTACCATAGTTTAATATCTGACTTAAATTTTTCCTAGGAGTTTATCAATCTCCAATCGGGATTCACACTAACCTTTACGAGGCTATCACACTCTGCTTATGATACATCTTGATACACACGCATCTTTTGCAGTTATCATTTTAAATAATCCTTTTAGTACTTTTACAATTTTACAACTCATATTAGCAGTCATTATCTGTAATTTTACCTCAACCTTTATTCATCAATTCACATCTAAAAATCACTATTATAGATCCTTTCTTCAAAAGGATTCACTTTAAGACTTCAATCTTCTGACCTGGTTTTTATCTCTTATTTTTGCTCAGACGAAAATGTTAAACACTGATCTACTTTCAAGCCCACATTAACACCAGAAATGTATATCACTTATTACACTTCGATTTTTACACCTTCTCGGTGGGCATTTACAGTTAAGGGCTAAAGTCCTGCTGACCACACTTAAAAACACTCTCTGTCATCTTCAACTTACTGCACATCACTGAAGCAGTGTGTCGCATTCAGGAATGCAAACAGAGCCACTGATGTCACGGATGGAACAGGAGTCAGACAGGTGGTGATAAGTGATAAGGATAAGGTTTATTTTCACAGCTTTAGCATAAGCAGACAGATATGGTGAGTATGATGATAGATGATACTTTGATAGGTAACTTAGCTGATGAATAAACAAGTGTCTCTTTTGAAGATGCAGATTCCAGGAACGGATACAGATGAGAGGCTGAAGACTGACGATGATGGCTGAAGGCAAGGCTTGTATAATGTCCAAGGGAAAGCAGGTAAGTAGCGGGTAAGTATTGCAGGAGAGTCTGTGGGTCATGTGTAGACGAGACCAGACAAGGAGTGAGTGCAGGGGAGCTGAATATAAAGGGAGATGTGATGATGGGTGCAGGTGACGGTGATCAGAACTCAGGTGATAATGAACGAGTGGGCGGAGTGAGTGAATGAGTGGGAGGAGTGGATGAAGCTTGTGGAATCCTGACAACTGATAAGCAGTTCTCTGTATTCTTTTACAGTCCACCAGTGGCGGATTCAATCCCAATAGCCGAATCATAATCCTTATCATTATTATTGGCAGAACATTAATTTTCATAAGCTGCATCGAAATGCTCAAAATATTCTAAGTTGTTTTCACAAAGTTTTCGTTTAACTTTAGTCATACTTGTCCAGGGAAATTATCCCCGACCCATAATTTCATTTATAAAACAGACAATATATTTTGCTTCAATTACTTAATATCAACAAATATCCAACATTATACATTATTGATTTCCAGAATTTTTGGTCAAAGTTGTCTTTACATTTTACTAATTTGGTATTATCATCAACAACCCTAATTACAGAACAAGTACATATCTAACATCCGGAAACCGGGCTGAATAAGCAAACCCTGTTGCTGTACCCCCAGCATAGATGGACCCTAGGTTCAAAACACAATGGTTCTCAAACTAAAACTAAACATAATTTAAATCATTATTTTACCATTAAAATATAGAATTTTTCCCCATTTTGCTTAATGAAACATTCCTTATCTTTATATCACATTAATCCCCGTTAATCATACTCAATGCCTTATTTTTATCCTGAAACTCATTTTTCATATACCATTTAAACAGTTAATTTGACTTCCATAAATTCTGTCAGACATTTTATTTCCATCACATATAGTTTTCTACTATATTTCTTCCATCTTTCCCTACATGCCAGTTCCTTCTGCATCCTCTGTTCTACATGCTAATTCTTTCTTTTCTCTACATGCCAGTTCCTTCATTATCTAACCAGTACATGATTGTTTGCTAACAATCCCCACACACATATCTCACACACCAACCTTTTTGTTTTTCACTTCCCTCTTCCATCAAGTCTCTCACTTACAGTTCCCTCTATTTCACACAGACAGCTTTATTGCTGCTTGCTACTTCAATCCTTATATTGTAAATTTAAGTTCTCAGACATCTAATGTCATGCATCCATTTACTGGATGAAGAAGTAAAAACTTTATTTCTCCTGGCAGTTCGACTTTTTTATCTGCCTATATTCACACATGTTGAATGCAGCCATAACAACCTTTTTGTTTCTCACTGCCCTGTTCAACTAATTCCCGCACTACTTTTAATCTCGTGGCGCTCAATGTTCCCTCACCTTGGAAAATCATGATATTTGATTAAACTTTTTAATGCCCTGCATGCACTTTCCCCGTACTTCTTTCAGCATTTGACAGAAAACCGGTATATCAAATTTTGGCAAGCTTATTTTGAGATTTTCCCATACTGGCTGTTTTCTGTTCTCTGTGGATTTTGTTCGACGCTCGTCTAGTAATCTGTCAGACGTCTCCGACAGATCCGATTTTTAACCCAAAATCAGACAGGGGTCATTAATTATGGTTCACCCAAAATCAGTATTTCAGTTAGCCTTAATTAACTTTTGGTGTGGCAAAATCTCTTGACCTGTTCGTAGGTCTCAATTTCCCACTTTTGGTGTGGCAAAACCTCTTGACCTGTTTAAAGGTCTCAATTTCCCACTTTTGCGAGAGCTCAATCCTCTGTCAAAACTTCTTGGCTCAGCCTCAGTTTAGAAAATCTCTTGACCTGTTTAAGGGTCTCAATTTCTTGGTCGAGGACCTCTTGCCTCAGTCTATGCCTTAAATCTCTTGATCTCGGACCATAGAAAACAGTCTCAGCCAGTATAGTTCGCTCACTCTTATACCAAAAGAAAAATATTTTACTCCAAAAGAAAATATTTTAGCCGTCTCTTACCAGAGATGTTTTGGGTTGCCACGGGTTCGCTTTCATTCAATTCCAGTGGAGTTTCTCCTGCCCCTGATAGCGGTCGGCCCCTCTCTCCAAAGCTTACGAGGTAGAGCTGGAACTGCTCAGTCCAGGATGATCAATCACCGTCCGCTCTCAGGTCCAGAAGGCACTTCCAAGGAATCCCACTGTTCTGACACCAAATTGTTGTGGTAAAAATTCTGTTAAACATCATCACTGCGTAAGAGACACTCAGAGTCAAATTAATAAAAAGATAAGTATTTATTCTTGCAAGAATAGGTTCAGTCTAGTACACAGAAGTTACGCTGTGCAAGAGAGTGACACACCACAGGAAGATATGAGACAGCCTTTATACTCTTTTCAAGGTTCCTCCTCACCCGCTGTACCTTTCACCCACCCAGATAAGGTCCTTACTGCTGTTCAGTTTCTACTTAAAGACACAAACTGGTACTGAAATAAACTGGACAAAACTGACCGTCCCTAAGGTCAGAGGTCCTGTCTCATATGTTCCTGAAACGTCACGCACAAGCGCGTGCACACATATACTTTTATACATTGACTAGGTTCTTTCTCTTATGATACCTGTTTGGGATCAATGACTATTAAAATTTCTACTACACTCATTAACATCAAATTTGTTAAAGCTCTATGTCATTAACCTTCATATGGTTTTCACACAAGGGCTGCGTTCCAAACCGCATACTCAATGAGTAGGTACTTAATTTCAATGAGTACTTACTTAACGAGCGCTAAAAGAGTAGGTACTTTATAGCCAAATCTCGTTGAGTATGAATGCGATCCGGACATCATCCGCCATGTTGACGTTATCATGTGACCTACGACACGTTATCACAAGCGCAACAACTTAAAAGATTAACGACACGTTTAATTCATCTATCTGTAAATATCTTGATATTGATGAAACTTGCTCATTTTGTGGTATTGTTGAAGAAACAGCTTACAATTTATTTTGTGAATACATTTAGGGTTGATTTAAGTTGTTATATTTTAAACCCTTCTAATGTGACCCACAGTTCCTTATAACGATTTTTAAGAAACCCCCAAATCGTTATCTCTTGAATATGTTGTTAATTTCTTTATTTTAAACCCAAAAAGTTTCTCCTTCAAGTTTTCCTCTTTTCTTGATGAATTTACCTCTCGTTTCATCCCTCAGACAATAACAACAAAACTATTTTTTAATGTATTATGAAGAACTATTTATATTTAAAGATATTTAGCCTTGTTATTGTTCTTTTTTCCTGTGTATAAATATCATATTATGATGTACACAAACCAATGATCTTTATGTTTTCTGTTTTGTCATTATGATTGTTCATTGTTAGATACAACTAGTATCTTTCCATGATCTTTATGTAATAAGTTTATAAGTTTAAATTATATGAGCGACAGGTGCACTAACACTTCATAACATCAGTAACTCGACAGCACAACCTAGAACAGTTTTCCTCTGCGTTTACTGTCTGCAGTGCACAAGGAGTCGGGCCGCTGCTCAAAGATCTCCTTTGGAGAAACTGTTGACTTTATTCTCGAAAAATGCAAGTATCGCTCATAAAAAAATTATATTAGCCTACCTCAGAATGAATTGCATTGTTAGCCCACCCCAAAACTTTAACAAAATATTAAATGCTGACCAATACTTAATTATATTACTTTTTTTATATACTAAAAATGATATAATTTAATAAAACAAGCAAAATGTAATTTGTTTTGTCATATGAGTTATGCATGAATACACGTGAACATCTCAATTGTCAGTCAAGCAATGAATTAATGCATACATTAAATAATTATATTTTATATACTGACAACAATAAGAAACATGAATAAATGAGTAAAAGAACAAATAAAAGTAACCATCACACAATAAACAAATGCATCATGCACATGAAACAAATCTTTATTTAAACTACAAGCATGTATTTGGGCGCTGAAGCCCACATCCTACTGCCATCTCAACACAGCGGTTCCCATTCTGCGGCTTTATTCTGATGAATTCACCAGAGGTGACCGTGCCTTCGTGCCGGAGCTTGTTGCTGCGCTGCGCTTCACAATCTGAGGCGATAAGGGCAGATGGAAAGATCTTATGACAGTCTCATCCATGGCACCGTTTCCAGGATTCAGCTCTGGGCTCCTCATCCTCAGTGCTCACACCAGTCTGAATAAAAACATGTTTAGTTACTTTATAGATTTGTTTATTTACCTTATTTACAGCACATTAGTCTAATGTCAACAGTGTTGACAACAGTGAATTAACGTTATCTATCCTATGATAATGCCACACATACATCACTCAGATGTCTTTTTCATGTTGTGATGTGCTCATCTGCAATATGTCAATACTTACAATATTTTCCTTTCAGATGTAAATAGACATTTTAAATAAGCGTGTTTAAGATGTATATGGTTATGTAAATCCACTTTAGAGACGTTACGTGTGCTTAGCTAGCTATACAAAACATGTTTTTACAGCAAAATCACAACTATACTGTCTAACTACTTTACACCTTCAACAGTTAAAACGTCTACTCTATTGTAGTTTAACACATAAAGAACAATGTTTACTCACATTTGAAAACCCCCTGCGTCGCTGATCTCCGTGATGTTTGATAATGACGTATGCTCTCGCGTGGCCTCCTGGGATAGAAGAGTATCCATCGGTTGAGCACTCAAAAATCGGGCCGGAAGCAGTAAGCCATCCGGGAACTTCTCCCCTACTCTTTTATGAATACTGATGTTTCGAACGTACTGCTTCCTTCACGTACTGTTTTCGCCTACTATATAGTAGGAAAGTAGGCACATTCGAACGCACTTAAGTCCAAATCTCGCGATAATTGGTACGTCACCCAGGTAATTCTCGCCTACTCTTTTGGATTACTACATACTTTTTCGCTCGCCTACTCTTTTCCCATACTAAATAGTAGGGAAGTATGCGGTTTGGAACGCAGCATGTCTCCTGTTTGATGATTGCTCCACCCTCAAATATGATTGGACATTTGATAGGTCATGTGAATTTGATCACATGACACCACAGTTTTGCCTAACCCATAGTTTCACTGTCATTCATGTATTTATGGGGGACCTACAAACACTCTACCTTAGGTGTCCCACATTAGGCAGTGTCCCACATTAGGGCAATTAAACCTATGTTACCGTATTAAACATTTTGTAATATTTAGATATATTCAGCAATGACTTGTTCATTGATATTTCATTGATATGGTTTTGTCCATCCTTCTGTTAGACTGTCTCACAAATTAATTAGGTTGAATAGCTGTCAGCTTTTAAATTTAAGTAGCCTACACAATTACATAATAGGAATTTAGGTCAACCAATTAAGCAATGCTTAGTTTTGAAATATTAGCATCATAGACCCTTAATTCACATTATATGTTATAATAAACAATCTCATATGACACATCACTGTAGTGGAATTAAAGGCAAATGGATAATTGACAAATAAAGACGTATGAGATGATGAAAATTGAAATACTTTTACAATTTAGTTAAAAACGAAAGTTCCAACTTTTTCGAAATGTAATATGTTTTTGATGCTTTCATACATTTTTGAAAAACATTCAAGGTAAAATATCATATCATTAAATCATGAATATATTCATGAATAGCCTTCATTTGACTTCAACTATAACTGTGCCGTTTCTGTCACAGTGTGGGTTCTGTCATGTTTCCTGTCTGTGTTCCCCTGCTTTTTCCATGTTTAGCAGTTCCCCGTTATGTTTAATGTCTATATTAGTCTTCCCTGGTGCTCCGATTAGCCACGCCCCCTTGCTATCTTGTTTAGCTTGTTTGCCTTTGTATTTAAGCCCTGTGTCTAGTTCAGTCTTTCTGAGTTCTTGATGTTGTTCTGTTCCATGTCGATTGTTCTGTTCTGGAGTCTAGTCATAGTTCAAGTTTATTCTTAGTCTTTGTCATAATCCAAGTTTATTTAAAAAAACACTGCTGCACTTGGATCCTGCTTCCTGCTCTGCTTCGTCAAAGTTTAAAAAAAAAGGGATAAACTTACGGACTTAAATCCAAAAAAGAAAGATCATGAACCTGTATCAAAAACCTCAATGCACACTTATTTGCACGAGGACAGGAAACTCAATAACACTGCAAGTGTAACAACTTCCTGTTTTTTGCTCATAGAAATAAATTCCACCTTCATCCCAGAGAAAAAAAACAGAAGCTCTCAAATCTGCCACCATGAGTCCTCAGCCGCAGGTTTTCTGTTTGCTGTTTATTCTCCTTATATTTAAAGGTAAGTGTTTAATGTGTGGCCATATCATCTTCATATCATTGTTTGTAAACATAAATACTTTTAAAACGAGAAAATATTAGCTATTGTTTTATCATTACATTTTGTTCTATTCCCCATTTATATATAAAGGTAGTTTAATTTGTGAGCTGTTGCTTTTTGCAGTGGATGGAGCCGGTGAGCTGCAACAGAAAATCTCACTGACCAAAGCAGAGGAAAAGTTAGCCATTATAGACTGTCACTTCACTTCAGACTGCTGGAACTACATCCACTGGTATCAGCAGAAAGAAGGAGAAACCTTGAAGAGGATCCTGTATGCTGACATAGGTGATGGATCCGCAAAAAATGATGTTGGTTTTGAGTCCATAAAATCAGAAAAGAAAGCTTCATATCATTTTGCTTTGAAAATCACGAAGCTGAAAAAAGAGCATTCAGCGATGTATTACTGTGCTTGCTGGAGCTCAGGCAGCACAGTACACATAAATACTAAAGTCTTGCACAAAAACTCTGCAAGGTTTCCTGTCATGATCAGAGACCACAAACCGTTCTGTTAATGTTATATGAACATAACACCAAGGTCATGGGTTTAATTCCAAAGGAATTCATCAACTAATAAAATGTATGTCTTGAATGCAATGTAAGTTGTGTCTCCCAAATGCATCAATTGAAATGTTTATATTATATGAGCAACATGTTTCATTTAGTTTATTTCTTTAGCAGAAATAAAGTAAACAGATTCAGTTAACTCTGTTCTTGAATGAGGGGCTCTGAGTTGTCACATCTGTACAATGATCCTCAGTATACAAACTCATATTAGCATGAGGACAGGAAACTCAACAGCACTGCATCCTCCCTACTAAAATGCTATCTGAATATGCAGTTGATATAAAAATTAACAATATTAAAACATGTGCAAATGATGACATACAAAAAGGTTAGAGATATTGGGTTCTGCTTCTGATGCCGTTCTGTTCAGAAAATGTTTCTGGTGTGCTGGGGCAGCTGGATGTAGGCTATCTAAAACATTGGGGAAAAGACTGCAGATAAAACTCCTCCTCAAACGACTGGTGCACTTACATAGTGGAAATGATTAACAGTTGTCTGGTGATAATACATCCCCAATCATTCCCTGCTGGTGATATGTGATACTTTGCATAGCCTATGTGATGCGATCTTGGAAAACATCTTTTTCATTTAATTATTATTCTATAACATCTTGTCTATCATTTCTGAATATATCTTGGCAAAATTCACTAGTTTAGTGCAGAAAAATCGCGATTTTTGCAAAAAAAATAAAAAAAATAAAAAATAAATTCGACCACAGCTCTCCTTCTCTTAACACTACAAACAGTTCTTCACCTATCAAAATAAACCACATAACATCTAGAATAAATGTATATCAATGCGCATTTCCCGCCAGTCCTGTCCTGTGTAAACTACAACGGCACGCAATTTTTTTTAATCCAACGTTATCGTGAGATGCGGAGCACAAGAGAACAACGGAGTCTGCTGTTCGCTTAAAAGATCTCGCTATAATCGTCACATTTCGTCAGCTTTTGAATGATACCTAATCTATGATGATTTCTAAAATATATGTGATATGAAAAAAGGCAATAAAAAAGAGCGCCAATTACACGTGTTTTTGCTCAAAATTCCGTTCCTGAACATCATAGCGATCAGCCGCCTGCCGCCTTCAGATCAGATAACCATAAACTTTGTTACCAACAAACGATTAAAGAAATAAAAACAGATTTGGAGGGCTTTAAACCAGCTTTAAGCGGTAATAAGTAAAATTTCACCATGTGATAGGTTTTCCCAGATCGCATTACCAATCAGCGTATTGTAGAGAAAAATCATAGGTTTGTGGACAAGGCACCTATATGCTAATTTTATCATATGAGCGTAATATTGAAGCACAGATTTGAAGCTGTTACATCTGAATCATGAACCACAAACAAACTCAGATTGGCATGAAGGGCCGGAACTTAATATAGGCTAATAAACCTCCCATATGATCTCCCCTCTTCACAGAATAAAGACAGAAGCTCTCCAGACACTCCCTGCCATCATGAGTCTTCAAATACAGCTATGCCTTTTTTTTCTCGTTCAACATTTATGTAGAGGTAAGGGTTTTTATTATTATTTTAAAATCATAATTGTGTATACCACAAAAAGCAAACATGATAACCTTCATTAACTTTATGATGGCTAGCCTACTATATCTTAGCTTGGGTAACAAATTGTCATGATGACATTTTTTTCTTTTTTTTTTAGTTGATGCAAATGTGAAGTTGCAACAGAAAATCTCATCGACCAAATCTAAGGACAAGACAGTTGTTATTGACTGTCATTTTCCTTCAGACTGCAGAAGCTACATTCACTGGTATCAACTAAAAGAGGGACAAACTTTACAAAGAATACTGTGTTCATCTATAGCTGATGGAACCACATACAATGATGGTGGTTTTGAATTATTTAAAGTAGATAAGAAACAAGAAAATCTGGCTCTGAAAATACCTGAACTAAAAAAAGAGCATTCAGCAATGTATTACTGTGCTTGCTGGGTCTCAGGCGGCACAGTAGTTACAAATACTGAAACCCTGTACAAAAACTCAGCAGGGTTCTTGATTTAATCTAAAACCACAAGCCACAAATTAGGCTATATATAAAAACAATGCTAGTAACAAACAATGAATTTCTTTCAGCCCAAATAAATTTAATTCACTCCAAAGAGTGTTTGTGGATCCTCGGCACTCGAGAAAAGAGGGGGAATGTTTAAAGTTGGTTATGAATGAAATACAGACTTATGAAGGACAAATATGCTATTGAACAGTAAGAAACATCAGCTTTAGGATTCAAGGAATCAACAAGATTTTAACTTAAGTTGCTCAAATAAGTGTTTACCGGGCTGTCGCTTGTATTGTAAATTGTAAAAAATTGTATTGTAAAAATCACATGAATTCATTAGTATTCAAATTTTTACTCAAAGTTTATTTAGTGGGTGCCCAGGACAATAACCGCGTTTTCACTGTCTGGCCAGAAGCTTGTTTAAAGTTGTTCAGCATGAGTGGATGGACAGATGAGTATTGTGTTTTGACTTGTAAATAAACTATAGCAGCCCCTCTACTGGTAAGAGTGTGACACGACACTGTACAGAACACTTGCTGTTTCTGTTCACTACAGAAGTAAATTAAGTGTTTTAGCACTTCACTGATCAAAATCAAGATTGATATAGCTTTTTTTTCTTTCTTGGTTAATATTTAAAAAGTCTTCAGGGATATTCTAAAACAATTTAGACGAGGAAACTGCAGATTCTCTTCTGCACAAACTGCATCTTTTTGTTTAGGAATAAATGACTGTGGGAGACAAGAAAGTCTTCGGTTCGGGTACAAGACTATATGTGACAGGTAAGACAAAAATCACATAATTAAGGTCTGCTAAACTTATTTTAAGCATTTTAAAGTTTGTTGCATACAAATTATTTGTGTAATTATGATGGCAAAAGAGAGTTAAATAACTGTGTTTAGAGATTCCAGCAAATCCATCTTGTGCTTGTTTACAAAAAACAGGAGAATTTATGTTAAAGGGTTAGTTCACCCAAAAAATGAAAATTCTGTCATCATTCTAAACCTGTATGACTTTCATTCTTTGGAACACTTTCTGAAAAATATGTCAGTTTTTTCCCCATACAGTTGAAGTAAAAGGGTTTCAATGTAGTTTTTTACCCCACTGGCTTTAATTGTATGGACAAAAACTGTACAAAAAAAAAATAATCTTCAAAATATCTTTTGTTTTGTGTTCTATAGAAGAATAAATTCATACAGGTTTGGAACGGCATGCAGGTGGTGATAGCATCATTTTCATTTTTGTGTGAACTAACCCTTTAAAATAGTGTAGACCATCAGAAACAGTGAAAAAATTGTCTTAGTCAATTATACCACACTAGAAGGTTTTGTATTATTCAGAAGTATTTGTAATAGACTTAATCTGAGTGGGCTACCGGATCAAAAAATTTGGAACTGGAACCCGGCTGATAGTAACTGGTAGGAAACTGTCAGAATTTCGTAAAATTCATAAAATGATGTTATTTCCAAGTGCAAACTTTCTCCAGTCACCCTCATTTGCTTATTTTCTCATTTGCTTATTGATCACTGAAGTCATGTTCAAAATGTATTTCTCTTAAGACCCAGGGAAAGACACGATCATACCACCAACTCTAACAGCGTACCTACCAACAAAAAAACAAAGTGGGAAACAGACAGTGTTATGCCAGGCCACTAAAATGTTTCCAGACTTGGTGAAATTCACCTGGAAAAAGAAGGGCAATACTGGAGATTGGACGGATGTATCGGCCGAAAATTTTGTGGAGCAGAGGAATGAGAATCCAGTCATCGTGACAAGTATGTTGATTGTAGATCAGAACGCGGCTCCACGCGACCTCTATCAATGCATTCTTACCCATGAAGGAGGCAAGGAAGCACCCCAAAGTAGAATACTGCAGGAGGAGAACGGTAATTTAAAGAAACTCAGATTTACTACATTCATATGTGTTAGATTTATTGGAAATAAAATGTTTAACGCAATTGATAGAGTTACAGACACATAGACTTTGATTATAAACAATTATAATTATTCTTTGTTATATACAAAAACGTTAATAAAGCTTTAATTACATCAAATAATTAATAAAGAGTTAATTAGAATTAAAAGTGTATGATTTTTATTTTATATATATATATATATATATATATATATATATATATATATATATATCAAGAGGATCCCCCACATTTTATCTAATTTTTTTTCTCTGGAAAATAGTGATCTATGACATTGTATGTTGAATTCTGTTGTGTCTATTTGTTAATGGGGGATTAGTGGACACATCACATTCAATTCACATTTATTTGTATAGCCTAGCACTTTTCACAATACACATAGTTTTTAAAGCAGCTTTACAGAAAATATCTGACTACATTTCAATTTAGAGTGATCTGTTATCAGAGGTATGAAAATAATGTATTTCAGAAGTTTAAATACCAATATCAATGTTTTTGTATTTGTGGAGTAAAGTTATAGTTTTTATTTTGAAGTAAAACATTTTTTTTATTAGATGTAGATTTAATATTTATTGTAATTAATGTGGTTACTATTATAATTTTTCCAATTAAATGTACATATCTGACATCTCCGCTTTCATTAAAACCTATAGGTTTGAGTGAAATCATTCAATTTGATTTCACAGTGTTTCTATTATGACATATCTTCAATTAAAATATGGACAGTTAAATATGTAAATATTCACATGCCTGTTTTTAAGTTATTTTACCTTTCAGATAAATCTCTTTTATTGGGATTCTCCTTTGTCTTGTTTTACCCTATATATTAATAAAATGACTGTATTGTTATATTTCAGTTAACAAAGACCCAGCAGAGAAATCTGAGGATGTCATTGTGCAAACAACATGCGCACCCTACAATGAGACCTTAGAACAGCAGATATCAGGTGAATAAATAAAAATGAATATATAAATGTGTTTGCAAATTTGGATGGATTTGTAATTAATTACTTTTGAATTTCAAAATACAAGCCAACATTTAAATTAATTCATTGCACATTCAAATCAGTTAAAATCAGAGTAAAGTCATTTGTACGTTTTCTTTTCATTTATAAAGTAATTTAACCAACTGATCTAATTTGATTCTTATCATTCTGATCTATCTCTGAATCGAATCATTTCATTCACACTGTATCCCTCAATGGACCAAAAAAAAGGGAAAAGAAAAAAGTCACATTGATACATTATGGGTACAATATATGTGTGGTTGACATTGCATTGAAATGCAAAACTCTATCTAAAATGAACGGTAGAATTTTTAATATATATATATATATATATTATATATATATATATATATATATATATATATATATATATATATATATATATATATATATATATATATATCACACACACACACACACACACACACACACACATACATCCAAAAACAAAATGTTCACAAACATGTTCTGCCTCAACTACCTATGTGCAGATATTAAATGTTTCATCAAATGTATTCAAATGTGTTTTTGTTTTATTGCAGGCTCTTCAGACCAAATACCCAGTCTGTACCTGTTTGTCTATGCGTATGGTGTCATGCTCATGAAGAACGGAGTATATTTTTGCGCTGTCTTTATCTTTTTATTAAAGAGAAAATATGGAAAGTAATAAGAAAGCTCTTAGAGATTAAAGGCATAAGATAAGCATCAAGCAAACAAAGGCTTATCATATAGAGTATGTTTTGCTAATTTCTAAAGATGCATGTCTGGAACTATATTATCTCTGATTAAATGTATTGCTTTTAAATGTATTTGTTGTAGATCAGCTTTGCACAACTGTTTTATTTTTGCATCTTTGAAATGCAATATTTAGATTTTTAAAAGTGCATAATATACCAACATTTTAAATGTTTTGTTTTCCCACCGTAATCTGTTTTTGTGGAATTCTCTGTATTTGTTCAATAAAATATGACATAAATGAAAATGTTACATTTGTAGTAAAATTCATTCTCTATAAATGCACTTTTTTCATTATGAATAATTTAAAAATGGTTTTTAATTTATGCTTGCAGTATTAGAGTAAATAAAAAATAATAAAATGAAATTATGCATATAAAAAGTTGATTGCCTAGATATTATTTTAGAAATACTGTATTTATCCAAATACCAATAATACAATATGTAGCAGATGCATATTCAATTATGTGCCAAAATTTATATCAAATTAATTGGTACTAAACTAAATTAAAATAATAATAAAACTTACTACTAATATGTCTGCTAAACGACTACCTAAAAAAGAAAGTGTAATCTTCTAACCTATTAATACTTTACATCTTTATATGGTTTACTGTTTCAGCTAAATGAATAAAAAAAGAGCATTTCTTGTATCTGTTTAAATGAAGTTTAAAGATCACAACCTCAGACATGAATTTGAAAACATCACGCTGGTGATTGAAAGTGCTGCGGTAGGAAAATGTGGTTGGGTATGTACACACCACAAGCGGAGGTGCTTACTGGAAAGAAAACAAGCAGCAGTTCAACCACAGCGTGATTGGCTGATAATTTATTAGCGGCTGCAGGCTGTTTGTCTAATCTAAGCTGTTATTTGTGGGCGAGGAGGCTGCAGCATCCGTGAGAGCGCAAACTGACTCTCGGCAGGGGTTTCCGCTCCCCTCGCTTTCAGTCTGTATAAACTGATGCATAAAAACACACAAATTTAATAAAAACATTGTTTTAATACACAACGAAAGAATATACAATCTGCCAGTATCCTGCATATTTGAGGCTTTGTGATGGAAACATATGGAGATTCTTTATATATTCATAGAAAACTGAAGGTCCCAGACCCGAGGCACATAAGCCCTTATTCAGTAAGCATGGCACAAGTCAACAGGAAGTAGATTTATTTTAAAATGATTTTGTTTAGGAATGCTTACTGAAGAGGAGCCAAAGACAAACATAAAAATGTATTACATATCCATGCATCATTACAAGTCGTATTTCTTCATTGAAGTGTTTTTCATGCAAAACTTGGCGAGTCCTTTATTTTGCAAGTAAATCTTCACGCAGTGCAGACCTGAGACTCTACTGCCATTCACGTTTAGGTCTTCTTCGCTGATGCATGTGAGATCAGTGGGATAACAATGTGTTAATACACATTTGGAGCTTTACTGCATGAACATGTGAGGCGACAGTCGTTTTGTTACACAGAAGCAGTTGAAGAGTGTCATGTGAAAAAAAGCAAAATGTCGTGGTATTATTTGTTGATTAAATTCAAAACACACATTAAAATTATTCATTTTTTCCATAAGCAGAATAGGTTTTTGTTCAGTGACGCACACAAAAATGCGATTGCACTAAGAGCTTGTGTGACAAACTGCTGATCATGGCGATGGTGGATTTAAGGCAGAGTGACTGTCTAGTTCTGGTAACCCACGTACACAAAACCATATTAAGACACACAGCCCGAAGTCGAGCAGCGCTGGAAGAGGCTGTTGTGTTCCAGAAGTCAGTGTTAACTCTGAGCTCCTAATAACAATTCAAATACAATCCTAGTTAGATTGAGATAGATGGAGGAATAAAAAAAAATATATATATAAAATAATTCATTTTTTTGAATACCTGCTAGACGATGGGCTTCTCAAGATCATGTTTATCATCAAGGTCTTCATCAGAGTCTACAGAAGCAAAAGATCATATTTAGTGAGTGTTTAACATCTCTGCCATCATACTGAACATGTCAGTTGTTTGCACACAACAAACGGGCCGAAAATACAAGTATGCTTCATTTCATACTTTCTCATATTACTAAAGAACACATAATTGTGTTTTCTGTGCTGTTTGTCAAAGCTTTAAAAAACTGAAATAATATTGTGAAAAAATTCATAGATATTCTTTACAAAAATATAAAAGTGAATAAAAATCGTATGGGTAAGTATTCATTCAGAAGCTCTGTTTACTAAGATGAGCAACAAATGTGTGAATAAAATCAGCCCAGTAAAGTGATCCCTTTTCACGCTGTGAATCTAAAGCACACAAAGGCATAGTAGAGTACAGCAAAGACATTTGCGAACATTTCAAATAAGCGCATTAAATATAAAGGAACACATAGCAATGTCGAAAAGTGTTTTGTTGCCCCAAATGGAGTGGATACTACTGATTTAATTTGTCACAAAGTGTAAAACAAATCAATCCACCAAGACATTACAAAGACAAGGCAATAAATAAATAAACAGAGCAAATTTAGAAATTTACTGAAGATAAATGAGTAAATCCACAGATTGATCTGCAACACTGTGAAATATCGGTATAACAGTAATTCAGTATGCAGTGCATGTATATGCAGATTTTCTCGTTAAACATTTCTTACCATTATCAATGTTTAATTATCAGTATTCTTTGATGAGTAGAAAGTTCTAAATAACAGCAATTAATAATTTATTAATACTTAATAAAAACGTAATAAACTTATTGACTCCAAACTTTTGAATGGTAGTGTATGTGTATGTATATATAAAAATGAATTTAGTCTGAATCAGTTAAATTCAGAGTAACATAATTTGTACACTTTCTTTATAAAGTCATTTAACTGACTGATCTAATTGTACCCCCCACCATAGTCCTCAATGGACCAAAAAGAAAGGAAAAAAGGGGGGGGGGGGAATGGGCAAACATTGTCAAAATGGGTGCAAGATATGCATAGTAGACATTAATTATTGTTTGCAAAAAATGTTGCGGATTGACATGAAAAACGCATGTTAAACTTTAAAGAAATGGAGACGAGTCTTAGCATCTGCTATATATATATATATACGTATATACATAGAGTGTATAAGATATAAAATGATAATGGCGCAAAATACACACTTCTTAATTTATTACTAGGAGACGTTAATGGTTTAAATATTTTTTTCTAGGTGCTATAATACTGCTGCAACACCTCTAAATACATTTATCCTTGAATATCTCTAGCGCTCACCGCAGTGCACCTGAGCTCTGACAGTGGCATTTCCTGGAAAATACATGTCTGTTACTGTTGTAAAAATGTGGTGAGAACATTATATCTCTCATTCGTAAGAGTGATCTCTGTTTAAATTAACTATGACTAAAAATAAAAAAATAAAACATAAATAAGAACAAAATGTCACACAGCCGATTCACTAATCTTTTAAGCTATCAAGCGCCAGAACCAGAAAAAAACGTTATTACAACTGTAAAATACATCATTTTAGATTCCCATGCAGCCCTGAGAACCATTTTCATGGTTGTCCGGCTTGTATTGGGCATTTAGTAAGCTATTACCTGCCATGGACTCAGGAGGAGAGTAGAACTGGCCTTCTGAAACAGGTCCTGGGTATAAAAGAGGTTCTCGATCTGGGACACTCTGCACTGAAAGATACCCTATCACACAGGACACACATGATTGCTAAAGACAATGACACTGACACACTGTAAAAGCAAACGAGTTATAACGTCATCTACGTCCATTAGCCTTCACTAATACCGCTTGTAAATGCTTGTCTCACTGTAATTAGATATTTGATTCTCACTGATTTCATCACCAGCTTCTTGGGGCAGGACTTTGAAGTCCAGCAGCCACGTCTCTATCCATGCCAAAATGAAGGAGATGATGGGTAACAAATACCCAAACGCCCCCTGAGACAGGAGCTGGACAAAAGAAGAACATTTTTGGGTCAATGCAAAAAGTGTGTAATTCTCAAATGTAAAAAAAGAAGAAGCTGAATATAAAAAAGATCTCATACCTTTGATACAACTACTTTCACTATTAAGAAACCAGTGGTGATTGCTGTAGTTATCTGTAATGAAGATATTATAGATCATTACATGAATCTATATTTAATCTTTTACATTTTTATAGATAGCATGTTATTAATGAGTAAAGCAATAGTGCCCTCTGGTGGAGGAATATAAAGTAAAGGCTGCCTACCGCAATGGCCCACCAATGACGCACTTTACACACTGCATACGCAAGAATCAAGGCTGCAAAGCGGAACACCGCCAAGAGCTGAGGAGAAAAACATACAAGCATAAGAGTAGGGTGACCAACAGTCCTGTTTTCCAAGGACATGTCCTGTTTTCACGTCCTGTCCTGGCTGTTTTTTATAAAGTGATGAAAATGTCCTGGTTTTCAAAAAACTCCTGGGAAAGATCAGCTTTACAAAATATAGATGGGCAAACAAGGAGGATGAGGAAGAAAAACAGGATAAAGAGGAAGAAAACTAAAGATATAAATATATTTTGTAAGTTTGTGAGAGCTATTTTTGTTCAATTTGGAGGTATTTCTTTTAGTTATTTATTATTTATATATTTATTTTTCTAATAAAGAAGAGACATTATTTCTATCATTATTTTTGAAACCTGTCATAATAAAACATGTTGAGTAACCTCTGAGAAGCCTATCTGAATTTGTGTCTTGTAATATAACAATTTTCTATCCATGGAGGCATAGCCTACTTTAAATGTACGGAAATTAATAAGGCATCTTTGAGTAAACTTCGAGTATCATTTGAGTATCTGTTTGCTGGGCCGAGTGTCCTGGTTTTTGGTAATCCAAATATGGTCACCCTACATAAGAGACGGCAAACTTTTGTACAATAGTGTATATTTCGACACACTTAAATGTGTTATCTACCTTTCCAAACCGGTTTATCAACATTTCATGAAATATTTGTTGCTTCAAAACTTCTGTTCAAAGATTGCCGTCAACACTTTCAAAATGGCATCACTGTGTATTTGCATAAATATAATCCACACAGCAACTTGCAGGGCGAAGTCTACAGGGTTATTTTCCAAATACCAAGCCGTCTTAAAAAAATGTTGACTTAATTTTAAACGCTGCATCAAACTAAGGCAGAAACTAAAGGATCTAAAACAAAGCTATTAAACACCAAAGAACAACTGAATCTGTATATCAAAGAAGCATCCCATAAGCATGTGACCCAAGATAGAAGGGTTAAAGAGTTAAATTTGGTCATCTTTTCCTCACCCACCATGTCGTTCCAAATCTGTATGTTTTTCTTTCTTCTGTGGAACACAACAGAAGATACTTTGAAAAATGTCCACATAATGAAAGTCAGTAAGGTTTGTTGTTTTGTTCAACAATGAACAAAAACATTATATGGAATGGATAAATCATTTTTCAAATTATCCTCCTCCACAGAAGAAAAATAGTCATACACCAGAGGTGTCAAGTAAAGAAGTACAAATACTTCATCACCTTACTTAAGCAGAAATTTGGGTATCTATACTTTACTGGAGTAATTATTTTTCAGACAACTTTTTACTTCTACTCCTTACATTTTCACGCACTTATCTGTACTTTCTTCTCACATTTTTAAAATAGCCTCATTACTCCAATTTCATTTCGGCTTGATTTCATTCCGGCTTGTCATCGTTCAAAAAAAAAAAAAAAAACCTATTCAGATAAATAGCTATCCGCTATCCGGATAGAGTGAATTCTATTGTGGTTGGATGAGAAGTATAAACATATACCATTCCGACACCCTATTGGTTTGTATGCGATCTATCGCACCTGCAATGTGACATTGTTGTTGTTAGCTATAGAATTTAGCATAGTACATACCAGGAAGGTATCAGGATGATTATTATTATTATTATATTATTATTAAATTATAGTTATTTTTTATTTTGTGATTAATCACTTGAATTAATCACTTATTGTGACAGCACTAATGTTTATTGTATATAGACATACATGGGTTATTGTTACTAACCCTGTCCTGGGTACACCAATTTTCTTGTCCGTTGCCCTCACAGATTCCTGCAGCTAAGCCTGGATGTGCATTTACATTCCAATAAAGGTTATTGATAACATGTCTGTGAAGTTTGACTTTTTGCGCCATTACAATACTTATAGGAAAGTAGTCATCATATCTTCCGCTCCATGAAACGGTGAAAGCAACATTAACATTTTTCAACATTAACATTTTAATATAACATTATTGTCATTATGGCCTTTAGAAATTTTTTTTTTTTTTTTGAGGAGGTGGGGCAGTGCACTATAGGCACCTGTGGCGCGGCCTAAGCTTTTGTCCTTAATGGGATTTTTTCCTTACATTACTTTTACTTTTATACTTTAAGTAGTTTTGAAACCGGTACATTTACACTTTTACTAGAGTAAAAAGCTTGAGTTGATACTTCAACTTCTACAGAAGTCTTTTTAAACCCTAGTATCTATACTTCTACCTGAGTAATGAATGTGAATACTTTTAACACTTTGGAACGAGATGGGGATAAGCAAATGATGACATTTTTAGGTATCTATCCCTTTAAGATCAATAATGAAGCTTTCCTGGACAGAAACCTTGTGGTTTGAAAGAGCCATGAGTGAGGTAATCTACGTTGAGAGAGAAAAGTCATCTTTGAAAAGGGAACTGTGGAATGGACAGGCCCTAAAATCTTACCACACCCGTTTCATCTTAAATCACATCTTAAATGTTGGTATTTTCCAGATTCAAAAGATTCAAAATAGAAATATATATATATATATATATACACACATTTAAGATGTGTATATACAATCGGTGTATGGTATAGAAAAATCATAGATTTGGGGACAAGACTTTATGTACATGCTAATTTTATTATATTAGTGTAATTACTGTTGTAATTTGTTTTTATTTTTAAAAATATTTTCTTATTTAAATAAAATGTTTACATTTTTATGAATTAATTCATTATTAGCTTTGCGTCGACTCACGCAACCGAGGGGCTTGTGAACCCCAGTTTGGGAAACCCTGCAATAGAGGGCAGCGTATTGGCCAATACTTACAAATATGTCAAAAAAAGATTTGTGGTAGTCATACTCCAACACCTCTTTCTTCAGTTGCTCTTTTATACCTCCATTGACCTGGATGAATATAGATGAAGAAAAAAATAATTAACAAAATGTTGTGCAGCTGAATCACTATTAAACTGGTGTTTATCCACATATATTTAAAAGAACTTAATAATCTCTAGAGGAGATGAATCTATCTAAATCACAACTTACATTAAGCTCAATGATCCACAGCAAGGTGACGAATAAAAGGTCAAAGGTCACGAATAAGCAAAAGGTTCTTCGGACATCGGAGATGCACTTCTTCTCTCCTGCTTCATAAGACTCAATACGGGAAGAAATGACGGTGGAGTTAATGTTTCCCACACCCCCTAGAGTGGCCCGGGACCCCACACTGCTGCTGCATTGGCTGTCCATGACTCGTCAGTCTCGTCCACTTATGTCACTCCATTCACGCTCACACTTCTGGAGAGTCAGACTCTGTAGTCATGCCTAGTTCTGAAAGGACACAGAGAGTGGATCCATTTCACACAGTGGTCAAAGGTTTATAGCTATTGCGGTTATATGATCAGGACTATTTAAGGACTAATAAAACATATTAATACCAAAGAAAGGACTAATAAAACCTATTAATACCAATTATAGAGTGCAACAGTTGTGTTACAGAAGTGAAAATCCCTTTCATTTTCTCCATATGGGAATTGATTTTAATCAATAACTTATTTAACTAATGGACCTACTACTGTAATCTACAACCTAGTTGATCAAAGGTATTTACTTTTGCTGAAGGCATCAGCCTGCTTTATTCAACTTATTTTTTTTAAGTAATCTTGTTTAACAGCAGAATTCTGGTGAAAGACTGTACCCCTACACCAATCGGAAAATCGAAACAATCAAATTATAAGAAAAAAAGTGCCTGTAAAATCCAATGTAAGCAAACACATATATGGGTATGTTGTTTAAACACAATATGTGTGTAAACAATATTTATCCGTTTTTTATTTGATCGTCATTCGCTATGAATCATGGGATTGTAGTTCCCTAACTAAAGACGTTAAGTACACTTGTACATTTTGTCCAATTTTCAGATTCTTCTTTGTGTCATTGTTGATTAACCCCATAGCTAATAACTCTTAAATAAAGACTTTTAAAACCTCTTCCAAAACCAAGGCTGAAAAAGTGGGCACTGTTGCACTCCATGCATCTCTGGAATACTAGATTCTGATTGGTCAACCGAGGCATTCCGCTGTAAAATAATGAATGTACAATAATGACCATTTCCCATGGTTGTCATGTATAAATGACAGCTCATGTGGAATGTTCTGTCACACCTGACACTTCGATAGTAATTACAACTCAAATCAATATTTTGTGTCTATATTATGTATTTGCTAACTAGCAGTGTAATAAGCAGGATAATGTATGATCATGATCAAAACAGACAAGAACTTGTACCTAAATTAAGACATCATGACAATCCTGAAAAACAAAACTATCAACCAAATGTCTTAAAGTGGATTCATCTTGTTAAAATCAACAAGGTTTCCTATAATGCAATTTTAATCACAATTGGAAAGACTATTGTGGAAAGTAAGTGAATATAACTAGGCTAGTCTTCATAAAATAAACTAAGCATGAAAATCTAGTCTTACAAGTCTTATCAAGAAGACCAGGAAGTAGCCTATCCCAGATAGCGTTTAAAAACAGGCAAGAGTTTATGAGAACAGTAACTATCTGTTTGGTTAGTGAAACAAGTTCCTCTGATGTCATTTACCGAAAAAGAACGTGCACAGAAATGTTCATGCATTGTTTGCATATGACTAAAGTTACACTGGGCAGGATTTTTTGCTTCCCCTAAAAATACATGAGAAGAGATCTGATTTCTTTATGCTGTAATTTATATAGTTATGGACTACCCTTAATAACAATATCGGACATTTAGCATTATTGCTTTATCTATGACTCCAGCTGAAATGGAAATGGAAAATGTAAGTAGGCCTATACAACCCAATTAACTGAAATGAGTTCGTCTGTGTTTATGTTGTGAAGTGTTTATTTCATAGCTCTGCCAAACCAATTTACATGAATGCTATGGGCTAGCATGATAATACAACAGTATAACAGGAAACCCAGCGAGAATTTCTCAAAATGTAAAACATAGTGTCATATAGCACACCACAAATTTATATATTGCTAACTAAAACTGTAACACGTGAAATAAGCAACCCTAAACTAACAATCTCTCTTGAAAACAATATATCCGGTTACACTTGAGGCAATCAATCTGTAAAACAGCAGCGGCTTCTTATTACATTAGCATTGCTTCATCAAAGTAAATGTGTGTGTTATCGATCATGTCGCTTACCTTGGTGAGCAATCTTATAAAAGTACGCGTTGCATTACAGTCAACCGATAAATCAATGAGGATCTATCTCACTGAAAATTCTGGACCATCTGATTCTGTTGACTTTCGTTTCAGTCAGAAGACAGGAAATAGTGTGATGTTGTTTTGGAAAGGGGATCCTGGGATATGTAGTGGAATCCGGAACTGCGTCATGCCTGCCCACAATTCTAATTTAATTAATTCATAGTTCTGCATCAAGTAGATATATAACAAACAACAACATAATATAACAGACCTATCTGATTAGACTTATTTGCTATAGAAAGCTTTATATGCTCATGCTCTAAAAGTCAACATTTGAATTAATTGAATTATTAAAAAAAAAACAAGTGGCATCTGCACACAAATTATGCTAGAGCTTCTATCAAAACAAACTTTACTCATTTTTGATTTTTAATCAACTAGTGTGTAGGTCATTTTAGTGAATGTGTGAAGTCAGTTCTCCTCAAATTCCCAAAAGAATTCTAGCGTTAAGAATGCTTTTGCATTAAATAAAAGCATTAATTGTGGTCCAAACACTTGTGTCTTCGTTTTAAACAATAAATCTATTCCATTCATGTTAAATGTAATGTTTATATCATTTAATGCAAAGACATACAGACATTTTAGTTTTTGAGTCACTATTCTAAGTTAATAAAGAAGCTATAAGCAAACATTACTTGATGACATTATGCCATTTCATTTCTTTTATATTGTTAATTTACAAGATCCTTATTTCAAACCTCTACAGACTGGGGAAAAAAAACAATGCTTTCATTAAACAACACAATCTGATGTACTCAACTACAGCTAACAAGTCTTTATCTATGCAAAACATTACTGGTTAATTGTCTTATAAAAGCTATATATTGTTAAAATGGATGTGTTCAACAACCGTGGTAGTGAGGTAAACAATTTTATTGAAATTCAAATTCTAGGTTTCTTCAACAGCTATAAACAAAATAAACTGTAAGCATCCAAACTGTAAACCATCCTAAAGGCTAAATAAAATAACAAGAAGATGAACAAAACATTAACTGCAAAACAAACAAAAAAGTAATAGGCTACATTAATCCACCCTGGATCAGCACAACACAGCCAAAAATGTGGCATATTAAAAACGAGGCTTTAATAATATGAGGCACAGTTCACACTGTAAATCAACAAGAACTAGTGAACTTAAATCTGACATTCATATTTAACAGTACCTGCACTCAATGCATGTGCTCTTTATCGGTGTAATATCAGTTCTTTAGAAGCTGTTGCTGTATTATGGTTAATATGTACTGTGATGAGTGAGGTATTCAGCAGTCGGGTGTCATCTTCTCAGACAGTGCTGACTGGCAGGTGCTGGGTGGGTTGAACACCTCAGGGTCACTGATGCCCAGCTGAAGGTCAAAGAAGCGAGTGGACGTGGTCACGCTACTGTTCTTTGTGTATGTCTCCTGCACAGGATAGCAGTCCTTCAAAGTGTACACGCCAACCCAAGCTTCATCTGTGAGAGACAGGAAAAATGTGCAAAGTTCAGATAATCAGGACCATATTAGAGTTCCTGTATAAAAATCAAGGCATATGTATTACGCAAAATTTACAACATAACTATGACAAACAATTACTTTTGCGGGCCGGTTTTCGATCAGACCATTCTTGAACTTCGATCATGTCTCCAGGTCCTCCAATGAAGTACTGGTCCTCATATGTGGAGTTCAGGGGTATATCATAAGGGTCCCAGGCCTCCGTTAGAGCAATCTTTGCACATTGCTTTGTAATTTCCTCAATCTGGAAAAGCACTCCGCTCTTGAACAAGTAGATGTACTCAAAGAACCTCAAAGAGAATTGCACAATACAAATAAATGAATGCAAAGGAAATTTACAGAACACAAGAACTGCGTGTGGTCATTCTAATTTTGACTATAATGGATCATCTGCATTCACACTATGGTGAACAACAATAGCTCAAACATTTCAAAACACTGCAAGCAAAAAATAAATGAATTAATAAATCTTACTTGGAGTTGGTATTTTCTGTATTGTTTTCCAGTACAACTATCTAAACATTCTTAAATCAAGATACATTTAATTGAGAAGCAAAACAACTGATTTATTCTATAAAATAAATAAAAATAATAATAATAATAATTAAGTGACTGTACACTTAAAAGCAAGACGAAATATCAGCCAATGGGGTACAAAAACATTATAATATTAAAATATATATTTGTACTGTTTTATAGGGTCCGTTTTTCAGTAAACAGGACTTTACGTGATTTTTTTCTTCTAAAGTAAGTGTATATCGATTTAAGAATGTTTAGATGTTTTATATTGGAGAACAAGACAAAAAATACTGAGTATTTCGAAGTGATAAGAAAACGTTAAAATATATTTCATAACATAGGCCTATGATGAATTCGTACTTTTTACAAGGTGTGTGTCCTGTCTTCTGCTCCAGAACCCTAATTCGCTGATTCTGTGCATCATAGGAGACCGCTGCCCGTGTGTTTAGTCCCGTGCCGTGGTCATATTGAACGGTCCGACCCTCCCACTGTAACGGCGCGAGGCAGGGCTGAGGCGCCGCCGCCGACGGAGGAGGAGAGCCCAGACACGGCACCATCGCGGACAATGACAATACCAGCGCAAAAACCACAAAGACTGACATTGCTGTTGGTGCAAATCGATAATTACATGAAATTTAAATATTGACACAACGCCTTTGATTGGAGTGTTTTTTTCCAGCCGCAGTGTTTGCGCTGGTGTCTCAAATCCACAATGAAAAAATACATCAGTCCAGGATTCATGTCACAAAACACGTGAGAAACACCGATTGGTCAGATATCAAACCCGTATGACCCGTATAAGCCCATATGATTATTTCCAACTAGTTGAAAATAAGTATAGTTTATTTGTATTACTAAAATCTATTAATATTATATAATTACATTTATTTATCAATAAAATAAATAATTATTGTTAATTAAATTTGTTGGTTTGTTTGTTTGTTTCTTTTTCTGCGAAGAACCATACGATTTCACCCTAATAATCACAAATGTTTTGAATCATCAATATTATAAATAATAATAGTTTGTATGATGACAATAATAATAATAATAATAATAATAATAATAATAATAATAATAATAATGTATTATTAGGCTATTATTTACATTTTTGTTGTAAGGAACCATAAGATTTCAGCATAATAAAAAAGCATTTTGAATTATCAAAATGATAAATAATAGTCTGTATTGTGGTAGTAGTCATAATAATAATTAGTTTTTTATTAGAGTTTACTTACTTGTTTTACATTATCGTAATAATTCACGATACAGGTGATTATGAAATACAAATATTAAATTATGAACAATAAATAGTTATACTTATCTCTGTTCACTGAAAGAGTGTCAGCGTATGTGCTATTATTATAAACTCCGCCATTTGCATCAGTTTGTTTACGAGATTTTGCAGGGACATCCAAACCACCAGATGGCAGCATCTATTGCAGTCAATACTTGTGACTGTAGTCTGTTTGTCTTTAATGTATGTTCAACGTTGTTGGTGTTTAATATGGCGAATTCCGTTCAACGTGTGTACTAAAGTCACGTTAATTTCACTAAAGAGACTAACAAAATGTCTGAATTGGCACAGAGTCAGTTTGAGTCCAGTGACGATGAACTTCCCGAGGAGGTCGCCTTTGATGCGTCCAAAAGTGCTGCTCTGAAGAGCGTTAAAGATGCACTGGAGTCGGCTAAAAGGTATGTGAGTGTGTGTCCACTGGCTTTAGACACACAGACCACATGAGCTTATGGGTTTTAATTGTCTGATTTATATATATATTTTTCTCTCTCTTTGTTTTCAGAGAAAAGAACCTATTGAAGGAGAAGCGAAGGAAAAGACAACAGCTTTTTCAAGAACAAAAGGTAGGCTATAGGGCTGTGAATAAGTTATCCCTAGGATGTCGAATAACTTACATTATTATTAGAAAAGTTTATATACTTTTACTTTTTGTGGATTACACAATAAACTGTAGATGTAACATAAATCCCAAAATCAAAACATAATGAAATGTTACATCTGTTGTTTTTCAGACGAGAAAACGTCTTCCTGAAGACCTCCTGGAGGAATTTGATACAGAACCCCAAACGTAAGCTCTCTAGATGAAAATATTCATTTTAATTCCTTTTAATCATTTTGGAAACCTAATAAACTGTTAATTTCTTATTTTAGACCTGCTGAGTTATCAGACAACGCCAAAGGTAATAATCAAAGGCGGTAACACCGGAATTTCTGTAACTTTACTAAAAACAATTTTCCTTTTGGTCATTTTAAATATTGAATGACAAAACTATTTTATAGATGAGGAAGAGACAAATGCCACGTCAGAAACAAACTCTAAAAGGTAATAATAACAGTAATTAGCTGTTTACATTCACCTTACTGGAAGGCTTCTTCATGTTATGTATAAATGGAAAAACATCTGATTTCAGTTTACCAGACAGTTACAGTGTAAAGAGAGTTAAGGATGAATCCGCTGCCAAATCACTGCAACAAAGCGCAATTGACTTCATTCAGTCGCGCCTTTATGGACCAGGGACCAAAAGAACAAGCAGTAAGATGATAACGTTGTGCTGTTCAGACCCTCTTTTTAAATCAAATTTAATAGAAAAACTAATATTTCTGTTTATTTTTCTGCAGATGCAGAGCTTCTGTCCCTCAAAATGAAAAAGGGTGCCAGACAAGGTGCATCTGTGGAGTTTGTGAATAAAAAATATGGTGAGTATTGAGATTTTCATATTTAACTACTATATTATATTAGTTTTATTTTGGAAAGCAACAGTCTGAGCGGTCTTCATTTATCTACAGGTGCCGACTTAAAAAAGAAGATCACAAAGTCCAATAAAAGGTTTATACACAAACATAAAATGGTTCCTTCCTGAGGTCTAAAACAGGAACATTTTAAGTATAACACATGAGAACTGTAACCTTGCTTAGCTTAGGAAGCGTAGCTATTGACATTATGCATCACATTTTACAAAAGGACACCTTTCATTTAGTACCTTTTCCGTTAACGCATAGTTAAAAAATATTATCAAATAAAATTCAGTCTCTGCTCATTCAAATAGAAATGACTATGATCTTCCATCTTGTTTAAATCAAAATAAAAAAAAAATGGCTGAAGCTGAATGTTCATGTTTGCATATTTACTGTACACTTCAATAAATGTAAACCTGATCTAAGGCCTAACATTTCTTGTTTTAGTTACTTTTTACATTCATTTGGCTATTGTAACTATATGACTGTAATGATCAAGTGGACAAATCATGGTTGTGGCATTTCAAAAAGTGACCGTGTAATAAAACTTATTTTGTCATTATTAATGCTCTTCATGGTCTTATTGCATACTTGTTTAACATCCAAACACTCACTGAAATGTTTCAAAACAGACTGGTATATCTCGTTCAACTGGGTATTTATGTTTTATTACTGAAAATGATAAGACAGTGTTGATGACAATACTGTACCATTCTCCTTGTTTTAAAAGTACTGATGGTCTGAGGGATTGACTGGTAAACAAGAGGAGAAAAAACAATGGAGCAGGCTGCCCTCTCAGAGACTGGATATGACCTTAATTTTACCATGTTCCTGTCGCATATCCAAACTGCACAAAAACACAGTGCAGGCAACGATGATGAGTGAACGCCTGAATACAGACTTTTTAAAAGATGGAGTAAGGGATCAGGTGGATGAAAAGACCATTGACATCGATACAATTACAAATCAAAGTGTCCGAACATTGCATCAATCCTGCTGTGCAGTTGGCAGAGGGAGGGTGCGCTTGCACAAAAAAAGGGCATAACTCAAAGCTCACACTAACGCTCTATACTAAATACCACCACTATGGATGACTCCAGCAGTGTTAGATTTTCTCAGTTTTCATTTTTTTTTGTTAAACAACTAAATGTTCCACTCCTCCTGTTAATATAATTTCAATATTTTTTTTTATTTTTTTTAAACGGTAAAGTACACAAGCTGAGACCTGAAAATAGCAGGGTGTTGCTGTGGTGGGACCTTAGTTATTCGGTCTCGCTCACTCACACCAGCTTTCAACCAAGAACAAATATATCTTATATGCAGGTTTACTGATAATAACATTAATTATGTCATAATTTTCCTCATGCCTTGTAAATTAAGAAACAAACAATCAGAGCCTGCTGCACCCCCCACCCAACAACACCTCCCCTCCCCTAAAATAAAAAAAACAAAAGGAATAACAAAACAAAAAAAAGACCATAATGATTGGGGATTTTATCTGATTTCTAAGGACCCATCTCCTAATGTGTCTTTAGGCCTGGGTGAGGAGGATCCAGTCTTATCAAGAGATCCAGGATCGTTCTGGCCATGTAAAGGCTCAGTTCATCAGGCCGAAGCTGGCCCCAGTTTATTTGGGAGTCTGGGATGGACTGGGATAATGAGGGCCTCTATCACGTGGTCATTTATAGGGATGATTCTCCAGGGGTTAGTGCAGGTAATCATCCACTGATGCAAAGGCGCAGGATCCGCTGCCTGTACGAGCCATGACGGACAGACACTGAGCTGCCTGGCCAACAGCGAGTGCCAAGGGAGGCTGCTTTGGCAGGTTATGAGTCTCTGCATGAGAAAAAACAAAAAACATTCATTGAATGCTCATATGAAAACATTAAATACTAATGTTAAAATGGTTATATTCATGATAAGCCTTTATAAACCATAATATAAACTACAGTTCAAAAGTTTGGAGTCAATAAAAATTATTCTATTCAGCATGGATGCATTAAATTGATCAAGGGTGAGAAAGTCATTTATAATGTTAAAAAAGATGCCTATTTCAATTAAATAACTTACTATTATTTAAAGAATAATGAAAATAAAAGTATCAAGGTTTTCACACAAATACTAAGCAGCACAACTGTTTCAGCATTGATAATAAAAATAAATGTTTCTTGAGCAATCAGCACATTAGAATGATTTTTAAAGGATGAGACTGAAGTAATGATGCTTTGCCATCAAAGGAATGAATTATTTAAAATAGAAAACAGATATTTTAAAGTCCCCCTGTAAGTCAATAATTATGTCTCTTAAAACCCATCTTTAATCATCAAAATGAATGAAAATTTCCTCATGCCTTAAATTAGCCTGAATGTAACTACACCCTTGCTTCATTTAATAAACGCGGAATCTACATTATGCACATTAGCCCTGCCTCCAATCACTCCAGCTCAGAGATCCACTCGGTTGGTCAACTTTATTAAGGTAAACGCTGCACAAAGGTATCTCTCTTTACAACGTCGGACACATAACTGTAATTAATATGATTAACCTTTAGCTTGACTACATTCTCACAGCTATTAGTGTGTTGCTAATGTTACACAAATCATGTTCTCATTCTTCATCTAAGAGTCAGACAGCTGCATTCTACAAATCAGCATCCTTACAAACGCTTTAAACAACTTAGAACGTCAGTGGTGAAAGGCATACAGTTCATCATAACATCGTAATATACATTATATACACAACACACCCGCTATATTGCTAAATGTACCGGATTTTTCCTATCCACAGAAAAATATACCTGGCTTCTCTTGAGACTTCGCAGCTTAGTTAATGATATGCTAAAAGCCGACCATATGTTGGTGTGATTTGTTACATGGTAGTTTGTGACATAAGAAACACCAGCGATTTCAAACAGCGTTTTGAGACTGCCTTTAGATCACTGCAGTTTTAAAGATAAAATACTCAACAATGGTGTAGACTTATGAATTTGCACATGGCTTGTCTTGAAGCATATAAAAAAAAACACCACATAAGCATTTAAACAACATTAAAAACTTGATTTTCACCACAGGGGGTCTTTAAATTGTTTGTATTGCACCATTTGCATACTAACATGTGCAATTAGATAGTAATCCATGCCACATGTGTGAGGTTGTGATATGTGCAAGGATCCTTCCAAAGGGTCCTGCAGCACCATGACTTATCTGTACAACAGGGATATTGATTTTTATCAAATACGGCATTATGTTGCTCACTTAAGCTTTTTCACTCGCTTAATTCTGAGCTTAAAGAGCTTTGCTCAGTGCTGAAAGAGTGCTGTATCATTGCGTGACAAGGTGGAACTTAATTGCTCTGATTTAATCAAAGGTGGTAGGAAGACTGATGCTGTACCTAATATTGCACTGTTGAGTGTAGAGCAGACAGGCTCTCTCTGGATGGAGTCTAGCTGGTAGCCCACGGGGCTGTTCCATGGATCTGAATATGCCAGCAAACTGAATGCATCCTGCAGGAATGGAGACTGTAAGAGGCTTTACCATGTTACAGGTAATTACCATCAAAATACATTTGATTCTAAACACCATTTAAATCATAAATGTGATTGGTTACAAACAGCACCTACATACAACTTTCAGAACAAGTGGAATTACCTTCAGCATCTTCTTATTGGCTGAGTTTTTCCCCCGCTCACGGCGCAAGAGTTCGCTCATGCTCTGTAGCTCTCGGCCGAACTGGATCATCCTCTCGATGGCTGCCTGGCTCCCACCGCACAACTGCCTCTTAGACTGAGTGCTGTCCACTTCTGTGTACAAAGCATTTAATCCTTTTAAAATGGCACACTGGATTCATTTGCATAACATAATTGGCCAAATGATTAGGAGTCACATGCACAGCATCAGTTTCGTAATACAGATCACACAGGGGGAGAAAAAAATACAACCTTTGACCTCTTTACTACAAATCTAATTGCAGATACACGGGAATTTAACAGAAGACTGAGCCCAATTAATCTACTCACCCATATCTGCATCACAATCCTCCAGCTCTGTCCCATGTGTAGAGCTGCCATTCAGAAATCCATTAGAAGAGGATTCAGACACACCGTTTGAGAAGTGATCAACCTCCATCTCCACCTCAGTACTGCTAGAAATTGTCAACAAGAGATAACAGGCTTATTCTGTGCTGTACAGTTATGTTCTTTAATAATTTGCCCTTCAGTATTAAAGTTGCGATCAAACAGAAGTAGTGACCGATCATTTTTCTGTATTGTGAAGTACATCCGAGTGTAACAGATTAATGAAAAAGAAAATATAAAGTAGGTAGAGGACTTGATTCTATCGATCGGTTTTGATTTTGAGATGTGGCCATTGCACTACAAAATGAATGCGAGCTTGGAGGAGAGGGGTTTAAGGAAATTAAATGTTAGGAGAAGCACGCCATCCGTGACTAGAGAGAAGTATGTAATTTCACCGGAAGATCCAGTTGACTATTTGATTAAACATTACAAGGTCAAAAGAATTAAGCATATACACGGATGAATTGTTCACAATTAATCTATAACATGCATTTACAAAACAGATAAGATGAATTTTCCTTTCGTCATTTCATGCCCTCTTCACATACCTCACGTTGGTCTGCTGGCCATGACTGCCATTCAGGACACCAGGCTCAGGACTTGACAGGGTAGGGGGACACGCTTTGTGACTGTGGGTCGAGGTGTGGCCTTTACTTGATGAAACTCCATTACAGTAATTACTATCCAAACCTGGACACGGACGGAAAAACAAATGATCAGCGATAACGTCTTCTATTAATGATCAATAGGTCATTCTGGTCTAGGTTTAACCTTGATTTGTAAATGTGTGGTTCTCAACATTTTTGAAAACAGAGTCCCCCTATGTCAAGACTAGGAATAAAACGATACAATTTTTTCAGAACTGATCCGATACAAAAAATTCTAAGTATCGACCGATACCAGAGTCGTTTTTTTTTTTTTTTTAAAAGTAGAATTTCTCTATGTTTAACTGATAATCATTATTTTGTGTGTTAAAAACAATCTACTTAATACAGACAACTTCATTATAAAGAAAAACAACAAATCAAAAACATATATGATCATAATCTATGACAAAAATGCTATTATAAACTAGATTAGTGGATAATTCAGCAGTAAAATTTACACTAGAAAAATCCAGAGTGCACAATAATTTTATAAAATTTGAACATTTAGTGAAAAAAACTATTTAGTGGGGAACAAATAAGAGACAATAAGTGTAGTACTAAATCTGGTAAAGCGTTACATTGTTGTAAAATACATTCATGAAAAACAAGATAAAAAAATGTAGGCTATACTATAAAATTAAGACTTTTTTAAATGTATAGGGTATCTGCTTAATGAGGCAGTAACATATGATGGATAAGACAGAACAAGAAAGACTATTAATAATCTTTCATTGCGCAAAAGTATTATGATATGAAAGGCTCCAATACAGTGCGGCACAAAGCGCTTATGTGCATCCCGAGCGCAGAATTATGCTTTTGAAGCAAGTCACAGCGCGCAGCTCTTCGAATCCGCATTGAAAAGTTCACAGCACTAAGGAAAAACATATTGATGCATAGTGTATTATACAGTATCCATCTATGCAATAGTTTATTCAGCCTTTTCTTTTAACATAAAATTTCAGTTACTGTGCGCGTGAAGAACAATTATAGTGCTCTCTAATCCTGTGTTGTGATCTAACAGACACACCCGCTAGAAAGTAACATGATTAAGGTACAGCAATACAGTCCAGCAAGATAAAGTCATCTTATGCGAAACCATAGAACTTAATCTACAGATCAAGTATAATAATAGTAACATTGAATCATCATGAGTTTCATCATGTTGACTGTCGTAACCGAATGCGAAGCACTGTTTGAATGCTGAATGGTGAACTTTATGGTGCTTTATAATGTTTTTGTGCCTCTTGTGGGGCTTAATAATAAAACAGAATAGTATACGCACAATATCGGATTCGGATCGGCCTCGTCTAACCGATACCCGATCCAGCAAAGAATGGCAGTATCGGAGCCGATCCCTAGTCAAGACAATATTTGAAGGCCCTTCTATCTAAGCTGATACTTCTGTTATAATACATACAGTCTGTTTAATGAATACATATTTATTTGTAATGTTTTTAAAATTTTAAATTAAGATTATGCTTATATAACTTAAATAAATCATTTTAAGATTTAGGGCCCCTGGTTGAGAACCACTAATCTAAATAGCCATTTCAGTGAAGATTACCTCTTCGTAAAATATTTTTTTGGGGTAGACTTTCATCACCCATGCTGGCTGAAGATATCAAAAGATACATTATAGATTTTCTTTCATTCTTTTTATGTAGTGTATGTAGTGCACGTGCCTGTCTGGTAGGCCTGGGAGCTGCTGGCTTTGTGAACAGGGCTGTTGAAGAGGCGAGGGGAGCCTGGGTAACTATCCTGTGACTTGGGGCTCCTCCCACCGAGACACCTGACCTCACTGTCAGTGCCATTCACCATCTCAATGAACTGCCTGACTCTGGAAAGAGATACAGACACATCATGTATACAGTCTCTTCACAGGAGATGTGTCCATTCTTGTAAAACTGCACACATCACACTCACTTCAACATGAAGAGGAGGTCTGGGTTTTTCTCTAACAGGCTGGGATAAAGTTGTTGAGTGGTCTCTATAGCCTCTCCCATTCTGCCGGACAGGACCAGCTTCTGGATCTCTACAATCACAATCGTGAAGTCATTACTCGGGATTGATTTCATGACTTCTTGAAAGCATGCATTGATGAATCATTCAGAATTAGACCAGGAACTTTCATTAAAAGGTACACTATGTAACATTTGATCCTCTAGCGCTTGGCCGATTTTGATTCTCATTTTATAGCTAGCTCTGTCGCAGTCTCTTTTTGCTCGCAGAAGCAAATTACAAATCTTCATTACCTGGAGGTTCAAGATTTAGCTGCTCCACGTCAACCTTTCTCACTTATTGTGACAAATGACTTATGCCACTCTCACATGCATCATAGTAGCGGGAGCAACTTTTCTCTATTTATGGATTTGACGAGACACGCACAGACGAGTGACGCAAGTGCGCGTTTTCACGCGAAAAGCATCCTGCTCTGTCTAAAATATAAACACTTATAACGGGCTTACCATAGTGAATCAGAGTAAGACAAAAACGCGTTTTGGAAGAAGGATTGATGGCCTATTGACTCATTTAAATTTTTAACAAAAAAAAGTTACATAGTGCACCTTTAAAGTAAATAGTGTTCATTTGATTTCTTGTTGATCTTAACAATCAGACAGACCCAAAAGGACTGACAGAGTCTGAACAGCCTATTTCTGTTGACTGGGGAGACTCACTCTGTCTATTTTTAATTGAAGCAAGTTCCTCGTGTACAGCCTGGTCAGTTGATTTGGCAAAGGCCTCTGCAGTGGCACAGTAGCTGTGGTGAACCAGATATGAGGCCACCATTCTGGGAAAATAAGAATAAAAAGCAAATAAGTCAGAAAGAGAAATGGAGAAATATGCAGAAAGAAATAAGCCACTAGCACATACATTCATTACATCTGTGAAGGTTTTGAAACATGTTGACGTCAACCTTATAAAAATGCTCCAGATCAAAAAGTACTCACTTCTGAATCATGGCCTGCCATTCTCCTTCTCTTTCCCCAATGGGGAAACGGTCAATCTGGGCTTGGATCTTGGTTCTCCATTCACGCATGTAATCCTCAATATCAAAGACAAACGGATGCTGCCCGAAATTGGCGTCCACGACCTCCCCTGGGGTCTGTAGACCCACTGTGGGATACAGGTTGGGCTGAAAGCAAAATAATAGCAGTTAATTAAATTTTTTGTTAATGATGTAAATGCAAGCACAATGCCTAAACTTTCTCATAAAACAAATGAGAGTAGCTTGAAAGAAATGAGAGAAACTGGAAAAAGCAAATCTCAACTGCTTGATAGCTTGTAACATCACAAAATGTAAACTACAGTAGTCAACATATGAAGTGGATCAAAAAAGTTAACCAAAGTTGTCCTAAGACAAGAACTGGTATTGTTCAAAAATTATGTAAAATATAAAATAACTTTGATGAAAGGTTTTGATCCAGTTCAAATGTTGACTACTGTATATTATTGCCCAGCTCTAATCAGCTCTAAGTAAAAAAAACAAAAAAAATTAACATCATGATTTTCTGTAAAGCTGATTTGAAACTATGTGTATTGTGAAAAGCACTATATAAATAAATTTGACTTTAAAATGTGCCTTGGTTCATGTGTATCATAGGTTTTCAAACTGAGACGATAAGAAAAAAACCTCAGATTACAAATCGACATCATTTTTTTTCTTTCCTTTTACACAATGCCACGTTCTATGGCTATGTTCATGGTGAGGGCCAGGTTTATTTTTTCAAAAATAAAACTAAATAAGATGTTTAAGATGATTTTATTCTAAAACCCTAAAAACTTAATTTGGATTTACTTGTTTAAAAACCTTTTAAAAAGTATCAACAGAATAAAACAAGTTCCTCATGGGGTAGAAGTATTACAGTCCAGCAAAATATGTCTAATGGAATGTAGATTATTACAAGACCAACACTTTGATAAATTATCTCCTGATAGTAAAATTTTTTTGTGCGAGTCTTGAGTGTCCTATCTGGCATCGTGTGTAAATGGCTTCACCCAACTACACAATTCAAATGTTGCTTCTGGGTCAGGTCAGGGGGCAGGCACATATTAGTCATTTTATGGTGATTTTTGGAGAATAACTCTGAGAGGGTCTGTGCTCATGTTCCAATAGAGAGAAAGGTCAGGGCTGCAAAACTGACATACTTCACAGAAGTACTCAGAGTAACATGAATGCTGGTCACCAGCCAACTGTGTTTTCTGCTCAATGGATTATTGTTTAGGCCCTAAACAGGCCTCTGTTCAGTCAGCGAGAGAAATGCTTAGGGGTTCCAACATCTTGAATGATGAAGAAAGGAAGGAAAGACAAAAAAAAAAATAGCAAAATGCTTCCTCTACAACATCTAAAATTGGAAGATTATTACAACAGTGAAAAAATATACAAATGATCAATAACCACATGACCTTCAGGCAGAGAAAACTCTGTAAAGCTACAAATTATGCATCTTGATATTTTAATGAAACATACGTACATATATTAGAATGTAAACCAAATATATTTTGCTGATGAAACTACATAAAACATAATATTATAAACCACAAAATATACAATACAGTTTCAAAAGTTTGGGGCCCGAAAGATTTTTTTAAAGAAATAATACTTTTATTCAGTACGGACACATTAAATTGATCAAAAGTGACAGTAAAGATTTTTATAATGTTACAAAAGATTTTTATTTCAAATAAATGCTGTTCCTTAGAACTTTCTATTCATCAAAGAATCCTGAAAAAAATTATCACAGTATCCACAAAAATATAAACCAAAAAAATATTGATAATCCAAATCAGCATATTAAGACTGATTTCTGAAGGATCATGTGACCCTGAAGACTGTAATGATGTAATGATGCTGTAATACAGCTTTGACATCAGGAATAAATTGCATTTTAAAATGTATTAAAATAGAAAAGTTATGTAATAATATTTCACAATATAACTGTTTTTTCTGCATTTTTGATCAAATAATTGCATAAAAATTGCATTCTTTCAACAAAAAAAAACTATTGACCAACCAACCAAACTTTTGAATGGAAGGGTATAATGTGGTGTGATATAATATGGCAACAACATCTTAACTTCAATATAAGAGGTGATTAAGAAAAAACAGCCTTACCGGTAAATCTGTAAAAGCTATCCCTGAAAGAAAGAAAAAAGATCAACAATTAATTGTTAATCAACTTTTAACTATCTAGGTTCAATATTTAACTGTGTGCATACATGGCTCCTTAATCATCCTAAATGAAAAATATTCTATTCCTAGTGATATACATGTAATGTTAAAGTGTCCAATGAATTGATGGACTGTACTGTTATTGAAACATCAATAATAAACAAAGAACAAATAACTAAAGTTTAGTTGAGATGGGTAATTCGGTTCACTTGGTCCAAACTTAGTTCATTTGGAAGCGGACCGAGACCCACCTTTTCAGCAGACTCGGTCTGCTTGTTTGGTGCGCACCAGGGTTCGGAAGGCAGCGTTCACACTTATTCAAATGAACCACACTAACAGAGCAATCACACCAGTGTTCGTTTCAATCAAACCAAACATGCCAAGTGTGAACACACCCTTAATCTTAATATGCAATAGAAATGTTTACTACCTAGACTGTGGCCATTCTTCGTGTAGAAACAGGTATTGTTGATGAGGTTCACACAGCAGCCAATCACATCGCCTGTTGTAAATGTGGGACCATATGGCTGTCCAGTGCCAGAAGAGCAGAAGGAGTGGCCGTCGTCGCCATGGTAGCCATATGAGTGCTTGTCCCAACCTAAGGGTAGAACATTCGGCACATACTGTTGTTTTTTTGGGAACGATGTACTGTACAATGTATGTACTGCAAAAACACTAATGAAAGAGCACTAAGAGTTCTAACTCTTATCTCTCTGCCAAGCTGCAGACTCACAGAGGAACCACCCAGCGTCTGTGAGCGTCAAGAAGGTGGTGGATCAAGTTAACATGCCCTTTAATTGCATCTAAACTTCAAAATCTGTCTGTCTATAGTGATTCAGAAACAGAATGGGAGTCCTAGACACTTTAGGCACAAACAACCTGAAAATATGACATAGGGTAAACGTACCTATTAAACTCACCAAAATCTACATTGAGACATTTTTTAGTGCACAAGATATTGGTTTTAGTACAAGAAGTTATTTTAAAATAAAATATTAATCTCTCACACTATAATATTTCATTTTATTTTAAATGACAAAAGTATTTCAATTAAGATGTACATCATTAAATATAAAAAGTCTGGCTGTGCTTAATGGGTACATTTTGTACCCTTTAAGCACACCCCTGTTCCCAATAAGCTCACAACATGTTTTATGTTTATTTTAAGCAACCTTTTTAAAGAGTAATTGAAAAAATTTTTATTTGAAGTTAGAGAGTCAATCACAAAAGCAACATAACTCTAAAATCAAACACAGATTCTAAAAGATCAGATCTGATACTCCACTTGCGTCTAAAGCGCAACTTACGCAACTGGTGGTAATTAAATTAACTGGCGTAAGCTAGTTACTTTACTTCATAAAGTTTGAAATATGAATATTTTTGTTACACAAACTCATGCCTTTGCTTCAGAAGGCCTGTATTAACCCCCCGGAGCAGTGTGGAGCACTTTCATGATGGATGGATGCACTATTATGATGGATGGATGCACTTTTATCATGATATATGCACTTTTATGATTGGATGGATGCACTTTTTTGAGCTTCAAACTGATGGTTGCAATTCACTGCCACTTTAAAGCTCGGAAGTGTCAGGGTGTTTATTAATATAACTCCGATTGTATTCTTCTGAAAGAAGAAAGTCATATACACCTATGGCTTGAGGGTGAGTAAATCATGGGGTAATTTTCATTTTAAAGTGAACTCCTTTAAACACCTCTGATTGGCCAATGCGTTCACACGCTCAATATAACTATGTCTGTGATTGGCTACAATGATCAACACTTCAAAAACATGTCTTCACAGTGTGCTTTTCTTATCAGTGTTTGAAAGCAGGCGTCTATCAGAGGATCCCTAATATATCCACTGATAAACTGATCCGCTGATAGACGCCTGTGTTCAAACGCTCCCGTGTGTATGTAAGAGCTCTGAAGTCGTAATATTAGAATAAACTATAATTCTGTCTAGATTTTGTCATCTCAAGGCTGTGAAAAAAATAAGTTATTAATTATCTTATAAAGATTAACTTAAAGTGACAACCATCAAGTCTGTTTATAAGGTATTTACATAGACGTTCAATGTGGATGAGCTTAAAGGGAGCACACACTGAGCTTAATTGGAGCAGCAACAATTTTGAATTAATAAATATTACATAAAATTTAAAGGACAATATTTTGCTAAATAAATAATCTAGGTCATGTATCACATTAATATATATCTTAATATGAACAACTCTTATTTACAATATCTGTGAAATTATACTTTTTCTAATTGATGTCACACTGAAGCTCTGTGATTTTCATTGTAGTGCACCCTTTAAGCTCACCTTATAATAATATGAAATATTATTAAAATTAAAGCAGTGTAAAATCACAGACCATCAATAAACTGTAAATTTATAATATTTTGAATTTAAAAGTGCAAATGCCTGTGAAGAAATATATTAGTGTAGGACAAAATCTTGTACAGCTAGTAAGGTAACTATTCTGTAGCATCTGCATTATGTTGCTAAAACTATCTTTTGGATCTATTGTAATTATTTCCCAGATCCATGTCACAGGTTATATTATGCAAAGGTCTAAACATTAATCTCTTAATTTTGCAGCAAGTAGTTATACTAACCAAAAATATAGGCTTAAACATTTAAAAAATTCACTTTTAAGGGGCTCCTCTTTTGGTGAAAGTTTTCAGACAGCTTTCAAAATGGCCACCAGACAGTGTGAACACATAGATACCCATATCGTAGTGTGCAATGGTCTGATTTGCTTGAAATTAAAGGAGGTATGTAGTAACAAACACATCAATTGGTTAAGACATCAAGTAGGATAAAACATTAATTTTTTCTTATTATAATCTGATCTGAAATTTGGAAGTGTGCTTAATGGGTACTTGAGCTTAATAGGTACGTTTACCCTAGCTAATGTGTTACTAGCAATAAAAGTACAGTGACTTCCCAACATTTGACAGTCATTTTACCTGGAAGTCTGTTCATGTTGACACCTTGAGCTGATAGGCCAATCCCCATGTACCTGGTCACAAAAAACAGCATTTATTTGTTGTAAAAGTCTGTATTAGAGGAAGTTAAAATTGCTCACCTTAAAGATTTAAGGTGCACGCAGTAATGAAATGAACAGTATGATTGAAAAATGTTGAAAATTATACTTAAGCGAGACTGAATCTGTTATTTTCTTTTTATTTAATATTTATATAAAATTGTCATGTTTTTTATTTTTACATTTTACATCATTATAATGTAGTATGTTTTAGTAATTTTGATGTTTTTACATTTTAAAAAGTTACCGTTTTTTTTTTTTTAAATCTATTTTATTCCAGTTTTAATTATTTTTCTTTTAATTATTATAGCTGATATAAAAAAAAGTTTAATTTAATTTAAGTCAACTATAACAACACTGGACTGAATAAAACCTGTTTTATTTTACATGGGGCAGGTCACCTCATGAGGGCTGCCATGTTGAGATCAGATGACCAGATCACATGACCACAGCGACCATACTAATTTTATTTCAGTAAACCTCTCATTATCTGACATTTTCGCTCACAGAATAAATTAATCATGGCTGACTTCTATTAAAGTATTTCTACAAAGGCATTATTAAATGAAGACTTTTGCATAATGCTAAATCCACGCCAATAGGTGCCAATATAAATCCAAGATGACTGTTATTTAGCCCATTGCCACATCAACAAAAATGACTGAGTGCACATTTAAACGTTTCCCAGCAAAAAGTGATCTCAAAATACTGAATCCTTTACATACCCATCTCGTCCTTTGCTGATAATTTTCACCTCAAAGTAATAGACCCCGCAAGCAGCTGGAATAGGGTGTGTTGCACGGACAGATGCCGCATCTTTCGGGGTCTTTCCATGACCTGGATGATAAACACAATAATTTACAACTGCAAGTGGATGGTGTCACTCACAAGGAGAACTGGAACATTTGTAATATTATAAAATTCGCCAGAGGTCATCATGGCAAAAAAAAAAAAAAAAACTTAAGTAATCAATGTTTTTTGCTGTGAGAGCCGTATGCTTCAGGCTGATGGTATTTTGCCTAGCAACAGCAAAGAAGCTGCACAATTGTTTTTATTTATTTAATTTGAATATGCATTTCTCTATATTTGGGAATTTGCATTTATTATTGTCAACAATTGCCCCTTGAAATTGCCACCTCATTCACCCATACTTCAGTTGCTATTAATTGAAATAAATTCCCAAACAAATGAATTCTCAAACAAACATGGAAGTTAATTCTATAACCTAGTAGTAACTAATGCTCAAAACAAAACATGAACACAACAAAATAATTGTATGATATACTATATATAGGCTATCTCTCTAATGTCTAAGGCCATTAAGGAACAAATTTGATGTTTTTGAGCATTTTAATCAAAACCCACTTCATATTAGCTGCAATATTTAACAACACTCACCTCTGAGACAGCAAATAAATATATTTTAAAGCTATAGGTCCGTAAAGTGTCTGAAGAGGCATTAAACCCATGATTAACGCACAACTAGACAGGAACTCAATAGAATAGAATTAGCCACTCAGCCACTTAGGGTTACTTGATTATCCATACATCATTTTTTCAGAATAATCATGTTAAAATGTATGAATAAAACATGAACCAACATGCTTTTGGGGAATTTTACTTGTACATCTCTTAATCCTCTTTGTACTGCATTTCATTATCTGTTTTCCCCTCTACAGACAGAGTATTAATCATAAAACTAAGCACTTAAATATCATCTTATAAAGACATATTCCTGGGTCATATAGTATGACAACTGATATTTATAATAATTTTATGCAAGTAGTCTGCTACACTGCTGTAAAATCTCTTTGATTTACATTACAAGCTATCAGAATTTCTTAGGTTTTGGAACAAGTTAGCCTCTTACTTTCTAGCCATATAAATAATGGCATCTGCAACAAACTGCATATTTTTGATCAGTTTGGGCTTCTGAATAAAGGGTGTGTGCGAGCTATCAATTCTCACTATATCATACTATATGGGTCATAAAAAGCCTGATGTATCAAATATAATACAAAACATAAAACACATGCAAAAATGTTTTCTTTTCTTTTACATTTTGTCTAAAGATTCACTTAATGTCCATTTCCAAAATATTTTAATATGATTATTATTTTATGTCAGGCTTATTTCATTTGTCAATATGGGGCATTTTTGTCACTTGTGGTAACATTTCAGGCTTGAACCCTTGATATTAAGATTCATAAGCTTATGTAGCTTGTACATTTAAGACATCTTGGCCTACTGGTAATTGAAGGCAGTCTTCCTGAAACCTACCTGTCGTCAACTCTGGCTGGCCTAATTAATTCTGTGGCCTACCTTTATGACTCAGCTGTCAGAGAGAAATGGCAGACACCTCACTGGATTAAAAAAAACGTATTTAATTACTAATTGAGATAATAAAATTATACATATATTACAGCTTTTCTTTATCTGATGAATTTCTTGTATACTCGCGATGTGCAGAAGTCCAGCCTCTGCAGATAAACACACACACACACACACACACACACACACACACACAAAGGCCTTGCTCGAGCTTATGCGACAGTCACAGGCTCGATCATTACCTACATCAGCATGTGCGTATTAAGACATGTTCTTTTATTAACAGATCATGTTGTCAAAGGAGTTGACAATGACTGCATTTCAGCAGCGAAACTCTATAGAGTAAGAGCTTCCGGAAATGACTGAAGCATCATGTTTAACTCGCTGCTGAAACTAACCACCATCTCATTGCTAATTACAGTAACGTTACACGAACTTTACACTTTCAAACTTAACGCCTCAATCATTCATTTCCAAAGGCTATATGCCTATACACACTGTTATGCATAAAACATCATTTAAAGCAGTAGTTCGATTAATAGACAATGCTGACTGCTCAGGAATGGTGCTAAATAATGCTAAAGGGAGGCTATTTGTATTCAAACATGTCGTCTAAGCAGTTAGTATTACCAAGCAAAGTTTCTTGTTAACACTCGTATAATTATCTCGACTAATGTGCTCGATGATCAATCAAGATCATCCATATTTTGTAAATATTTTAAGCAGCTTTTGTGAATAAAAATGGGTTTGATTTGCACACAATACGAGTAACATTACGCAGAAGCTAATACAAGTTTTTAATATCACCGATCAGATGTGAAACCTGACACGAGCTAACATGGCTAATACCTTAAACATTTAGCTGGTAAACAACTCCGTGTTTGAGTTCATCTGCTGCTGTTAGCCTTGGTTACCTTTGTAATGCACCCGGAGGTTGTTTTGAGACAGGCCGATGTAGCTGAATTTGTCTTTGGGGCTCCAGGATCTGGGCAGCGGGGTCTCCTGCTCGTTGACGGCCGGGTAAAGGCGTCGAAGCCGCTGGTTGAGCTCTTTTTCCTGCTCATTGAGAGCCAAGTCTCCGTGAACGACAACCGACATCAGAAACCCACAGCCCGATGACGGTCCTGACATCGCGATCCGATTCCTGCCGTCGATGCCAACAGCTTGCCAGCTATCTTTAGCTGGACAGCTTTCAAACAGTGTCCAGTGGCTAAAGCGACCACTGTCAGGCACCGCAGGAGAAGAGCCGCTGAGATTTTGGGGTTGTTTTATTCGGTCCTGAAGCCTGGCTAGCCAGCCAGCTAGCTAACTGCGATTAGCCCGCAAACAGCCTCTCTGATGCGAGTTAGCAAGACGCTAGAGAATTAATCACGCCAATACAGCGAAACGGCAGATTACAAAAACATAACAGACATCCAGAAAGTTGATCCTTGTTATTTAAGACGACATCCAGCCGATCGGACAGACTAAATCGGGTAAAAGGAGCAGAAAGACAGCAGCAGAAGGGAACCCCGATCTTTTGTTTGTTGTTAGTGTGAAATACAGCGTTCTGATTGGCTCTCTCAAGGTCCAGTCATACTTCCTCGAGGACTTGGTACATGACTAGACACAAGCTACCAATAACATGTCCTTCTTTCTCACTTGACTTGTTATCAACGATAGTTGAGATGGCTGTTACAATGATAATATACATACACTTACCAATTACAATGTTTCGTTTATTTAATCATTTTCATATCATGGGACAATGCAGTTGCGGTGCAGATTAGGACCCCCTTACATCTCTTTTTCAGGTTGGGACTTTTCAGTGAGTTCCATTGAGCTAATGAAATTTAAAGTTCCCTACCCATTAATCTAACCCTCACATATTCCTGCTTTTTTATTTTTCATTAAATAATGTATTATTTTAAACTATAGCCAAATGTGCCGCTAAACATAGGCTACATAACCTCACTACTTGATTTTCTTTAAAACATCAGCTCTTCTTTATTTTACATAAAGTAGTCTACTTCAATGACCATACCACATAAATTAACAATTACATTTTTTATTTTCATTTATTTATTTTACAGTTCAAAAGAGTTGTGGTTAAACAGTGTCAGTGCATTTAATCAAGTTGGGGCAGCATCAAAGGTTTTACAAAACAGAATATAAAATATATTTATAAACAATATATGTGACTAATAGTCTTTCCCAAACAAATGCATGTGTAAAAGTGGAATGTAATAATTTATCATTATCTGATGTTTTGATTTTCCATTTATTTTCAGCTCAGTCATGTAATGAAAGCTGCATCTGACGTCTTGGTCTTGCCATTTGATTTGGGATGTAAAATACTTTATACAAACTGTGCATTCTCCAACATTCTTGTGATATACATTAATGTTTCATTCATACATTTGTCACAAAGTGTAAAAACATATGCATGTTAGTTTCTTCACATGCATTTCTGATCCAAATGAAAAATGGCAAACTAATTCACTATTAAACTATGTGGCCTACCCATGATTCAGTATATGATATGTTATATTGCAAACACCCAATGACTTGCATATTTAAAAAGTTATTGTATGTTAATTATTCTTACAAAGAAAATGTACATCAGTAAGCCTATAGAGTTATTGAACTGACCATTTCAGCCACTCCAGGAAAAGGCACATTCAACAATCATATACAATTATATGGTGAATACATTGTTGGTGTGGCTACCAGTTTTAAGTATTCTAATATGACTTTGATTTGTATGATGCTAAATTAAATCTGTGCACTTTTATTGTTTGCATTTTCCGTTCACTGTAGCCTGAATTGTTTATCCATAAGCAGGAGAATTCACTAGTTTCCACAAACCGGCAGGACCATTAGCACATCCAATCATCAAATATAACAGCTACACTTATTGCTTTGGTCATTATGGTGGCACACAGTCCCAAAACTCACGACACAGGCATTGGCAAAGGCCGTACACCATAACAATGAGAAGACTGACAGGTACCAGACTGACCATCAACACCCCTGTTGTGGTATGCTGCATGATAAGCAGGTAGACACCTAGAGGCAGTGAGCTGAAGTAGAGCAGCCCCAGCAGCCAGACCAGGACACGCGCTGAGGTTTGCCACAACAGGGCTGCACAGTTCCACATTGTCCATCTATTGGTAACGGAGGCCATTGAGTCCAGGCTAGAAGAGCGGTAATTCCTCCCCAGAGCTGGAATAGCAGACTCCTGCCGAGGCTCCATAATGGTGATCACCACGTAATTGGAACGAATCGAGGTGGGGGAAGCTGAAGCAGAGTGTCCCACCAGGGAGTTGAGGCATCTCGGACTGAGAATAATCTCGCCTTGGGTTTCATTCAGGTTCTGATGTTTCCGTGCCTGGACGGACAGCAGCGCTGACACCAGGTTGTACTCATCTGGTAGACTATCCACGGCTTCTCTGGGAAGGTCCGTGATGTAGCGGCAGAACGGACAGACCACTGCATTGGGAGAGGATTCGCCTAAATCGAGGATTTTTGCAAGGCACTTGGCACACAGACAATGGCAGCACTCGAGGACCTTGGGCCGTCGACTTGACAGGCTGTATGCACAGTAGCAGATCTTGCATTCCAGTTCCTCTGTGGTGAAGCAACCCTCCACATCCTCCGGGAGCTGTCCCATCATGTCTCCTTCCTCTCAACGTTTTCTCATCGGCTGGTTGTAATCAAAGCTGTGTGGGCACATGGTTGCGAGGCAGCTGCTGGGTCAGTCCTGGTGTCTGGATGGTGTCCTATGCTGAATGGGGCATTGCCTTCACTGTGCCGCAGAGGCTCTGGACGGGGTTGTGCTGAGGAACCTTTCATGCACTGTGTGGAAGGGTGGGGAGAGGCCACTACCGAAAAGATAACTGTTAACACAGCAGTAGAGAACAAACAATGCAGCAACAAAGCAGGCCCTGTAAAACCAGGGCTGGAATTTTCTAGCCAGGGCTTTTGTTGCCACTGAAATTCAGTCCAATTAGTGGCTCCACACTTTCTCGTACACAGTGCTGATTTTGCTTGCTCAATGCAACACTATTCCAAAAAAAGGAAGATATTTGTGTGAAATTACTTCATGTCCAGAATAAACAAAAATATAAAACATTTTAAACTTATTTTAAACCGGTTTCAAATTGTAATTTTGAATACCAGCCAGGTCAGTAGTACAGTTCACTGTGCAACATTTGAAATTAGGTCATTGCTGTTCACTGAGCCTGTCTCTCAAAGTCAGGTATTACTGAGAATTTATCATGTGAAATGAAAATTCACTGACATTTGATTGACATTTATTCCATATATATATATATATATATATATATATATATATATATATATATATATATATATATACACATAAATACATACTTAGCTAAATTCTGATTTATTGGACTAGAGCACAAGACCTTTATGTGACTAGCAAAGGACACAAAGGGACTCAGTGCCCATGTAAGTGCCCAGCTCAAAATAATATAGCTACTTATTGTAGTTTTTGCCTTAATATGGTACTAGTTATTTAAGACTGTCAGGAATAATACATGTTTAAACTAAAATAATTTTTACTAAGATTTGATCAGCTGACAAGTCTAGATTCATCTGGGTTCTACACAGTGCAATAATGGCAATAACATATTTTAAAGACCTTTCAGTCAAACATTTTGACAACTAGTGTTAAAATTATCTCTCACCTTACAGCCAAGATAAAATCTGGTATGAATGTCAGTAGTGTTAGCAGCTGTCAATTCATGTTTAAAGATTAAGTAGGCTACATGTAAATAATAATAATAAAAAAAAATCAATAAGTTGACAACCTATGTTTTTACATTGCTTTAACTCATCAAAATAAATTTTAGCAGTTTTCGACTTTAGTTGAAATTATACTTAAACATCTTAAATATTTAAGGCAGCAAATTTTCTTTCAGCGTGTACGCTCTCAAAAGCATTACAACTTTAAACGGCAGAAACAACTTTTAGACATTAATAATAATAATAATAATAATAACTTTATAGCATTTTATAGGCTATTTTTATATTATTATTATATTTCTACTGTAAGTGGCTAACAAGCAATGTACAGTAATGTACACTGCGCCCTAGTGGTTAAAGAGTTTATTCATCCATGAGCTCATACATATTTTGTATTTTAGAAGAAATAAAATTTTACATATGACTGGAAAAGTTGCACAGGTATAAAGAAGAAATATTTTTCAAAGCTTTAGAATGGTGGCAGGTGATGAACTAGTTAAAGGAAGAAGAAGAAGAAGAAGAAGAAGAAGAAGAAGAAGAAGAAGAAGAAGAAGAAGAAGAAGAAGAAGAATTAATTAAAAGAATTAAAAAGAATTAATTTCGAGCAATAAGCCGGATGAATAGGTGACCTAGAGCAGGTGTAAATCACACAGATGATGTAAGAGTTCCCAACAGCAACCTGGGGCTGCCTGCTCTGAGTGACGTCAGCGACTAAACAACAACAAAATAAATATCAGCTGGCAGTGCGCGTGAGGAGCGGGGAGAGGGCTCGCGTTCGTTTGCTATGGCTAATCAGGGTGGATGCGACAGCCCGGGTGCTTCAGAGGTGGAGCCGGTGGGCAAGAGCTCCGGCGAGACTTCTTCCAGACTACTCAACTCAGGTGGGAGAGAGATGGCGGAGAAAGAGGAACAGCAACCTTCCGGAGTCCGACACCCTGCAGGCAATTATTCGTCTCGAATATCAAAGCTGATTAACTGGAAAAGACCATTATGGACTTCCGCTTTCTTCGTAACTACAAATATAGCGTTTTGGTGAGACACATGACGCAGCGTATTTTCCTTATTCACATAGGCTTTTTTTTATTATATCACTTGAATGCAGAATGCATGCATGCAAATATCGCATATTCTCATTTAAGACATCATGATGTTGGAGTTTAAAAAAATGTTGCATTAATAAATATGGGTCAGTCTTTATTGTTTTCCAATGCACTACATTAAATCGAATTAAATCAGTAGGCCTAACAATATTTTTGCTTAAGGCATTCTCCCTGTTTGCAATGAACTTGGCTACAGTTGCATTGCTGTAAGTAGCCTACAGTGCCTGTATTTTAGGCCTCTCTTTTGTGCAATTGTTTCCTTTGCATAACAGAAATATTTGAAGACAAACTTTTAAAAATTTCAATTCAAAATTGCATTTGCATTTCCTTACATGTAGGCTACAAAAGCTGTCAATGTATACATTGCTTACATTAGATTTAAAGAAATGTTGTTTTGGAATGCGGATAAATAGTGTATTTGGGTTAACGTGACCGTGTAAGTAGTAATTTGTTGTTCCTTTTGGAATTAGTTTCACCTTCAAAGCACATGATTTTACATAAGAGACTTGTTAACAGAAATAATAGCATGAATGTGTACCATTGTTTAATGTTAGATTAACATTATAATTGTTTAATGTTAAAGGTATGATAACAAATATTAGATTTAGATAATCTAACAGCATTTATCTTTAAAAAAAACAAGCACTATGATAGTTAGATGTCTGTTGACTATAACAGTGCATGTGTTTATAGATAGGAAACCTGTTTCTGTGTATTTTTTCCATGCAGGTTTGTTTCCCTCAGTCCCTGTCGAGTGTTCAGCCTTATCTCCATGTGTGTAGCTCTCTTAGTGATGATACAGCTAATGAGAGATGTGGCCCTTTCCAGATCAAGAGGAGGTGTGGGTTTGTTTCATCCCATAATGCTCTAACGTGTCACTTTACTCATAAGAAAGAAAGCAAAATTTGACTGATGTTTTTTTTCCCTCTTTATAGGAGCTGCTCTATGGAAGAGTATGACAAGCAGGTAAATTTAGAGCATGCACCACTTAAATCATGCAGCTAAAGAACGAGTTTCAAATTCTGATCTAATATACATAACTGTTCAGAGTTTTTGAAAGAAGTCTCCTACACTCACCGTAGCTGCATTTATTTGGTCAAAAATACAGTAAAAACAGAAATATTGTGAAATATTATTAGCAGTTCAAATAGCTGTTTTCTCTTTTAATATATTTTAAAATAAAATTTAATATTGATCAATGTAAAGGCAAAGCTGAATTTTATGATCAATGTTGAAAACCATTATATTTATATTCTTCTGGAAACCCTGATACACATTTCCAGGATGTGTAATATGTACAGGATTTCTTTGAACAGAATGAAAAGAACAGGCTTTATTTTAAATTAATTGTGTAACATTATACATAACTTTTGATCAATTTAATGTGTCCTGAATATAAGTATTCATTTATTTTTTGGTAACACTTTACAATAAGGTTTAATTAGTTAACATTGGTTAACTAGATGAGTTAACATGATCTAATAATGAACTGTACCTCTACAGCATTAATTAATCTTTGTTAATTTTAACATTTACTAATACATTATTAATATCAAAAGTTGTATTGGTTCACATTAGTTAATGTTTTGTGGACTAAGATGAACAAACAATGAACAGCTGTATTTTTATTAACTAAATTACAAATGTTTTGATCATAGTTAGTTCATGTTAGTTAATATATTACAATAATGTTTCATTTGTTAACATTAGTTAAAGTGGTACCTCTTTTTTAAAAAAAATACTAACCCTAAAATTTTGAACCCAGTGTACATATTTTTAAATAAACGAATAACTTGCATCTGAAATGGCACAAATCCACAAATCGGAGTGCATGTATAAGGTGTTGTTTTTAAAAATGTCCCCTTCATCAGCTACAGTCCAGCCTGTAACCACTAGAGGGTGTCCTATGACTCTTATTGGCATTATTGATGACATACAGGAATCCATAAAGCCTGTCATGTGAGCTTAGAAATGTCAGTGATATCCAGCGCTGTTGTGTGATCAAGACTAATTAAGAAATCAAAAACAAAATACTCCTGACCCACTCAAAACGTAGCAACGCTCCACACTGGTGACCTTTTTCTAATACTATGAGTTAGTTTGAAGAGTGTCCAAGTCAACAAACATTATATAATCAATATTTTCATCAAATCTTTGCATATGAGAACATTGAAAAGTCAGCCTAAATTTGTTAAAGTATTGGATTAGTGGAAGGCTTGATGAATTTATCCAATACTGCTTATCATTGGCCTTCGGTTTTCCATTATTTTAATCCTGGTTGCGCCATGCTGTACTCTGACCGGACTTGCTCTGTCATTGTTTGCATGCTTATAGTGAAAACAAATGCAATGGCACCATTGTGCTCCAGCGGGTGAGATGCCAGTGCAGTAATCATCAGTGTGGTGTTTATGTGAGGCGGGCCTCATTAAAACCTCGAGTACTTGACCAACAGCTGCTGGATTGCCTCAGCTTGTTCATTTCTGCCGGCTGCTGTTGATTTGAGTCCTGTTTCAACAGTTGTCTTCGCCCGGATCTTCACACTGACCTCTTTACCCCCCCCAATAGCTATGGGATTAAAGCGCTTTATGTTGTGCTCTACTTTATGTATTTCTGTAAGAACTGATATGATCAATACGTCATGACAAAATGTTTTTCAATTACTTTAACTCATCAAAACAACTTAACCAATTACAAACTCACTAAGTTATGCATCTAGGCAAGATTTAAAAAAAAATGAAATGACTGATTATACTTATACTGATTATACATAAAAATAGAACTTTTTTTTTTAGAACAGTTTTCATAGACGTTAACATGACATTTAAAGTGTGATTATTTTAGTTTCACATTAAGAGCTTTAAGTCTGTTATTTTTGTCTTTTTATATTCCAACAGAAATTTTGTAATTTAGTTATTGTTGTTGTTGCTAATTTCACACAATTTGTCACTAATATTTGTCATCTTCAGCTTTGTTTATCTGTATTGTGACGTATGCTCTAGTGTGGGTTGTTTTGTCCAGTGGTAGCATGTCATGTTGTGAAACTTGAGTTTATGTTTCAGACTTTTTGCGTCCCTGTGCGGGGCAAGTTGAGTAGAATGACACAGCCATTTGTGCATCCAGGAGTGATGGTAATCCTTTCTTGCATTTCCTCACCATTCTTATTGGGAGGATATTGAAGTGTCCTAACCAATAAGCCAATCACATCACAGTATACTAAATAACAACGGGTGTGGTTAGAGACTCAGCCGCCCATTGGAGGAAGACTGAGTGACTGTTAGCTGACCAACTGACCAGTCACGTTGCTTTCATCACAGTCAAATGACCAAATAATAATAAGATAAATAAAGAAGTGATATAAATAATAAAAAAGACTGTTACTCTCTGTATAGGGAGACGGGGCAAGTTTACACACTTTACTCCACTGAATATTTCTCTGGGAATGTTAATTGTTGAATGTCAATTTCTGTACATAGATCTTGAAGTCTTACAAAAAAAGGTTTTGAACATATCCACCATTATTTACCAGGAATAATGGTACTGGCACATGCTGTGGGGTAAGCTGGACTGATGTAACACAGCCTATTTTAGACTTTTCAGGCAAAAAAAAAAAAAAAAGAGTGTGACCACCTGCCCCAAATGAATTTTTGTTGGAAAATATAAATAATTATTAAATTGTATAATTTTATACCAGTATATACTATTTACATAACATGTAGATCTATATTTTATTCATAAATAAGATTATCATAAATCAATGGGAAGAACATATATTTTTTGTGATGTCAAGAAGTAGCATTCCAGTAAAAATGATACCCATGTACCTATTTGGAGATCATTTTTCAGTGTCATTCAAAATACTCTTAGAGGGTCCCATTCTGTGAAGAGGGGGTATTAAGGGGGTATTATATGCAATGTTTGTACGTGTGTGTGTTCATGCCCCAGCGTTGTCTGTATGATGCCTGCTTGTGGAATGCTATGTGACTCTGGTATTTTTAGACCTGACTGGTTGAAATAGTGAAGCTCAGGCCTTGATCAACATAAACACTAGCTCATGTGGCTTCATGCGACACTTCATTTGTGACTCTGTCTGAACTTTGGAACTTATCACTGACACACTCACCTTCTGACTTACCTTCTGAAGGCTTTTCATGTTGAAACCTAGAGCTTTTGAGATGACTGCTGAAGACCATGGATCAGCATTGAGGTAAAATAAAAAACTGTATTGAAGAAACTGGTACAAACTAGACAGAGTGGTTGTTAACTTTGAATACTAAGCATTAGTGTTATGTGCGTTATACCTTAAAGTGGCTAGTCTTGAATATCTCTGATAACTTGTGTATAGCTTGTCTTTAAATTTTTTTTTATATTAATCAAGTAATACTTGTCTTTGAAGAACCTTGCTTTAATCTTACTTACATTGCACTTAGATGTGTCATGTTTTTTTGTGAGATGACCTGCTTCTGAATTTTTATAAACGTCAGTCATCATGTATCAGATGCATCAGGGGTCGTGCGGTCTCCATGGTGACCCTTGTTTGATTGTCATGTTGACAATCATGTTGATTGTCACAAGGACTGCAGAGGTATTGATATGTGCATGTATGCCATGGTACCTGTCAGTCATGTGTGATGAGGTTTAAGTGGACAGACCCACAGACAGGCTAATAGCATTGTTCAAATATTGCAATTGGCAATGCCTCGGTTTCTGCTGCCCTTATTTTACAAATTAAGAGACACTGAATTTAAACTGCCATTCCTCAGCTGTTTGTTTTGGGCTATTTTAGTGCCCTGTCACTGGGCCTGTTTGAGTGTCAGACAAGTAGCTTTCTGTGTTGTTTTAGCGATTAGCATGGGAGTCTAGTCCAGCGGTTAGGTTTTCAGAATCCAGAGTCACCTGTTGTTGGCATTTGGAGAGACATTAGAGGCTTTTCTACACATTTTCTTTGGTTTTAAAAGATTTAAGACTCGCTTGAGACAGCAAAATTTAACTTTTTTGGTTTTCTAATAATAATAGCCTATTTAGCAACATACTGCATGGCATGTTTGCCACTGGTAAATATGATTTCAAATAGTGTTAACTATCAAACACCACATGGCGTCAGTCAACAACCAGATTTCTCGAAAGATGTAACAAAAGATGTTATCTTATGAAATGTCTTTACACTTTTACAAGTGTCATGTGAGTATTAGACCTCATTGATCTCCAGCTCTGGTCTGGGTTGGGCAAGCCTGTGCTGCACTTTCTCTGGCACATTGGCTTGTATCTGCCACATGGTCGATGGTGAAATGCTAATGTGAGCTCTGTTGCCTCATAGTCACATGCACACCCTGTGCCCTGTTTAATAGGAAACCTCCGGTGGGGAAACATGTCTCTGCAATGTTGGAGGTGACAGGTTTATGACCTTATGGAGGAAACACAGCTAAAGCTCATCTGTAGGAGGCAGCATAATTGCTTGGGTTATAGCATATTTTAGCTAACATTTGGGGTCGATCAGTTTAAAAGTTTCAAAACATTTACCTACTCGAGGTGGCGTTGTTTGGTTTGTTTTGGTCATGGTAAATAGAGTGTCAGCTGTGAGGGGACAAGAGTAAGGGCACATAACCAGAGATAAAAGGCATTAAAGGGTAACTAAACCCCTGGTCAGAGCCTGACTCCACCCACTGGCAATATTTGAAAAATACTGGAAAAGTGGGCAGAGCCCAGCGGAGGGGGGCGTGCACCTGAGAAACATTTCTCTGTATGGAACCTGCCTACGTCACCTGCAACCGCTATGTCACGTACCACCGCAAACATCCAATAGGAAAATTCAACTGTAATAGCCACCGTTCAACCTGAAGAGGGCAGCACTCAGACGTTTTTAAACCATATATTGTAGAATTAAAACACTTTAAACCCAAATGTCAAAAAATTTACTGGAATCAATGAAGTGCATTTATGAAGCTCCATTCTTACAGATCTAAAAACTAAAAAAAAGTTGTTTTAGTGTTTAGTTACCCTTTAAAGGGGTCATCCGATGCAAAATTCACTTTTACATGGTTTTTGCATATAAATGTGTCTTTGGAGTGTGTGGACACAACCACCATTCAATGAAAAAAATCAATTCACTCCTTTTTTTTTTTAATCCTCAAAAAGCCTAAACACCCTCAGTAATCAAGTCGTTTGGATTTTCTGAGCAATATGATGTCATATTGCTCATGCTCCACCCACGACCGCTGACGGACTGTCCCGTATTAGCATATTTCCGCCCTCAGCGATTTGTATACTGTGCGCCAAGACACCCCCCATGGAAGAGAGCTAAAAGGATGTTGTTTTACACAACCATTGAGGAATTTTAACCAAAGTATGTTACAAACTAAAGATTCATACCAACCTGTGGAAAATGGGCATCCGATGACCCCTTTAACAGGCTGCCTGTTAATAGATGCTTATCTAGTGCCAAGAAATTCTCAGATGCCCCGTTCTAAAAGTCATACTAACTCATTGAAAGCCAAATGTTTGACCAAAGAAATATTCGCTAGACTTTTTACCAGATGTTATTATTAGCTTTAAAGAATTTAAACTAACTCACAGTATAGGCTACCTGTAAACTTTCTATATAACGTCAAATGTGATTTAATGTCATCAAAGAGTCTAACTTTGACCCCAGCGGACTCCAAGAATCATTGATGTGTAAATAGTTTTTATGTGATTAATGATATGTTTGTTAATGTAAGCTGTCAGTTAAGGACCCATAAATCCATTAATATGTAATCATATATTTTTTATAAAATCAGAATCTATGAATGGCAACATAAGGTGAACCCTCAAATACGCAAAGCATTTCAATGTGTATATAAATATATTTCTCTTATATATAAATCAGTTTTTTTCAGGTCGACTCCATTTCAGATAACTCATGAACTTTTGTAGGTAAAAGTGAGAAGAATCCTTTGGTACATGTCTGCAATCATCACTCAGACTGTGAAATATTTCACACATGCAGCGTTTCACTCTAATAGTGCTAGATTCTGTCTTCAAAAGCATACGCACTGAATAGCTAATGTAATCTGTTTATTAAAGACTCTGCTGATTTTGTAAAATTGAGACATGGACTGTGATCTAATCAATTTGGAAAAACTGTAGCTTATTTATGTCACCTTTATGTTCAGATTGTGCAGCATCACACACGACTAAGCCTTAAGGACTAAGGTTTAAATTAATCTTTATAATTATTATTTAATAATTTCCATATTCCAAATCATGGATTTAAACATTCTGTATAGGCATGTCATATTACATAGTTTCAGAGGTTGAGAGGCCACTATATATATATATATATATATATTTGTCTATATATGTTTAACAGAAATGCAGTGATAATGAAAATAAATGTTAATTGTCTAAATTAATTAATTAATTAATTAATTAATTAATTAAGTGCTTTTTCAGAAAGGGTCAGTCTTTACTTTTGGTTCAGCATTAATGATCATCTATGTCACTGGTCTTTTAATTGTAGCTGGGAGGTCATTGATTCTGTCCAGGAGGGCAAGTCTGGATCTGAATCTCCTTTCACAGACTTCTGGACAAGCCTCAAGCTGTTCATTGAGGAGACTTCCTCTTTTAAGCAGCAGAATCCAGGCAAGGTATGGATGGATTTGAGTAGATACGCATAACACATTCTTTTTTACACCCACATCAAGATTGTATAAATGTATAAGGACAACTGTATCTTGAGTATCATGTAACAAGTCTCAGTTTCTTCCACATTTTCCCCATTTTGCCTTAATTTCTTTATTTTGATGGTCTTAGTTACAGTGGTCTTATAGTAATTCGTATTAATAATTGAAATGAATCAGTATCAATACACAATAATATTTATATTTTTTTATACACACTCTGAAAAAATGTTTCAAAAGCTGTAACTGGGACATTACCCTTTAAAAAGGTTCTAATATGTACCATTTAGGTACTCTTGGTTACAACGGGTACCACCCCAGTGACAGTTTTTGTACCTGTTTTTCTGTTTTTGTACCTGTCATTTTTTTAAATAATACTTACATTTTTCAAAATATTCCATATAGTACAGCATGTCACATCATAGGTTATATTAACTTTCCATACATATTTCATGTCTATCCATTTGCAGTGAACTGAGACATTGTGAATTTGTGTGTCATTGCAGTTCTGTCTGCTGGTGTGCAGTATGTGTTCTTTTCTTGCAATACTTGGACGTTACATTCCAGGGGTTGTTATTTCATACATCTTAGGTAAGTGGTAAGTTAGAGCTGCCTTCATACACAAAAAAGACAACCAATAGTTTTTTGTCCTACCTTTTCATTTAAGTTTATGTTCAAGTGATTGTAACCATGCGTCATGGCTAAGTAGAGCAGTCCCTTTCCTGGATTTACCTCCAGCACACCCGAGGACATCCAACAGGCTGTTTGTCATGTGATAGTGGATTCCTAGTAATGTAACCAGGACGACATTCTCACTCAGTCTCTGATTTCTCTTTCTTCCTAGCAGTCAGCAGGTTCATAAACACTAGTAAGTGTGAAACCTACATTAATAGTTTGTACATCTGTTTACTGCAGTGCTGGGCATTTTTCTCTGGCCTTTGGTGTCGTCACATGAGTTTGGGATGTGGTTGGAACCAGTTCTGCAGAAACTGGACTTTGGAGTTGGCGAGTTTCTTCAGAAAATCAAGGAGAATCATGGTTAGTCTCAAATACATTCACACAAAAAATGTCCTAGATTTCTGAATTTTACATTATTTCCAGTAGAGCTCGTCACCACCAGCATATGCTTTCTCACAGGCATCTTAACTAGACTTTGTTTTATTAGAAAGGCTATAGCTCTGTTTCAAAACCTGAGACATGTAGGCGGCATTCTAACCTTCATGGAAACTGTTATTGTTAACTAAAATTAAAAGCTATTCAATTATTTAATTATTGTTCATTTAAATAAAGCTGAAATAAAATGTAAACATTAGATTAAAAAACTTGATGATAAGTTGATAATAAAATTGGTAATGTTTCCTTGGCAACTAACTGAAATAAAATAAGTTCTAATATCATTAATCATAGAACTGAAATAAAAACAAATTAAAGCTACAAACAAAAACCCAAATGACAAGATATTAATAAATACTATAATAGTATTTAAATAATACCAATATAACGCTGCATGGAAACCCATAAGTAACCGATTTCGATTTGGAGCATCTCCTTGCACCACATTTATAGCACTTGTTATAATTGAGTTCAATGGAGTTTGGCATTAGCATATTGCTAAGCTAACAGAGCGTTACACTTATAAACATATAAAACATTTTTTTTCAAATACACTGGAGTATTTATTGATTCTTTTCTATTTCAGTGAAATATTTATTTGAAATAGTGCTGTCAAATGTATAATTTATACAAATCAATATATATGTATACACACAAAAAAATATATATATAGTATATTTACAAACTTTTATGTCATACGTGTAAATCGTGATTAATAGATTGTCAGCACTAATTTAAGGTCATTTCCGAATTGCATTCTTCATATTACTTTCTTGCTCCAGAGAAAAGGATACTCCAGTCACAAGCCGAGAGAGAGAGCATTGAAGCAGATCTGTCCGCACTTTTCCCCAAGGTCAGTGCACTGTCACACCCATTCACACCTTATCATGCGCCACTGAAGACTCGGAGAGTTTCATGAAATGGCAATAATATAATATACATAGTTATGTACATTTCCTGTCTATGTGTGAGCTGATATTGAGAGATCTATTACAGATGGACTCCATTGTGTGCAAAGAGCTGTCTATATCAGACACAGAGGTCTCTGAAGTAACGTGGACAGACAACGGCACTTTCAACCTTTCAGAGGGAAATACACCTCAAACAGAGAACTCTGAGGGTAAGCTCCCTTATCTTTTACAGAAATGTATGAAGTAAGGAATAATTGACGAAGGGCCGTCAAATTATTAGAAAAATAATGCACACCCACGGTGGTGATGTTGCATGAAGCGTAGTGGCCGTTACACCTCGGGTGTGCATTATTTTTCAATAATTCAACGGCCTTGAGTAAATTATTCCGCTTAAACTACGGTTACTACACCTCAAAACATTGTTCAGATTATGTATTTCAAGACATTTGTCTTAAAATCCGGTCCGGAAGAAGGCTGTGTTGCCAAAATGTGTAGATCTACTTTTAACTGGTTTTAATGATTTAGCCCAGTTCATTAAAGGCTGTTTACTATACCACGTGAGTGCCTTGGAGTATTTCGTCTACATAATTTGATGTTTACCTCCAGTTCATCCAATGACCACCACTGGTTATATAAAGACACCTTAGTAGCACTCTCTGCTTCTGTTTTCTGAAAAAATAACACATTATATTTCAAAATATAATAAAATAAAGACAGTTATTTTGACTTATTAAATTAGTAATAAATTATTATTAATAAAATGTAAGCCAGACCTCTAGTTTAGAAAGTCATTCTTCATGTTATAGCTGGTCTTTAAGTATTATCTATTATACTGTTCTAATGAAATTATGTCTATAACAATTTCATAGAATTTTTAACTATTAACTATTTTAACTATCACATTTAACTATTATAGAGTTTTCGAACCATTGAATATTGGATATTAGACAAATTATGTTCCAGTGAATACATGCAAATTTCAATTTCAGCATTCAGTTTTTAAAAATGTGATTGTTTTCTATATCATTTATTTGCTGTCTTTCATACAGACTCAGACCCGCGAAGTGACGAGGAAGTCTTCGCTGGTGGACTACCAGAGTTTCCCTCCATGGACAATGGCTTGGTGACAAACGGAGAGGACGATGAAGACCTGAGCATTGGAATGCCCACCCCTCCAGCCCATCCCAGCAGGGTTGGGTCCACACAATCAGGGGAGGAACCTGTGGTCCAGGCCCTGGAGATTGTGCAGAGGCTGGCTGGAGACGTAATTACGGCAGCTGTCACCACGGCCATGCAGGAACGCCTGGAGGCGGCGGTAGCGCCTGCGCTGGTCCAGGCCCTGGAGGAGGAGTCAGACAGTGAGGCAGAGGACTTTGAGTTGTTGGACCAATCAGAGCTGGAACAGCTGGAAGGCGAGCTGGGGCTGGACCGGGCGAGCAGTGCAGATCCCTCTAAACCTAGCCATCCTTCTTCAGGCATACTGTCCAAACTACTGGGGCGCCACTGATTTTATTCAGAGGGGCGTCCGCTTCCCTCTGTGATGGGATGTGGGTGGGAGGATAAATGTTGGGTTTACAGGGCAAGGTCCAGAGTGATGAAGGTATTCCACTGTTTAACTTTGCTGGCGTGATTCAGTTGTTTTGCTTTAAGTCAATCTTTGGAAGGGTGGGGGAATTCGATAGTGGCTGGTTTTGGCGTAGCTCCATCCCAGTTGGTCATTTGAGGAAATTATTTTCACAATGTTTCCTGTCAACTTCCAACCCGCCAATGACCAGAGGGTTATGGACCAGAATAATGTCATTAGTTTAGCTGTTAAAAGGCTGGCAGAGGCAGGATACTCCATATTTTGCTGCCAAATATTTTTCTCTATTCAACTTAAAAAGCTTCATGGCCAAAAAGAAAGGGCCTCCCACTAGCTGACAATCAGGTCAGCCCTTAAATGACAGAAACACCTTGAGGTGAAGTACACATGTGGTGAATATGTATTTTATTTGAAATCTTTTGTTTTCTAATTTTCTTTTTTTATTGTATTTTTTTATGAAGGATTTTTGAAAAGCAGGTGGTTTTAGTGTAATCCTTTGCATGGATAGTCATGTTTGTTTCGATTTGCACCTTTTTTTAGAGTGAACCAACTAGGCACTAGAGCACATAGTCATCAAAGTTGAACAGATTATGTTTTATATTCATATAAATATTCATCAAATAGTGCTTAAAGAGATGGTTTACCTAAAAATTTATATTCTGTCATCAGTGGTGTTTAATATTGTTTTGGCCCCCATTGACTTTCATTTTATAGATAAAATTAATTGAAAAATTCTTCAAAATATCTTCTTTTGTGTTCCACAAAAACTCATACAGGTTTGGAATGACATCAGGGTGAGTAAATAAGGATAATTTTTGGGTGAACTGTCTCTTTAATATACACAAGAACCTTAACATTAATTTTCAGTCAAAAGTAACATGGAACATGTATTTAATTCCTAAGAACAATTTAGAGAGAAGACAATTGCAGTTTTAGTCAATCATATAAATCAAATAGTCTCTTTGAGGATCATTATTTGCTTTCTGTGAAAAGAAAGTTGTCTTTTGTCAATTGACCCATTATTCATAATTGCCTTTTCATCAATTTAAGTACAGAGCAGAGGCACATATAACCAAGACTGTTTCTGTTCACAGTGTGGTGCTTGGTGTGTATCTAAACTTAGTGTGTTTAACAAACTACTGATGTATTATGAATTTTGTTTTGAGATGTATCAACCGCTTCCTACAATAACGTAGCTGACTATGAATTTCTAGCCACTCACTATGACTGCTATCCAAAAATGACTCTAATCAGGTGTCAGTATTTTAATTTTTTTAAATTTAAATATATTATTTATTCCTTTATATCTCTTCTAGATAGCTGCCAAGCATATATGATCGCCTCATATGCCTGTGCAAGTCTGTCTGTCAGAGCGGAAGAGAATAATCTCAAAATAGATATAAACAATCTCAAGAATGTAATTAAAACCGTATGATTCAAAGATAGTGGTTTCTCTCTTTTTTCTGAATGAGGTGGAGTGAAAAATATCTCAAGTGACTTAGAAAATACATATACTATGGGGTGCGAATTTCACATAAAAAATCTGGGACTTTCCCCCTTCACATGTATATTTTTGGAAAAACTATAATTATATTAATTAAATTACAATAATAAACACTAATGAGCTCAGACATTTGTACCTCAGTGTATAGGTTATTGTCACCAAATGCATGATTAACCAGATAATAAATGTATTCTCTCTGGTATTTTCACTGTTTGCAGGTTTACCAGGTAAAGGGGAGGCACGGTCCTCCTCATAAATCTGACACCAGGTGATTTACTCATACTCCACCTGTAAAGCATGCCATCCATACATCACCCTTTCCTCAAGTCGGCAGTACAAAATAAAGTAATGGTTCAATGATTTATGCTTGGTAACTAACATAACTATGTGGGTCTTTATAATGAGCTGTATATGCTACAAACAGCACAAAATTAAAGCATTTCATGATTAAAGTAGATAAAAAGAACCACACCAATGATTTCAATTGCATTCATGATTTAGAGTACACTAACACAGTGTGTGACTAAATGCAATATGAGTGACTGTATAGGTTATAACTAAACATACTGAAACGATTAAAAAGAACCTCTTCCATAATTTTGCGTCTGGTGGTCCTTTAAAGGTTCAGGCCCGGCAGGAGATGTTTTTACTACCTCTGCATTTCTTTATGAAGTGAGTAGCTTAATGTGGTGTGATTTGTGACTTAGGGCCAAAATAATAATCAAACAAGCCACAAAAAGTCCCTACACACATATTAATTTATTCTGAATGTGAGAAAGAGAAACATAGCAAAATACTGACTGCACAGACAGCCCTACTTTTCTTATCACAATATCTATATCAATACAGATATGTTGCACAAACAGATTATTTTAATCAATTTAAATCGACAAATATAGCAGGATTCAATGAAATTTCCACAAGTGGTTTACAATATGAAATTATTGAATTCTTTTGAGAAAGGCCTTTAGTTTTGACTAATAGTACTATCTAATGCAATGACATTGTGCATTTTTAGGAGTGACTTGTGTAGCTAAATGCTTTTGGGAGCCATTATGTGTGAAAGGAAAGGAATAGTGCTCTAGCCTTTAAGGCAAATAGGTGAGTTACCAGGAAGAAGTGAAAACTGGCTTGTCTCAAGTCTTGTAAAACTCTACAGAGACATGCAGGCGAACTGGGGGAAAAAGAAATAAAAAAACAACTCCTCAGAGTTCTATCACCTTGACCTAACTTGCATGCCACACTCATCCTGTCAGAAAACGTATTTCACTAATGTTTGTGAAATTGGGCTAGTAGATGATTTGAAGTTCAATATTTTCGGTAGATATTGTAAGATAATGACAGCAAAGGGCAGGTTTTTTTTTGTTATCTAAGTGATTTTAAAGTCTTCTCTGGCGCCAGCTGTTCGAAAATTCTGAACGAACGTCACATTCTTCTACATGTTGTACGTTGAAATTATGAGCCCATATCATGTTTGTGTGCTCAGCTGCTTCCAGGTTGGATTGCAGGTTTATGTGCTATGTAAAACACCTGTTTGCAGCAAGCCTGATGTTTAATTATATATGTGTGTAACTGGACGTGCTGATCCGGCTGTCCCTTCATCATGATAAATGGATCTTAGTGGACACCATTCAACATTCAATCGCATACAGTATTATACAGAGTTGTCATTTCTGAGTCAGAAGCAGCCATACATACAGTCGCTCCAACTATACATTTTTGTGCTGTATTGAAAGAATCACCTGAAGAAATTATATTTGACAGGCAATCATTCTGATCTATGATGTTCTGGTCATAAAAAGCAGTAATCTCTGATATTTTATAGCTTTCTTTAACCTTTTGGCCTTCAGTTGCCATTGGTTTCTTATGACAGTGGTCAACACTTTCTGCTTTTCCTGTGGAATCTTTAGTGAGTGTGAAGAAACTGCCAGATAACACCTTCAAAAAGCAGCTGACAGAAATCCGCTTGTTGGGGAGAGTTTTTTTTTTAAACAGCAATGGTCTGGTTTTTAATAGCTTACATTACACAGTTTCTTCACCAGGAATATCTAGACATTATAGTCTTCATTCCACTTGAATGAGGAAGATGATACAGGTGTTTTAACAATATTGTATACAAAAAATGGTGTGCTGACTTTGTCAAAGTTTTATAGTGACAAAATTACTAATGTGACAAACATGTCTTATAATCGATTCTCATTATAATGCACTACAAAATGAAACAAATCACATAAAAACAATTAAGTAGAATCTGCATATTCTGCTGATTTCTGGTCCACAAAATGTATTTTTGTTGTTGTAACATTGTAGTAACAGGTTAGTCATATTAAATAATATTTTTGCAAAGAACAAAACTAATTTAAATGTTACCACACAAAAGATAAACTGATCTATGTTAAATTATCTACATGAACTTTATGTATATGGCAGAATGGGAAAAAAATGTAATCTCTCTCTTTTTTTTTTTTTTTACATGTCTGCCTCTGATAAATGTGGCACCTCATTCAACAATCAGTAAAAAAGGAATATCTTTGATTATTTCTGCATCCCTCCAGCTCTTTCTTCCAAGCTGGATGTTGCTGTTTTTCATCCTAATTACAGGGCTCTCATTGGTCAATGAGCTGATTTTGCAAGAGCCAATCCCAATAAGGCTAACAGCAAGCTCCTGACATATGACATGCCCTTTTGTTCTTAATGATCATGGAGCTCCTTAAAAGCGTTGCCATCCACCACAGAGGGTTTGAAGGGGAGTGCAGGGGTTTGTGTGAAGAGCTCAGTCCGCCCTTTCAGAGCCCACCAGCAACTTATGAGTATTTTAAAACATTTTTTCTGGAACAGGTAAGTGCTTTTGACAAGTTCCTTTTTGTCTGATAGTGAGAGTTTCCAAAATACTCTTAAGATTTTGGAAATTAATATTATTAAGATTTTAATAAGACCACTGAAATTACATTTTACTAGTAAGAGATGTTTTGCTGGAGTATTGTCATATCTGTTTTATTATTAAATATGTGTTGTATTAATATAAAGATTTATATTTCAAATAATTATATCTGGTCATAAATAAATCATGCATGGTTTAAAAGTTAAAATAGTTAAAAGTTCAATATCATTTAAGAATAAACTTCAGGGACTAAATCATTTAAGAATGTCCCGGAAATGGTGCACTCTCTCAAGTGATAATTGTTGTTTTCAGGACTCAATAATCAAGAAAAATGGCCAGACTTACGCTATCTGTAATGATCCGTGGAATGGCTCTTGCAACTGTCTTTATGTCAGGTGAGAATCAATTTTGATCAAAATAAAATATTCTGTTATCCTTAATATTTTGCACAATTCAATTTCAGCTCACGTCTCACATAATAATGTCAAAACGTAAATCACTGTAGCATTAGAAAGCATGAACTGAATGAATTAGAAAGCTCTGAAACAAACACATTAGGTTACTGTAACTGCAGAAACTTCAAAGTATTTTACAAACATGATTTCTAAGAAAACAAATGAGCATTGTGTATTGTTACTCTTTTTGTAAACACTTTTATGAAAACAAACAGTTTCCATAGAGGAAATGGCCGGCCTTGCAATTATCAGCCAACTGTACGTTTTTCCATGAGCTATAAACATCTAAAGAGACCAACTGGAGGTGCAGAAATATGCCACAAATAATGTTGCACGTACAGAACATTTTACATCCTTCATTTTATTTTACAGCAGTGGTAATTATAGCAGCAGCCTCTGGGCTGGATCCCCGATCTCTTTGTAGTTTAACAGGTACACTTGCAGGGGGTCCCGGAAGTTTAAGCCCCATTTTAAAGCACTTAGTGCTCTCAGAGAGCCAAGACAGCGCAGTAATCACTAGAATAAGACAAATCCTTCACTGACGGGAAAAGTTCCTGCTGTGCACCTGCAGGAGCATATTAGTCAGTTCTCCGTTGGCATTTTCCTTATTTTCAGAAGGGTGACATTTGTTTCATAACAGTTCAATTCTGTTTTTTCTTTCCTTTTGCAATGTGTGACAGACTTTCTGAATGCTGGTCCTGTGGGGCGCAATAATGACGGTGAGTTTTTTTTATTTATCTGCTGTGTTCTAAATGGCAGTTATATCAATACTCTAATGTGAGATAAAGCCATTAAACATGAATCATTAAGTTTGCAAACTTAAATATGCAGTGGCTCATTGTTGCATATATAGCTTCTCTTCATCCTGGCTCTAAAATAGAACATCCTTCTTCTAAATATTTAATTTTAATTTATACACTTATAAATGTTAACACGTCATGGGTACATCATGTGATACACTGGCAAAGCAAAGAATTCTTAATATTGCAATAAAATCACCACAATGAATTTTCCTCTCTTTCACATTAATACTTCTCATCCTGTACACTGCGTGTCAAAAGGTTTTTCTGCTCATTATTTATTATCAATATTTTCATATTTTAAATTAATAGTGAAGTAATCAAAACTATAAAATAACAAAAATGGAATTATGGGAATTATGTCCAGACATATGTCTGTATATACATGTGTCTTAAATATATGAATCTAAACTATCTTATATGCAAGATATAATATTCTCTATAGCATAATACTCTTATTTTATAAAATACACTAACGTTAAAAATTTTGGAGTCAGTACAATTTTTTAAAGAAATTAATATTTTTACTAAGCAAGGACACATTAAATTAATCATCAGATATTTCAGTAAACATTTCAGTTTTTATTTTAAATAAATGCTAAACTTTGAAGAACTCTGAAAAAACAGTGTGACGTCAGCCACAAAAATATTAATCAGAATATAACTACAATAATAATAAGAAAGGATTTTTTAGCACCAAATAAGCATATTAAAATTATTTCTGAAGGATCATGTGAGACTTAAGACTGAAGTAATGATGCTGAAAAAATTTGATTAAAATAGAAAATAACAAAATATAGCCTAAACGTTTTTACTGTATATTTATAGACTTTCAAAAACATTAAAATATCTTACTAACCCCAAACTTTTGAATGGTAGTGTATGAAGAAATATGTTTGTTGGTGCAATTTCTATTTAAATTCTGTGTTTAAGCCTTTAATGTTAAAGTGTTTAAGACTTTAGATAAACATGTTTTAAAACCATGAGAACAAGTACATTTAGTCAACTTTTAACTGGTAGTTTAAGTTTATATCATGCCATTATTTAAATCCAACATCAGTTTTGCCTAGAAATAAAGCACCCGTAAAAAGTATAATCTATTATTCAAAATAGGTATACATAGGCCTACATAAAAACCCCTTTCATTTACAAAAGAACTTCACAACACACAAAAAACAAAAAAACATTATATTGAGATATCTATATGTTGAAACTTGTTTTTGTCATGTGCTGGTTCAATTATAGAGAGCGTTTCTGAGGTGAAGACAGACAGCATGTCATCACTGAAGAAGCTGGTCCGCAACAGGAGGAATGTTGCCTATTACAGAAGCCTGCCTGATTTCTGGGGCTGGTATAAATACTTCATGGAGACCAACAACCAGGAGGGAGTGAGTAACAAAAGCAGAGATTATCAGTCATGGTCACAGTCCTTTTTGAGACTTTATGGAATATATTTCTGTTAAATATGTTAACTTTCATGAGAAATATTTTCAGAAAATTGCAACAAGTCAATAAGCCCAATCTTGTTTCTGTGTGATTACATCTAAAGGTAGAGGACATGGATCGCATGTACCTAGTTTACCTGCAAAACAAACACAGAGTAGAAGAGGGCCGCTCTTACAACCATTACCTCACGCACCTGAGCGAAATTTACAAAGCCTGTGCCAACTCCGACGACCCAGACTGCATTGCAGAATCCACCAGCAAACCCAAAGCCAAGATTGTCATGCCTGTTCCAGTGAGGCAAGCTTCTGTGACGGTGTGCAACCCTTATCTCGACCCATACTGCCTCTATGCTGTTAGACCAAAAGCTGCAGAAGAAGAGCCTTCACACGCTCCAGCGAAGGTCCCTGCTCCGATTCTGTCCCATCTACTCCCTCTGCCTCTGAAAACCCCACCGGCTCACTACTACTACGCTCCGGTCCTGGAGCCTTTCCTGCCGGCTGAGCAAAGAGAAGAGCTGTTGCGTATCTGCAACCCTTCGGACACTGAGTGTCTGCAGTACCACCTGCGTGCTGCTTATGGCTACCGGCCCTCGATCGGCTCTCTGCCCTCGTACGCTCACCTTGGATGTGATCCTACCAAAGATCCTTATTGCCAGCCCAAGCTGGTGGCCAGATCAGCCTCAGGTTTGTATCACCTGTACCCCTCCTGTAACCCCGCCACTGACCCCCTTTGCGTCACCAATGTAGTTGCACCTGTAGCCCAAACTGCAGAGAATTCAGAAACCCCAAAAGAGAAGTTTTGCAATCCTTTGTTTGAAGAGGGCTGCAACCCCCTTACAGCTGCCAAGCTAACTGGACTCAATAAGCCCGCCTTGGAGTACGCTCCAAGAGATGAGCCTGCGCCTCTCAATCTGGCCTGCGACCCTCGCTACGATCCATATTGTCTGATGGGTGGAGCCGCTGCTCTTAGGAAACCCCCTCCAGTTCTCCCAGAGTTCCAGACCCGTCACCATCTGGGCGTCCGAGGGAAGACCAAGGAAGGTTATGACTGTTACATGTTCTACGATAAGGACTGCACCCCGGTGGACAACCAGGACCCGAGGGCCAGTGCTGCCAGTTCTAAACCATTTTGCCACCCGTACGACCCCAACTGTGGGAGGTTTGTCGCTCATCCGTCCACTCAAGCAGAGGCAGCAAAGACGGTCAAAGATGGCATCATTGAGCCCCATCCGGACTGTGACCCAGAAATCGATTACAACTGCCGCCTGCGCAGGGCAGAATCCACAGGTAACGAACACAGAGATGAGCCGGCCCAGCAAGAACAAGGTCACGGCAACCCTCTCCCTGAACATGTGGCTCCTGAGTATCCAGTTCCACGATTTGAGGACTTCCTGAGAGGATATATGGGTGGCTACAAGAAATGAGAAGAAAAAATGGAGCAGAACTTACAAATTAAATCATGCTTATACAAATTTAACACAAGTTTAGGTCTATGCAAAAGAAGAAATTCAGATTCACTCAAGAATAATTTTTGCATTGATGTTTTAGAAACTATAGATTAACATTACATTTTTTTCTGAAATGTCATGCTAGGAAACAAATCAATAGATTTGAGGATTTTGTTATTGATAATAGTATGTATTTATGTATTAAATAGTGTAGAATTAGGGTATGTGAATATGACTTAAATTGATACGTAAATCTGTATGTTACACTTTCTTTAGTTTTGTTATCAGATCCCTTATATATATGTAATGTAGATTCAACCACTTTGATGAAAACAATGTCTTTCTCCTCAGCATTGTATGCTTCATTATTTCAATAAAAAAAAATTACTTGAAATAAAACATTGTTTTTTTAATTCTTCTTGGAGTATGCATTAAAAGCATACTGTAACATCAGTATACGGCTACATATAGAAACCTATGCATTCAAAAATGTGCTTTTTAAAAAATTAGATACTAAGTTCACGTTACACACTGTGTGATTTATATAAAAGTCACAACACCTGATATGATATATTGGTACATCTCTTATGACAAAAATGAAAGTATTGAATTGTTAATGCTATTTGAAATATGCACCTGCAGAGTCAACACCTGAAAGATAATGTGTTATGCAATGTCAGGCTTTAAAAAGGGAGCAAGAAAACAGATGAAAGAGCTCAACTTGAAAAAAAAAAACTCCTGAGGGTAAAGAAGTAAGTCATTCACAATATAAACTTGCATGCCAAGTTACATAAGTAAAAAAAAAATTGCGCTTCAATATATAGGCCTGCTGTAGACAGTAAAAAAATGTCTTTGTGGAATAGAAGTTGAATTAATTGTAAAACCATGATTTAAATCACCCACAGCATTTGGGCAAAAGATCCCTCAGGCAAATGAAAAGTGAGTGCACTTGATGACTATTTTAAAAGAGCTTGGCATGCCAGCACAGTAACATTAATGACTACTCACACAGACAGTGAACATGTTGAAATATGCACAAACTGCAAATGCACTGCAAATATGCCACTCTTAGAAGGTCCCTCAGTGGGCAAATCTACATTACATAAAAAGGGAACTAATGAAGCACACAAAACATAAAAATACCCTGGACGCATGACAGACTTTATTGACACAATTCAATCTGACAGGCAACTTGTGTAAAAGTACTAGAAATCAGTGAGGATATATTACCCATGATGAAGACTCAGCAGCATTGCATGTTCATACCACTGGCACGTCTGTTGTGGTTCTTTCCTTACTGTCTAATTGGCCTTAGGTGGGCATTGAGAGGGGATTAAGTAAAGGCTATGAGACTTTGAACTGTTGCTTAATGCCTCAGTCAGCATGAGTCCGGTTTGTGCTGACTGCACCTCTCCATGGCCTGCATACCTGCGGGACCAGCTGAATGTCATTAAGTGGATGGGAAAGAGCCCTGAATGATAATGAGGGTAAATATGTCCTCTGCATAAGCAAACAGAAATTAGCAGTGTACTTCTGTGTGCTGTATTCAGAAGTGCTGCAGAGTTTCTCATTTTAATGTGGTCAGTGAGTGAGTTTGTGTTTGAAACACTGTATTCTTGAAAGTGACAGATCTGGCCTTGAACAGAGATTTTGATTATTTTGATGGCACTTCTGCAAAGTGAAATGTGGCCATTGGAAAATGTATGAATGCATATGAATGTATTTTGTAAACATTCACACACAGTCTGTATGTCAGTGGTGTTGTAAATATATATATTTATACAAAAATATATGAGCTTGTAAAATAAAGCACTGACATGTATTGCTGTTTGGTGCTGGTACACATATGACAAATAAAGTTTGACTTTGACTGATGTTTAGCCCTAAAGGAGCTGCGTCTGACAACGATTTTCAAACCAGATGTTACATGCAACTTAAAATCACACGAAAGTCATATATCCACCTAAAACTGTCCATTTTAAGTTGGCTCATGTACTGAAGGTGACCTTTTGCCAAAATGAGAGATGCCCCAGTTATATGTAGCCTACAGTTTTAACTACGTTAATCTCTCTGGGTGACATACTTACAGTACAGAACACTGTTGACAGTTTCTTTGTACTGAGCTTCAAATGAAAAAGTGTCTGTGCAATGCAGGCAAACCTGCTGGGGGGAAAAAAGCATAAATACCAAAGACTTCAATATATTTAAACATTTATAAATGTATTTAAAATCGCTAAAATGTATTTATGGCTAAATTGATAAAGTTGAATTTTAGTGTGATCAAACCTTGTGCTCACAGAGGAGGGAGAAGAAGAGAAGATTGTCAGCAGTGTTTTGCATAAGATATACACCACGTCCAACCTCATACAGGCTCTGAATCATGTGATGAAATGTCGCAAAGGCTTGACAACCAATGAGGGACATTTTCAACTGTTCGCTCAGATGGAGTTGTCTGGTATGCTTCAGATTATTCTCAAAGATTTAATTCAAGATAGTTGTAGTTTTGTTGCTCCTCTAGAATAGCCCTAGGCTATATAAGTTTGACAGTCACACAACCTACAAAACTACAGGTCATTCTCAAAAAATTATTATATTGTGATAAAGTTAATTATTTTCCATAATGTAATGATAAAAATTTAACTTTCATATATTTTAGATTCATTGCACACCAACTGAAATATTTCAGGTCTCTTCTGCTTCTCTGTAGCCCAGGTCAGGCACTTCTGCCGCTGTTTGTAGTTCAAAAGTGGCTTGACCTGGGGAATGCGGCACCTGTAGCACATTTCCTGCACACTCCTGTGCACGGTGGCTCTGGATGTTTCTACTCCAGACTCAGTCCACTGCTTCCGCAGGTCCCCCAAGGTCTGGAATCGGTCCTTCTCCACAATCTTCCTCAGGTTCCGGTCACCTCTTCTCGTTGTGCAGAGTTTTTTGCCACACTTTTTCCTTCCCACAGACTTCCCACTGAAGTGCCTTGATACAGCACTCTGGGAACAGCCTATTTGTTCAGAAATTTCTGTCTGTGTCTTACCCTCTTGCTTGAGGGTGTCAATGATGGCCTTCTGGACAGCAGTCAGGTCGGCAGTCTTACCCATGATTGCGGTTTTGAGTAATAAAACAGGCTGGGAGTTTTTAAAAGCCTCAGGAATCTTTTGCAGGTGTTTAGAGTTAATTAGTTGATTCAGATGATTAGGTTAATAGCTCGTTTAGAGACCCTTTTCATGATATGCTAATTTTTTGAGATAGGAATTTGGGGTTTTCATGAGCTGTATGCCAAAATCATCAGTATTAAAACAATAAAAGACCTGAAATATTTCAGTTGGTGTGCAATGAATCTAAAATATATGAAAGTTTAATTCTTATCATTACATTATGGAAAATAATGAACTTTATCACAATAATCTAATTTTTTGAGAAGGACCTGTACATCCTGATTTTCTGAATTCCTAAATTTAATTTCTTACTGGGACTAGTAGAACAGTAAATGATCAATTTAAATTAGCTTTAAACTATGCACTTATATTATGCATTTAAAAAATGGGGAATGTTATGAAAATATGCATTCCAATGAGATATTAGTTTACATATTGTGATGTTTTGAACTATGCATTTGTGACCCTGTGGGCACTCATGAAGTGTTTTCACACTGATGAAGTGTAAAGCCCCGGACACACGAAGCCGACATCAAAAACTAGCTGCGCTTGAACCCACCAAAAGAAATAAAGGCGACCGCGTCAACTAGGACGTGCGCTCTGTACGTGTAAGGCTAAATATCAGCAAGTAGCCAAGGCTATCAAGAGTCTATTTTCGTCATTTAAAAAGGGAAAACGAAACTAGGACTGCAGATATACCAACCGTAAACAAATCTGTGATTGCTTACCATTTTTAATAATCAGTCACTTTCTTCATAACAATCAGCTTATGCTATTATGAAAATATTTGTGCATTCAAATGGTCAGAGGAAAGATGAGGTAAAATTATAACATTCTTCTGTACCGTCTTGACTTCTTTGCTCGCTTTCGCTTTTATTCTCGTGCACTGACTTGTTTGCTAAGCTGAAGCCCAATAAGAGTTATCTCTCTTAGCCTACCGACGGCCCGACTGCGATTTCTACATGCAAAATCGGCCCCCCCAAAACACCTGTCGGCGTCCAAGAAAACTGTGTGGAACACGACCGACCGTCGGCTTGGTGTGGCCCGGCCGTGGACTACGGATCAGAGCTGTCATTTTTGTGTCATAAATATTTTTTTTTACCCCAGTGTCCACCACATTTCGAATAATGGGCCTATATTGCGTTTGATAGATGGAAATGAGATTTTTAACATTGTTGTCCTGCTAAGATGAAGTACTCGAGTCCGGTCTCGGAGTCGAGTCCGGTCTCGAGACCGATTTCTGCTTTCTCGGGACTCGTCTCGGACTTGTTCCTTCAAAGACTCGGTCTTGACTCGGACTCGGCATAGGTGGTCTCGTCCCCATCACTAGTTATGGGGAATACAGTTTTAAAAGATACTGAATTCGAGTGTATTGTCAAAATATTTAAAATTGGGAAATATTGGAAAATGTTATAAAGTAGCTAAGCCTACTAATTTAGAGATGCCACTAGAAAATTTTTATTTGCTCTGCATGTCCTAACTATGATTAAAAAAGTAAGGGTGAGCTTAATAGGTTGATGACAGAGCAGCACTGTTGAAGCATTTTAGAAAAATATGCAGAAGATGATGCATGTGGTAGGGATTTTTTTAATGATAGTAAAAGCATAGTCCATATTAAGACGTTAAGACTGGTCCTCTAAACAATTACCAATCTAGCTTAGTCTGTAGGCCTAACTGTTGATTATTAACTGGGGTGATATTAAATCATGAATATCAAAACTGACATGTCGAGACAAAATCTCGACTCGGACTCGCCTCCTCAAAAACTCGGTCTTGACTCGGACTCGACTGTATTTGAAAAACAATGGACTCAGTCTCGACTCGGACTCGACCCCTCAAAGACTCGGTCTTGACTCAGACTCGACTGTATTTGAAAACCAACGGACTCGGTCTCGACTCGGACTATACCCTTCAAAGACTCGGTCTTGACTCGGACTCGGCATTGGCGGTCTCGTCCCCATCACTACTGCTAAGGCTAATTTAATCAATTAGCATGATTAATTAGCATTAAGTGACCTAAATATACACAATTAAATAATATTTTATAACATTTACCTTGATTTCACTTCACGCTCTTCCGATAGGCCTACTGTTGAGTCTTTGGTAGGCTGTAAAAAACATTGCTGCCTTAAATTTTCAAGTACAATTTCAACTTAAATTAAATGAAACTGACTTTAAAAAATTAGTTGAATCTACTAGTAGCCTACACTAACTTTTGAAAAAAACTTTATTTGCAAAATTCTTTGGTCAAATTAGCCTGAGATAGATAAATGTTTATTTTATTTCACTCTTTGTTTTGATCATTATAGTTTTAAACATGCAATTATTCATATTTTTATGATGGATTTACATTTAACATTAAAGGTGCAGCATGTAATATTGACAGCTAGTGGTTGAAATCGGTACTGCAGTCCAAATTCAAAATATTGGACAGGGTTGTTTTACCGACTCCTCCTCCTCCTCCGACTTTGCGATCTCTGACCTAGTTTGTTTACTGGCTTCCGTGAGTACTATAGGGGTGTGATGAGATCTCATGCCACAAGATCTCGCGAGACTGAAATATGACGAGATTTCCCGTCGAGTGAAAAGCTGTCTCGCGATATCGCCATGACTGAGCGTGAGGGTGAGATTACCATAGAATATTCCACCGCTACACTCATATTCACCTAAACTATTGTTTTGCTGTTTTAAAACAATTATAAACTAATGTAAAAGTCTGCTCTGCTTATCCAGCCCGAGTTGCCGTTGCAATCAGTGCAGCACGAATCACAGTTCACTGATCGCGTGACGATGGCCACGATGGTTCACTGATGACGATGGATTCGTTGCGCAACACTAGACCTCTGATAAATGTCTTATCTTGTAGAATGCACGGTGCTCCCTATACACAGAGTACGCGCGATCATGAATTTGAAAGTAAAACAATCTCTCTGATGTGCATTGCGCACTATGGTCTCTGTTTGCACTTCGAATATTGAGAGAGTACTGTAATGTCTTAAGGACAAGGGAGCCTCTGTTTCTGAACTTATAATCGGAACGCAAGAACAACTGTAGAGACAAACGCACCAGCCTCGTTTCTCTCTACCGGCCTTTTCCGAACTCACCGCTTAACCCTATAACTGCCGGTGCATAATAAAAAACAGCAATTTCAAAACAATTATAAAGAGTCTGTGCACTAACTTTGATTATGGTTGCACTTGCACTTATTGTTTGCACTTAAGACTTCAAGGAGTTCAATTAGGAGGTCACAAACAGCCTCAATCAGAAGTTCTGAAAGCTCATAAATGTACAGTAAGGTCTGAAGAGACTCATGTGAAATCATACAGGAGAAAAAACCTTTTAAAGTGCTTGTATATTGTTTTCTTTCAATGCATTTGATAATTCATACTCATAAAGTATACCTGAAATGACATGCATTAGAATATTATTAGTTAAAACATTGTAAAATGCACCTGCATACTAATATTCCAGTCATGAATTTTGTCATTGAAGATTTCTGAAAAATTGTGCAAAAATCTCGTCTTGTCTCGTTCTCGTGAACCCAATCTCGTGTCTCATCTCGTCTCGTGAGAGAAGTGTCTCGTCACACCCCTAGTGCGTACGCCGTGTTTTCCGCCAGCTGGCAACCTGTGGTGTCGAAATACTATTGGGTGAATTCAGTAGCTGCTCCTGGCCATAAATTTAGGTATAGGGCAGATTCTGGGTCTTGGCACTAGTTTATGATAAAAAATTTGAAAGCTTTATATTTTAATAGCTGAACACAATCAAACACACTTTCGGCAGAATTCTAATGTTCTTGTGTTATTCAGCCTGAGGGTGGTGCACTGATGATGTTTGACAGACTTTAGTACACACGACAAACGCATATATCTTAGAATTGCCTTTATGTATTTATTGAATCAAGAACAAAAATAAAACAAACACAACAGACCTACTGTATACATAGTTCTCACAGGCCAATTAATGCCACGTGACCTCCCCGGAGACGCCATCTTTGATGGCATAATCTGCGGTGTTTACAAAGTTTTACTAGCAAATTTCGAATATTTCTTTCTGTTTATAATGTTACGCAAATCATGAAGAGACAAAATGACAGAGATTATAAAGAGACTCTATTAACACAAGACAGAGAGTTTCAGTCATAAATGGTGTGGATCCGTATGTGCTAACGAAGGAAGCTCTGAGCACTGATTATGCAGCTTTGCCTCAGATACAGTATTTTCATGTGTACCATTATCTGGTATTGGCTAGGAGTTTTTACACATGTGAGCAATTCCGAGCCTGGAAATCACTGGAAGCGTACAATCAGTTTACCGAGGGTTGGGTTGGTGACATTTGCTCAAGTGCAATCAATGGAAAATTAGTCAAAATAGCAAATTTAAGCTAATTCTAGCAAATGCTAGACTATCTGTCTATTAAAAAGCCATAGCCTCCACAACTTAATTCCTATGTTCCCCTTAAAACAGTCATCGGTGCTTTCCGTTATATGCAAACTTCTTTATACACTGAAGAATAGGGGTGGAACGGTACGTATTCGTATTGAACCGAAACGGTACGGGCGTCATGGTTCGGTGCATGAATATAAAAATAAATAAAACTTGCATGCAAATTAATTAATGTAATTCGGAACTACTTTATACGCTGGTTCTTTAGGGACATAATCTGAGATTGCAATGCTGGAATGTGCGCGCGTGTGTGTGTGTGTTTGTGAGTGAGTGAGAGGCGCGGGCGCGATCGAACAGTGGAAACAATGTTGTTTTTGTATGTTTTTAATACCTCGTCATTTTGTTCATACAAGACATCATTCAAACTGCAAAGTGTTAACTTATATTTGTTTTGAAGGAGTTTCCTTCCTGTTTATCCTCGCCAGCCATAACCTCCGTCATTGTTCTGACAAAGGCGTCTTCTCACATTCATGAAGTCTAATGACGGGTATACTGTAAAATCCAAATTTAACTGAACCTCCGGCATGATTTGAACATCCATTGACCCAGCAGGAGATGACCATTTTCACTTTTTATCACAAAATCAACTCGTTTCAGCTTCTTATTCTAATGTTCTGCACACAGCATGCCCACAGAAATGGCGCCGGGTCTGCAAATGCCCGTATGTTGTGACGTCATGTAGGAACTGTGCGATATAAAAGCTATGATCATGTTTAAACTAAAGGGTTTATAGCCTACGTTCATTAATTTGATACGCTACTCCAAATAGGAAGAACAGACATGCCAACTCGTTACTGACCTGATGCAGACTGACAGCTGAAGTTGACTGATAGAGTCTTGTTCTGAAGCGAGGTTTACTTAAGGTCACGTGAAAATAAGCAGGGCAGCCAGAAATCTGCCCTGTGTGGAGATGTACCAAATCCTATGTGGAGTAGCGTATCAGTTCCATTTTTCACCACAGATTTAGATTGAAAATTTGTGGGGCGCTGTAGAGCTGGGGAGTGCTCCGAGACTGCCCCGCTTAGTATCATTAATACATAACTGTTGAATCCTTGCGCTACACTTTAATATATCCTGCTCACTTTACGACTCAAAATAGTCTAGAAAATATTTGTTGCGGAATGCTGAACACATTTATAATTTATTATTAATTCAGTGCATATAGAGGTCTATGTTTGAATGAATATTTGGGCCCTTTGACCTGCCCATACAGACGAGCCGCGGCTGGGTAAATTGGCCCCCAATACTAGGCGGAAACACACAGACCAATACAAAAAACGAACATTCCGAGACGGAGCGCATATTTCAAAGTAGAATAATTGTATCATTGTTTTTGGGAGAAATATGTTTGTGAACTTAGAATGTTCCCTAAGTATCTGCAAACATATTATGGTATTTTTGTGCTTTAATCAAAAAGATACAGCACCTTAAAAGGGGGGGGGGGGGGGGGGGGGGGGGGTAGGCTACATCATACATAAAATACATAAAAACAACCCCTGTGGAAAAAAAGAAGGGGGAAAAAGACCGAAGTTAAAGAAACAGATTCCAGATTCCAGACAGTAAGCCAGCTGTGGATGAATGGATGCAGGATAAGTGGATGATGAAGCGGACAGCAGAGCTGTCACATGATCCAGTGAGGCTGCGATCTGAACGATCCAGAAGCGCAACGCTCTGCACTCGCTCTCCATCTCATCTGATGCTCGGACTTTGTGATTGGTAAGTAGCTCCCGTGTTTTACCTGCTGCCTTTCTCGATTCATCTCATCGTTGGTCAATTGTTGAAATGCGTTTACTCGTGTAACCTGTTTCCTGAGGTTTTTTAAAAGAGATGCTAGCTAGACTACTTTTAATTCCGTGCGATGTCTTAAAAATATACATTTGACGTCGCGTTAATTTCAAACTAATAGCCTAATTATTTAGTCTATTCGATGAGCAATGCCTAGGCCTATATAACAATTGTTTTCAATGCATACATGATTAGCCTAATGACTCTTGAGTTGTTTCCGAAGTTTGCAGATCTACCTCTTTCTTGTTTTTTTTTCATTATAGCCTAGACTTTAATTAAAGGTTCGAACTGGAATAAAAAGGGTTTTTCAGTCTGATGCTAAATGAGAACCTTTTGATTTCCGTTAAGAACTGTGTTCTCTCTTTAAAAACATATGTGTACTCAGAAACCAATATACTTATTTAAAGAACCTTTATTGTGAGATGAAAAACTTTTTGAAATGTTTAATAATGGCTGCCTTTGTCACTTTCATTATCTAAATGTGCTGCATTTCACAGTTGGACCAGTTTTTTCATTGTATCCATGCAAATTGCTTGCTATGACTGGTCTTGACATTATTAAAATAATATTGTCTACAAGGGGATGCTAAAAATAAGACTTAAAAAGACTAAACTTTCAATAAAGTTTGACACACACTAAAAAACATTTTATCACATGACTTTGCAATAGGAATATTTTATGTTATCAGCATAATCTAAGTTGGATTTCATTTTATCCAACCAATTGCAATATTTCTTACATTCGTTTTGTACAAGCGCAGAGCCCAAAGCATGATAATCAGTCTATGTCAACCAGCTCTCAACTAGATACGATACTCACAGTCTTCCTGCAAAACCATTTCTTTAATCAATATTGTTCTTTTAGAGTCGAGAATGATGAAAAAGTATGTTATTCTGAAAAAGAATTATTTACTATTCAGACTGTGTCAGTCAAGGGACAGGTGGGGGAAGCCAGCCGTGAAATATCCTTTCCCCAAGTAAGGCTTATCTCTCATTGGGAATTCTAGGAGGGATGGGAGTTTCAAGCATATGATACATGGACAGAATTCCCGAGTCTTCCTCAGAGCCCCACATTCTGCATACACATATGAATGCAGATGAGATAATGAAAATAAAAGTATGTTTATTTATGTACCATATCACCGCAGTTTTTATGGCAGGATAAGTTGTCACAAAGTATTGTCATTGTAATTTCTCCGGTTTGTTTAGAAGTTCATTGTTGATAGACAATGAAAAGATAAATGGAGTCTGCTTGTACGCCGAATATGCCATCATCCTCAGATTTCATTGACTTTTTATTTGAAAGAACTACTTATTCAAAAGTACTGCAGTAATTGTAACAACAGACTATAACCCATTTAAAAGTGATTGTCTCCTATAAATCTTTTCATATAGTAGCCAATTAAGTTTCTGGCCTGTTCAAAATATTTTGTTAATATTATCATGTATGAGTTTGTCTTTGGATGTTTTGAGGGAAAAAACAGGAGTAAACTACAGTGAAAATAAATATTTAAAAAAAAATCTGATGACACATATGACTTCAGGGAGATGTTTCAGATCTATTTTAGCACCCAGTTACGTCATCCTCACTTTTGAATCATGTAAAAGTGAATGTATTTCCACCTTGAATTGACCTTGTATTGTCTAAGCTGTGCACCTGTCATGTCAGCTGCAGCTCATTGTGTTACCAGCTAATTAGACACTGCTCTACTGACCCACTTACACATGCCTGGTTGAATTTACTCTATATTTGGGATCACCCAACAGAGGGAGAAAGGAATGAATAAGTCTCCTTAATGCCAGAGGTAAAGGTTTATAATAAAAACAATTAAAAAAAACAACATTATTCTCCTTTTATTGCTTTTGCATAAGAACATTATAAACATCAAACATCATTATACACATCATTACCTCATCAATGTAGATGTGAATACTCCATGCTGGAGAAGTGTGCTGTATAGTGGACTGGTAGGATCTGTTGTGATGTTTTCTTACATTGTTTTTTTCATGAATTCTGTGTGAAGTGTCTGAGCTTTCATGCAGAAACTGTAATCTGGACTAGCAGGATCAGCAACAGCTCTGTATATAGGGTTATACAGCAATAAAGAGATGTAAAACACACCAAGTTTAGAATCAGAAGCTGCTTGAGATAATTACACTAATATTATCCCACTTATTACAAGGCTACCAAATAAATAAATATGGGGACATGTATTGATTTGATCTGGTTTTACCTATACTGGTCATATAATTAGAATATCATCAAAAAGTTGATTTTATTTCAGTAATTCCGTTAAAAAAGTTAAACATGTATATTGTATAGACTCATTACATGCAAAGTGAGATATCTCAAGCCTTTATTTGTTATAATTTTTATGATTATGGCTTACAGCTTGTGAAGACCACAAGATCAAAATCTCAGAAAATTAGAATATTACATGAAATCACACAGTAATTACACAGTAATCCCATGGTCATTGAACCAGGTTTTGGTTATTTTGGCAGTGTGGGCAGGTGCAAATCCTGCAGGGAAATGAAGTCAGCATGAAGTGCTCTGAAAATGTCCTGGTAGACGGCTACGTTGACTCTGGATTTAATAAAGCACAGTGGACCAAAGTCCTCTTTTCTGATGAGAGCAAATTTTGCATCTCATTTGGAAACCAAGGTCCCAGAGTCTGGATGAAGAACGGAGAAGCAAACAATCCAAGATGCTTGAAGTCCAGTGTGAAGTTTCCACAGTCTGTGTTGGTTTGGGGAGCCATGTCATCGGCTGGTGTTGGTCCACTGTGCTGTCCACTCAACGCAGCCGTTTACCACGACATTTTCAGAGCACTTCATGCTTCCTTCAGTAGACAAGCTTTATGGAGATGCTTCCTTCATTTTCCAGCAAGATTTGTACCTGCTCACTGCCAAAATAACCAAAACTAATGTTAATGTCAATAGTCATGTACTATTCTAATTTTCTGAGATTTAGATTTTGCATATAACATGAATGACTGTCCATGGAGCTGGTGAAGAAATTGGGTTTGAATGTGAATAGAAATGTCATGTCCAGTCTCAATGCCAGAGCTCTGCCGTGCCTGTCAACCTGAGAGAATGAGGTGAGGTTATTGTTAACACAGGGAAGCAGAAGGTTTTCATGCATCAGTGATTCGGTAGAAATGATGGTGTGTATTGGAGGAGGATGCTGGTGTTGCTGAGGATCAGTCAGAAGGTTGACTCACTGTCTCACAGATGAAATGGATTCTGTGCCGGTCTGCTGATTTCCAACTCTTTTGTTTATAGTGTGTGAATGGTAGATTATATGAAAAGGAATCTGAAGTTGTAGTATTCCTTCTAAAAATTATATCATACTTTAAACATTTGTTTTTAACATTTAAATAACAAATTTATTCTCCTTAATTTTTTTTAAAGAATAATGAAGTTTGTTATATTTTTAATATCTAGACTTTTGTTTATGTCACAGTCAAGAACTTGATTTGCTATAGGCAGAAGTAGTCAGTATAAGGATGGAACACACTACATGACTTTTAAAATCTTAACAGATTTTTAAAATCTAGACATGTAAAGAGAGTACACTACACTAAATGACTAATGATCACAGTTGTTTTGTCTTTAATTTCGTATGTTATCTGAACCCTAGTCTCAGTCTCAGACGTCACACCCTACGGTCCGTTGGCTGAACGTCTGATGCATATGGCACACAAACATTTTGGGAGTTTCTAATTCGTCATCTGATTGGTTGAATTCTCCAGGATTTCCGGGAGACATGTGTGTCACATTTTTTAACGGTCCGCCAGGAAACAAAGCCGCCATGACGCCAAACCCCCTCATGGAAGAAGAAAGCCATCGTGTTTACAATTGTGACAATGAGTGCATCAACTAAACACTGGATTTTCAAAAGTATCTGAAGATCACAGCACCATTGTTGCAATAAACTATCACAACGTTCTTTAATGAATTGCAAGCCGTTGCAAGACATTGACTTTACATTTTCAGCGCCTCTAAATAAATTAACTGTGATTGGTTGCTTTAGATGTCGGTTAGACATTCCTTTGGTCAATGAAAGCTGCTATGGAGTCCAGATCTTCTGCCGTCAGTCTGAAGGTCTGGCAACGCAAGACTAGCTGTACCCTTGACAACCCAATGATTTTGCGCATGTGAGGGAATGCAGCTGGGAATCCTGAAGAAACACTTTGTTATCACTTGCAGCAAAAGATAGGAGAAGCCATATTTGTGAAAGTTTTTTTTAGTGTGAACTTCACACGTCTCAGCATTCACACACTGTACTGATCCTCACAGCTCATCCTGAATAGTGTCTTCTCTGGTGTCAACCCTAGTGCTGCCACATCCAGCCAGATGTATAGTCTCTGTGTACTTGAAAAGAGTGTTTAAAAAATCTGACAGGATCACAGGCTCAAGAGATGTATAAATAGCTCAGCAAAAGATCTCATTTATTCTTGGTCCATTTATAGCAACTGCAGAATATTAGGAATGGTGAGGAAGATTTGAAAATGCACATGAAGCAATTAGACAGCTTAAGTTTGGTGTGGTGTTGGTTGTGGCTGTATTAGTGCTTGTGTGTGGTAAGGTTTCGTGAAGAGGGTGTAAATGGATGGAGTTGAGTAGATACAGTATCTGAAAATAACTTTCTTTCTTGATCATAAACTTTTATATCTGTTGCCATGGAGATAGGAAATGGCCAGGTAATGAATGAGTCAGTATCTGTTTAAACCCCACTGAAAACTCATTATTTCACCAATACATGTATTTTGAATCAGGCAGTCTACTTGTATAATTAAAATATAAATGACTGTTATTTTATATAGTGTTATTGTCACAAATCTGTTGTTTCTGTTTAATGTTCCAAAGACTTTTTGTTTGTTTTCGTCATTTCCTGTGTTTCCTTTCTGTTTTTTCTGTTTCTCATTGTTTCATTGATTTTTTTACGACCTGTGCAATAAAGACTGTCTTGACGTGAACTTTACCAGTTGGTTTGAAGGAAACCAGCACCAGCCGAGATCACCAAAGACACAATTCTCCACAAAAAGTATAATTTATTAAGGTGGAAAAAGTAATTAAATTAAGGAGCAATGGTTTCAGGGTGCCCAAAGGCCAAAATAATAAACAAAATAGACTTATAGACTTAAAAAAAAAACATGTATAAATTACCTAATCAGGGAATAAACAAAATTACAAAGAAACTTCCCTAACTCCCTATAAATAAACAAATCAAAAAGTCAAAATAAAAGGCAGGACACCCCTATGCTCCTAAAACATACACCACAAACAAACGAACATGATCAACAGAAGGTTTTGGGATCTGTCGACGGGAGGAGGAATCCGGAGATCTTTACGCCACAAGGCCAACGCCAGAATGAGTTCAACATCTTCGATTAGCGCCACCCTTTTAAAGCGGCACGTCAGTAGATCCGCCAATCAGGTTCCTCCGTCGGCAACCAATCCCTGCACACATATGCAAAAAAAACAACCCACACAAAACAAATACGGAGGATCGTAACAGATTCATACTCACACAGCTGTTCCTCGTTAGTTCAATGTATCATTAGTTCATATAATACCCTCAGTTTCAGTTACTCATGGACTGGTGTTGCCTGTGCAATAGCACACTAAAGGTCCTTGCACACTGAGTCCGAAATTTTTGCACGTTAAAAAATAAATACAACCTCATGTTTTGTCAATCACGATTACATTCTGCCTCCAAAACCTTCGTCCGTCATAAAAAAATTCGGATCGGGTTCGATTTTCTGTGTTTTTCGCACCCGTAGCAAACATTTTGATGGTGTTTTGACAATTCTGAGCCACCGAATCACGAATACGAAAAAACGCATAAAATTTTTTCGGACTCAGTGTGCAAGGACCTTAACGTTCCCTTCTCGCTTGTTTTGGTTTACTCTTGTGTTGGATTATGCTCTTTATGTTCTGTTTAATAACTACTCTGCATTTTAGATCTGCCTCACCTCGCCTTGTCTTTATCCACAGCACAGCTGTGGCAGAAAACCAGACCACAGAAAGGATTTATGGATCTAACAGCAGTGTTTATCGCCCTCACCCGTGAGGGGCTACATCTATTGGATTATTCAGCCCACTTCTGCCAGTTTGCCCAGTGCTCGTTTTTAGATGACAAGACTTTAAAATCCATCTACTGGGAAGGAGCAAATTATTGTAGCACTCTGGACCATATATGAGAGACGGAACGTGGAGAAAAGCCGTTCTCCAGTTTCTTGAGAGTTTTTATCCCATACTGATATTGTCCCTCATGACCACAGCAGATCCAGAAACCACGGCCAGGGGGTATGGAGCCTGAGCCCACCACAGGAAACAGGTGCCAGAGCCTGCAGCCTCGTCTGTCCCGGATACCAAGCATGCTGTCCAGTCTGACCAGGTGTGTAAGCCAGTTTATTCATCCGTGCCAGTGGAAGATTTAGTGGAGCTAGAGGATGAGGCCTTTCCTCCTTTTCTGGTTCCACCCAGCCTCAAGTCTTCTTCGTCTTTTCTTTAATCTCTACCAGTCCCGTCCAGCTCCAAATCTTTTTCATCTTCTCTTTCATCCCCGCCAGTCCCGTCTGGCTCCAAGTCTACTTCATCGCCGCTGGTTCCACCCAGCTCCAAGTCTTTGTCGCTGCTAATGATCCCACCCAGCCTCCCATTCCCTCCTCCTTTAAGTAAGCTATCCAGTTCCTCGGCTTTGGCTCTGCTGGTCCCATTCAGCTCCTCGGCTCGTCCTTCATTGACTTTGCTTAACAATGCTGTTACGCCTCAAGCCCGGTCTTCAGCTCCACCTTTGTGTAATGATCCTCTGGCTCTGCCTCGGGCCTCCGAGCCCATTACTCCACCTCGGCCCGTTGACCAGTCGCCCCCACCTTGACTCTACCCTCCCTCAGCTCCACCGGGAATCATTTTCCTTCCGGCTCCACTGGGCTCCAGCGTCCCTCCGGCTCCACCTTGGTCAGTCGTTGCTCTACCTCCAACTCGAACTTAAGGGCCTTCGGCTGTGCCTAGTTTCTCCATCTCTTTGGAACTGCCTCAGTCCTCACTCCCACCGGCTATGCCTCAGTCCTCCCGCTTCCTGGCTCCACCTCGGCCGCTCCTCACTGCAGCTCTGCCATTGGCCTTCTGGTCCTTCAGTGTGGCCTGCTCTCTCCACCCATCGGACTCCGCCTGGGTCTTCACCTCTCTAGGTGTTGCCTCTGTTGGTCTGGCTCATGACTCCACCCTGGCTCCTCCCTCCATCAGTTCTGCCGTGTTTCACTATTGTCCTGGCTGGCTCCAGGGGGTCTCCAACTCTACCTCCTCCACCCTGGTGGTCTCTTCCACTGATCTAGATTATACGTTCATATACACTCTAATTTAAAAACACTTTAATTTTCTTGCAGGATCACCTCTGGTCTCACAGTGTCTGAAACGGTTTGATCAAGGATGCAATTCTCTAAACCTCTGTCATCCTTTTAAAGTGCATGACAAGTGCCTCATTACTGACTAGAATTACTAACTGTTCTTTCTTTTGGGAAACAAAAACCTGTGCACTTTGATCTATGAAACTTTGCAGGCCTCTTACATTCACAAACAGATATATTACACACCAAATGAAAGGTTATATCTGAAAAAGCATAATAGGGGCACTTTAATTTTTGTTTATATGTGTGTATGTTTCAGGACATCCTAAGAAGGATGACTGGGAAAACTCAAACCAGCAATATAACAAACAAGACAGATCCTCGCTCTCTGAATTCCAGAGTGTTCATTGGTAACCTCAACACCGCTGTGGTCCAGAAAACTGACATTGAGCTAATTTTTGCCAAGTATGGAAAGATCACCGGCTGCTCTCTGCACAAGGGGTTTGCTTTCGTTCAGTATGCCTGCGAGAGGAACGCTCGCTCAGCTGTGGTTGGTGAGAACACCAGGGTGCTTGCTGGACAGACTTTGGGTAAGTGATATTGATTTCCCTTTTTATTTATGTAAATGATTTAGACTTAAACAAATGACAATTATTTGGATGACAATGAGGATCTGCAGGCACAGAGACAGTTGATCTTAGGTCATGGTTATTCCCATGGCTACCTGATAAATATTCATCATCCTTTATTAAAAATGAAACTGCTGCTGTCACTGTTGGGGCTGTGGCTTGAGTTGAACTCCAATGGGTCTCTTGTGCTGGAATGATTTTCCTTAAGACTATTAAGTCTTTTTTTTAGGACTTAAAAAAAAGTATTTATTTATTTTTTTCTTTTGTGATAATAATACCCATCACCAACACATAAAAAAGCACATAAATAAAAACAATACCAAATAAGTACATGTGGAAAGCATGGTTTAGAGGTCGCTGCAGAGAACGAGTGCGAGACGCTTTATCCTTAAAAATCAACTCTCCTGCACTCACACCCGCACCCGTCCGCAGCGGCCTCTAAACCACAACCTGCTTTCCATAGTACATAAATAGATACTTTTACATCTTAAAAAACAAAACAAAAAAACCCCACACAAATCAGGCTCTTATAACCACTCATAATACCTACGCAAATAATTAAAATAATATCATCTAAACATCAAAAGAAAAAAAATAGGCTACTGCTACTAATGATGAAGGTTTGGGGGGTTTTAGAGGGTTTGGGGCACTTTTCAGCGGGTCAGTTTGGGAGATCAATGTGCCTCATTTTAATAAACATTCCTAAAAAAAATTTCCTTTTTAAATAGATAGTGCTAATTTTCTTTTGTAACCAGAGCAGCATAGTATCTGTAAAAATAAACAAAGTTATTTACAATGAAATTGAATTGAAACATTTTTAATAGTTTCAAGAATCTATCCCATAACTATTTTTGTGGGGTGCAGAAAGAGATTGCACATGAGATTTTTTACTGTGTTTTATTGCCCCCCTTTGTTAGCAAGAGGAAGTACTGGTAAGAAGAATAAATAAAGTCACTTTACAGAATAAAGAAATAGGCCAATGTCAGCCACTAGATGGCAATATATATCTGTCAGAATATATATAATATAATGTGTGTGTGTGTGTGTGTGTGTGTGTGTGTGTGTGTGTGTGTGTGTGTGTGTGTGTGTGTGTGTGTGTGTGTGTGTGTGTGTGTGTGTGTGTGTGTGTGTACAATCCATCTATGGAACTGCAGTGGCAAAGACAAATCAGAAACTAAACTAGAAAAATACTAAATCCTCATAAATTGAATCATCTATTTTTCTGCATATTTAAAGAACACTTCCATTTATAAACCATATAGTATAAAACTTAAGATTTATATAAGCTTCAAAAGAGTCAGAAATAGGACCTATAGTTTCTTTAACAATATTACAAACTCCCATACCTCAATATACCCCATTCTTCAAAATTATTTTATTTAAGCTTGCCTTAAATAAAAACTTTTATTATATCAATGTCACAATGAGTGTATGTGTGTGTACTCATGTCTCTATAATTAGTTTTTCTATATCTGAAACCTGACAGATATGAAGGCGTCACAATGTCTTCAATTTCAGAGCCTGCCTTTAATTCAAAGGATAAAAGCATATTCCTGCATGAATAGCCCCCGGGCTTATAATGTCAATAGTATTTTCAAATGACTGACAGCAGCAGCTGTGTGACGCGGTTCTTTTGATGTACAATATGATCCAAGATCAGATAAACAATCTGAGACAAGAGTATAAACTGCATCAATCGTTCATATACAGTACATGTATATATTAATACTAGCCATACATTTGTAAAAGCCTCTTTTCTTATACAATATGGTAGATAAATACAAAATGTGTTTACTTAAATAATGCTTAAAGGATTTAAAAAAGAAATATTGATGCAAAACAGCATGATTTCTGCACTATTTAATGGGTCCTGATTATTACTAATTTATAATTGTTTAGAATTTTTAAAATATATTTATCAACACCCCCATTATGCATCAGTGGTATGGTCTGGAATATTGCATGCCTGTGTGGTGAACTCTATTCAGTCAGTCTCTCACAGTGACACTACAGTGAAGTGAGTTCAAGGGAAAGGAATCGTTTATTTATCAAAATATATGTACCGCCGAATGGACATGTACAGAAGAACAATACAAAAAGGGAAGCGCCACAATCAGAGATGTGAGTATTTTACAGACAAATAAGATGCATCTTATTTCTGTTTTTAATACCTGATTTGTAATTAACTAAATGATGATAATTATATTATATATTACATTGTATCCTATAATAATATAGTTTTTTCTTGTTTGACATATCAAATCTGTTTTATTATTAATACATGCATTAAATAAATACAATTAAAATCATTAGTTTGTAATTAATCCCAGGAGAACTCCTGTGAAATGGCCCTTCCACTGGGGACATAAAACTAAACATAAATCTGTTAAATGACAAGTAACCAAATAAATGCACTTTCATATATGCCGTATAAACTGAGAATGTGCAGTTGTTTCCAGAAGGAGCTATTTCTACTTGATCTGAAATGACTTGTAAGAAATACTTTATTTGTTGCAACCTAGTATAGTTATTAAACTTTAAAAATATTAAAGTAGTGTAAAATATAATATTATTTTAATAATATTACAAAATAATATTTAAAATAAAATTACAGTTAATTTCAATGTTGCCACACGAAACATATTTTAAGGTTAAATATTTTTTTTTACAACCTTTTGGTCAACTATTCTGAAAGCTCTTAAAGGGGGAAATACATAAAAACTAAACTGTGTCTATTAAAATTTTTTGTGAACTGTTTGAAATGATAACCTGTCTTTATTCTTTTTTAAGGGTTTGATATGTTCTCCATACTGAAGTATAGCACATCTACTTTAGTAGCTGAGCTTTTCTCCTTTGACTACAGATTTTTGTTCTGCTTTTACTTGTTCATACACACAACTCAAGCAAATTTGAATTGCAGGCTTGACCAGGCAAAGTAGTCAAAAATTAGATGTTGTCAAATCCTGAAAGCTGTTAAATTTGCATTCAAGTTGCATCTGTTCATGATGAGTATCCATGTTTTTCATGTGTCTAATCAAAGTCGACACATCAAAGTTACAAAGCAAAGTTTTGTAGCTGTGCACACACAAGACTCCAGGGATTATGAGCGGGACTGAAAATGGGTGTGAATGTCCTGAAGTGTACAAACCGTTCCAGACAATTGCGTACATCAGTCACTGAATTACATCATGCCACAAAGGAATGAATAAAGGAAATGAAAGAAATGTTTGATGAGTGGAAACATTCATTAGTTAAAGAGATGCAACAAATGCTAGAAGTGTCTGAATAATATTCATATAGGCTAGCTAAAGAGAAAAATTAGTTATGCGTTTATAATGTTGGCAATATGCTTTTCTTTGGAAATAAATAAAGTCCTTGAAGTTCTTTCTTGCTCAGTCAGGTATATCCTGAGTGACTTTGTTTACTGAAATTTATCAGAACAGATTTTTCCTTTAGAGTTTGGCATTTAGGCAAGTTTAGGCACAAGTCTTCAGTTATGTCTTGTCAAATGAATCACTCAAAAAACGTCTTTAAGCTGACAGGCGGACACATTGACATTAAGCCGAGGTCATCACTAAGAGAAACACCAATCTTCTCTCTACGACGCTAAGCCTGACAGACCTTTGGGAGGGAAGCATACTGAGTAGAAGAGGCCCATTGGTAAACTGAGATTAAAGTATGATATGGCTCCATGTCTGAAATATGGTGGTATTTTAGATGGTCGGCACATACCGAGTGAAATGTCTGGCATTTGTGGGATTATTGGTGCAGGATGAGTCAGCCTGTTCATATCGTCTCCCAAGAAACCATTATTAAGATCTCTCAAAATCATTATCGTGAATTTAAAGGCACTTGAATCATCTGCTTCCACATTAAAGCATTCAAAGTGGCTCAATGAGGTCATTCCTGTAACTCAAACATTAAAGGATGGCACTAGTGTGAGGGGTTCGATTTCCCAGGGAATGCATGGACTAAAAAAATGTATGGCCTGAATGCAAAAAGTGTCTACCAAATGCATTCATGTAAATCAAAAGAAATGAACAGTAGCCACATCAGTGATTAGTATAGTTCATTGTGATCAAACTCATGATGACTTCCTTTTGAATGTCAATCACAAAATAAATTTTCACTCCATTCAATTCATGAACTTTGAATGCAGATTACTTCACCACAAAAGTATACGAGAACCTCAAAATGCTACAGTAAAATAACATATCGGGCCCTATTTTAACGATATGAAACGCAAGTGTCAAAGCGCAAAGCGAAAGTAACTTTGTGGGCGGATCCCGGCGCTGTTGCTATTTTCCCGGCGGGATAAATGCCTCTTGCGCCTGGCGCAAATCTAAAAGGGGTTGGTCTGAAGTAGCTTCATTATTCATAGGTGTGGTTTGGGCGTAACGGGAAACAAACCAATACGAGCTTTATATCACATTCCCTTTAAGAGCATGATGAACGAGGTGCGCTTGTTCCATGGCGCAATAGGCTACTATTATAACGGCGCATTTACCAGGCGCGCTTCAGAATCGGTTTACAGCCGAGGAGATCGATGTTCTCGTCAGGGCCGTAAAAGAAAGAGAAGTGACATTGGGAAATGGACAAACCAACCCAAATTAGCTTCGGTTAAACATGCATATAATAATTTGGGTAAATGTGTAAGCTTTATGCCTATTTTCCCCATCGTTATGGACACAACAATGATTTCCCTCCTGTTTTAATATTTTTCCTTATAATAATGTATTATTTGCAAAAAGTTAAATGCATCTGTGTAGATGAGAGAGTCATCTACAGTGTATAGGCGTTGTTCACACTCTGTATTATGGCCAAGCATGCGCGCTTAAAATAGCATCTGAATGTACGCGCAACGCGCCATTGACTTTAGACTAGTTTTTTTCTGGTCAGTGGCGCAATTGTTTTATAGAACAGCAAAATAGCATGAGGGAAAGTTTGCGCCGGAAAACGCCTCCTCTTTGCGCTGAACCGCCCCGGGGAGCGCAAGTGTATTTCTTAGTTAACCGACGTGTGTCTGTGGAGGGAAAAGTCCGCTTTGCGCGGGTGCAAAATAGGAATGATACATGCGTCAGTGTACAAAGTCATTTGTACCCACACATGTTATCATTGACCAAACCTTCTGATATTTGCTTAAATATTTTTTTTGTAACTTAATGTAAAATATTTTTTTTGTTTTAAAAATCGAACAAAAATAATAAAATTAATATAATTTAAAATAAATTAATGAATTTATAAATAATATATTTGTTTTTAACATGTATACAAGTTAGTATAAGTCAGAAATAGGATCTGAAATGAAAATTGAAAAATAATAATAATAATTCTGACATCAATTATTCAACATCATGTTGTTCCAAAACGTCTCGGTTACTAATGTAACCCTCGTTCTCTGAAGGAGGGAACGGGATACGTAACGTCGACGTGACGGTGTAATTGGGATCACTTCAGGGAGCCCTATCATCTTCTAGTGTCTACAGAACGAGCCAATGAACGTTGGCGTGCGTGAATTGCGTCACGCGCCCCGCCCCACAGCGCGGGTATAAACAGGAAGCGGGCGCACGCACTCATTGTTTTTCGCTGAGGAGCCGAGACCATGACAGAGGTACAGCGATGGTCAGCAACAGTGGCGACGGGACTCTTCTCCTCGTGAGAAGAAAACCAGTCAACGAATAGGTTCCACTGCAACTCATAGAGGTGCCTCGTAGAGGGGGCTCTAGCAGAAGCGATGGTGTCAACTACCGCTGAGGTTAGGTAACCTAAAACCTCCGCGTCCCGTCCAGGGACCAGACATGGAGTTTCCAGAGTTCTGGACACGGGTGCCATAGGGTGCCCCGTCCCCGAGAGACCAGGTCCTCTCTCTGAGGAATGGGCCAGGGAGGGGCTGTCGCGAGGAGCACCAGTTCCGGGAACCAGGTCCGGTTGGGCCAATACGGCGCACCTCACAAGACCTGCTCCTCGTCCTCCCTGACCTTGCACAAGGTCTGTGCAAGAAGGCTCACTGGGGGAAACGCATACTTGCGTAGGCCCAGGGGCCAGCTGTGTGCCAGCTGTGGGTCAGATCCACCCTCGTTCATGTCCATGAGCGCCTGGGCCTGGTGGACCTGCAAGAGCGCTATGGCATAGAGGGTGGAAGCAGCCTGTCCACAGGCTTCATAAGCCTTCGCCAAAAGACCAGACAAAAACCTACAAGCCTTGGACGGGAGGCATGGATTGAAATGGCACTATACGGTGTCGTCCATGTCCTAGTATGCTCCTCATGCACCTCCGGAAAGAAAGGTACAGGGGTAGCGCACTGAGAACCATCATGGCCCATCCCAAGAAACCAATCGTCCAACCAAAAAGGTTCGGGACCCGGTGGAGGGTTCCACACAAGCCCGACCTTCTCGGCGGCCCGGGAAAGCATAGTGTGCCCGAGTCCTATCCAGAATGGATCGGACTTGGGCAATGCTACACTCCCCGAAGGGGGAAATGCAGCCGAATGCTCATCTCCAGAGGACTGATGCTCCCCCTCCGATGCTGCGACCAACATCTGGTTGTCAGGAGGAGCTCCAAAAGAAACGACAGGTCGTCCATGAGAAGGACTAGCACGCGCTTTTGGAGGCTCCAGCGGCGGCAGCGCTTGTGAGGCGTGAGGGGCCCTCGGTGATTGCCTCGGCGGGGAAGCCCTCATGGTAATCCTCAGATCGCCCTGGCAATGCGCAGAAGTAGGTCTATTCTGAGGTCCAGAATAGACACTAAATCGGGGCATAGGCGAGGGGACTGCACCTCCCTTGATGTAAGCAAGTCTCGATCTAAGCGCTGCCAGTCATATTCCCGCATTGGGAACATGAATTATTCACAAAAGTTGCCTCAGCATGCTGAGTGCCCAAACCCGAGAGGCAACTATTGTGGCCGTCTGCTGGCGTCGGGGAACGACCGCATCCAGAAACACACAAGCGGAATGACATCCTGAAAAGGACGCAGGGTCACGCTTGTGTTGCTCTTTTAGTGGAAACAAAAAATAGAAAAAACTCTTTCAGTACTGAAGCACCCTGGGGTAGCCGCAGTATAATCTAGGTACACACTCAGAATGGAAACGCCCACCGAGACGACACACACACACACAAACACACACACACACACACACACACACACACACACACACACACACACACACACACACACACACACACACACACACACACACACTCACACACACACACACACTCACACACACACACACACACACACACACACACACACACACATACACACACACACACACGCACACACAAATACACACACGATACACACTGATCGCGCCGTCACACCAACACAAAGAGTCTTTGTCACAAGTCTTCCGTGTTGCAGGAGTCTGGACAACTCTGAAGTCAAACAGTAAGCTCGGCTCCGAAGTGAAAGACAATGAGTGCGTGCGCCCGTTTCCTGTTTAACCCGCACTGCGGGCCAGGGTGTGTTATGCGATTCATGCACGCCAACGTTCATTGGCTCGTTCTGTAGACACTCGAAGATGATAGGGCTCCCTGAAGTGATCCCAATTATGACGTCACGTCGACGTTACGTCGAGCTTGAGCGACTGATAGGGAACTATGACTTCAATCTCACATATTCTGACCGTGACCATTTAAAAGTTCTGTATGCTTCCATAATGATTTGGCTCAGTCACTCTGAAAGTGCACTACTTTTCCTCACAGATTTAGTGCTTTGTTTTGTGCTTCATCAGAGTGAAGGCTTAAATTGCTTGTAAATGTCTTAAAGCCCCGAATTGTGATTTAGTCAGGCACTCAGGCAGTCCGTCCTTCTGGATAACGTGCCGGATGACCTTGAAAGGCACTCAGGAGTGATTGTGCATTGTGTGTGTGTGTGTTGAGTGAGGCTGTTGCCTCACTGATAGCATCTCTCTTTCTGATGAGACAGATGAGAGCCATCAGTTATTTATTCTGTGGCATAATGCCTATGCTCTTTCAGAGGGCGCAGAGGCTTTTCTGTCCATTATTATTGACCTGCCATTTTTAGACATTTATTTTAAGGAGACTTGAAGGATTTATTTTATATATAAAAAAGGAAACGTATGCTGTTTTTTTCTTCTTCACAATGTCCTTTGCTCTTCCCACAGACATTAACATGGCTGGAGAGCCTCGTCCTTACAGGCCAAAGGTGGGATCCAAGCGTCCTTTCTCCTTAAACAGGTGAGCCACCTAAATTTAGTTATAGTTTTTTCCCACCAATTGTAATTAGTAGACATGGAAAGATTGAAATAACATCTTTTTTTCTATATTTTTTTTAAAGCGGCTATGAATTTGATTATGACTTCTACAGGAATGATTTCTATACCAGGTATGTACATGCAATTACTTATGAAAATACATTAATTCAAAGATACCAATAATTTAGGTTGTATTTCAGTTGTTGATTTGGTAAGGTCTTTAAGATCCACCTTGTCTCGTTTTCCCCTTTCTATGAAAAAGTGGTGAGGTAAGGTGAAGAGAAAAATAAAAGCAGTAGAAAAAGTAGAGGAAGAGCTTCCCCTAATGTCCATAATTAATGTCATTTTATTGGTTTGACTTCGATCCTTTGCTCAGGCTAATGATGAGCACTCCTCTCCTGTGAGACATTAGCTGAATGTCAGAAAGCTGCTGGGTCGTTAACCGAGCAGCGCGAGACACGCTGGTCATCTTTCCTCTGACATTTTCATGTGTTTGCTTTCACTCCTCATTTGGCAGAGAGTTTTATACTTCTCCACGGAAAATATATGTGTGTTAACGAACAAAATCCCTTCTGTGCAAAAACCTAATTATGCTCATCAAATGTTATCTCAGGGGACAGGGACTAAGGAGTGATCTTGCTCTTTTGCATGTAGACTAATTAAAATATTCTCTCATCTCTGTATTGTAATTTAATGAAATTCTATACATGTAATTATATGTCAGTTTCCATATTGGTACAACAGAATTATTGGATTACAGCTGATCATTTTAAATGGGGTCCAGTGGGGTCCAGAAGTCTTGGATCATTAGTGAACATCTATTTTTGTAAATTATTAAAGGTACACTGACATGGTGACTGTAACTTTTTTTTTCAAATATTAACAAAATATAAATAATTATATCATAAATCCTTCTTCCAAAACCTGATTCACTATGGTTTATATTTTAGACCTGACAGGACCGTTTGTTAGCTGGAAATTGCGAACACTCGGCTTTGCTTGTCATATCATTGTCATATCTGTAAATAGAGAAAAATTCCTCCAGCTACTATATGATGTGTGTATGGAGTGGGAGTGTCATATAGTTGTCACAATGAGCGAGAAAGGTTGTAATAAAACAAGAATCAACATTGGTTTGGCTTTTCGGAGACGGCGAGAAATTAGGGATTTGAAATTTTGTAAAAGTGATGCAGAAATTGCATTTTTATTACTCAATAGGTGATTAGGTATTTTATTGAACAGATAAATTGCCATATTTAGCTCTCTAATAGAGTTCACTGTAAAGCATTATCTATTGTAAAGGGACAAATTCATCCACACAGTCACACATAACCAAAGCACAACCAAATTCAGTTTTTTAACCGCTAGATGGACAAAAGTTTCATTTGTAACTTTAGTAATAATAAATTAATTAATAATAAATTATATTTTGGAAATTAGCAATTTTAGTGACACGTTTAACTAAAAAAATCAACAGGGATTCTTCAGTGTATATATACACTACCATTCAAATAGTTTGCAGTCGGCACAATCTTTTAAATGTTGTTTCTCTTTAAGTTAATATAATCTTAGTATGATGATTTGGTGGTCAAATTATAATCAATGTTGAAACAGTTGTGCTGCTTAATATTTTTGTGGAAACCATATTTTTCCAGGATTGAAAGTGATTAAATAATAATAATAATAATAATGAACTATAAAATATTTTGTATAATATCTTTTTTTTCAGGATTTTTGACATTCGTGGGCGATTAGCACCATCCCCTCGGGCTATGATACCTATCAAGCATTCCCACTTGGTTGCACTCTCAACACGCAGGACGAAAAACTCTTTCCAGCCAAAGATGTCCACCTGCTCTTCTATAAGAAGGCTGTCCTCAGGTTCCTTATGCTCTATGGGTTTGTATAATTCCGAATCAATTTTTATCAGTTCATTTCAATTTCCATTATCATGTTTTAGCCCCAAGGACAACATGTCCCAACATGGACTTTGACATAGCATGCCCATGCCAACCATAATCAACTGCCAACCATAACTATTTTAAAACTAAAAGCAATACAATGAGATCATAAAATCACAGTGATATATTCATCCTCATAATTAATTTTGTGAGGTGTTTTTTTATTTAAGTGAAATCTGATCAGCTCCTGACAATCAAGAAAGAACTGTCTCAGATCAAGATTAAGATTGACTCCTTACTGGGACGGCTAGATAAGATTGAACGGAAGCAGTTAGCAGAAGCAGGTAAGAGGATGGAATGAACATTGCTATCAGGGTAGAGGCCATGTTGGCAGAAGGTAGATTAAAAACACTTGTCTTCATCACTTTCGATGTCAGTGCAGGAAATCGAAAACAGCAGCACTCAGTTCCTACACACACACACACACACACACACACACACACACACACACACACACACACACACACACACACACACACACACACACACACACACACACACACACACACACACACACACACACACACACACACACACACACACACACACACACACAAAATTGGGCTGGCAGAGGGCCATCCACAAACCTGTGTTAGTTTTACTTACTTGAAAGTTTGCTACCTTTAATTCTGTAAATATTCACTGTAGCCGTTTGCCGCACTTTAATCTCAGTCACCTCTTTGTCTGCCATTTCTATATTGTGTAGAAGCCCCCTGGAAGCGAGACAAGGCCTATCAATCTCTCTATAGTGAGGCCGAAGAAAATTCTGGAGAAGATGTGGATGTGTCCTGGGACGTGATAGATAAAGGCGATGAAGTAAACAAAGAACTGGTTAGCTGTCATTAAACTCATATGCATGTGAAATATCATTTGTTTTAATTTGATATATGAATAAGACCCACTTCTATTGGACTAAATTGTGTGTATGTGAGTTAAATCACAGATAGAAAACCACATATCAGATGTAGACAACTGAACAAGGTTTGTACCACAAATTCATGTCACATTATGTTTGAAATACTTCTCTATTTTATTTTACATCGTCAAAAAGTAGATTGCATCTTTCCTTCAAGTGTTTTGTGAAATGCACTGTCTGACACGGTCTGCTCTTCATGTAGGAATGTCATTCTATTGTGCAGTTTACTGCACTCATCATTTTCAGACACACCTCAGCTTTTACAAGCAATTCCATGTAAACTAAAAGATATTTAAGCCATTCATTTATGAGTACTAATGTCTCTGAAATTTCTCGTCATTTGACCTTCAGTATCAGGCAAGCAAAAATATCTTATTTGGTTCATTCAGTGTACATTCTCCTAAATTTCTGATACTACTAAAAAGTAATAATACAAAAGAACATATTTTTGTGACATATCTATATTTATAAAAATATTTCAGTCTTTTATTGATGATTTTTGTTGTTGATGTTGTTTTGACTTTTTTCTTTTTTTTTTTAGGACTGAGACCAGCGCATCATGTTTGGAAGATATCTAGCTAGAATGCTTGACCTTTCCATGTCAAACTCTTTATGTATTAATTAATGTATGTATGAATGAATTAATGAATGTATGTATGTATTTATTCCGTTCAATCATTCTTTTTTGTAAGAAATTTGAAAGTAATATCTATGAAGTTATTCTGATATCTGCATACATGATATAAGTGTAAATAGACAAAACAAAAGGGTGAAAACGGTAACTTTGGTTTTCGGCTATTCAACTAAATATGTAAAATAATTAATGTATTTTGTCTAGCAAAACAAGTGATAAACTTAAGAGTCATTGTCATAAAGGTTTAAAAATAAATGGAAAACGTTATACTGCAGCCTATGTGCGTTTTATTTTTCGCCATTAAATGATTATGCATATATTTGAATAATATTTATTGAGTGCACAACTATGTATAAGTAAACTGTCATAAAATGATTGATGTCTCACACAAAGCTAACTTTTACATCTCTATCTATTTATTTTCTATATTTTATAGTGGTTTATCCATCATCTGAAAAGTGTTTATTTTTATGTGTTTAATGTAATATTGTCACACATTTGTGAAATAAAATCAACCAGACATAAAATTATAGCAGCTTTTTGACTTTCACGCCTATAGGAAGTGACTACGTACAAGGCCGGAAGTAGGAATTAAGACTAAGCGGGACTTTTCATTTTTGCAGCGGTAAAATATAATGGAAAGCTTTAAATCCTAACCATGCAGTTAAAGTTTTCCACAAGTCGGGTAGGTGATGGTAATACGTTGCCGTCTATTAATTATAGCATAATGTAGACGAAGTTATTGTAGAATTAACAAAAATAAACCGAGGCTAGCAGAAGAAGAACTGACGTTAAAACTAAGTAAGTTAACGTCACAGCAATTTGCATTTGAAATTAAAGCTTTACCTAACAATTTTGTACTTTTATACGACCCTGGCAACTCTACTTGGCTTTTAATAGGATAATATTTCTGTTATTAGCACAATCAAGTCTGTAAATGATCAGGCTGGGCTTTGTTTACATTATGTGTTGTGTTGTCAAGTGCTGAACTGTCGGACGGCCACAGTCTAAAACTAAAACTAAGAGGAAATGTTAACTTACCGCAGTTGTTCTTCTTAATTCTCGTGTTCTGAATCAATTACCCAATTCAACATTTATTTCGATGAAGGGACACTCGTCTTTGTTGCGCCATTGTACATAAATATGAAACAATAACACGCTATGTTGTGGTTAAGTCACTGTCATCGATTTTGTTGTGAGCTAAGTTATTCGGTCATGTGACACATCAGTTATTGCGGGTTTATTGCATATTATATTTGACAGGTTGATAAAGACAGAAGCTTGTTCTCAGTCAGTCTGTAGCTTCGTTATGGCTGTTGGAGAACTCTGTCTAATTGATAAGGATATTTCAAGGTGAGTTTAACTCATTCTCCTTTAGATTTAGACTATCAATACTGTACTGTTTTTTAAGTACAGTAGTGTGTGATGGTGACTTCACTTAAGATATTTATTTCTAGTTTACTAGAGGTCCATCTGAATCCCAGCATTTCATCCTTGAATCTTCACTGCAATCGCCTCACTAAGATTGAGGGCTTGAGGACAGCTTGGTACATAAGACATTTAGACCTGTCATCCAACCACATCTGTCGTATAGAAGGATTAGCTTCCCTGTCCTCTCTGCGCACCCTAAACCTGTCCTGCAACTCCATTTCTAAAGTAGAAGGTAAAGCTCACACTTTCTGAGGCAGAACATATTAAGAATATTTTTCGAAAAATGGTCAAATTAAATTGTGTCTGATTTTTCAATACATGGATTTATTTCAGGACTTAATGGACTAACAAACCTCACAAGATTGAATTTGGCCTACAATCAAATAAATGACCTAACTGGTAGGTTAGATTGCATTTCCATCAAATATGTTAATTCCTTAGTAGTTTGATTTAGCTCTCTGAATAATTTGACATTTAAGATAACAAATGCACACTGCCATTCAGAAGTTAATTTTCTTTTCATAATTGTTTTTATTATTATCCAATATACAATAAAACGGTGATATACATTATCATTGCAATAAAAAAAAATTAATATACTTTTCTAATTTGATTTTACTATATATTTTACAGTGTAATTTATTCTTGTGATGGCAAAGCTTTATTTTCAACAGCCCTTTCTCAGTCTCACATTATCCCTCAAAAATCATTCTAATATGTTGAATTTGTGTTCATTTAAATGTTTTATACTAATAATGTTGAAAACGGTTGTTCTGCTTAATATTTTAGCGAAAACCATGAAGCATTTTTCAGGACCTTTTCAGGATTTTTTTCTGAATTTATTTGAAGTCTTTTTTTAACGAAGTTAAAGTCACTTTTTAACAACTTAATGCATCCCTGCTGAATTAAAGTACCTTAATAAGAACATTTTTACTGATCCTAAATTTTTCAACAACAGTAGATCACAATTAGACAAATGTTTATTCATTCTCGCCTCTGTGCTTTTAGGTCTTTTGTATCTCCATGGAGCGGAATACAAACTAAAGTACCTGCAGCTCCACAGCAATCGTTTGGAGAGTATGAACCACCTGCTGCAGTGCATGGTGGGACTGCAGAATCTGAAAGATGTTACCCTTAGCAAGGACGGTGCACAGAATCCAATCTGCTCGCTGCCAGGTTTGTTGGAAAAAGTCCTCCTGACTTGTAATGAAATGTGGTGAAAGGTAGGGCTGGGCGATATGGCCAAAAAAATTTATCACGATAATTTTTTTTATATCAGTCGATATCGATAATTATCACGATAAATGTCAAATCTTTATTTCTTTCAAGTTTAAAGGCAGATTTTTGCTCCTAAGTGAAAGTTTTAGAAACCAGAGCATTAATTGTGGATTTAAACACTTGCCAAACAGGTGAACATTTCACAAATCTCAGGCACAACATTCAAACATTTGTCATTTTTCCTTAACAAAATAAATGACTGAATAGAAAAATATATTTCTTAGTTTCTGCATGTGCTAATGGGGGATATTGTTTCAAGTCTTGAAACAGGTTTGTGTTGCCTGAATTTGATGGCCTGTATCTTCACCACAGTTTACAATGCAGGCTGCAATATTAATATTACATGTTTTGTCTCGAAACGCATATTTGACAGTGAGTTGACTGTAAATCTGCATCCTAACTCAAGCTAATACTACTATGTTAAATTTATGTTCATTAACAAAAACATTAACATCTGTTAAAAAAAAATGTCACAACCACATTTTTATTTGGTAAAATGTAATATTCTGACTGTTTAGGTTTTATTCAAATTAACCATTGGTCATCCAGTATCATGCATTTAGATCATGATAACCACAGATAAAACCAGACATAGCCTATAGCACCTCACATCATCATGGCAAAATGTAACTTTATGGTTTCTATGGTATATGTATGAAAAACATTAGCCTAAATACATGATTAAATACTGTAATTATATTCCATTAGTCATTTAATACATTGTCTACATTAATAATATAATACAATTCAATATGTATATCCCACATTTCATGGTGCAGTTAATATGACTAGACTAACGTTACAGTAAATCCATGGTACATGATGGGAATTTGTAGAAGGAAAAGCCTTCTGACTGAATCGTTGCGCACAGTGTTTCTCCTGTTTGTCAGCGCTGTTTCATCTGCCTTTAAACTGGTTTAAAGACATTTGTGTTCTTCGCTGAATTCAATAGCTTCTCACTGGATCTTGTGAGCGAGTCCGATCAGAATAAACCATAGACAGTAAGTGAAAGGAGTAAACGCATTTGCTCTAGTGAGCTCGCACTGCGCTGCCATTTGGACTTTGAGCCGAGCGGATTAACTGTCCGTGTGGCGCGCTTTTCAAATGAGTTTCGTTCCGCTTTTGGCGCATAAACATTATCGAACATTTATCGAACTCTTGATATCGTTTTGTCGAGAAAAATTATATCGTGATGATTATCGTTATCGTTTTATCGCCCAGCCCTAGTGAAAGGTCTGAAATGAAATGAAAAAGGAAAGGAACAAAAAGCACGATTTACTAACAGCTTGTGCCATGCAGCACAAACCCTCTTTTGATGTTAAAAAATGACTGTCAGGATTTACTAAAGACACAGTTGTTTTTGCGACTGACCTATGCTTATGCTTTTGTAGGAGTTTCCATTTCAGACAAAATGTACATAAGGAGAGTATTTATAATAGTATAAATAATAGTATATTAAAGAACACAGGATTGCACTTGTCAATTTACTGGTTTTTGTGCCATTGTTTACCACCCAAAAAAAGCAGGCCCTAAACCATCACTAATTTGCGTCATTATGGAAATGATCCAGGACGCAGCTGGATCATTTCCATAATGACGCAAATTAGTGATGGTTTAGGGCCTGCTTTTTTCGGGTGGTAAACAATGTCACAAATACCAGTAAATTGACAAGTGCAATCCTGTGTTCTTTAATTTGCGCGTCGTAAGATCACGCGCAGAACTGTACACTCCCATCAGCGCTATTCTGGAATTGCGCTCTCATGTTAATTTACACTATTTAGTAAATCTGGCCCCTAGTATCACCGGTATGTGTTTTAGGCTACAGGGAAATGGCTCTTCAATCTCTGCATCAAGTCACCACACTAGATGGAGTAGATCGCCTTGGAAACACATCTCCTTTAGCAGAGGACAGTCCCATGGATGTTCCTGGTCTTGAGGACTTTCTTGAGTTTCTAATTTCATCAGACACTAGTGTTAATGGAGAACTGGTAAAATATTTTTATTATACTATTTGATTAGCTTTTTAATTAGCTGACCCCTACTTATATATTTATCTGTGGTGGTAGTGAGACACATGCTTATGTTCAGAGTGTTTCTTTATTATGAAGGCAAAGTCAGATGCTCCTCTCACTACTCCACGGATTGATGAAGTCCTGACCCAGTTTCGGAAACGAGGCGGAAAACCAACTGCAGAAAATCAAGAAAATGAGCAGCGAATTAAAAAACTGGAGCAGCAGGTTTCCCATCTAATTCAGAAGGTACATTGTAGAAGATGTAAAAATTGATTATTACATTTCAGTTATCATTATTATCTGTATTTTCATAAAAAAGATTTAGCAATCTTTTTTATTAATGATAATTTAACATTTCAAAATGTAGCAAAAAGTACAAATTCCACATTTGTACTTAGATCCCTACAGGGGCTGGCTTTAACGCCAACAGTTCTGTACCTTCTGTGGTACATAAAGCTAAAAGAGACACGGATCAGACATCAGAGAGTGAATGTGACAGTGGAAAAGAGAACCAACGGCATTCCAGAATCCTGTCTCATCCCAGAGGCTCTGCTGGGAAAAAACTGTCTAAGGACACCAAACCCAAACAATCTGAAAGGTGAAGTAACTAGTACACACATATATATACACTGTACTGTATATAAGCACTTGGTCTCAAACTGAATTTCGAGTGTTTTTTTGGGAATTTAGACTTCAGTTGCACAAACACTTCTCATTACAGTGATTTGATTAATAATGTAATAATGTTTACTTCAGCACAGGCCTTGAATTGTGTTTTGAGAGGCTGTTCAAAATATTTACTTGCTGCATTCTTTACCCAATACAAAAAGACTGGGTGGTGCATCTAACAAAGGCTTTGCAGTAGTCGAGTAATCGGGGAAGTTTATAAATTGTCCTAGCTCCTCCCACTTAAAATTGCTTGTACACAAGAATGATTACACTGTCACAAAGTTCATTTAGCTTCATCAAAACTTAAACTTCAGTTAGCACGGAACTAGAGAGAGCTACTATTGATGAGTTACAGCAATAATATTTGAATACATACAATAAAGCATCCTTATGTTCATTTAAAATATTTATACAGTTATATATTTAATGTAAAAAAAATATATTACATATTTAATATTTTCCATAAGTTCTACTATCTACCTACTATCTCTCACTAGTCCAAAATGGATTTTGTTTCCATTGCAGTGTGACAAATACACAGAAGCAGAAGTCGACGAAGCTGGCTGTTGGTGCCCGTAGGAGGACATCAGTCCAAAGCTCTGGGTCTGTTGAAACCATAGAGTCTGTAAAAAACAAATGCATCAAAGCAAGTCCTAGCCAAAGCTCAACTCAACCTCAAGAGGAAACCTACAGGGTGTGCAAACTGCACTGCTCAGGTCCAGCATATATTTTTTTTAGTAAGCTACTGTAGATGTAAAAAGAGTAAAGCGCTTGTGTTTTTACATGCAGGCAATAGTGGAAGAGCGAGACCAGGAGCGGGAGCGGCGCTGGAAGGCAGAGCAGGCTGCAAATAGACTAACCGAACAGGTCAAGAACCTGCAGACTCAAGCCAGCGAGGAAAAGGACCTGCAGAGTTTGGCCTTACACACCACAGACAGGTGAGGAGGACAAACAGTTCTCTGTTAAAATGGATAGTTTCACTTTGTCTCTTTATGCTTATGGCTTTGAATGTGAATGCAAATTGAGCATCCCAATTAAGAGTTTTACTGCGGACAGTCAAAGTTATTTATTTATTTATGAATTTTTCCTTTTGAACACAATTAGCTACAACACCTATTATCTCACTCATATAAACATTCTCTCCCATCAAGGACATCTTAACAATCTCCAGCCGTCCAAGTGTTTGCAGAGAATGTTTGGCTTGACGTATTGCACTTAATTGGTGTCAGCTCCAGCTGAAATGTTGGATCTGAATACACTTGAGTATAATTAAATTTTATTAGAAGTTTCCAGAGACAGCACTGCAGGCCCTGATGTATGAAGCTCTGCCATCCCACCTGCACAGCAGTTTCTGTGGCATGATGATGGCCCTGATATTGTGCTCCAATATTATAGCCCACGCGCTCCCCTTGGTGATAAATCGTAATTATAATGGAGATTAAAGTCATGGTGACAGGCACATGTCTGCTGCAGATCATCAATCAATCCTAATAACCAGCCCTGCAGCTTTCTGCTGCTAATGATTCTCACCTCACTGTCCAGTATCTGTTTTTTTAACTCTTTATCTGCTGAGTGTGATTAAATGACAGTGTCATATTTTAAATGTCATCAAACAGAGGTTTTAATGTGTAATTCACTTTTTGCTTTAGTGCAGTGTGTCGGAGCAGTGGCCTAGTGGGTTATGGCGACATGTTGCGCCTTGGTGCTAAGGCAGATGTGTGTTTGAATCCGGTTGAAATCGATTTTTGACTGATTTCCCGATCCTGTTGCCCATTCTTTTCCAGATCACTTTCAGTCATATCTGTAATGTCCTATCAATAAACTTTGTCAATAAATCCATTTAATTAATCTAATAGAATTTTAATTAAAATTTGATACACTTTGATAAATCATTTGATACAGTTTGATACACCGTTCAAAATTTGTAATGCCAATATTAAAAATTGGTATTAATATAATGAATACTTTTATTTGGCAAGGACGCATTCAAAAATCGAATGCTACTATTTCAAATAAATGCTACGAATGTATATTAAGAATAAATATATAAAAAGTACTACTGTTTTTAACATGGATTATAATAAGAAATGTTTCTTGAGCAACAAATCATGTGATTCTGAAGACTGTAATGATAGTAATGATGCTGAAAATTCAGCTTTGCCATCACAGGAATAAATTACATTTTAAGATACATTTTGTTTTGCCTGGCCAAAAAAAAAGTCACTGTTTGGATTTAAATGGTTAAAAGTCTATGATTGGATCATTATTGCAGTGATTATTATGTTTCTAGCATGTTATATGTTTGAGAACAGATATTTTAACCCTAACTGATGGAGTGTGTAGCTTTTCATTTCTTAAACAAACATTTAGGAAGACACATCATGACCATATTCCAGGATGACAATGTCAAGATTAATCAGGCTCAAGAATCATTTTCACACAGTCCATACCATACATACAACATAGTAGAAACATAATAATCTCTGCAATAATAATCCAATCCTAGACTCTTCAGCATTTGCCTATTTAAATCCATTTATTTTTGGCCGGGCAGTGTAAATTAAATTACAAAACATAACTCAAACATACATCAAATAAATGCAGCCTCAGTGAGCATAAGAGACTTCTTTCAAAAACATAAAAAAATCTGACTAACTCCAAACTTATGAATGGTGGTGTACATGAATGCATGGTGAAACATAATGATTATTCAGAAATATTGTGAGAAATGAGATCTTTATTTTTCCTTTAGGCTGAAGGAGTTGTTGTTAAAAGAGCGCTCTGATCGGGCAGGATTGCAGACTCGTTTGCAGGAGTTGGAGGAGAGGTACAGGTCAACGTTACAACAGCTGGAGCAGGTGCACAACAGGGAAGATCAACACAAGAGGGCGCTGCACAGTCTGAAAGACAGCATGACCCAAGCAGAGGCTCTTAGGGAACAACAGCGTGCAGAAGAGGTAGCGTAACATTTTCAGCCCATGGCTGTGTCCTAACCTAAATAGGGCACTATTTGACGGGACAGCCATTTGTAGTGTTGTCTGATACCATAGTGGACGTTATCGTATGCACTCATTCAATCCCATAATGTAACGCAATAATGACTATACAACCGATGTACACTCAACGGCTAGAGAATACCCATAATGCACTGTGAAGGTCGTGCCGAATGAATTCCCGCATCATCTTTCCATTTTGTGGGTACAGCGTAATATCATACCGGTATACATTGCTTTTTAATTGATTTATTACATTGTTTAATTAAGGGTTTTTTCATGACAAGAGATCACGATAAATGTTTTCATTAAGTTTCAAATGATTATTAAACGGGGAGCACAAACTATACAAAAGCGGCAGCCCTTCCAGCTCACTCAGTGTCCGAATTCTCTCGCTCGTTTTCATTCACTCCTTCAAGTAGTCCATATTAGTGGGCTAATGTAGAGAATAGTGAATGTATAGGTGGCGATTTCGAACACAGCTCATATCTTCAGTAGTGACGGATCCATAGCATGAACTGAGTGCTCCAATATAGTGTATGATCTACAAGGTTCAAGAGTTGACTTGGTTCATGTCTAAACAATGAATCCAGTTTTCATCGACCTGTTCCTACTTGCTAGAATGACACTGAAATACTAGCCATGTAAAGAGCAATTTTTGTGGGATGGTTAAAGAAGCAGCTCCCAAATAAATATATAGGCTTTTGGCTGAATTGCAAACATGTTCCAATTTCTTTTTGACATTTTGAATCCTTTGAATTGAGAGGAATATTTTACACATGACCTTTTTTGCATGTTTTTGAATGGCTACCATTGTAAAGCTGCTTGAAGTACCACTTGAGCAGAAAAACACTCTTCAAAACCTGCTATATGACCTGCTATATTATTTCAGATGAGGAGGACTCAGGAGTTAGGGAATAAAGCATCCGCCTTAAAAAGGGAAGTTGAAATACTCCGCGCATCAGCACGACAGCACAAAGAGAAGCTGCAGCATTTGCATGAACTTTTGGCCTCCAGAGAGGAGATGCACAGGTACACAAGCACCACATGGAATCGTGGCCATGATCATTTTCTTAGTCGTAGTAAGAGTGACTGTCTGAAAATTGTTTTGTCTACAAAACAGGAAATTTCAACTGTTTCATCTTGCACCTGTTTGACTGTTTAACTTTGTGGGACAGGAAGGAGCTTGCAACCCGACTGCTTCCTGGTGGGTCTGAGTTTAAGGAGGCTGTAGACAAAGAGGTGGCAGCGACAGAGCAGAGATTTGCACAGAAACAAGCTGATTTGGAACAGAAGATCACTGATTCTAGAAGACAGTATTCTGCTCTAGAGGATGAATTTCGCATTGCTCTCACCATTGAGTCAAAGCGTTTCTCAGAGGTAAATCTAATTTTGAGGTAACATTTTTAGTCTGAATAGTCTTATTAGAATTAAAAAAAAAAATAATAATAATAAAAAAATAAAAAATATATATATAGTGACATTACATTTTATTTTGAATTGATTCTAAATTTGAAGTCACTGGGGAGAACATGTAAATATACGGTTATTTAGAATTAGCTTTCATTTATTTATTTATTTATTTCATTTTAATTTTAATTTTAATTTTTCTTGCGATCCCTACAGAGGAACAAGCGGTTTGGAGAATGGATAGATGGATTTAAATTTATGTTTAATTTTTTGTAATGTTGCATTTGTCATTTTTATTAGTGTGTGTGTGTATATATATATATATATATATATATATATATATATATTTCAGTTAAGTAGTTTTAGTTTAGTGTGTGTGTGTGTTTGTGTGTTCCTGGTAAACCATATGTCATGGGGACTAAATTTTTGGACCTCATGAGGAAAACAGCTTTTTTTGAAAATGTAAAAATGCAGAAAGTTTTGTAATGGATAGGTTTAGAGTCAGGGGATAGAATATACAGTTTTTATATACAGTATAAAAATCATTATGTCTATGGAAAGTCCCCATAAAACATGGAAACCCAACTCGTGTGTGTGATTTCTAGGTCAAGGAGGGGTTTGATCAGGTGTCTGCTGAACTTTTAGAAGCGAAGTCAAGCCTCAGTCAGTCTCAGCAGAAAGAGAAGCAGTCAGCCTCTTTGGTGCAGGAACTCACAGCTATGGTAAAAGAGCAGAAAACACGAATTACTGAGCTACTCAAAGCCAAAAAAGAAGCTGCCATTGAATTCAAGGTAAGACCAAATATTTTACAAAAAAATATATAGCTTCTTGATTTTGTTGTTCTTCATAGAAATCAACATCATTATCATGTACGCATACATGTCCAGAAATGTAGCCAGATGTTCTTTTTTTATTATCGAATGGTTGTGATTTTAATCAGTCCTTATGAAGTGCCTCATAAATTAAATTATGCTCTGTTTTTGCATGTTAGGCCCGTGTGCATTCATTGGAATCCAGGTTAGAGGATGATAAACGACTTAACCTACAGGTGGAGCTACTGAAGAAGGACAAATCCAAGCTGATCTCCCAGCTAACTGCTCAAGAGTCTGTCATAGATGGACTACGGGCAGAGAGGAAGATCTGGGGCCAGGAACTTGCACAGCAAGGTATATCCGTAACTGTAAGAAAAGATGATGCAGATAGTCTTTTGTATTTGAACTAAGTTTTGTGTTCGTCCTTTTGCTTAGGTGCATCCTTAGCACAGGACCGGGGTCGACTGGAGGCCAGAATTGAGGTTCTGTTAAGCGAACTGGAATCACAGAAGAAGCAGAATGAGAGAGACAATGATGCACTGAGGATTAAAGCTAAGATTGTTGATGACCAGACAGAGACAATTCGTAAACTAAAAGAGGTGACGTCCTACTCATTTACATATCTATAATCTAAGATATAAATTAAGGCTGTCAATTGATTATAATTTTTTTCAAATAATTAATTATTACAATTGCAAATGTGTTTATTAATTAATCATATTACCCACCAATATGCCCTGAGTGCCATTTTTATAAGACAACATTTGAAGTTAAACAATACAACTTTTCAAAATTTTTCTCAATACATCTTTAATTGATCCTGTGGTAAGACATTCCTCTTATCACTAAATCTACACTACCGTTTAAAATTTTGAGGTCTGTTGGTTTTTTTAAAAGTTTTTGAAAGCAGTCTCTATTTCAAGATATGTTAGTGCAAGTTGTTTTGAGTTAAAACAATCTCAATAATGCATTTTAGTCAGTGACTAGGCTTAAAGGGAAAGTTCACCCAAAAATGAAAATTGTCATTATTTACTCACCCCCATGTTGTTCCAAACCTGTATGAGTTTCTTTCTTTTGTTGAACACAAATTAAGATCTTTTTTCCATATGAATGGAGCGGTTCAGTGCAAATTTTCTGAAGAGACCCGATCGCATTATACGATGAACAGATTTAATTTAGGCTTTTATTCTCATATAAACATTGATCAGCGAACATAAACAGAAGAAAACTCAACCAAACCTGCAGGAACAAAGAACAAACCTCTTGCGGAAGCTCAAACGTGCTGCGTAACACGAGAATTACGTCAAGTGTACATGCTTGATCTTCCGTTTACCACAACTGATGTGTGAGTTGATAAATGTTTATTTGTGAATAAAAGCAAAAATTCAATCTGTTCGTTATATAAAGTGAACTTGTCTCTTCATAAAATATTTACTAAACCGCTTAATTAATATGGATTAGTTTTACAATCTCTTTATGAACTTGTTTGAAGCTTCCAAGTGTCAGTTGCTTAGCTGTCTAAGGTCCCTCCGACAGAAATCGCTCGGATTTCATCAAAAAAATCTTAATTTGTTTTCCAAAGATGAATGGGCTTACGGTTTTGGAACGACAAGAGGGTAATTAATGACAGAAAGTTCATTTTTGGGTGTTCTATCCCTTTAAGCCTTGTCTGTGAAACCGGGGGCATATACAGTATCTTCCCCCAAACTTTTGAACGGTAGTGTAATTTAGTTCTAATTTAATATATTAAATTCAAATAATGGTATGATAAGTAACATCTAATGTGTAATATTGCCAGTCTTCATCACCTGGCTCATTTTGTTCTCACATATTGCTTCTAGGCATTGCTGGAACGAGATGAGCAGATCCGGAGACTCCGTGATGAGAGTGTGCAGGACCAGCGAAAGTTGAAGCAGCAGCTGGAGGAGGAAATGGCCTCTGCAGTGGAGCTCAGAGACGCAGTGGAGCAGCTCAGTCTCAGGAAGGAGGAGCTGAAACAACAGCTCCTCGAAAAGGAGGTGGAGCTTGATGAGGTTCAAGACACATACAGGTATGGAATAATACGTTTAATCGTAATCACCAATATGTTATGATTCCAAGCTGTAACCCTGTTTTTTTAAAGGCTGGTTTTTTTTAAAGGCTGGCTGCTGATGCCTCCTGCACTCCATCACATAGATACAATCCTTTAAATTCAACAGGTATCCAAAGTAGACTCATATTTAAATTTCCAGGATTTTCCAAATTTTCCAATTTCCAGGACCTCAAGTAAGAAATGGCAGGAAAAGGCTGAACTGTTGAACAGGCTCGAGAGCCAGGTAAAGCGTATGAAGGATGGTTTTGATTCCAAAGAGAGAACTCTGTTGGAGGAAAGGGACAAAGCTTCACAAGCACACAGGTATGAGATGGGCAGCAGCAGCAGGTCCTAATTTGGCCGATGTATTATAGATTTGATACATTTAAAACTGATGTATTGATGTATTAGAGCGGCAGTGGAGAAGCTTCACTCTGTGGATGATGCCTTCCGTAGACAACTGGAGAATCTACAAGCTTCCCATCAGGCAGAACTACTTCATCTTGCGAATGACAAACAGAAACAGATAGAAAAAGCCAATCAGAAGGTATTACTGCCTCTAAATTTATCATTTCACTATTGATTTATGTATTGATTCATTGTATTTGCATTCATATTGCTGGTGTTTTCACGTTCAGACAAACTGCTTGACTGATGTTGAATGAGCAGGTGTTGAATGAGTTTTTTAATTTTATGTCCTAATGATTGACTGATGCTTGAACAGCACTCTTTCTTTAGTCCAAATTTCTTTTTCTGTAACCACAGGTGCTCCAGGTGGAGGAGGAAATGCGCCAGCTGCTTGAGGAAACTGAGAGTAATAAAAGGGTAATGGAGGAGAAAATGAGACGCCTCACACAAGTGCTGCAAGACTTCTGACCTCCTACCATTACAAACCAAAAGACAAAATACTTGTAGATGCCTTATGTCTTATATAAGAAGACTTATGTCACTTATGTCACTGAGTCTGACTGCCAACATGAACATATCCTGAAATTATTGTACTTATGAGAGTCCAGCCTACCGTGTTTAACTATTTTTGGCTTTGTTTCACATTACATAAATAACAAATGGCTGTGAACTTACTGTAACTCTGATTTTTTTTAATGATAAAGCACAAAACATTAATATTATATTTTATATATTTGCTGGTGTGTGTATATGTATGTTATATACTTTTTTTTGTAAAACTGTTGTACCATTAACATAATATCATAAAATGCACTTTAATATAACATCGCCTTTTTATTCACTTTTCTGTTTAAATTATAATAAAATTCTAAGCTCGTTGTTATTCCATATTCGGCGTTCTTTTTTAGAGAATTACATTAGATTTCGAAACATTTTATTGGCACGTACCTCTGGAACGCTCAAGTAGATACGTTGTCATAGTAACAGTAATCCTACGTCATTTCCTTTCATTTAAAACCCCCCGAGCCATCAGTAGTAGAAGTGTAGCCTGAGGTAAATAAGTGGAAGAGATGATTGTTGCTCCCCCTCACCGTAACCAGCTAAACTGAGGTCGACCTCCATACCTCTAAACGGGACAAAGAGGGTGTTTTCGAATTACACCGGGCGTTTGGATGGTATGGCTGAGTCGAACAGCGCGAGTTTTCCTCACACGACACCGAACGGGTCCAGTCGCCATGAGAAGAGTTTGGGTCTCCTCACAGTCAAGTTCGTTACTCTGCTTCAAGAGGCCAAAGATGGAGTGCTCGATCTCAAAGTGGTGGGTTAAAATACAATTACGAGTGGCGGAATGAATGAACGAAGAGAATGAATGAAAGTCAGCAGACTGTTCAGTGAGGACGTCTGTCAGGAATTAACGTTACACAAAGAAACTTTTACCTGAGTGGACTTTCGGCGAGTTTTGAGGCTCTTATATACAGAATTACTAAGTGTTTGGCTCGTAGGTAATTGCTATAAGTGTAGAAGAGCGAACAGAAATGGCGTGTTATTGTGTCAGAGGGACTTTTTAACTGAGACCCGTGGGGTTCTCGCAGCAGGTGTTTGTTACCTGACGCTTGAGGCAGCAGAGACGCACTGTGTGAATTCATTGGAGACCTTTTTTTTTTTTTTTTAGTGTAATCACCTGCTACTTTCCGCTAAAATGGTAGAAAATAGGGCCCTAAACTCTAAAAAAAAATTCAACAAATGGGAGTTGTTTAATAATGATTTAAATAAAAGATTTAAATAAAATAAAAAAATATTTATTGTTAAGATCTAAATCTAATTAGCTCTAGTTTGGGATCAGATGTAGTGTGTTGATATTGCTAGAATTGATTTTTTTTGTGCGTTAAAATATTTTATACGCTTTTTTATGTAGGCTATATTTATTTTTATACATTTGAGTTACAATGCAATCTGGTTGAATGCAAAATAATGAAAATTAGTTATTTCTGGGGTCACAATTTAAGAATTTTGCTTGTTTCGTAATTTTTTTGCGGTAACAATGTTGTTATTGTTATTATTTGGTAATTAATTTAATTAATTTAGCCTAGTTTTTTTTATTCTTATTTGTTTTATTAGTTCAGTTATTTTTAAAATGCATGAGCATGTGTGTCTCTGCTTTTAAAAATATAATGGGATACCAACGTGTGTAGTATTCATATAATGTGCACGTACATTTTGTTACTTTCCATTATATTCCCATCAACCATCATACAAGGACAGATGGGGTCAGTTTGACCAGCTCAAGCACACAAGTCCACATTTATCATGATGGACTCGTACTCCTCTGATAACAGTTGAGAGCTACAGTGATATCCCAACAACCCGAGCTGTCGTTATTTTTTGTTACAAGCTGTAAATTATATTAGGTCCCCTATATAGCCAGTTCCTCTCTTCTGATTGGACAGTCTCTGATAATGACATTGTGATTTTCATAGGCTGCAGACAGTTTGGCAGTCAAACAGAAGAGGAGAATCTACGACATCACCAATGTTCTGGAAGGTATTGGGCTCATTGAAAAAAAGACCAAAAACACTATTCAGTGGAAGTGAGTACAAAGATTAAAAGAGTTATTCATTTGCTACCAAATGTTGATTTGTATTGACACTATATTTATCAAAATTATTTTCTTTATGTGATTATACTGTATATGTATTTTGTGATGAGTGCATGCACCATGCATGCTCAGTATGGTACACTTCCTTTGCGTAATTCTCTGATGCAGTTGCTTTACCTCAATTAGGGGGGAGAGTTCTGGCTGCCAGCCTCAGGAAGTTCTCGAGCAGGTGGAAGTTCTCAAGGCAAATATTGCTGATCTGGAGATTCAAGAGAGAGAGCTGGACATGCAGAAAGCCTGTCTGCAACAAAGCATCAAGCACCTGAATGAAGACTCCTCCAGCTGCAGATATCCTTACTGTCAGTGTATGAGCCAGAAATAGTTGCGTTTTTCTTTTTCCTTGTTCTCATCTGATATTCTTCCATTTTTGGGTGGTTCCCCAGGTAATGAATAGTCCCAGAAAACGTCGTCATTGTCGGAGTGCACATAATTACATGTTGAATGCTATCCTTCCTGGTCCTTGTTGGGTATTTGTGTGGCCCTAGTCCAGTTTTTCCAGTCTCTAGTATACTGCGGTTCATCATGCTGAGTTTCATAACCCTCACCCCACCAGTTATTCCTCTTTGAATTAAACTTGAAGTGATTTACGTACAGTGCAGCCATCTCAAAACATACATTGCCATGGTATGAAGCCCCTAAGCAGGCATGATTATGGCAAAAATATAGGAGGGATATTTTTTTATTATTATTAATTAATCATAGGTTACTGTAAAGCTACGTCTTAGTTGGTGCTTATCTTGGCGAAAACCGAGTACAAATCAGCATGAAGTTTTAACATCTACTCTCTTGTAATGGAAATCATTACATTTGCATGGAAACTTTTATTCTCTTAGAAATATTCCCTTCCTCTGAGAAAATCTGTATCAGAGAATTTTCTTTGAAATGTACAAAAGGATTGGAGATACAATGCATTAGCCCTTGGTATATGTTCCTTAGCATTGTATACATACAGCTATGTGACACATGAGGACATATGTGATGCGTTTGGTGGGGATACTCTTCTAGCTATCATGGCACCATCAGGGACACAACTGGAGGTCCCAGTGCCGGAGATGGTATGTTACACCAACCTTGAGATAGTGCATAATTTATCCGTATTGTTTAAAGCAATTGCATAACAGTTTGAGTGTCAAAGTGGAAAAATGTTAAATAAAACATTTTCGTTTTGTACATTTCTATGTAAAAGGTGTTAAATATATTTTTTGTGTGTGATTTTTGTATATAATCTGAATATAATCTCCATGCCTTTTTGGTTGAATTAGGGCCACAATGGTCAGAAGAAATACCAGGTGAACTTGCGAAGTCACACGGCTCCCATCCAGGTGATGCTGATAAACAAAGAGACGAGCTGCTCCAAGCCTGTTGTGGTCTCCGTCCCACCTCTAGACGACATTTCTGCCATGCCGACTCCTCCTAGTACTCCAGCAGGCCTGCAGAGATTCCCCATCTCCTCAGCCGATCTCTGTGGTCTGAAGCGTGGGCCGCTCAAAAGCCCCGCTGCAGAGCACCAACTCACTCCGTCCTCCACGTCCCCCGATATGCACATGGGTACTGCTTTCATACTGGCCCCATTCCTTACTACGGGATTGATATTTATAGCACCAGTCATTGGATTGTTAAAAATAACCCATATATTTAACAATGAAAAAATTACATGCATCATCTTTAAATATATGTGATAATATATATTAAGAAACGTATATAAATATATATTTCCATTCAAAAGTTTGGTTGCTGTTTTTTTGGTGAACAATCTCGAATGCTTGCTAAAGCTGCATTTATTGATCAAATTTACATTAAAAAACAGTCATTTGTGAAATATTACAATTTAAAATATTTCTATTTTAAAATGTAATTTATTCCTGTGATGGCAAAGCTGAATTTTCAGCATCATTCACTGTATTCTTCAGTGTCACATGATCCTTCAGAAATCATTCTAATGCTGATTTGATGATCCAGAAAAAATTATCATTGGTGAACTTAAACTAATATATATATATATATTCAGGATTCTCTGATGAATATGAAGTTAAAAAGAACACTTTGAACTGAATAAAATAATTAATTTCTCTAGAAAAAAGGAAAGGAAAAAAAGTTTTCTTGTACAGTATTTTAATGATTGATGTTAGTTACAATTTCTACTTTTTTTTTTTTTTTAAAGAATGCCACCCTGAGTCTCCTGCCAGTCAGTGTTTGCTGATGCAGGGCTCTCTTGGTGGACCTGAAGAACAGCAGAGGGACATGGGTGGTCAGGATCTGCAGTCCATGCTGGAAGAAATGAGGGATGAGAGAGAAGGTAACATGGATGCCATTATAGCAACAACAAAAAGATAGTGTGATATTTTTGTATTTTTAAGTGAACTTCAAGGAGATGCATCTCTTAATTTACACTTCCCCTTTTTTCCTTTTCCTCCAGGTGTTTCTAACCTCATTGATGAATTGATGTCTTCAGATGGTAAGCTCTTTAAAAATATATTTTCCAGCCATTTATTTGTGTCAGTGTTGGCCTTCTGCACAGCCCCCTTGTGGCCACACAGAAAAGCTTCCTTTGGTTATATTTGTTCTGACTTAAAGCAGTTCACTGTTGACCTCATCAATTAATCATATAGCTAGCAGTGCATATCAATCTTTTAAATATGTCCTGACTCCTGACAAAACAGCTGAGTGATGGTTCTTCTCAAGGCTTCTTTCTCCTATGCTTACCAGTTTCTCTCTATCACTTTGGCCTTTGGCTTGTTGTGTTATGACATTGATCCCTGTTATGCAGTCATGAGATCACTGTTATGGGCAACCTTTTTCGACATCGATAGTAAGAAATACTTAAGCGCTAAATTAGCATAGACAAATGATTTCTGAAGGATCATGTGCCACTGAAGACTGGAGTAATGATGTTGGAAATTCAGCTTTGCCATCAAAGGAATAAATTACATTTTAAAATGTATTCAAATAGAAAACAGTTCTTTAAAATTGTAATAATATTTCACTATACTGTTTATAATGTATATCATAAGGTTAGGTTATAAATGCGGCCTTGGTGGGCATAAGATAGTTCTTTCAAAAACATTGACAACCTCAAATTTTTGAACAGTAATGTATGGATTGATACCTCCTGATTTTTTTTTTTCCATTTTTTTTTTGTAAATGCTTATCGGATTAACTCAATCTGTGATAACTTTTTTTGTGTGTTTACCACTGTAGTTTTCCCCTTACTAAGACTATCACCTAACCCTGGTGTGGATTACAATTTCAACCTTGATGACAACGAGGGAGTCTGTGACCTTTTTGATGTGCAGATTCTTAATTATTAAAGCAACCACACCAGTTGACACATGCTTTCATAGGACAAAAGCAAAGGTAATGAGTCCCCCATTCACCCCCCCCCCCCCCCCCCCCCACTGCCAACGGCTGCATTCCTGCCTCAGCTCCTGCTCCTTGAACCTTGGCTTGCACTCAGTTTCACATTCATTTACATTTCATCCTTAGCTTAGGTTTGCAAGTCATTAAAAGCTTTATCCTGTCTGCCTTCAACCATGACTAATATTTAAGAGGAAGAGAGAAGAAAAGAAAAACTCCTCCCACCTAAACTTTAGACACTTGTGTGTCTATTGTCGTTTTCTTTGATACAGTCGTTAGTTTGTTTTCAGTTTTGTGACTTCACTCATTGTTCCTGATGAGTGATGGTGTAATTCATAAAGGTAAATGGAGGGCAGTTTAAATGTAATCTGAGAAATCAAAACCACCCAAACATGACACGTTGTTGGAACATGTGCCTTTAGATCATCTTTTTGTTCTTTGTTTTTGCCCTTTCTGTGCCACCCTGTCTTATTGTTCATGATACTTTATAAAGGGTTCTAACTTTATCTTCTTAGCACATATTGTAAGCAGGAGCTCTACAATGTGACATGAAAATGTATAATATAATTTAACAGCTCACACAACATTTGAGTGGCTTGATTATTTGTCTATTTAATCACAACACTAATTATTTGTATGTTGGTTAGTTTTGTAGTCTATTGATGGAAACACTGACACTCAACTGTGCATATTTATATTGGAGTTTACTTTGTACTGGAGTTTTTTTTTTTTTTTGGTTTGTCTTTGTAACTGACTGTCATGTTGGAATATTACTATGTTGTTCACCTTGTTGTGAAATGCTAATTAGATTATTTTTTTTTATATTGTAATCCTATTGCAAATTGCAATCCTACCTAATTTAAAAGGGGAATTAATATAATTTGTACTGTAGTGTTCTTGGTTTAGAGGACATAAAGATGTTAAACTGCCTTGGATAATCTTTGCTTATACATTCCACAAGATTGTGCCTTATGCAGTTTTTTTTCTATTATTGTAAGTAACTTTATTTTCTCTGTATAGGTTTTCTAATCAAGAGCAATGTTTTTGTTCTGTTGCACTTTTTTTAACCAAAGTTTTATATATGTAAAAATCTATATATATAAAAACACTTGCTTTTGCTCATATATTGTGATCATTTATGTTTTGTGTGGAATCTCGTCTTGAAGAAGAAACGTATTTGTTTGTAACACTGCAATATAACACATATAAAGCATTCTTTTGGGTTGTCAAAATCTATCCATCAATTCCTCTTTTACCTTATTTTCAGTACATCTCTCAATCTTTTCCCCCGTCTTTTTCTTTTACTTAAAATACACATAAAGCATTGGTAATTTTAGCAACAGTTTTTAAAATGAAGACTCAACTTACAGAAAATGTAATGCTCTTTTTAAATAGACCAAAGATTGTGGCCATAACGAACCAGAAGGGGTAGCAAAAACATACCTCAAAACTCAAAAAAGAAAAGTGTAGCAAAGAACTGTTTAACCATAGAAAGCCAACTCTATCATACATCTTTAATGTTTTTGTAAAGTATTTTATTCTGTATTGTATTGTATTAAATTGATATTATATTTTTAATATTTCAAGATAAACATTTACTATTACTAGATAGACATAATATGTATGTATCAAATATACAACAGGCACAATTAAAATGAGAGAGCATTGATCTAATTTAGACTGTATTTACAACTGTATTTTAATTAAGTAGTCTTTTAATGTTATAAAAATCCCATTGATTTACTTTACAAGCTGTCAGAATTACATCTTACTTTTTGCCCATATGTATAACAATATCTGCTTTTTTCAGGTTTTTTCCTTCTCTCGTGTGCGCCATTTTCTCAATACAATATGGGCCATAAAAGCCCATATCGAATATCAGAAAAAACTTTTTCTAAAATGTTCTAACTTTTGTCTAAATCTTCAATAAACTGTTCAATCAACCTGTATTCCTTGCCGGAGAGTCTTTTCAGTGATTTTTGGGACCCTGTGAGTATGCGGAAAGATCCCATGTGTTTGTTTGGATTGTGCAGCTGGAGTTAATACAGATGCTATATCAACCCTGTGACCTATAGGCATTGGCCAAGATTGATCTTGATTGCTGCTCTGTTTCTCCTCAAATTCTTTAAAGCATTTTTGAACATTTTAAAATGATAAATTTCTGTATGATTGAAGAACAAACTGCATGGACACATTTAAATTGGAAAAGGTGAAAATATTTAAAAAAAAAAAAAGACCTAATCTAAATGCTAATCTTGGTTTGATATTCATCCACAGAGCATTTATTTCAGAAATATAAATAAATGATATCTGGACTGAAATACTCGATTCTGATTGTGATTGGTAAATAGCGGCATTTATTACACGGCTCTGTGGAAGACTTGATTCTGATTGGTCAATCGCACCATCTAGTGTTATGTAAGCGTGATTTTTTTCCCCAAACCACTTCAGCGGAAATCCCGCCCTGCAGCCGATTCTAAAGTTTTCATTGGTCATGTCAATCACTGTACTGATTGCCTACACCAAACACTGATCCCTAAACCTACCCGTCACTGTAACCTAAACCAATGAAATCGGCTGCAGGGCGGGATTTCCGCTGAAGTGGTTTGGGAAAAAAAATCACGCGTTATGTAAAGGCAGGAACACACCAAGCCGACGCCGACGAACTAGGGCTGATGAAAGCCGATTGTGTTGTCGCCTCGCGTCGGGGTAAAAAGCTGTACTTGAACACACCGAGAGAACTACTGCCGACTGTTAGCTAGAATGCGCGTTCTGCGACTGCGTGTGAATGAGACAACTTTCTATTTCTGCAGATATATTCATCTATATTCGACATTCAAAAAGAGAAACCGACGCTGCAGGCTGCAGATAACGTTAAACAAACCATAAACAAAACAGAGCGTGCTTAGCGTTTTGAATATCAATCATGTTAAACACTTTCTTTACTCCACTCATGATAATATTTAAATATTTGCCAAGGAACACTAGTGTAAGATGACGTAACATAACAGCAGCCTTCTATCTGTACCGTTTTGACTTTGCTCTCTGTTTTGCTATTATTTTCGTGCACTGACTCGTTCACTAAGCTGAACAGCCAATCAGAGTTCTCTCTCTCACCGACGGCCCGACGCCGATTTAACATGGTCGAATGGGCTGTTACAAAGCCGACGAGGACCAGTTTCAGCCGACGGTGCGGAACACACTGAGAAAACTTAGTGGGCCGACGCACAAAAATCGCCCGACGGCCGACCGTCGGCTTGGTGTGTTCCTGCCTTAAGGGATAATGTAGAGCGAGGCAGTTGTTATAGCGAATGCAACCCCGACAGCTTGATAAGAACCCTGACGCAAATCAGCCTGGTCTTGAATCAGCCTGGAGGAGTTGTATTCGCTATAACAACCGTATCGTTCTACATTATCCCGCTTATTACATGGCTACCAAATATCAATAATTTGACACAAAATATTGATTTAAAAGGAGCTTATTGATTTAAAAACGATTGTATTGCTCCAGAGTGAACAGAACTGTGTCCATGGCAACGCTCTGCTTTTCATGGCACCGGTGTGTTAACGTTATACTTAATTCAACCAATCCATGTAGTAATCCCCGATAACAACCAACAAACACTAATAACACTCTCGTCCGGATTTCTATCACTGAAGTCGCTGGAAGTTTTGTGTTTGATGAGCTAATAAAATATTAAAAGTCAGTAAAGTCAATATTTTGTGTAAAGTTATTTAATTAGCCCCATGTCATATTATATCTGACATGGGGCCGTTATTTTGAAATCGAAAGCGAGGCTCCGGTATGAAGAAAACCGGAAGTGTCGCCTTTAATCATAGGAGAGTCGCGAATGCGATGGCGTATAGTTGAGTTTAATGTAGAAAATAGTTATTCTAACAATGTACATACATTTCTTTCATACTTTAGACTATATACAGTGAAAATCATTTATAATTTTTTTTCAGAAAGTAAAAAAATAAGCAGGAACGAACTATATCTATATATCCTATATTGGATATTAATCCAATGGTGTAAATCGCGGCAGCAGCAGGTTGGTAGTCCAAGGCATTGTTGTTTATCTTTACTTCCGGGGTTCTTTTCGATTTCAAAATAACGGCTGCGTGTAATAAGCGTAGGGCCTATATCCTGGACTCGCTCTCCTGTTTCATGAAAACCCAGCTTCTGCCATTTTATGACGATTGTTTTGTACACTGTAAAGGATTATATTACAAATAGGTAAAATTTTAAAAATTTAATCTCAAATCAATATCTCTTATCCTCATAAATTATTTATGTGGCGAAATGCCGTATAATAACTTATTATAATAATAATAATAATATAACTTATAATAAGTGGTATGTATGAGACTGTACCGTAACCTTTAAATGCTTGAACTTGCCTCTTGCTAGCAACTGCTTTTTCGACAGAAGCTTTGCATTTAACGAGCTAATGAAATATTTCAACTCAGAACTCTTCAACTCTTTATTTACTTAAGTGGCAAGTAACGTTAGCCGTGTAATAAGCAGGATAATTTACATCCAGCCGGTTGTTATTGCAGAATAAACCCCAGCAGGGTGATCAGGACCCTGACGCAAAGTGCACATTATCCCTTACATAGTGGTCTTATTTAACTTTTTCCCCGCCACTGATTGTTTAAAAAGTTGCCAGCCGCTGCCAGCATTTCTGACAATTTTCACAAAACTGTCATGACCCCCAGAATATTTTGTTGTTTGAATATCTGAACACGCAATATATCAAAGAAAGAGGTCCTATATGCTAAAAAAGGTTTTATTCTAGCTTCATGGATTCTTTGTTATCAACACTTGCATGTGAGTAAAGTGTCATAAAAAGCAGGCATTTTGAACAAAAAGCTGAGAAAACCACGTTCTACAATGCTTTTATCGCTTGTTTTTGCTCCTTTTTTGCCTGTGTTTTGATCCAGAGATTTTGTACTCATTCAGAAGTTGCGTAATTTAGCCCCCCTATAACAGTGAAAACACGGGAAGTCCGTATTGCTTCAATGGTGGGGAAGCGTTGTCTCATAAATGACTGAAAATTCTGGCATTAGCAGGGAAAGAGTTAAATTAATATTAATAATGGTGTGTTCAAGTCATTCCGTAAAGATCATATTTACGAGTTGAATGCACATGAATGCTAGCACATTATAAAATGGGAAACTCTGAACTTAAAGTTTCCGACTTAAAGGACAAGTTCGGTATTTTACACTTAAAGCCCTGTTTTAAGATCGTTTCTGATGAAATAGAACGGTTAAGATTGAAATTTGGACAAATGCTACTGTCTCGAGAATTTTCGGTTTCTGTGATAGCACCCCACCTAGGTTTCATAGGGGCACTAGAACAATCATTCATATAAACGCATTAAACTTTAGTTTACAAAGACGTGAAACTCACGGAGTGGTCTGGGGTGTTCACTGATATGCTCACACAAAAATCGCTGCCAAAGATAAACCCTACCTCACAGAACATCAATGGACAATAAGTCAATGGAGTTGGACAAAAACTACGATAAAACCTGTTGGAAGCATCTTTTGCAGCGATTTTGGTGTGAAAACCATTGTGGGGGGGGGGGGGGGGGGGGGGGGTGATAATACAGAAAACGAAAATTCTCGTGCCAGCAGCATTTGTCCAAATTTCAATCTTAACCATTCTATTTCATCAGAAACGATCTGAAAACAGGGCTTTAAGTGTAAAATACTGAACTTGTCCTTTAAGTTGGGGGCGTGTCAGTGAACAATATGGCGGACGCTGGATGCAATCCACATCTGGTAATGCGGAAGTGATCGATTCATGTGCAAGATCTACGAATCATTTGTCACTATAGATATATAACTAACAAAGGTCAGTAAACGGTAGAACTATTTGCTTATGATTGTGATAATTAAAATAATATGATAAATGGCAGTGTGCAATAGGCCTATCAGGCAGCATAATGTACTGTTTTAAATAAAAACATTAAAAACAATTGATGTACATTCTTTGTTTGTCATTAAGTAGAGTAAAGAATTTCACAGAATTTATTGTAGAAAGGTATGTAGCTGTCTTGCTCTGACTAATGTGACTTGAATGCACCTGATGTCGTAAATGCAATTTCCCAACTTGTAAATATGAAGTTCCCAGGAGAACTTGAATGCACCATCAGTCAGCTACTAGTACGGGTGATGTCTCTCGTTTCACTCTGCTGACTTGTTCATTTTTTGTTCTTTTTCGTAGAAATGTTTCATCTCACTTTTTACTGCAATGAAAAATTAGCCCACTCTTCTGCTTAAAATACTGCCTTTCTTTACTAAAAACAAAGCCACTTTATTTACATATTTGCCATAGGACAGATGGTGCAAAGCCTCAACAGGGTGGTAAACATTCTATACCATCTCCTTCACTATGTTCAAATGGAAAAAGTACTGGTGTCTTGGGACTGTGAATGAGAATTCAAGGAGATATTCACTTCTTGTTGCTCTCTAGCGTGTGCCAACCTTCTCCCCCTGTCTCCAAAGTCTTTGGCACACTTCAATACATGCTGTCTGAAGGAGGAACCGATGAAAGTGTACAGAACAGGATTTAGACAGCAGTGTGTCAACGCCAGGCTCTCTGTGATCTGAGTAGCCCTATCCAGCTCCTTACTAACCCCACAGTGAGTAACAAACGTATACATGATGTCAACGGCCCGGCAAACCTTCACCACATTGTAGGGCAGCTGCGTGACCACAAAGACTCCCACCATCGCCAGCAGCACACGGATGGACCTCCACTTCCTCCACCTCCTCTCCTGAGGGAGCTTCAATAGGGCTCGGCCTACACAGGTGTAGCAGAACAACATCACTAACAAAGGTAGCAAGAAGCCTATCATGACCTCCACCACCTCCAAACTAGCTTTAGCCCTGAGCGCCATGTCTGACGGATACATTGCAATGCAGCTTTTTTTATGAGGAAGCTCTCTGACCGCTGAAAACACCAAATCAGGGACTCCAAGGAAAAATGCAATGGTCCAGACCACCAGACAGAGTTTTCCACAATGCTTCTTTTGAAAAGCGCACGCAAGGCCTCTGTTTCTGACTCCCGGTGTCAAAGCCAGATACTGATCCATGCTGATGTGGGCCAGTAGCATCATGCTACAGGTGAAGTTGATGGTGTACAGAGCAGATACGAGTTTACAGACGGTGACCCCGAGCTTCCAGCCTTGGACGGCATCTGCGGCCCAGAAGGGCAACGTTAGGAGCAGCAAAAGGTCTGCCACAGCCAGGTGAAGTATAAATGTGTCAGTCATCGTTTTCAGTTGTTTGCAGTACGCGTACACCGCCACAACCAGAGCGTTCCCTGCTAAACCTAGCACCAGAGATAACCCAAAAACAGCTGGGAGGAAGATCCTCGCGAAGGAGCGCACGTCGCCCTTCTCACAGATGGTCTGATAATCATCGTAGCTGAAGTTGGAGCTGTTGTTTTCGTACTCGGGGTAGTCAGAGTAATGTTCCTCTAAGATCTCCATTCTTCCTTTAAAGCTCTGAAATTGAAAACAATGATTAGTTTAAATGTTTTTAGTTTTTATTTGCAAAAAGACATAGCCATTATCAAGCAGATGTAGTGTTGATGTTTCTTCCAGAAAAGCAGAGAAAAAGCATATGGCTACCAGACCGTTTTATTGCTGCAGGCGTGTAACAGCACCTTCATTCCGAACATTCCCACTCGGCTTTTATCAAGTGCCCTTTTGCATGCTTAAAATCACAGATAAACTGAAACTAGAGATGCATATCAGTTAAGCTTTGGAAATCCTTTCCAGGTTTCCTGTGTAATCCAACATGTGCTTAAAACAAGTTTGTTTCTCTTTAAACATCTCCCCTTCCATAGAAAGAGTGTTTTTAAATATATATATATATATATATATATATATATATATATATATATATATATGAAAAAGTGGAAATCGTAACATCTTTGATTCTTTATATTATCAAATTTTATCAAGCAGAAGTTCTGGAAACAAATGTTTTCACAAATTTTTGACATCATACTGAACCCAAACATGTTATTTTCCGTAATTTGGAACATTAAGCAACACTGATCTGATAAATACTATAATTATGCGAATAAGTGCTATAATTATTTTCAAATAACAGATTTGCACATTTTAATACAGTTCATGTCAATTTATCTTAATGTTCGCACAATTGCATACTTTCTGTTCAAGACTTATCTCACAAATAGTGTGCAATTTTAGTAGCCAACATCTGGATCATATTAAACTTCTATCTAAAAACAAAAGAATTCTCTGAAACTGATAATACAATGTTTCTCTTACCTTGTAAGATTCTAGGTTTTGCCCTAAGGCTGAGTAGATTGTTTCTGTCTGCTCTTCCTGTGAGAACGGAGTGTGTTTACTATGACTCATGCATGCAGAGCTTTACTCCCACACCTCACCATACTGTGAACGTATCTGTTCTAATGTGCGTCTCCAGCAACTGTCCACAGACATGCCTTTAAATTAGAGTGCATATGGGATACATGTAATGCACAGCCACAGCATATTTATTTGAAACCTTTACTCTTTGAATATGTTCATTTAGAATATTCTTATGCATACACATTATTTTTTTTGTGTATTTTTGTTAAACAAATTCTTTTTTTAAATTCTGCTATAGGTTGGTCAGAACTGCTTTTTTTTGTTGAGAAAAAGGTGCTGGTGAATTTTATTTGTAGTCTAACATCTGTTCATTGTATATACCTGTGTAAGAGCAAGTTGTTGCTCTTTCATGGTTGCGTGTTGTTGCTTTTTTGGGTTCAGTGTGAAGGCAGTGGTACTGCATACTTGTCTCATTGTGATTGCATACAAAATGTAATTTTAGATGCCTAAATAGCAACAAAGTGAAATGCACAGGAAATAGTTTGGTGTAATTATCAAGGATTATGCAGATAAGGAAGAAAGGGTGCTGCTTTTCTGTTTAATTTGGACCGCCAATGTGTTTTGACAAGTTTTGGCAAGAAACATATTAAATTTGCATGTTTCTTCAGGCTAACAACTTTTCTGGCACATTTAACTGGCAGAACCACTCAGATATAAAAGAGGATTGATAGTTATGCAGTTCACATCTCACAGAATCCATTAACACTCACATAGCTTCTCAGACTATTTATGCTTGACAATATCAACATGTCATTCTTTTCATTCTTCACTACTCCCTTAAACCCCACAATACAGCCACACCTCTATGGAAAGTTATACACAATAAAGAGTGACATTTAAACACAAATTCTTTATTTGAATTAAGAGATAAAGATCAACAGACATCAAATAAACATTGTGAAAAGCCAAACTGGCTGGAGTGCTCATCACTTGGGTAAACACTGCTCCCTAGTGATACCTTTTAGACTTGCAGAAATTGGAGAATCCATTTCAGATTATTACTTAACTAAATATACTTGGAGAAAAAGAAGAAAGCTATAGAAAGATAAATGATTACTTTCACAAGCATAACCTGAGGCCAAAACGCTCTTTATGAAACATGGTGTTGCTCTATTATGCAATCCCGAATTTTCCTGATTCCGGGAACCTGTAAGGAGAGAACATCTGTTAAGCCTATATAAATTTTTTTCATATTATGTAAATATGTTACAATGTGTTACCTTGGAAGGAGCCTTGAAAGTCTTTTTCCTTCGGCACCTTCATCCCTTTTGACACGGGCAGTCTCCTGAGTTGGGCAAATGATAACTTCAGTGTAAAGCAATTCAGTGAATATCTTTAATATAGTGTGTTAAAATGGCACGTTAACAGGGTGATCCGAGGATAGAGAATACCATGGGAATTTGAGGAGGTCCCTTTCCTAAAAGGCTGTTAAATCCCGGGGGCCGTTTTCTCTGTTTGTTCTTGCTTTTGTTCTGCCTCTTGGTGCGATAAACCTTTAATTGAGATGAGGAGTTCAGTGTAAAGTCAACATAATTCTAGATTATAAAATCATTAAACTGGTGAATCTTGGGTTGATAATTATTTATAACTAAACACTTTTCTCCATTTACCTATAGTCTTTATATTATTTCACTATTTATATTTTAATGGCTTAAGAGAGGAGAGTGAATATGCATCGTCTTCTAAAAGGGTGAAAGCTCCTGGACGTAGCCTTTTTTCTCTATCAATCTTGCCATCCTCCTTTAGATCATTAAAAAGAATGAAAATATAAATTTTCTGGTGACATGTTTTATATGACAATGTCTGCATTAAACAAGTATGGGGCAGATATAGCTGCAGGTGAAATCTTTAAATGGTTATTTTGTAATGTATGTACATACTACTGGCATTTTAGTAGTCATCTAAGAGAGAGCTTGATTATGGCTTGATTATCATCCACACCCTGTAGGGTTATTTCATTGTGAAACAGCAGCAGCTGGAAAAATCATCTCACAAGTTGTGCAATAGCACAAGCTTTATTAGATACGTACACTTGATGGAACAACAACTTCTTTCTTTGCTGAATCTTCCTTCCCTGTGGAGACAGTCTGTCGTCGTACTCTGTTCATCTTTTAAAAAAAAAAATATCATTGTTAAAAGAGTAATTATGAAAAAAAATTAAATGTAATTTTGTTACCAGTCAGCATGGTTATTGTCTATCATTACCTCAGTCAAAAATGCTTAATAATGACTTCCATGAATGAGCTGCATGAAATTAGGTCATTGATGCATTCTATCACTTTTGCGAAAAAATAAATGAAAAAATCATGCCACAAGAAAAAATGCCCCTTAAAGTGATAGTTTGCTCAAAAAATAAAATTCTGTCATCAATTACTCGCCCTCAAGTTGTTCCAAACCTGCATGAGTTTTTTTCTTCTGCTGAAAACAAAAGAAGATATTTTGCAGAATGTCGGTTACCAGTTGATGGGACCCCATTGACTTACGTAGTATTTTTTTTCCATACTATAAAAGTTAATGGGGTCTATTCTTCAAAATATCTTCTTTTGTGTTCTGCAGAAGAAAGAAACTTATACAGGTTTGGAACAACTTGGGTGAGTAAATTATGACAGAATTTAAATTTTTTGGGTGAACTATCCCTTTTAAACGTCCCTTTAACTCCAGTGATTGACCTCAGTAAAGTACTGCCAGTAAAGTTTATCCCTCACCTCAGGCTGATGAAGATCCGGCTCTTCAAAAGAAAGAGGAATTTCCACGCTGTTATCTGTCTCGACTTCCCCATGGAGACTGGAGATGAGTAGGCTGAGACACAACAGCCCTAGCTGCACACTACCCTTCATCGTGCTACTTTCTGCAGTCCAAGTGCACTTCATCTCCAATTTATACTTACACAATCACTACCAGATGTCCAAAAAAGGGGCAGTAACATTTTCCCTGACGAAATGTTTTGAAATACACTTGCATGTTTGAACAACAAAACACCCTACTTAGGCATGTAATGATCTGCTGTCTAATACTGGCAAACAAGATGATTTATTATTCGAGTGATTTGTGTGGCTGAGGGGCTATATATCTCTTAAGGCTGTGTTTTGTCATCCAACTTTCGGTCTTGCTATTGATTTATAAACTTCATTGCAGGAAAATAGATGACGGAATACAATTTTTTCCTGAAACGAAGGATGTCAGTCTCAGAATGGGTGGTGAAAAAGAGCGAGGAGGAGGAAAAACTCAGGGTACTTAGCCCTTTATGTGCCATTGTTTTCCATCCAGCTGACTGGATGTACATGTGACCAAGCTTAAGTCTGAAAATGCAAGAATATTAACTTGCCTTACAGTCTGAATTTTCAGATTAGTGGCATGGACTGTAGGAATAAGCATCAGCAAAACAGGGCGTCTCTGCTGAAACCAGACTAAGATGGTTTGTTGGTTTTAGCTGGTTTAAGCTGGTTCCTAGTCTGACCAAGTGACCAAAACTCATATAAAATTATTACAACAACATCCAACTGATGAATTAACCAACTGATCAAGACCAGAAATTGAGCTTAGGATGATTTTAGAATCAGAATCACAATCACTTTATTGCCAAGTAGTGCTTTCACACACAAGGAATGTGCTTCGGTAACAAGATGCTACCATGACTGCTATAATCAGCGCCAATCTTGAGAAAAATACAGCATGACATGAGGAGAGGTGAGGAGAAGAAAAAAAAGGCGACCCCCAGACTATGCTCCTGTCAGGAGTACAGTCTGGGAACAGGAAAAAACACCTCAGCAACATTAGCACATAAACAGTACAATCTACAACATGAACAAGACATTGCAACACGTGTGGGGAGTGGGGGATGGAGTTAGTCCAGCCCAGGCAAGCAGTCGTCCGGTCCTGGAGCCATTATGGCGCTGGTCACAGACCCCGCCTGTCAGACTGGGGGTACGAAGTGTCGAAGGCGGGGGATGGGGTGTGGGGGGGATGCATATTTGTGTACATGTAAGTTCATGTGTGTGTAGGCCTGGAGAGAGTTGCTAAGCCAGCACCATAATCTAGGAGCCTCAGTCCGCAGGATTGTCATAGCGATACACAGCAAGTTGCCATGGAGACAACCTTGATCAGGTCCATACAAAGTCAACAATCACCAGGTGTCTGGGGAGTCAGGGAAGGAACGCAAGAGTGGCTCACTGCAGTGCTCTTCCGGGAGAGTTGTTGTTCCAACAGCGGCCTTGGCCAAGGCTAGTGCTGGTAGGGGGGTGCCGAAACAGATAAGATTGGGATTGTTTGGTCTTCGGGCGAGTAGCCGCATTCAATTTACACAGGCTATTCTCCTGGTCCATTTTGGTCTCTGAAACGATCCATTTGCCTTTGCAAAGCTGTGAGCTTCTCCATGATGTTATCCATATAGTGGTTCATAGTCACAGTCTGAGTGCTGACAGCTCTGCCCACCGCTTCAATCATGACTGGCAGCCTTGTGGGGCTTTGGACAGCTGTCACCGTCTTCTTAATTCCTCGATAAACCAGGGCAATGCCTAATCCAATCAGCAGAAGACCTGTTATCATGGTTCCGAATAGGTAGATATCTTCAACGTCCTCCACGGAAAGAGCCGCCAGACACACGACCCGCCACTTATCCCACGCGTCCATCGTGTAGCCAGCTGCGAACCTCCCGGCAGGGCAGGCAGGGTCCCCCGAACCCAAGCTCCTCGTCCAGAAGATAGGGTCAATTGGGTTGAGAGACCAGTTGATCAAATCCATCATTTCTTGGTTTTGGAGAGTAGTGCTGCGAGAGTCTCTTAAAGTACAAGACAGTAGACTAGACGTGACGAGAGAAGCAAAGCAGAAGAGGTAAGGGGAGGGAGAGGGAGAGAAAATGCGACCGCCTTAGTTGAGAGCCAAGAGGGAAAGGACTGGTTTTAGACTGGTTTAAACATCGATTAACTGTGAAGATGTTCTTTAATAAGTGCAAAATTATTTTGATGTGTTAAACTGCCTGGGTGGGTCTCTAAATTGGTAATTTTTGTTGTTTGTAAACTTTATATTACCAGGATAGCATCTTTTTGAGATAAAATCTCTTTTAAAAAGTGACAGCAAAGAACACAAGGCAACATAATACTAGGCTAACAGTCAAAAAAAATAATAATATAAATCATGCACTATAATATAAATGAAAAATTTGTAAATCAAATCACGTATAGGCTACAAACAAACAAAAAAATGAATACATCAATTAATCGTATCATATCATCATTATTGTTTATGGTAAAAAAATTACCAATTGTTTGGATTAATTCAAATCAGGCCTATTTTTAATTAATGTTAGCCTACTAATCTTTTTACAACTAACAAGCTATTCTCAATATGGTATCAGCGGCCGTTCAACACGTCGAAAAAGTGGATTAGCAGCACTGTTGCAGCACCGCAGTCTCCTAGTTAACCGGAGGTCGGCAGATTTTAGGTCTCGTGGTCGTAAATGGTATGAGACCACAGCAGGTACACGCGCCCGCTACGCACGCGCTCTGTTTTTGTGCCTTTTCACTTCAGACACTCTTGAATTTCTTTTTTCAAACTAGTCAAAAGGTTAAGTTCGAACATGTCCGAAAGACACTGAAATCCGACCGTATTGATTTGAAGCGGTCTGCGGACATTTATAATGATTTGGTCTTCACGTCTTGACAGCTTGGCAGTCGCTGGTCGAAGAAAGCTGACGTGAGAGACTGAGGTGAAGAGACGCGACGGTAAGTTTCGCATCTAAACTAGTTCTTCCCAATATAGCCTAACAATTATATGTATCCACTCCAGTATTTTTTTTTTCAAATTATTATTATAGGCAGATTTTATATAAATGTGCCTACATGATTAGTCGTATTACAGCAAATAAAGCCTGTGATAACTTTAAGCTGTCTCATGAATAGACCACCTGCATCTTGTAGAAAAGTGGTTTGCCATCCAAACTCAGCAGGAACAGCTTGTTATGATCATACTGTAGCCTAGTCTGTTTATTTCTGAGAGCTTGACGTCGACCTAAGCAGTCTCAAAGTCGGGTTTAAAGGGACAGTTTACTCAGAAAATAAAATTCTGTCATCATACTCACCCTCATGTTGTTCAGCATGTTGCATTTTCTTCTTCTGTGGAGCACAAAAGGAGACGATAAGCAGAATGACAGGTTCAGGCAGCATTCATTTCATGGTGTAGGCTGAGGTTAATGCATTGACACTTTCTGACAGATTAATTGTAGCTATACTGTAGCTCATGGGCAAAAGCTTTGTGTTTACTTTCACTGTTGGCTCAGCAGATGGTTTCGACGTTGCTGTGAAAGATCTGTTAGTTTTACAGTGCGCCTACAAAAAAGGTTTGTTTTTTAAACTGTTGTGTTGGGGACACCTTTGTTATTTTAGTGTTATTTACAGTGGGCTATATACTATTATCATATTTATTCATGTTTTGAATGAGCATTTATTCCTGTATTTTCAGTTTTCATTATTTCAAACTTTTTATTATTATTTTTTTTTTATCTAAATATTTCTATTTAGGTTTCATTTTAGTACGTTAACTTAAACATCTTTTATTTAAGTTGATTGCCAAGGCAACTTTTCAACTTTTTACATTTAATATTTATATTTATTTCAGCTTTATTTCAATTTAGCGAAAACAATTTTTAATAGTTTTAGTTTTAGTTAACAGTAACAACACTGGGAAACACTAGCTTCCTTTTGATTTTCTGAAACCCAGGTATGTGGTACCATTGAAAAGTTATTTTCTTTTTTATGAAATGCCAGAATTATAAGTGGTCTGAGATATAATATTAAAAGAACACACCCACAGTAGTGGATAAAAATGGCATTGTTGGGATCTTGAATCTCAGGGCCCCACAAAATGTGTGCCTTATTTCAGCTGCAGGCTGATTTGACAACCTTATGCAAGAGCTTTTACTTTGGACTTTTACAATAGACTGTATTATGTCGATTTCATAATGAAACTATTTTAGAATTAAAATTGTTTTGTCTTCAGATTTACTTCCCAGCTGCAACTAGAGCTGCCACTATGAAGCATTAACCAATCCATGACAAAGTGTGAAATAAAAAAATCTCATACATAAAACAATATCTGACATCTGTAAGTTCAACGTTCAAACACATTACAGAGCCAGTGACGCAGCTGCTTTTTTAATTTTTTATTATTAATTAAATTACTCTTTTTTGCTTCCATTACTGTCTTCAGCTAACAGTCGGGACAGGGCAGGTATCTTATTAGCTCTGTAGAGGTGAAGGATGGGGCGTAAACTGGATCTCTCTGGTCTGACGGATGTGGAGGCTGACCATGTGATGCAGGTGGTGCAACGGGACATGCAGCTGCGCAAGACGGAGGAGACGCGGCTCATGTGAGTCTCATGCCCCCTTCTGCTCAGAACTACTTTGGTTACATAGTAATGTGTGTATAATGTGTATATAAAATAATAGTACTCTACTTTGCAAAAAATATTTTTTAAAGAAATAAATACTCAATTCACCAAGGATGCATTAAATTAATCTAAAGTGTGAGTAAAGACTTTTAGATTGTTACAAAAAATATTTATAATTATGTGCTTTCAGCATAAATATTTTCAACATTTAGCTATAACAATAAGAAATGCACCAAATCAGCATATTTCTAAAGGATCATGTTACACTGAAGACTGGAGTTATGGCTGCTGAAAATTCAGTTTTGCCATCACAGGAATAAATTAGAAAACCATTTTAAAATTGTTATAATATTTCACAGTATTACCATTTTACTGTATTTTTGATCCAACAAATGCAGCCTTGGTGAGCATAAGAGACTTCTTTCAGAAAAAGTTTTTCAAAAATTTTCAAAATCTATTTTAAACAATCTATTTTAGCATTGTCTCCCTTGTGATGTCACCCAAATGGTATTCCAGTTATTGATAGAGAGCATGAGGAAGTTCCCATCATTCTTTGTCATACTTTAAAACAAAATGACAGGAAGGGCCCTCCCTTCCCACTTTATCCGTGACTCACTTCCCTGAGCCCACCATGAATATGGTCTCAGCCTTAAGTGAATCTAAATTCTGACCTTTAGATACAGATACAGTATAGAGGTTTTATCAATCAGGAGAGACAGATTCATGTTTTGTCTTGGTCGTATGAGTCCAATATTTCTACCTTCACAGGTATTTTCAGATCCTTGCTGCGTCCAAAATTTTGCTTACTGTTATAGTAGGTATATTTGGTTTAAAACTTGCTTTGTGACTTGCTTTGATGAAGTATGAATGAAATTCAGACATCCACCATGTTGCCACTGTCATGTGACCTACGGGGTCAGTTGCTATTTTCACTGCTATTCACAAATCCTCTCCTGTGACCTCATGGGATAGTAAAGTGCCCAGTGGATACACTCTAAAGAAACTCACCAGTAGTATTAGGTCGTGTGGGTACTTTTCTCCCACTGTTTTATGATTACTATTAATTCGGACATTCTATTTGGCTCACATACTGTTTTTACCCCTACTATATACTTACATTTTTTGTAAGTATAAGTTTCTATGCATATTATACTAGCTATACGTTCAGTATAGTGTCCCAAACAATGGAACATAACCCATTATCTTTATTTAGTGTGTTTAATGTGTTTAGCCTGTAATCTCTGTTTGACCTTCTCTCTTCCCCTCTTTCCTCCATTGTTTTGTCTTTCTTTCAAAAAAGTATGGCACATTGGCACAGAGAAGCACATAACTTATCATTGTTCTTTGGGATGATAAAAACACTTTGGTTAATGACTTTGTTTGGTACCAGGATTTTATCTGACCTGCTGACAAGCACTCTGGCCGCGCTAATCTCTCACTCTGTTGTTGGAAATGCTTGTTTGCTGGAACAGGAAGGAATAATAAAAAATAAAAATAAACAATTCCTCAGTGTAGTTAATTTCATGCTTTTAGGCAGTTTAGATAAGAAAATCAGAAACACACTGGCAGTATTTTAAGTAGTCACAAATAAAGAAAAAAATATTTGCCATTAGATGGCGGCCCAGAACATAGTCAAAGGATAATTTAAGAAATGAAAGGTGCTGTGAGTGATGTCACGCGTTTTTTAGGCCGAAACATTTTTTTGTCACATACAGCAAACATCTCCTCACTATCCACAAGCTGCCTGTCCCCTGAACACACTATAAAAAAACGCGGTCTCTGTAGACAGCCCAGGCTCCACAAACGGCAACAAAAACAAACTGGTCCAACCTGGACCACGAAACATAACAAACAGTGTTCCAGCCAATAACTGACAAGAATGATTTGGGGGTGGGGGTTGGGGGGTTAGTGTGCATGCACATGAAGGGGGTTGTGGGGAGTGGAGGAGAGAGAAGCATGAAGAGGGAAAATAGCTAGGGGAGAGATGTCCTAGACAACCACTAATGTTAGAATTATATTCTCTTGAATTTTGATATGGCCGACACACGACCAAAGAGACGATGTTCCGATGAACAAATAGCAAAGAAGAGGGAAAAGGAGAAGGAACACGCAAAGTCCTGAATATACATCAGAAAAGCCTATTTCAGGAAGAACGGAAGGGAGGGGGATTGAACGGGATGAGAAGGAGGGAGGGTTGAGCTAGCCTCTGTTTTGTTTGACAATACTTCGAACGTCAACAAGAAGTGATGTCACCCATCATCGCTTAGAGCACCTTTAATTGATGAAAAATGCAACTAGAATTGCTTGTAACAGACTGTTACAGTGTATTTTGTAACTGGTAGTGAGCTGTTACTCTGTGTTAAATCCTGTAATAGGACAGTAATTAACAAAAAGCCACATTTGTGTGGCGGTGTCTGGGTTTTACACTGAATAAATTAGCACAAAGCAGTTGTGACTAGGGATGAGTCACGATTTTCGAATATTCGATTAATTGATTTAATTATAGAATATCGAATAAGTTGTGCGATTATTGTCTAAAAAAAATTGTATTTGTAAAAAAAAACCTCCATGTTTTCGGTAGTGATGAGGTGTTGACGCGTCAATGTATCAGTGTCGGCTGCAATAGTGAACGCGCATATTGAGAGAAATGCACATTTCATACGGATTATATAAGCAGAAAGTAGTCTGTTTCTTTTAGTTTCTAATTGTTTTGTTTAAAAGTAGCCATTTCAAGCTTTCTATTTATATATTTCTCGTGTCTGTGTGGCAGCTTATAGGCTACGCTGAGTTTCAGTTCATTTATGAGACGAGCTCCAGTTCACATTCAATGCAAGTGATTGTGCCGGCGCCTCCATGTCCTGATTATATTGTCTATTATTTGCTTCTTATTTATTAAACCCAGGCAATTGGTTGATGAAACATTGATTAAAATTAAGATACAATTTATACTACATGAAATTCACTTTAAAGAAAGGCTTTCTAAGAAACAAAACTTAATGAATTGGTCAAAATCATGTCTGACCCACATGTCTTCCGATTTATTGCGGCATCTTGCGTTTTGCCTTGCTAAAACACACATATTAAAGCCCATAGGGGACCAAGGACTTGAATAAGCCCATTAATGGCATTTTTGAGTCATGCTCTTTACAAACTATGTTTTATTTCCTCTTTCCATATTGTGAATAATAAATGTGTATAATTTTATTTGCTTGTTACACAATGGATCCTAACTTATTGTAATAATTATTTGATGTAGCCTACTTTTACACTTATGTAAAAATTATTCCTTGGCATCCTCACTGTAACTATGGTTCTTTGTGAGGGATGAAAGAAGACAAGGGTCGGCGTAACGGGGACTCGTACAATTTATTAAATAAACACAAAACAAAGAAAAGGTGCGCCACATGCGCGTTCACCGTAGGTAAAACTACAGCACAATATAAAGACACTCTTTCCTGCTGGGCTCAGCTCTCAGTCCACTTTTATCAAACTCTTCCCGATGTGTAAACTCAGTCCATTCATAAGACTCTTATCGATGTGCAAACTCAGTCCATTTGTCAGCCAGCAGGTCGTGAGTGTTCGTACGAGTCCCCAGTCCTTCTCTCTCTCGCTCTCCTGCACCAGCCAGCTTTTATGCGGTCTCCCCACGCCAATTACTGCAATCAGAGACAGGTGTTCGTCATTTTGCACTTGACCCACTTACTTACCGCTCGGCTCCTCCCTCACTCTCCCACTGCAAACTCCGCAAAACCATGCCCCCCTCATCACACTCACATACTAAACAGTGTACTAATGGCTCGTTTCCACTGAGCGGTACGGTACGGTACAGTTCGGTACGGTACGCAATTATTTGCGTTTCCACTGTCAAAAGTTGTGAATGGTACCAAAAAGCCGAACCGTACCGTACCACTTTTTGGGTACCCTTCCGTTGGGGTACCTAGCACAGTGGAACGGTACTAAAGGGTGGAGCTAGACTCACTGCAGAACGCTGATTGGTTGACAGAGTATCGTCACTTGCGCGAGCTACAAGGGGAATGACAACAAAAGCAGCGCCATTTTTTTAATATACAGTTGGAATATAATAGTATGGTTATTCTTTCACGAAATGTAGTTTTAAGAGTTTTTCAAAACTGAGAGAATGTAGTTGTTTAAAGCTCAAATCTGTGGTTTATTTATAATGTTTTATGATAATTTGATCCATTCCAGGCGATCACCGGGCGCTCGGCGCTCATGTTCCCCGCCTGGAACAGCCTTTCCTCGGCTAGTCGTTCTGACGTTTGCCGCTGACTCTGTAGTGGTAATTCGTCTTGTGTAAATTTAACGGGTGATCTTTGGTCTCGTGAATCGATAATTCGTTCCCTGGCCAATCGTTTTGGCTGAGGGTTAAGTGAAGTTTCATATATTTAGGCTATTTAACTTTTCCGTTGTAACGTTAATGTTAGACCAGCGCTGAATTTGTATATTTGACTGAATTTTTTGCTTTATCTCTTATTGTATAGCTTCTTGTAACGTTACCTTTTACTTATACTTTTATAATGGCTATTATTGCTAAAACTGAAATTTAACTGGGTTGAGTTTTGTCATTTTTTATTTTATTACAAGATTATCACTGTAATGTTGTTTATTGCAACATTTGTACAAATGCAAATATTGCCAGGAATATGTTTAATATTTTTAAAATTTAAACGAAAAGATGCAGGGTTGTGTTTTATATTTCGTTTTGTTATAAATAGGCTAACGTTAAACATGCAGTAAATAATATAATCAGGTCTATACATTGCCTGAACCACATTTGTGTGCCTATAATGTTTAAAATGTATTTAAATGAAAACGAAAAGGGACAGAGTGGTGTTTTATAATATATTTCGTTTTATTGTTGCCTAAAATGTACATGCAGAGCGAGCTGAGTGACGCTTTCAAGAACGCGCTGTTCCATTTGGAGAATTACCGGACTCGCGTCCTCGGGAGTCATTCTGCTGAGAACTTTGCGTACTTGTTATTGAGAAATGCCTAATGTCGGCGCTTGTCTTCTTGTGACAAACATGCCGAGAAGCAAGGACAAGATCTGCTGTATGCCATCCATTAGTGTGTACTTTGTCGCTTTCTTCTTCGCGCGAAAATGACGTTGATCGCTTCTTTCCTGCAAACACCACGCCTATCAAGTAGGGTACTGTTGGCGGTGGAAACGCTAGCCGGATCATGGTTTACTGACCCGACCCGACCCGAACCGTACTGTACCGTACCGTACTGCTCAGTGGAAACGAGCCATAAGTTGTGTGCTGGAGGTGCGCTATTACGTCGTGTGCAGAGTGATGTTAACATTTAATTAAGCTAGGAAAATGGCACTATCAAATTGTCTAAAGAGGAAAGTGGACAGTGGAAATAGGGCATACCTAATTTTGTGAGTGCAAAGCCGGTGTGTCTTATCTGCAATGAAGTTGTCGCCGTTTTCAAAGAATATAAAATTAGACATTTCATGACGGCTATTTCAGAGGTGTGTCTAGCGATCCACAGACTCTTTTTAATTTCTTTCAGAACTTTTCAAATTAAAAGCTCTCAATTCATCTCAAAATAAAGCATAGCTGCAAAACCGTTAGACGAAGTGATTGTGAGTAACTGTTGCTGTCATTCATGACAGATCTATTTCAGAACCAGCCGCTATCAAAATAATCTTGTTACGTAAGTAAACGCGGATGCAAGATGCAAGTAAAATGATCTCTTTATTGGCACAAGCACAATAAGTCCAGGAAATAGCAGTCAGCAGGAGAGTGTGACGCAGGGACCTCGATGGGCTATTCCTGGGAGCCGAGTGAAGATCTGAGTGCTGGGACCCGGAGTGAAGAGTGACGAAACGACGTGAAGATCCTGCGACTGAAACCAGAACATAATCCAGTGGCACACCAACTGAAGGCAGACGAGAGAACACACGAGGAGAACAGGAAACAACACGGGAGAACTCCAACAACGATCTGACAAACACAAGACGAAAGACAAGGCATTAAATAGGTTGACTGATGGAATGCAGCTGGCGCTGATGAGAGAATCAGGTAATCATCGGTAACGCCCACACGAAAAAATCAGCACGCACATACACACACACAAACAAGACGAGAGGGAAAGACTGCGGATTCGACAACTGTGACAGTACCCCTCCTCCTAGGAACGCCTCCTGGCGTTCCCCGATGACCTACCTGCCGATTGTAATCATCGTTAAGGGAGTGATCCAGGATGTCCCTAGCAGGTACCCAACTTCTCTCTTCCGGGGCGTAACCTTCCCAGTCCACCAAATACTGGAATCCGCGTCCCTTCCTTCTCAAATCCAGAATACGGTTTACCGAATGTGTAGGTTCCCCATCTACGTGTCACAGCGGTGGGGGAACCGGGGCCGGCGGATTAATGTGAGAATGAAATACGGGCTTTAATTTGGAGACATGGAAGGCGGGATGAATTCTCCTGTACGCAGGAGGAATTTTGAGTCGGACTGTCACCGGGCTAATAATCTTGGTGACAGCGAACGGGCCGATGAATTTGGGAGCTAATTTATTGGAAACTGAGCGGAGCGGAATGTTCTTAGTAGAAAGCCACACTTATTGACCAACGGCGTATGCGGGAGGCTTCGACCGGTGGCGATCGGCCTTAGCCTTGGTGCGTGCCCCCACCTGGAGCAGAGTCTCACGGGCTCTGGTCCATGTGCGGTGGCACCTCTGGACGAAGCCGTGAGCGGAGGGAACCGCGACTTCGGATTCCAGACTAGGAAAAATAGGTGGCTGGTAACCTAAACTACACTCAAACGGAGATAGGCCCGTGGATGACACTGGTAACGAGTTATGAGCGTACTCAACCATCGAGAGTTGCTGACTCCATGAGGAAGGATTCTTAGATACCTAACAACACTCTCTCCAAATCCTGGTTGGCTCTCTCGGTTTGGCCATTGCTCTGGGGATGAAAACCGGTCCACTACGGTCAAAACGACCGTTTTGCCCTTGGAAGATGGCAGGGCGGTAATAAAATCTAGTGCAATGGGGGACCAGGGTCTCGAAGGGACAGACAGCAGTTGGAGTAACCCATCTGGGGGTCGATTGGAAGTCTTACCAGTGGCACAAATCGAGAAAGCCAAAACCAAATTGCGGATGTCGCGAGCCATTAATGGCCACCAGAATCGTTGCTTGACCAAAAAACTGGTGCGATTAAAGGGTCACTCCACCCATTTCAACATTAATCTTTATTGAAAGTGGGCTATATATGTAGTCGAAATGTAAAAGAAATTTTGAATTTGGTGCCCTCTTGACCGAGAAAAGACAGAAAATAACTTTGGGGCGCATTTGTATGTAAGACAACAACTCCCACAATGCAGCTCCGCAAGCCACAGCTCCGCAAGCCACTCCCACTAATCCAGAACAGCGCAAACATCAGAGAAATCACTCTTCCGTCTACAAGAAGGCTAGCTGCCAAATGAGTTTGAAATTCTTTTCACAAAAAATGTCTAGTTAGTTGGCTGTGGCGAGCAGGACGAGGGCGAGGGACGTGAGAGGACGACGCGAGTGATAATGAATGACACCTGTGCAGTGGTCTCATATCTCTCACGGAGGAGCGGAAGCACAAAAGGAACAGGCCTGATTTTATGTTTTGTTTCTGTTGTGTGTGGCCAGCTGGCTTATACTTTTGTTTTGTATTTGTTTATTTTACTATTAAAACGTTCAAATGTTCGCCGGTTCCAGCCTCCTTCTTCCCACAACAACGAACCCCGTTACATTGGCAAACTCATTAGTGAATTACTCGTTTGTATTTCTTTCTATATGGTGAATTATTGCATGATACCTGGATGTTCAGTCAGGCGAAACTAGGATGGTTCACATCACAACACAAACGTCCGTGTGGTCGTCTGATTCAGAGATTTCGTCCAGGAGAAATTGCGATCGTTGAAATTCTCTGCAGCAGACGGACTCTATCTGTGTCCGTAGCGCACAGCGAGAGCACACGCACCAGCAGCCCGCCTCAGCTCGACCCAGTCCGGGCTCCTCGTCCGCGACAGGCAGTCGCCTCCTGAACCTCCATCAGCCTCAGCTGCTCTTCACTATATTGCGGCTCGTAAAGATAGCCACGAACAGCGGATTCGAGCAGCAGAATTTCAAAATCCTCTATTCCATATCATGTTTAGTTTCTTCCGTCATTGTCGTAACTTCCTATATCCACAGCGCTTGTTAGCTTAGCTTATAAACAAGATGGCTGATATTGCTTTCAGTATCTGCAAGTGAAGTCCCACCCACTGATCTGTGATAGCTCTGTTAGCGCATTAGGCACAACCCCCTATGGGCGGGTTTGAAAGGGTGGGAATTTGTGCTTGTAGTCTATACAGAAATCCCCCCTTTTTACACTTCCTCCTACAATGACGTCAAATGACGATTTTTGCGTCATTGTAGGAGGAAGTGAAAAAGGTAAATAGTAGATTTCTCTCGTCTCAGGGGAAAATGAAAGAATGTTGCACGACCATTCAATAGTATGACTGGTTGTCTAACAATGGACCTCTTAATGCAAATGGGTGGAGTGACCCTTTAACCCCTGGATGACAAGCCACATTAGAACAATGCCCCCATCAAATGGCGTCGGACCGTAATCCCTCCGGTACAAATAACCGACTCGGTGGACCCCCGGGCGGAGGCGTTACCCCTTCTAAGGCCGTCTTGACCTTCGACTCGATCTCCCATGTGAATGTGGAGACAAATAGATGCTCAGGTAAAATGCATTCGGGAGTGGACGGGCGTTCGGAGTGGTCAAAAATCCGTGATAAAAAGTCGGGTTTGATGTTCTTGGAACCGGGGCGGTACGATAGAGAAAAATCAAAACGACAGAAAAAAAGAGCCCACCGAGCATGCCTGGAGTTGAGTCTTTTGGCAGTTCTGATATATTCTAAGTTCTTGTGATCGGTCCAGACGATAAAAGGTACCCCCGACCCTTCTAACCAATGACGCCACTGTTCCAACGCTAACTTGACCGCCAACAACTCTCTGTTACCAATGTCATAGTTACTTTCGGCGGGAGATAGACGGTGTGAAAGAAACGCGCACGGATGCATCTTGTCGTCTGTGGAAGAACGTAGGGAAAGAACTGCGCCTACCCCCACCTCTGATCCGTCGATCTCCACCACGAACTGACGTGAGGGATCAGAGGCTATCAAGATGGGAGCAATAACGAATCGACTTTTCAGTTTGGCGAGTACAGCCTCAGCTGTATCGGACCACCTGAACGTAGTTCTTGGGCAGGTCAAGGCAGTCAGAGGAGCATCTAGTTGGCTGAAATTGCGAATGAAACGCCTATAGAAATTGGCGAAACCCAGAAACCTCTGTAGGGCCTTACGGGAATCTGGACTTGGCCAATCAATCACAGCCTTAACCTTGTCAGGGTCCATATGTACTCCCTCAGACGAGATGATGTATCCTAGAAAAGTAACAGACTGTGCATGAAAATCGCATTTCTCCACCTTGAGAAAAAGACCATTCTCTAGCAACCTCTGAAGTACTCGTCGGACGTACTGCACGTGTTCCTCGAGAGAAGATGAGAAAATCAATATGTCGTCCAGGTAGACATATATGAATTGATCTACCATATCCCGATGCACGTGGTTGACGAGTGCCTGGAAAACCGCTGGGGAGTTGGACAGCCCAAACAGCATAACCAAATATTCAAAGTGCCCCCTGGGGGTGTTGAAAGCGGTTTTCCATTCATCCCCCTTTCTGATGCGAACCAAATGATATGCATTACGTAAATCCAATTTCGTGAAGCTCCCTGCTCCCGATGCTCCCTGCAACCTCTCGGAAGCTGAAGACATCAATGGCAAAGGATATGTATTCTTTACCGTGATGTTGTTCAGCTCTCGGTAATCAATACAAGGTCGCAGAGAACCATCCTTCTTCCCCACAAAAAAGAACCCCGTCCCTGCTGGAGAAGAGGAAGGTCGGATGAACCCTGTTGCTAGAGAATCAGAAATATATTTATCCATGGCCTCCCTCTCAGGAACAGAAAGAGAGTAAAGTTTGCTCTTAGGCGGAGACTTATCTGTAAGTAAATCTATAGCACAGTCATAGGGACGATGCGGAGGAAGAGCAGCAGCACGGGACTTACTGAACACCTCCCTCAGGTCGAGGTACTCCGTGGGCACGTTTGATAAATCCGCTGCCTTCTCCTGAAACACAGAACCAGACACAGACGAACAAGCAGACACTAGACAGGACTCATGGCAACGTTCACTCCATGTGGAGATGGAGTTCAGGCCCCAATCAACCCTTGGGTTGTGTTGCACCAGCCAGGGGTGGCCTAAAACTATGGTTGCTAACGGGGAGTCCATGAGAAGGAATGTGATGATCTCTGTGTGGTTACCAGACGTAATGAGGGTTATGGGACCGGTGGTAAGGTATATGTTGGGGAGTTCCTGTTCCTGTATTTACAGGGATATGATGGGTGAGCGGAGTGATGGGGAGCTGAAGTTTGTGAGCGAAGTGGGTGTCCATGAAGTTACCTTCAGCTCTGGAGTCCAACAATGCAGGCAGGTGTGGGTGTGGTTAGCCCATCTCAGTCTTACCGGAGGGAGAATGGATGGTGAGGACTTTTCGGCGGAGATCCCACCCGATAGTAGCCTCTTCATTACTACCGGGCTTGTTCTTTTACCGGACTAGAGTGTATGAAATGGCCCGTTCCTCCACAGTACAGGCAGAGTCATCGGGATCTCCGCCTCTCTCCTCCCGGGAAAGCCGAGCTCTCGCTACCTGCATGGGCTCGTGATTGACGACGGGACCGACCGTGTCTCCCTCGCTGGTCCATCGACCCTCAGCACCCCCGAGTCTGCAGTTGGGACGGGTGTACCAGTCCAGGCGGTTAAGAAGAGCATCCACCCTCAGCGCCAGGTCGACCAGTTCATTGAGACTCTGGGGAAGGTCCAAGACGTATATCTCTCGTTGGACACGGTCGGCCAGCCCGCCCATGCAGGAACATGTCCCACGGCGCCTCCTCGTTCCAGTTGCACTCCACTGCCAGCGTGCGGAACTCGATGGATTACTCAGCGACTGAACGATCACCCTGTCTCAGATCCGCGAGGAGCCTGGAGCGTCCTTCCCCGCCACCGCACGGTCAAAAACCCTCATCTCAGCGGAGTCAGCAGGAGAGTGTGACACAGGGACCTCGATGGGCTATTCCTGGATGCCGAGTGAAGATCTGAGTGCTGGGACCCGGAGTGAAGAGTGACGAAACGACGTGAAGATCCTGCGACTGAAACCGGAACATAATCCAGTGGCACACCAACTGAAGGCAGACGAGAGAAAACACGAGGAGAACAGGAAACAACACGGGAGAACTCCAACAACGATCGGACAAACACAAGACGAAAGACAAGGCATTAAATAGGCTGACTGATGGAATACAGCTGGCGCTGATGAGAGAATCAGGTAATCAACGGTAACGCCCACACGAAACAATCAGCACGCACATACACGCACAAGACGAGAGGGAAAGACGGCGTGACAACCTGACTGCGGGCACGGGCCAGATGTTATTGCTGACGGGCCAGTCTTGGCCCGCGGGCCGCCTGTTGCCAACCACTCTACTACAGCCTATACTGTTATATCTGTACCATACAACCCTATACCAAATTGATAGTCAGGTATTTTTTAATAAATGCTTTTGAAGTTCAAATGAATTAAATCTTATTTTTATTTGAAGATAACAGTTATTTACTAAGACCCACAATTCTACAAAAAACCTGGAACCATCTCATTTAATGCAGACAGCATTTTTTTCTTTTCCCAAGTGTGTTCTGCCTGCATGCATCTTGCTTTTCAATGTCTTCTTTGACACCTGGTTAGCATCTCTGAATTTCAAACAGGACTGAGTGAGTTATCAGAGAATGGAAGAGCACAAAAACAAGATTATTAGAAAATACCCTCTGTGTAGGGGAGGAAAATTCACAAAGAGAGACCTGCTAAGCAACATGATTTGAAATGTAGTTTAAAAAAAACCTGGGAACCAATTAAGTGCATTGACGAGGCATCATATCTGTTTTTGAAATATTAAACATAACCCTTGACAAGAACAATTGTTAATTTTTAGTTTGTGTTTAATAGTGATAAAGACTAAGAGAATGTAACGACGATGGAAGTGAATGAGCCGAGAACGTGTGTATCATGCGCTGTATTGTCTCTTCATAATTTCTATTTTATATTTATTTTACATCTATTTTACACACTCTTCTAAAGCCCCTTGGGACCTCTTAAATGGGCTCTGGGGTACGTTAAGTCCTGGTTGGGAACCACAGATCTATATCAGCTTTTGGAAACCATCTAGAGAGACCCTAGAGTCCTCCATCTATCCATGCACTCATCCATGAATTTCCAGTTCATTAAATCAAGTATTTCAAACAGATGGCAGATTCTGATGTTTTTGTGATAACATGTGATGGAAGTGCACACAGAACATACTGTTTCTGCACATGCAGTTTGGCTTGTATGACAGTGGATCATTTTGATATAAGACCATACAAACAATTACGACATGACATTTCTTTTATTACATGCTTATCCATTTATTATCTAATGCATACTACAACCATATTTATAGACTATTTGTTTGGCTTATGTTTTTAGCCATTCTTCATTGGCATCCACATCTGATTACCTGATTCCTGAGAGTTTATTTGAATTGGAGAACTAGTTTTGTCTCTGTTCTGTCTATGCTGAATCTCCATAGAAAGACTAGCCACAACTGCATTTGAAAGACTTGAAGCCCTGTCATATGAGATTAGTATATGTTTTCTTGCATTGCTCTGAAGTGAGCTATTCCCAGCATACCACATATTGTTTTATCAACCGCTATGCGTTATTGTTTTGCAATACCACTGCTGATCTGTGTTAACAAGATGTTCCAGAAATAGGGCATGTAATTGCTATATTGCTGGAATGTTTGTGCTGCATAACACAATTGTAGATTTGGCTCATTGAGATTGATCTTTCTTGTGTATGTACAGAGAAGCTCTGTTCTGTAACGGGGCTGTTCTAGGTGGGGATTGAACTGGGGTCTCTTGTGTTTAAAGTCACTGAGTTAACTGATTGAGCTATGAAAAGTACAACAAAACAACGGAAGCCGGGCTTCCAAGAAACAGTGAAAAGAAAAATAAACACAAGGGTCCAAAGACTTAAACTTCAACAGACTTAGTTTGCAACAGGTAATATAGGCTCAAGTAAGAACAATAAAGCATGGCACAAACCCTCTTAAATAGGACAAGACACAGATGTGACACATCAGGCATAATGAGTGGTAGTGTTCAGCAGGAGCCTGTTGAGAGGCGCCACCTGCCGACCACGAGAAAAATAGCAGTCCAGTTATGGGTTCCGTACAAAATCCTCATGCAACATTTTTATGAGATTTAATTTAGACTTAATTAATGTACAAATAAATATTCTCTAAAAAAGTTCATTTTATTATTGTAAATGTTTATAAAATTCAATCTGAACAGTAATCTCAGCATAGCCTTTGAAACCCCCCCCCCAGAAAACAACAAAAACAAATGTGACCCTGTCTGTGAAAACCCAGCTAAAGTCATTTTTTTGTGATTCACTGTTTTCTACATAAAATCATCCTACATAATGTAAAGAACATTCTGTGAAAATATAACCTTGATATCTTCAATATTGACTGAGTAAGGCTATGTCAAAGATTTGCTGAATTTCGGGCTCAGAAAATCATGTTTTTGAGAAATTTCAATTTTTAAAAAAAGCTTATTTTTGAAACTGCAACACATTTTATCCATAATTATCCTCCATATGTGCCATATACCACATTAAAGCTGAGATTCTCCCTTTTTTAGTGATATATGACACATTTATGGGAAAATTCTTAAGGTTTTGTAAAACAGGCCTATTTATTATGATGCGCATGTCCAAAAAGCTAAAAGCATAAAACCATTTTTTTTTTCATTGTGTTGACCTGATTGCAGCTCGTGCGGATTGATATTAAGGTCTGTTTACTCTTTCTAATAGAAAATAAGTAGAAAAGTAGTTCCTGGACTGAATGATATAAGAATCAGCAGATGTTGTTGCGCCGAAAAATAAACCCAGAGACGATTGAAATGTTTAGGAAGCCCACGTCCGGTATTTTTTTTTTTTCGCAAAAGTATAGCGTAGTGTCAATAAAATCATTCATTTTAGTATTTATCATGTTATAAATGAAAATTTTAGTATTGCATCTCAAAACCCTTGGTATAATCTATCATTTACAACAATAAACACACATGACCTATTTTTGTCATTTTTTATGGCTATGACTACTTTGATGCTCTTTTACTCATAATTAGTCATAATGTTGAAAAATGTTTTTTTTTGTTGAAAAAATACATCCATGTTTTGGCAAAACATTTATAAATCTCCTGTCTAAATAAATTCACAATAAAACACTTAAAAATACAATCATTCCATTTAAATGCTTCAAGTGAATTTAGACATCACAACAATATAATGTACAGTATGCAAAAATGTACATTGTGTATATATATATATATATATAACCTCTCATTAATAATAGATGCTGCTTTGACAGATGACTTAGTATAACATATTGGATTCAGTCTCCCCCTGTTCATCACACCTGTGCCCAGGCTGGCTATCTGGCATGGGTCACTTGGTAGAAATTCTCTTGGATCTGCACCTACTGGCACAGGGCACTGGCACCTCTGCTGTTCTTTGCCAACGGTTCGCTCTGTAAACAACAGACCATGTTTCTGAGAACTCGGTGGAAATGGCCTGCCGAGTATCCAATTATAAGTCCAGTTGAAAGACCCCTAATGGGGTATCATCTTATGGCTCGTTTCCACTGAGCGGTACGGTACGGTACAGTTCGGTACGGTACACAATTATTTGCGTTTCCACTGTCAAAAGTTGTGAATGGTACCAAAAAGCCGAACCGTACCGTACCACTTTTTGGGTACCCTTCCGTTGGGGTACCTAGCACAGTGGTACGGTACTAAAGGGTGGAGCTAGACTCACTGCAGAACACTGATTGGTTGACAGAGTATCATCACTTGCCCGTGCTACAAGGGGAATGACAACATAAGAAGCACCATTTTTTTAATATACAGTTGGAATATAATACTACGGTTATTCTTTCACGAAATGTAGTTTTAAGAGTTTTTGAGGCGAGAATGTAGTTGTTTAAAGCTCAAATCTGCGGTTTATTTAGAATGATTTATGATAATTTGATCCATTCCAGGGATCACCGGGCGCTCGGCGCTCATGTTCCCCGCCTGGAACAGCCTTTCCTCGGCTAGTCGTTCTGACGTTTGCTGCTGACTCTGTAGTGGTAATTCGTCTTGTGTATATCTAACGGGTGATCTTTGGTCTCTCGTGAATCGATAATTCGTTCCTTGGCCAATCGTTTTGGCTGAGGGCTAAGTGAAGTTTCATATATTTAGGCTATAACTTTTCCGTTGTAACGTTAATTGTAAATTGACTGAATTGTTTGCTTTATTTCTTATTGTATAGCTTCTTGTAACGTTACCTTTTACTTATACTTTTATAATGGCTATAATTGATAGAACTGAAATTTAACAAAAAGAGATAGGGTTGAGTTTTGTAATTTTTTATTACAAGATTATCACTGTAATGTTGTTTATTGCAACATTTGTACAAATGCACATATTGCCTGGAATATGTTTAATATTTTTTTAAATTTAAACGAAAAGATGCAGGGTTGTGTTTTATATTTCGTTTTGTTATGAATAGGCTAACGTTAAACATGCAGTGAATAATATAATCAGGTCTATACATTGCATGAACCGCATTTGTGTGCCTATAATGTTTAACATTTATTTAAATGAAAACGAAAAGAGGCAGAGTGGTGTTTTATAACATATTTCGTTTTATTGTTGCCTAAAATGTACATGCAGAGCGAGCTGAGTGACGCTTTCCCGAATGCGCTGTTCCATTTGGAGAATTACCGGACTCGCGTCCTCAGGAGTCCTTCTGCTGAGAACTTTACATACTTGGTATTGAGAAATGCCTAATGTCGGCGCTTGTCTTCTTGTGACAAACATGCCGAGAAGCAAGGACAAGATCTGCTGTATGCCATCCATTGGTGTTTACTTTGATGTTTCCATTGGTGTTTACTCTTCTTCGCGCGAAAATGACGTTGATGGCTTCTTTCCAGCAAACACCACGCCTATCAAGTAGGGTACTGTTGGCGGTGGAAACGCTAGCTAGATCATGGTTTACTGACCCGAACCGAACCGTACTGTACCGTACCGTACTGCTCAGTGGAAACGAGCCATTAGTACATGATTGTAGGAACATGAAATAGGTCCTGCTCCATCTGTAATCATTTTTCAGCTATTTATATTTTGTGTTTTTCTTCTGTTACTTTAAATTCATCTTGCCACTGATTGAGTCAAGACAAACTGGTGGACAAACTGGTGTTTGTAATCTCTAGTCTGTATCTGTAGGATCTGAATGTCACATTTAGAGATACATTTACAAACTACATGCATCTTGAATTAAGTGCAAGAGTTTTTTTTTTACAAGCATATGCATGCGCAAAATGTTCTCAAAGGGAGGTTTTGGCACAAATATGTCTCCAAACTATTACTATGTTCAAAAATGCATTGTCGTAAATGTATGCCAAGCCCACAGTCTCAAGACTAGTATCCCTTTGAAGTATTACACTTGCATGTATATCATACAGTCTTTTGTTTTCTTTCTTTTCTATTTTGTTTTATTTCCTGCCTGTCTGTTTTTAATCTGCTGAGATTTTCCTCAGTTCCCCTCTCTTAGAATTCACTGGAGCTGATCTGTTCATGCATTGGTATTGTTTGGAGAGACAAGTTAATGCCACACCTCAAGCAGAGGTTTTCAATACAATGCTTCCTTTCTAATTATTCATCCCTTTGCTCATCCTGTCAGCTCCTCTCTCTGTGAGTCATAGGTTTGCTTTTAGAATAATTTGTATCAGCATGACACATTATTTAAAATTATTTAAATTTCATTGTTTAATTTTAATTTAATATGACATTTTTAATACATTTTTTAAAACCATTTCTTTTTGTTCACATATGTCTTCACTATACAGATAAATAAGGTGAATAAAAATTAACAATATTCATAAAAGTTGACCAATAATAATGTTATTATTACAGTATTATTATTTTGTATTACTTTTTTCCTGTATTCACACTTGTGAACCGCAGGAAATGCCATGATGATATTCAGATCAGCCGTGTGGCTCAACAGACCACAAATGTGCAGTATATGTTGACCTTTATCATACTATTACAGAGAAATTCAAAAGTAAAAAAGAAAATAATCATGAGGAAAAGAATGAGCTCTGAACTAGATATTCTTATTAAAACCTGTCACGTTAAAATACCAAGTGTTACGTTATTCTCATGTTATTCTTAGATAAAATATGAAAGAAAACTGATAGCTCATTAAGTCAAACTGACGGATAAGCTTTATTTGTGGGGCAATCTTATGATTTGAAATGATTCGTTTCAGTCTTTTTGAATGGGAGTTCCCCAAACCGGAAGTGCCACCCATAATTCAAAACGCAGTAAGCTCGTCAGGAATAAGGTGGATAGTCATGCTGATATTCAGGCCAGTGTGATATTGCTGTTAGATAACACTTTGATGAACTACATTAATACTAAGTAACTTAGAAATTTAGACACAATATTGCCAGTTACTTTGTTTAATTTTGCAGTACCGCTCCAACCGAAGTCAAAGCAGAATGAACTGTTGCACATCTTTGAGCAGCACTGAATCAATCAGTGTTCTTGAAATGATTGAATATGATGAGTGAATGTTTCATTGACTCATTCATAAAGACAATTGCTTAATGAATCGATGTAAGCTCCAGAGTCACTTAAAAATCCAGACCAGTAATATACAGACAGACCTTATGTATGTGTGTGTGTGTGTGTGTGTGTGTGTGTGTGTATATATATATATATATATATATATATATATATATATATATATACTGTATGTATATGTGTGTGTGTGTGTGTGTATATATATATACTGAATATACTGTAATGTATGTATAATACTGTATGATGAATTCATATCCTAAAGGCACATCTGTTTAATTGAGCATCATAAATCTAATGGACCTAATCCAAACAAAGTGTATACGTGCTGGTTGGCTGCAAATAATATTCTACTAAATAGTATTGGGTCTCTTGTCTCTTCGCTAAATGTCAGAGCAATTTTGCAGAGTTGCTCTCATCTCTGGAGGCTGCAGTACGGCTGGAAATCCAGACAGATTTAAGACGTTGAAGGGCAAATGTAGTGCATCTGTCAACACGCAGATGTCATGTGAACATGATCCACTTATAGGGCACTACAGCCCGTCTTACATAGAGATTAATAATGAATGTTTTTTAATGTGTCCTGCTTAAACTCAGACAAATATACATCAGCTTATGAATCATTTTTATAGAGTCGCATACTTTATATCACGTTTTCTTTATACTCACTCTCTCTCTCTCTCTCTCTCTCTCTCTCTCTCTCTCTCTCTCTCTCTCTCTCTCTCTCTCTCTCTCTCTCTCTCTCTCTCTCTCTCTCTCTCTCTCTCTCTCTCTCTCTCTCTCTCTCTCTCTCTCTCTCTCTCTCTCTCTCTCTCTCTCTCCAGTGAAATGAAGAAGGCGCTGGTTGAGGAGGGCAGTCGGTCTGTTCTGCTGTCACGGCAGCACAGGTTTAATGAGCGCTGCTGCATCCGCTGCTGTTCTCCCTTCACCTTCCTGCTCAACCCCAAGCGTTCCTGTCTGGACTGTTGCTACAACGTCTGCAAGGGATGCTGCACCTACAGTAAGAAGGACAAAGGCTGGCTGTGCTCCTCCTGCCAGAGGACCAGGTCAGTATTGTCATGCTAGCAAGATCTGTTGTGGTTTGGAGATAGAGAGAGAGCAAGCTCTGTCAGGGGGCTTAAGTGGGAAACACCTGCAGGCTAAAGGCTCATGATGCTTCTGTTAGTGGTTGGTATTAGGCGTTAAAACTAGGGATGAATGTTTTAGTGAAACGTATTGGTTTTTGGTTGATATTAGAGCTTATTTAGTAGTAAAGTGCAGTTATTCTAAATGAATCTAAACTATATCTATTGTAATTGAAAAGAGCTCAATAATTTATACTCTATATTTTATATAGAGTTCAGGACTAGTTCTGTGAATGGACAGTTTTTATTTGAAAATGTGTTTATAACAGGGAACTTCAGACAACATTGTTCAAGCCCCTCTACAGTCATCAAAATAATTATGTATAATACAAGTATACAGCATGACATGATATGCACTCAGAAGCCTTTATAAATATCACTGAGTGCTGTTGGTCACAATACTACTTAATGACAGGAACTATTTTTGTGCTTCTTATGCTTGCTGCTTAAAATGTCACAGCACTATGTATTCACATCACATAGAAACACCATAAAAAGACAGAAAGTCACCATTAAACGCTCTGCTTCCACTGGTTAGCAAAATCAATTTAAACCTAAAGTGTAAGAATGTATTTGTCCTTCAGAGTGCATCTCTGTTTCTATGTGATGGGAATTCATAGTGCTGTGACATTTTTAATTAAACCCAAGAGCTTTACAAGCTTTTGTCCTACACAAATCTTTCAGTTCTATACAAAACATCATGTTTATTTATTTTTAAAAGGGTTGTTTCTTTATTTAAAAGGGACAGTCCACATTAATCAACATGAGTACAAAGTCCAACATGTAAATGTCCCAGATTTAGCCATGCTTGCTGATTTTCATCTGCAGTCCCTATAGCAGGTTGATGATTAAAACAATAAATACACTACAACAATACAATAAATACATTAAAGAGGTGTATAGACACACATTAGAATGCATCACCAACACATAAGCACATACAGAAACACCACTATAGCGATAAATACATTATTCTGTATTATTGCAGCATATTTGATTCGTCGATAACCAGTGTTTTATGGATTTGGAGAATGATTTGATAGATGTGATGTTCCTTAGTTCTGTGGGTATGGTTTCTTCTCTTTACTACCTATACATACATGTACACACTCACACTTGAACAGAAATGATGTCCATCAGTGGAATTGAATTTTAAAACTACACACATCCACTCTAGATTTATCTCCTCCGTTGTCACGTAATAAAACTGATGCTTATTCCAGTTTTCATTTCATATGTCAGTGTATTAGAACATTACTGAATGGAAGCAGACAATTTTGATTTTTGCTATGTTTATAGACTGACAGGTATATACAATATGGCGTAACCTATAAACAGTATATGTTGCTTATTTTGTCTAGTCAATTACACAAATGAATAAACAAGTATTTTCCATTAACAGAATAAAATGCCTTTTTCTTTTTTGTGGGAAAAATATAATTTGTCCTTAAGGGGTATCTGCAGTCTGTACATAATGGTAAAAGGACGCAGAATGCTATTTTAAGCATGAAAACAACACCATGTTGTCTTTACTAACCTCTCATATTTCTCTGCATATTTAAAAAACAAACAAACAAAAAAGATGATAGCAACATGGTTGTCAATGTAATATTGCTAACATAATTGTTGATTTATACATAATTTTGGCTTGGTCCCTTGACATTATGAATAAAGATTCTTCTGATTTTTTAATTTCCTGCTTTTAGAGTTTTTTTTGTTTTTTTAAATAAATAAAAATTTGAACTCTGAAGCAGTCTTTTTTTCTTATCTTTTTAACAACAATTCTTACTGTGTATACCAACTAAACAATAATCTTATATGTCCCTAGCAGGCAATTCCTCTTAAAATACTCTGTTTAATTCAGATTATTGTTGGATTTCTGCTATCAGTGGCATGGCAACATTGAGCTATTTGTCTTTCAGGCAGTCTGTACTTTGTATACCAGTATAATCACAGTCTTAACAGCAAACAAGGTCTTTGATATTGAGCATACTCAAAAGTGCATGTCTACTCTGACCTTTCTGTCTATGTATTATTTGTATGCGCTTATTGATCATAGTACCTTGTGGCTATGATTATAGGACAAATGTCATACTCTGCATAATCACAACATACTGTACTTATATTGGCAAAGGTTTTAATCAGTGTAAAGTAAACAAAATCTCTGGAATGCCCTTAAATAAGCACAATAATGTGGCCTTGTTTGTGTATTTTCAGGCTACTGAAGACCCAGTCACTGGAATGGTTCTACAATAATGTGAGAAGGCGTTTTAAAAGGTTTGGCAGTGCTAAAGTGTTAAAGAACCTCTACAGGAGGCATGCGGCCGAGCGTGGAGTGCTAGCAGAGCCTACAGGTACTCGCCATCTGGAATTTTGTATGACCTTCCTTTAAAATAAGAATGTTTTTACACTATTTTATAATGTATTTTGTTAAATATTTGCTATGTTTTGGAGTTAAAAGAGCTGTTTACATGTTGCATATTTTTTAAGAGTTTCTCCATTTCAAATACCATCTGCATCCGGAGGATATTTCAGTTTTGGATTGTCCTTCAAGCTCTAGCGCTGTCTTTTACAATGTTCATGTTTGCATCTATTAGCACTAATTCATAAGGGTTAAGGATAGAACAGGCAGGGATACTATAATCTGATTTACCTCCTCTCTCTCTGATTTAGCAGCAGCAGGATTTAAAAAAAAAGAAATCTGTTTACGGAGGAAAGGTCACTGTACAATTATGACCTGATGGATTCCCGCCCAATTGGATTCCTAACATTTTAATAGTGAATAAAAATTGCATATGTGTATTTACATTACTTAGTACTTATTTAATCACATAAATCATTTAATCACTTTCCTAAATTAAAAAATGTAGTGGAGCACAGAAGGAAATTAATCAGAAATTAAACATTAATTTTAATGAAAAATCAATGCAACAGACTTGACTATTATTTTAATAATAGTAAAACACACTGTAAAAAATATATTAGGCCCATCCATCCATCTGAACCTGCACAATATATAGTTATTTACAATATATAGTTGTCATTTTTAAAGTGGTAGAAAAAATATTCTACTGGAAAATATACTGTGAAACTACAGCAACTAATAGCCAGAAATATACTACAGTACACCTTTGTTTGGAAGTATAAAAACATCTCAAAGGTTATTTTCCACACCAGCTCGAAGGCTCCTTTGCTTGTGTCTGTGGGCACGAGTTATGATCTGTGCTTAGCCTCCGTTTGAGTTTTGCTGTGGTCTGTGAACAAATGTCTTCTCCATTAAGAGAAAGGCAGTTAAACGCAAGGCCAAAGGCACATTAACAATGGATGACCATGACTGTGGTTGTTTGTCACCTCAGCAGACCCCTGTAACATCTGAGGAAGAATAGCTCTCTGTGGAAGAGAGAAAAAAAGCATTGCAGTGACAATGAAAAATAAAGAGCTTCGGCCACAAAACTCCCTGCACGAAGTGGTCAGGCCTTGAAAATTTGATGCAGAGAAAAGCTAGAAAGATAATCTGTTTGAGTTTAACATCCGACAAGTGCTAAGAATGGAGCAATAAGCTTATAGCATTATAGGATAGGTTTTTAAGCTGCAACATCAGTCTTCGGCTTTATCTCATAGAAAAAGCTAGATTTATAACATTACTTTGATTTGCTCTCTGTAGTAGAGAGTAGGCGTAAACATTGGCTCATTGTAAAGGGGTAGCAGGTGACTTCAGAGGCAGTTTGACCTTCACCGGATCAAGGGAAGCACTTTACAGGGCTCTATGTGGAGCTGAGGCCATATTGATATGTCAGTAGTTACCCATCAAATGATTTGTCATCCGACTGCTCTCTGAGACTGAGACAGTGTCTGTCAGAGAGAGAGAAACCTGTCGACTGCGCTATTAAATCATGTGTCGCAGCTGGAAGTGCTGTCGAATCTCTCAGGAAGCGCTTGTCAACAACAAGAACAACAACAACAGAAATGTGTGATGCAAATGGTTATACTTAATCTTTCCTTTTTCATATTGAGCCAATCTCTAAATTCCACTTTTGTCCTAGCTTATCAATATTGAGAATATTATTTTGCTAATGGAAAAAAGAAAGAATATTAGGAACAACTAGAAACCGACAGATTTTATTTTGTGGATGTTCAATTTCATTAAAGATTGATGCCTTCAGAAATTGATGCTCCAGGCTTTAAAGGGTAAGTTCGGCGTTTTACAAGTAAAGCCCTGTTTTAAGATCGTTTCTGATGAAATCGAAAGGGTTAAGATTAAAATTTGGACACATGCTGCTGTCCTGAGAATTTTAGGTTTTTGTGTTAGCATCCCCCCACCTATACAATGGTTTCATAGGTGCCTTGGAACAATCATTCATATAAACGCATTAAACTTTAGTTTACAAAGATGTGAAACTCAGAGTGGTCTGGGGTGTGCACTGATATGCTCACGCAAAAATCGCTGGAAAAGAAGCTTTCCAACAGGTTTTGTCGTAGTTTTTGGAAGAATGTCCGGTTGTGAGACGTTGGAAAAATAGGTCCACAGTTTTACAACGAACGGTAAAACACCTGTTGGAAAGCATCTTTTGCAGCGATTTTTGCGTGAGCATATCAGTGCACACCATAGACCACTCGGTGATCTTTGTAAACTAAAGTTTAATGCATTTAAATGACTGATTGTTCCAATGCATCTATGAAACCATTGTATAGGTGGGGGACAGCAGCATTTGTCCAAATTTTAATCTTAACCGTTCGATTTCATCAGAAACAATCTTAAAACAGGGCTTTACTTGTAAAACGCCAAACTTACCCTTTAAGTGTTTCATCGTGGAGTGCAACATATATTATGTAATAAACATAAATTATAAAGAGTTATTAAAGTTGTTTTGATGAAATGAGCAGTAATTTTGTTTTGCACCAACAGAGGGGAGCACTTATGAGGAGAGCATCTGCAATGAAAGTAGCGTGTATGAGAGTGACTCCACGTTCTACAGACAAAGTGAAGGTTTGTGATCAAATATATCCTATTTATGGTTTGTTATATCAATAGTTTTGTTTTTATTAGTTTCATTCAGTGAATATTTGAAAACGCTTCACTGCAACTATATGGCAGCAAATTTCTATCTATAAAGGCTTTAATTATTATGTCTCTCCAGAGCACAGCATGGAGGAGACTATTAGCGTGTCAATGCGTGTGGCAGAAGAGGCCATAGATGAAGCCATTGCTAAGGCCGAGAGCCAGACTGACAGTCAAGTAAGACTTTCCCTATATAAGATCATTCATTCATTCTTTCATTCATTTGTTATTGATAAATTGGCAAGTTTGACATGGCAACTGTTAGACATTTTATTTTGTAGGAGAAGCAGAACGAAGCTCATTATCTGCGAGAGAACAGAGCAGAGCTGATAGAGGAATTGGCCAAAACTATAGTAAAGAAAGTGAGTAACACATGTCAGCAATGACCTTTCATGAGGGTAGAGTTTTACATTGTCCACAATTCAGTGTGCAGTGATTAATTAACTAAATTAATACTTCAGCAAGGACGTATCAAATCGATCAAAAGTGACAGTAAAGACATTTATAATGTTAGGATTTCTATTTCAAATAAATTCTGTTCTGTCCTGACAACTCTAGGAGTGTTTGTCATAGTAATGGGTATGGCAATTTTGATTTATGTGACCCTGGATCACAAAACCAGTCTTAAGTAGCACGGGTATATTTATGGGAATAGCCAACAATACATTGTATGGGTCAAAATTATAAAATCTTCTTTTATGCCAAAAATCATTAGGATATTAAGTAAGGATCATGTTCCATGAAGATATTTTATACATTTCCTACCGTAAATGTATAAAACATTTATTTTTGTGAGTGAATGCAGCACAATCGCGAACTTAAATGGACAACTTTAAAGGCGATTTTCTCAATGTTTCGATTTTTTGCACCTTCAGATTCCAGATTTTCAAATAGTTGTATCTCGGGCAAATATTGTCCTATCCTAACAAACCATACGTCAATGGAAAGCTTATTTATTCAGATTTCGTGTGATGTATAAATCTCAATTAAAAAAAAAAAAAAGACCCATATGACTGGTTTTGTCATCCAGGGTCACATATTTGGTCTTGACGGTCTTGAATAGATCTGCTATGCTGCTGCTGTTATTGCTGCTGATGCTTCAAAGGAAGTACGGGACTTGCTTTTGCCAATAAATACATAACACTCAGCTGTGAGCAAGGCCTATTAAGCCTGCGCCATCTAGAGTTTCATGACAGAACTTTGTATTTCTTTTGAACTTTCCATTAATAAAATATTCCTGAAAAATTGTTTCCACATGTTTTCCACAAAAATATTAAGCAATCAGTATCTGTATATATTCACACTCTTGATTTGACATCAAAGAGACATCAGACATCACATGTTGATGTAGTTTGATTGTAAATTCTAAGTTATAATTATTACTTACTATATATCATTTTAAATTATTATATACATTCCAAATTATCATATTATTATTTATGAGTATTGTCAATGTTTGCATAAACTGATTATATTGAAATATTTAAACAACAGTTTGTCCACCGGAGGATGGATCCGTCTGAGATTCAGTCTGGATGTAATCTGGACCTGTTGCCAGGCCAGAACAATGATGGGACCTCTCCTGATCAAACCCAGAGTGCCTTCGATGCTTATCTCTGGGTACACTGGCCTTTTGTTTTTTTTCAAAGACTCAATCACTTGCAATTTTGGCCGCTTTTGAGATGCATTATTAAATGCACTGACTCTGTAATGCTTTTGTATTTCTATTTTGCTTCTCCTTTCCCCCCAGAGGTCTTACTCAGCTTTCTGTCTCTTGACTGATGAGAAAACAGACCAGCATGCTGACACTGGGTCGAGGCCTTCAGCTTCTAAAAGTCATGCCCAGGAAATGAAGAAAGAAGAAACAATGCCTGTCCAGGCCATGCCTAGCTGGAGGAGTGTTGACCGACTGGACAATTCCAGTTAGATCCTTAACTTAATCCATATTATTCTTAATCAGTTAATTAATGCTTCTTGCTGACAACAGAGAGATTTTAAAACAATTTATACTTGTTTAAATTGTTGATCACCTCCATTTATATACATGTCTAAATGCTGTGTATATGTCTTCAGTGTTGCAGAGTCCTGATGGGAACTGGATTGCTTATCAGAGCAACTTGCTCTCTCGACCGAGCCTTTTAACAAAGCGCAAAAGTCTTGTCTACAGTGTCTTAGAAAGGGAGTCTGGCGTGGGGTCAGCTTACGACGAAATGGGCTCCGAAACAGAGCCCGAAGCTAATGGGGGCTATGGTGCTGCACTAGTAGAGTTTCGTCGTAAAATGTCTGCCAATAAGCAGTTGAGTTACACAGAATCCTACAGCTGTGAAGCAACCTTGCCTTTGGATGCACAAGCACAACATATCACTGCACACACCTTGAATGCTGACACTGAGAACTTCTCAGGACCAGATGGACCAATGCCCAAGTCCCACAAAAATATGCTGCCCTTTCTGAAGAGAAAAGTGCCACTAGAACAGAGGCGACTCTCATCCGCCCGCCTCTCAAACATCATGGATGTTAATTCCAACCCAGGAGGGGCTGAAAGCAGTGAGGATGGCTTAGAGGACAGCAGGGTCAAGAGATCACGACGAAGGAGGAAAAATAAGAGAGAGGAGGCAGAGTGGAAAGGACAGTCAGTATTGTCTTTGGCTGTACCGGTGAGAATGACTGTTTGTTGTACAACATGTATTGGCTTTGATTTAGAACAGGGGTTTTAAACCTTTTAATATCAAGTACATATAATATAAAAATATAAAGACTGCTATATATTTACACATATAAAGACCTCTTTATACTGTGTTGTTTCCAAAATTAAATGATTGGTACTGAACCAAAACAAATGTCAAAACAAATAATATATTCTGAATTGTAATTATATTTATTTAATTCACAAAGTATCTGTTTTGTACCCACTATTACTTTATACTTTATACTGTATAAATTACATTTCTTACTATTAAAAACTGTCAGTAGAATAACATTTTTTTTTTTGCAATTCTTTTAATGGAATTGCAGTCCTGCCAGTCTATAGAATGCAGAATTAATTACTTTTGTGTATTTTATATAGACATTGTATATACACACTACTGTTTAAACATTTGAGGTTGGTAAAAAAAAATGTAAAAACGTTTTTTGAAAGAAGTCTCTTATGCTTAACAAAAATAATTATATTGAGAAACATTACCGGTATTACATTTTAAGGTAATATGGTAGCTTTAACATCTCTAAAATACATTTTATGAAATCCCTTTTTTCTCTTTTTTTTCTTTTCTTTTTTTTATATTTCATGACTATGATTCTTTATTGGCAGGATTCCAATAGCCAACTCTCAGATTCTCTGGTGAAGAGTCGTCATGTGAAACAAGACTTGCATGGAAAAAGACCATGTGATCATGCTCTGGAAGATGACACTTCAGACACTGCTACCCCTGACATCTTGAGCTCTGGAGTTGTGACCCCTGATCCATTTGGACCTGATCTCAGTTCTCCTAGCAATTTGAATCATAGAGCCCTTGGTGTGGTTGGATCTTTAGATCAGCAGTTGACTTCCAAACTGAAAGAGCTGACCAGTCAAGTCAGAGAAACACAACTTTCCTCCTCTGAGGATGAATTGGACAGGTTGGAGTATCAAATGTGGGATGAAGATGATGAAACAAAAGCAAAAGTGGGAGATGAAGTCATGGGAGATGCTTTATTGAAGATTGAGGCTGTTGCAAAAGAAAAATCAGATGAAATTGAAGCCACAAATCAAGTAAGGAGAACTGAGATGTTGAAAGAAGATGATCTGACTTCCAAACTCAGAGAGTTAACCAGTCAAGTCAGTGAGACACTACTTTCCTCCACTGATGATGAACTGGACAGGTTTGAGCATCAAACTGTAAATGAAGGCATACATCAATCAATGATAACTGAGAAGCTGGTGGTAGATGACAGAACAGATGGAGACAAAATGAGACAACGTTACAAAAAAAAACTAAATCATGCAGAGAAGATGGTTGAAAAAGCAGAAAAAGAGAGATCAGAGAAAAAGCAAAAGGACACTGTGGCAGAGCAGTACATTAGTAAGCAAAAGGACATGAAAGAGACGCAAATGTCAGAAGAAATGAACTCTGGGAGCCAAAAACAGACACCCGCAGAGACAGATACACAAAATATGATCGCTAGTGAGAGAAGTGAAGAGACAAAGAACAAGGGAGAAGTTCAGACTGAAGAGAGAAAAGCAGAAATAAAAGATGTTGGAAATGTGGTTGAAGGTCAGCAGAGCAGAGTTGAGAATACAGAGATGATCGATCATATTGAGAAGCAGGGACAGGCCTTATCCTCTGAAATGGCTTTGAATAGATTTATAAGTGAAGATGGAAACATGGAATTTGATAGGATCATCGATGCTGTAGTGAAGGCTTTGGATGACATGGAAGATAACATAGAAGCTTACACTAGTGAGGGGGTATTTTTAGACAGGAAGGGAAGTGAGGGAGAGAAACTAGAGATGATGGAAGAGAAGGAGAATGTAACTGAACAGGACATGGATGGCAAGACAAAATTTGAGGTATGCATTGTTGGTGGACAATCGAAGAAAGTACAGGAAAAAAAAATGAAGGAAGAGGGAAAAATCAATGAATTTGTGGCACTAAAGAACCACAGTGATTATACTGAGGAGACAGAAGACAAACAATGCATCACATCATCAGAAGAGAGCGTTCAAGGGAACGAAGGCAACAGTCAAGGTGACGTGGTTAAAATGAAGAAGCAGAGGGACAAGGAACCCACAATTCAACACAGCGCCCCATCTGGTCAGGAGGAATATCTGTCACCAGAGGAGATCTACAAGGTAACAACATAACCGTATTACAATAAACTGTATCTATACTACAGTATAAACACTTCAGGCTGCAGTAACCTGCTTGTATCTAACATGCTTTATTTCATCTGCTAATTAATCTTCTCATGTCATTCTATGTCTTCTGCCTCTTTTTGATCTTTATTAGGATGCCCACGTGCTGGACAAAGAGAAAAACCTAAATTTTATCTCCAGTATATTACAGCAGGTGATGATTGTATGCTAATATGGATAGGATGCTCTCATTTACGCACTCATAATTTACTAAGCTATTGTATGTGACCCTTCCTCTCTTAGTTTTCATCTGCTGTCTGACTCTTGGCTCACTGTGTATTACATTTTACATATTTTACTTTCTGTTAGGGCTGCACAATTTATCAATAAATAATTGCAATTATGATTACAGCTGCCACTGAAAAAAATGTGGATTCAAGTGGGTGAAAGGCTTATATTTATACTCTGGTGTTTTTGCAGTGTTGCGCATTGTAAAATATTTAAATCTGCTTTGATTTGTTTTCAACTCGAGTTCGTCATACTTAGAATTTCTCTCATTATATTTGTAAGTATGGAAGCATATTTCTGCCAGATAAGAAAAAAAAATGCTTTGGTAAATCATAATAATGACATACAAAGCATAAAATGTTAAAACTATGAAATGCTAAGTCATAATTATGAGATAAAAAGTTGAACTCATGACATACTAAGTCACATCATGAGATGGTCATAATTATGAGATAAAAAGTTGAAATCATGACATACTAAGTCAAATTATGAGATGGTCATAATTAGGACATAAAAAGTCAAAGTTTGTCATAATTATGTTATATTGGGTCTTTTAATCTTTTTTTTATCTTAATCTAGAATTTGTGTCTCGTAATAATTATGTTTTTATGTCATAGTTATTTTTTACCAAAGCATTATCTTTTTTTCCTAAATGTTGGTAATCATTCACTGTGTAGTGTGCAGTGTTCATAGGTTCGTTGGTTATATAGGGCCCTATGATTTCTGTGATGCGGAAAACGCGGACGGAATCACGGAATTTACACATGAAAACTACTCGGTTACTCACGTAACCTCAGTTCCCTGAGTTAGGGAACGAGTATTGCGTAGCTATACGCAGTGGGGGGGAAACTCCTTTTCCTCGATTTACTGAAGCCTTTATATAAAGCGCATTTGCAGCTGCACAGCTAGAACATGAGCATCTGGCTCGCTCATAGGCTGCGCTGCGGCAACTGCACATCCAATGGCGCGTGCGACCAATGAGATCACTCTGCGTCATACACGTCAGAGCCCGCCAAGGGGGTGTGACCTCAGTCTATAATAGTCCCCGAATTCGCCATTATAGCAGGTTTAACGACTGAAGCGACAACTTGCCATGTTACTATAGTGCGGCTGGCTACGCAATACTCGTTCCCTAACTCAGGGAACTGAGGATACGTGAGTAACCGAGTAGTTCCCTTTCGAACGGTCACTTCGTATTGCGTAGCTATACGCAGTGGGGACGCCATGAAAAACGCCGCACTGAGTAACTGGCTGCCACTGCAACTCAGGCCCCTGAGCATACAGAGCAAGCCATAACCGCATAATTATGTATAAATAGACCAGACACCGTCAGGTCTAAAATAGTACACATCAGTTAGAAATAACCCAACATACTACACCAATGAACCCAGACACTGTCGGGGTTATTAGTATATGAACATATAACCGGTCAAGTGGGTTTATATATGAAATTATAACCGGCCAAAGCGGGTTTTATATATGTATGGAATATAACCGGCAAAAGCGGGTTTTATATATGTCATATAACCGGCCAAAAGCGGGTTTTATATATATGTAATATAACCGGCAACAGCGGGTTTATGCATGAATACAACCGGCCAGCAGCGGGTTTTATATATATATGTGAATGTGATTGTGCACAGTAATACATGACAAGACCGGCCACCGACGGGTCTTAGTCATACCGAAAACACCTTCGCCTGCAGGGAAGGCACTTCCATATTATAGAAATTCATAAATGTGGACGGCGAGGACCAGCCGGCCGCCTCACAAATATCACTAATGTGAATGCCAGATGACCAAGCCCATGACGAGGCCATACCTCTGGTCGAATGGGCTTTGATGCCGATAGGGCATCTGGAGTCATCTGGACCCAACTCCAAACATGCAGGGCTCACAGAGAGCGCCTGCAGATCTCCCACTCGCTTGATAGATGCCAACGCCATAAGGAGAGCGGTCTTCAGCGAGAGAGGTTTTAGATCAACCGATTGGAGCGGTTCAAAAGGCGGACCTTTCAGAGCCCTCAGGACCATGGAGAGGTCCCAAGACGGCACAGACGGAGGTCTGAAGGGGTTCATTCTCCTAGCACCTTTAAGGAATCTCACGACCAGGTCGTTTCTTCCCAGTGACTGGCCAGCCACCAGAACATGATGTGCTGCTATGGCTGCCACATACACTTTGAGCGTGGACGGGGAGCGACCCGCATCCAGCAGCTCCTGTAAGAATGATAGAACCACAGATATCTCACATGACTCCGGGTCAGCCTGATTTTTCGAGCACCAGCTGGAAAAACCCGACCATTTCGAAGCATAAAGGTGCCGAGTCGACGGGCCCTGGCTTCAGATATGGTGCTTAAGACCTTCTCAGGAAGGTCCTTGGGTACCCGTTGAGGGGCCAAACATGGAGGGCCCATAAATCGGGTCTCGGATGCCACAATGTCCCGTTCGCCTGCGTGAGGAGGTCTTTCGTCAGAGGAACCGGCCATGGGATTGTGTCCGATAACTGAACCAGTTCTGGGAACCACGGTCTGGTTTTCCAGAGAGGGGCCACCAGAAGGACTGGGCACCCGCTCTCTCTGACCCGTTTGATGACTTGTGGAATCATTGAAACGGGGGGAAAGGCATAAAGGGGACGGTTGGGCCAGACATGGGCCAGCGCGTCCCTGTCCTTTGAGAAGAACAGTTTGCAGTGGGTGTTGATTCTCGAGGCAAAAAGGTCTATTTCTGCCTCTCCAAACACCTTCCATATCAGATTGACCGTCTGTGGGTTCAGGGACCACTCGCCGAGGGGAATGTTGCCCCGTGAGAGCATATCCGCGCCCATATTCTGGACGCCTGGGATATGCGCTGCTCTCAGAGAGCTCAGGTTGGTTTGTGCCCATAATAGTAGGTCTCTCGCCATCGCATACAGGTTTCCTGACCTGATGCCCCCCTGGCGATTTATGTAGGCCACTACTGACATATTGTCTGTGCGGACTAAAACATTGTGACCTCTGAGGTTCGACAGAAATGCCTTCAGGGCCAACCCAACTGCTTTCATCTCCAGACAGTTGATATGTAAGCTCTGCTCCATGCTCGACCAGAGGCCGGATGCAGGCATGCCCTCGTGCAGCGCTCCCCAACCCAGGTTGGACGCATCTGTAAGAACCACTTTCCTCCTGGAAATTGTTCCCATTGTCACCCCCTTGTGGTACCAGTTCTGAGCCCGCCAGGGAATCAGGGTTCTTAAACAACCGTGATTCACTATAACGCGCAAGTTGCCTGACTGCCATGCGTGTGTTGGCACAAGGCGTTTCAGCCAATGCTGCAGCGGGCGCATGCGCAGTAATCCCAAGCGGAGCACTGGCGATGCTGCTGCCATTTGACCAAACTTTCAGGGCGGGGCTGAGAGGCCTGTTTCGCGGGCTTTGTCGGCCGAGACGTTGACGGGGCTCGCTTGTGAGAGCGCTTAGGCAAGAAGTGACGCATGGCCTGGGATGCTTTCTGTGCCTCGGTGTATCTCTCCGAGAACCCCTTCACTGCCGGGCCGAAGAGGCCGGTGCTGGATACTGGGGCGTCGAGGAACCACGTTCTCTCCGCGTCCTTAATGTCAGTGAGGGTAAGCCAGAGGTGGCGCTCGAGCAAACTCGCCATATTCCTCCCCATAGCCTGCGCTGTGGCCTTGGTAGCTCTCAAGGCCAAGTCCGTGGCGCTTCGAAGGTCCCGAAAGGCCTCAGGGTCCGGGCCAGCCTCGTCCATAGACCGGAGGAGTTTGGCCTGGTAAACCTGCAGCACGGACATCGTGTGCAGGGCCAATGCAGCCTGACCGGAGGCGGAATACGCGCGTCCAGCGAGGGCTGAAGTGCTACGGCACGGCTTGTTAGGATGAACAGCTCTAGTTCGCCAGCTAGCAGCTGTGTTCGGGCAGAGATGAGCGGCCAACGCCTCTTCGAGGGGCGGTAACGACTCATAGCCTTTTTCCGCTGCTCCGGCCACGGAGGAGAGCATCGCGGACACTGCGGGGCCTCGTGTAGAGTAAGGAGTGCGCCAGGCTTTGGTGAGCTACTCGTGTAATTCTGGAAAAAATGGCGCTGGCTTGTGACGAGGCGCCTGTTGATGACCCGGCAGAAACCAGCCATCCAGCCGACTTCGAGGGGGTTCAACGGGCGCGGCCCACTCGAGCTCGAGGTCCGCTACGGCCTGCGTCAGGATCCGCCGGCCGACAGAGCATTCTCCGCGTGGTGAAGTCCCAGGCAAGGAATGCAGTCCGCGTGTTCGTCCGCCTCGTGCAGCTTGCATCCGCACGTGGCGCAGGTCTTGACACAAGGCATTTGAAACAATGCTCGTACAGATAAAACACACAGAAATGCAAAGAATAATGAAAAGGATATTCGCCGGATAGCCACAGGAGAGACGGCGTCAGGAGAAATACGGTTGAATGTGTCGTCTGCTGAACTGTAGCTCACTCAGGCTGAAGGCTTGTTCGACGGCAAAGGCTCAATAAATGGTCAGAGACGTGAAGTTTGTCGCTGAAGGAGTAAAATCTGCTATAATGGCGAATTCGGGGACTATTATAGACTGAGGTCACGCCCCCTTGGCGGGCTCTGACGTGTATGACGCAGAGTGATCTCATTGGTCGCACGTCAGAGGCGCCCCGCGCCATTGGATGTGCAGTTGCCGCAGCGCAGCCTATGAGCGAGCCAGACGCTCATGTTCTAGCTGTGCAGCTGCTAATGCGCTTTACATAAAGGCTTCAGTAAATCGAGGAAAAGGAGTTTCCCCCCACTGCGTATAGCTACGCAATACGAAGTGACCGTTCGAAAGGGAACGGAATTCTCTTATACACGAGGAATATGCATATATTTTGTTGACATATTAAATAAACAATTTTTTTTTACTTCCTTCTCATTTTTCAGTTTAAAACAACAAACGTAGAAAGGTCTCTACCTAAAGCCCAATTTATACTTCTGCGTCGAACTTACGCCGTAACTACGCCGTAGGCTGTGCGTAGCGCGCGTACCCTTCGGCGTACCCTGACGTGCACCTCTCCAAAAATGTAACAACGCGTCAATTCTACGCGGACGCAAGCGCTGTGATTGGTCTGCTCAAACCGCTCCCTCGGGTTTCACATGCTCCCTCTGCGTGCGTCAACGCGGACAACGACGCAGAAGTATAAATTAAAACCAATGCGTAGTCTACGGCGTAGAGGCTCCGGCGTATGTCCGACGCAGAAGTATAAATCAGCCTTAAACCATGGCCAAATGGCATTGTTAAACATGTTGCCTAGTAACCAAACGACCTCATGTTCACACGTAGGGAAAAAAATGTCGAAGCGAGTGGCTTCTGATAAGCTAACGGTGGCTGCGTTTGTGGTAGATGCGTCCATTTGTATACTGTAACGTGCTGATCTAACCAGCGGTCTCATAAAACGTTAAAAAAATGTAAACGTCTGGAAGAATGAGTAGAGCAGGCGTTCTGAATAAGAGTGATGATGCAAAAAAGAGCTCTATTCGGTATGGTTTTCTGTGCGCACACACCCAACCCGAAGCGTGCAGCCATGCACAATAGACACCTATACAGCGCGCGAGTACTGAATTGAGCTCTCTTTCATGTCTAAATAGAGAAATACACACAACATTATGTCTAAATGTCCGTTTTGGAGAGTTTTCACATAAACTATGTCGGCTATGTCTTAAACAGTTGTGAGTGTATCGGATGTGCATCCGCATGTCATTGGACATGATCCGACGTCTTAAAGTGACAGTGGGTAATAAACCTAATGCGGTCCGTGTCAAGCAACAAAAGAAAAAGAGAAAAGCATTCGTTGTTTGTTAATAGCTTTAAGGATTAATTATATTTAATTCATACAAATAAATATGTCTGCTTGAAAGAATACATGATGTATGCAAGTAGTTATAAAGAATTTTTTACTTTAGGAAAAGTGGTTTTAATGTCATTGTGTTGGCTTTCTGTCAGGAACATATCGTTGTTTCAATGTTTCTGTCTCCCTGCAGCATGTCTGCATTTTATCTTTAATTTAATATTCATCAATCCTAACTTGTAACTGTTACCTTCATGTTACTGTTATTTTTGGCCAGAGATTTGTTGAAGGTTTGGCTGCATTTTGAATGTACTTTGCTGAATATATTAAGAGTTTGAATAAAAAAGCTGAATTGTGAGTTTGTGTAACTGAATTTAACGGTCAATACTGCTTAGAAGTGAAAAGAAAACAAGCAAATCCGAAAATCCGAAAGGGCTAAAAATAAATCCAAAAAAACGGAATTTGAAAAATAAATAAAACGGAATTTGAGAAAAAATAAAACGGATTTCATAGGGCCCTAGTTATAATGGGTTTTTTTGATAGTGCATAACAGAGTGAGCTCATGCCAAACTAAAGTCACAGCTTTACTAATCATAAAACACTCTTAGCTCGCTGTTCTGTATAGAGTTTATTTATTATTTAAATAACAGATGCTTTCATGCAGCTGGGTAACACAATATTTAGCCGTCTTGATTTACTGCATGTTACAACAATAAAATACAAACAATTCAACGTCTCAGTTTTAGATGTGTAGCCAACATAAAGAATATGTCATGCAGTTGGCCTATACAAAAAACATATTTTAATGTTAATTTTATGAACTGTGATTACAATATAAAGTGAAATAATTGACAGTTATGATTTTGTGAAAATTGCGCAGCCCTACATTGTGCTGCTGCAGGTGTGAATTTATGCCCCATTCATTTCCATTCGTATGCATGTGAACGTTAGTGTGTAAAGTTTACAGTACCTTGCTCTATGTATTTATCTTGAACAGAAGTACTCGGCTGTATCACTGCGCAGCATCACCTCCGAGGTGCTGAAAGTACTGAACGCCACTGAGGATCTGATTCACGGATCAATTGGAAACGGACAAAGCCAAAAAGACGGCAGTGACGTCTCAAGCATTCCCCCTGCAGAGGCCAGAAGACTGGACGAGCAGCTCAGCAGACTGGAGGAGAACGTATGCATTCTTTCTAAGATGAACATTTGTCATGCTACTTGGAATTATGAGCTGCTTCTCAGTTTGTTCTGATTGATTCTACCGTGTGCAGGTGTATGTGGCGGCAGGTACAGTGTACGGGCTTGAGGCTGAACTGGGGGATCTGGAAGAGTGTGCGCGCAGCATCGGTGGATCCACCACAGAAAGAGAGCTGGCTCATCTGGAGGATCAGGTGGCCTCTGCAGCAGCCCAGGTGCATCAGTCTGAGCTCCAGGTGTGTTCGGCCTGGACACTGTGCTCTCTCTCTCTCTTTCTGAAACTCATCAGCAGCATCTCATTGCTCTGAAGATGCACTTACACTTCACTTAATGAGCCGTATAATAGTGTTCTAACTAAGTAGTTTTCGTTAATGGAAAAAAAGCTGAAATAAAATACAAATACAAATACACACACACACACACACACACACACACACACACACACACACACACACACACACACACACACACACACACACACACACACTCACATATACAGGTGCTGGTCATATAATTAGAATATCAAAAATCATCAAAAAGTTGATTTATTTCAGTAATTCTAATAATCCAATAATTTGGATATTATATTCATTCATTACACACAGACTGATATATTTCAAATGTTTATTTAATTTAATTGTGATGATTAAAACTGACAACTAATGAAAATCCCATATTCAGTATCTCCGAAAATTAGAATATTACTTAAGACCAGCACAAAAAAAGGATTTTTAGACATCATTTTTCTTGAACATTTTTAGAACATGAAAAGTATGAGCATGTACAGCACTCATTACTTAGTTGGGGCTCCTTTTGCCTGAATTACTGCAGCAATGCGGCGTGGCATGGAGTTGATCAGTCTGTGGCAATGACAAAACTGACAAAAGGTCATTGCTAAAGAGGCTGGCTGTTCACAGAGCTCTGTTTCCAAGCACATTAATAGAGAGGCAAATGGAAGGAAAAGATGTGGTAGAAAAAAGTAGACAAGCAATAAGGATAACCGCACCCTGGAGAGGATTGTGAAACAAAACCCATTCAAAAATGTGGGGGAGATTCACAAAGAGTGGACTGTAGCTGGAGTCAGTGCTTCAAGAACCACCACACACAGACGTATGCAAGACATGGGTTTCAGCTGTCGCATTCCTTGTGTCAAGCCACTCTTGAACAAGACACAGCGTCAGAAGCGTCTAAAGACAAAAAGGACTGGACTGCTGCTGAGTGGTCCAAAGTTATGTTCTTTGATGAAAGTAAAATTTGCATTTCGTTTGGAAATCAAGGCCCCAGAGTCTGGAGGAAGAGAGGAGAGGCACAGAATCCACGTTGCTTGAAGTCCAGTGTAAAGTTTCCACAGTCAGTGATGGTTTGGGGTGCTATGTCATCTGCTGGTGTTGGTCCACTGTGTTTTCTGAGGTCCAAGGTCAACGCAGCCGTCTACCAGGAAGTTTTAGAGCACTTCATGCTTCCTGCTGCTGACCAACTTTATGGAGATGCAGATTTCATTTTCCAACAGGACTTGGCACCTGCACACAGTGCCAAAGCTACCAGTACCTGGTTTAAGGACCATGGTGTCCCTTTTCTTAATTGGCCAGCAAACTCGCCTGACCTTAACCCTATGGAAAATCTATGGGGTATTGTGAAGAGGAAGATGCGATACGCCAGACCCAACAATGCAGAGGAGCTGAAGGCCACTATCAGAGCAACCTGGGCTCTCATAACACCTGAGCAATGCCACAGACTGATCGACTCCATGCCACGCCGCATTGCTGCGTGGCATATATATATATATATATATATATATATATATATATATATATATATATATATATATATATAGGTTTTATATGTATATACATGTATATATATATATAGGTTTTTTTATGAGATAAAAATAACTTAAATGAAAATTGGAACTTTTGCCTTTGTAACTAACTGATATAAAATAAGTTGAAGCACTACAACACTACAATACAACTTAAACTGTAATAAAGATAAAGTATTTGAAAAAAATATTTTATAAATATAAAATAAATAAAATAATAAAAAGGGCAAAAGCAAATAAACTAAACTAAAATTAAAATGAAAACTGAAAATATAAAAACGAATTATTATTAAAATATTAATAAACATGAATAAGAATTTAAAAATAATGCCAAAACCAGCTTTCCAGAGGTTTTTAACACTGTAAATACTTTATAGAACTCATCAAACATACGAACCATGGTGTCCAAAAACTGGCAATAGCATTTTACATAGCAATCTTCTGCAAAGCCTTACTGTACACAATACACATTCTGTCATTTTCATATCTGCATGCCTTAATCTGCTTTTTTCCCCCAGGTTTCAGACATTTCCTCAAGAATTGCAGCTCTGAAAAATGCAGGTCTTAATGTAACTCCACAGACACAATTTACCAAGGTCAAGACTTTAAAAACCAAGGTATTGTCTTCATATTTAAGTAATATATTTATATACAAATTCCTACATGCTCATATGAATAATTATGACTATAACTGTGGTAAGGGCCGCCCAATCAATCCAACATCAGTTTCCGAAAAACGGGTGAAGGTTTACCGGGTTACTGTCTTTTCAGCTTGGCAAAGTAATTTAATTACCTCTTTGTTTCATTTGACTCCAAAATTAAAAAGGTTTAATTGATGTTTGTCAATCATTACATTTAGGTGAATGTTTGATTATTCTATTTAACTCTTTATTGAAATTACACCCGTTCATCCGGAATCCCATAACACTTTTGAGTTTGGCACCGGCTGGGTATACAGTCTCATAAACGCAAGCTCGTCAGTCTCGGCCATTAGACAGAGGACAGTACGGCCGTACTCCACTTTGCTCATTCTAGAATACATTATTTATTCCCCATAGATCTGACCACACTTAATTAAGGTTCCACCTAAGCTCCACCTAAGCTGGATTTTAGTCCGTAACTAACCTGAGTGTAGAATTGTGGTGTTATGGATTTAACGTAATCTACTATAGTTAATAATTTCTGAGTAAGTCTAATAATGCATAAATGCAAATGTAACCATTTATTATTAGTCAGGTAAATGTATCATGCCAATTACATAACATAATCAATTCAAAGTTACTCAATAGAATAACATCAAATGCTCAGCGATAAAGAGTAAAAGATGCATACCTTACATTAGAAAAAAATACATAATGCTGCACATTACTTCTGTGGAGAAGACCATTGTACCAGTCGCACTGAGACATTTTAAATGATACCAAACGTGACCGTTAATTCACTTGTATTGACATAGAACATTATATTTTTTATATAATTTTTCTAAGTCAATTAAGTGAAGAGTAGGATGTGTAAAGGGAAGGAAGTGGGGGGAGAAGGATGAAATGTGAAGTGAGGACAGGAGGGGAAGAAGCTTTCCCGGCAGTATGTGTTTGTGTTGTCCATATCTCAGGAGATCAAAGTATCTGAGGTTCTGTTTGTCTTACACTGTCATAATACTTTTGTTTTAGACACAAACCATCAGCTCATCTCGGAAACTGAGGAGGCGACTGCCAGCACCTCCAATACAAGGTACAAGTGCTAATCATAACCAATACTAATCATTGCAATATTTTAAATATGTTGCCTGTGTAATTATTTGTGAAATGTGTAATTCTTATTTTAACATTTTGCAGAAATTTAATCTTTAAATGTACTTCATCTATTTCCATTTCATTATATTCTAAGGATTCAAAGCAGACATCAGATGTTGGCAATGATTTGAATCTCCCATTTTATCTGTACATTTCAGATAAAGAAGCATAAAGAGGATAGTAGGAGACATCAGCAAGCATCATCACAAAGTTAAATAACTAAAAACCTAAAAAGCCACTGATCACATGTGCCTTGAAGCTCATGGGTCATAGAAAAGATTTTATGAACTCAAGCTGTGGTGAGAAAGATTCAAATGACTGATGTATCGCTCATGCAGTGATGCCAAATTACACAAAATACATAACTCTTAGATCAGGTTGCTTTATTACCTCTCTCTCCTCCATACTAGTGTCTGAATTATTTCGAAATAGTTACTAAAATGTAATAACTAAGTAAATGTAAGATGTAAAATTATGATGTGGAGCTTTGTTTTGGCATTTTGACCATTACTGTGAATCAAACTCATCATTCAATTAAACTTTTAATAATAATTATAATAAAATCCTGTTACAGAAAGTGTGCTAAAATCTAAGAATGTTTGCAATCAAATTGTTACCATTGACTTCCATTTTATGGACAATTTCTCAAAATATCTCCTTTTATGTTCCACAGATGAAAGAAATAAGTATCCCTTTCATTTCTCACTGTCAATATATATAGGTATATACAATCGCTGCATCTGAAATTGCATACTCTCTTGAGTAGGTACTTATTTTGAATAAGTAATTATGGAATGACCTCTAACAAAGTACATTCTATGTAGTATGAATGTTTGTTGTATGAATGTAATCTGGATGTACTACATTCACCATGTTGTCATTATCATGTGACCTAACCCTCATGGGATAGTAAAGTGTCTACCGTATGCACACTTCAGGAGAAGTATGTCATCTGGGTACTTTTTGCCTTAGTACTGTTTTTCGCATACTATATAGTAGGGGAGTATGCAATTTTGGATGCAGCCAATGTTTTGCACATCTGACCAAATATTTCCTGCATTACATTTTTTTAACATGATTTCTCTGTCAGATTTATAGATTAGTCTAGCCATGTGTCAGCTATATGAATCACAGTCAGATTTACGAGCTGTTGTAAAAAACATTAATTTATTGTATATGTGTAAATTAATAAATTGAATTTTTTAGTTTGATTATATTTCAATTGTAGTAAATATTATTTTTGTTAACAAATTTTATGGTGTTCATTTACTGAAATCGTTGTTGAGATCGATATTTCAGTTGTTCAGAGTAAAATATACCAATCAAAATACATATTTCAAAGCACACAGATATTGTGAGGAGGACTGAAGGATGTTGAGGATCCAATACCTTGGATATGCATGTTTATTAAGAGTGCCATGTGTGTTTTCTGCGTTTGTTCATTATTGTATCTCATTATTAAATGATCTAAATAGACAACATGTATGTTAGACCCTATACGGGTTAGTTCATGCATTCATGACATCAAGGCTAGATTATTGTAATGCTATTATGGGTGGTTTCCCTGCACGCTTAATAAACAAACTACAGCTGTCCAAAACGCAGCAGCTAGAGTTCTTACCAGAACCAGGAAGTATGACCATATTAGACCGGTTCTGTCAACACTGCATTGCCTCCCTATTAAACATCGTATAAATTTTAAAATATTGCTGATTACTTACAAAGCACAAAGCAAATGGTTTACCTCCCCGGTATTTGAGCGAGCTCTTAACGGATTATAGTCCGTCACGTTTATTGCGATCTCAAAACTTTGGACTTTGGACCAACTTTGGAACAGTCTTCTTCCTAAAATTGTCCGGGAAGCAGACACACTCTGTCAGTTCAAATCTAGACTAAAAACACATCTCCTTGACTTAGCATACACATAACACATTATAGACTTCTATAATTCAATTTTAGGCTACATAGATTAGGTCAGCCGGAACCGGGAACACTTCCCATAAATCCTGATGTACATCATAAGGATGGCGTCCGTCTACGCTAATGTTAGTCTCTCTGTTTAAAGGGGTGGTTGATTGCGATTTCACTTTTTTCATTTTAAATAGTGTGTAATGTTGCTGTTGGTGCATGAACAGTATCTGCAAAGTTGCTGCGCTGAAAGTTTAACGTAAGCAGAGATATCAGGAAGTTTAATGCCTACAATACGACTCGAATGGGACTACAACGAGATACTTCCCGGGTTTTATACGTAACTAACCCATAAATTTACATCAACCCTCCCTCCGGAATATGCAAAAAAGGGGCATGGCCATATTTCTGCGGCTTTGTCGAAGAGGAAGAGTTATAGTGGAGAGAAGTAGCCATGCCGTCGAAAGTGTGTTATTTTCACTCAGCTGTCAGGTCTTCTGTGTTCGGGCTTCCTACGGATGCCGTAGTTCGTCAACAATGGCTACAATTTATGTTTGATTATGTTCCAGAAAATTACAATCGTAATTTAGCTCTCTGTGCTGCACATTTTACGGAAGACAGCTTCCAGAATCTCCAGAATTCAATGCCGGATTCAACAAGAAACTGTTACTAAAGCATGAAGCAATTTCAACTTTAGGCAGAGGCAGCAGTTGTTGGGCCACAACCTGTAAATAAGACTTAATAATTTTAAGTGTATTTGCATGTATAATTTTAGACGTAATGTTTTAGTTTTATCAAGGATGTTAACAAATGCCAGCGCTGGCTTTAGTAGCCACTTAGTTATGCTATTTCGTGTGTCTATGACAAACGCGTACAAACATTTTGGACCTGAATTTGTAATTATGTACCAATTTTGTAAATGTGTTTTTCATACTTTATGACGTAATTTTTCGATTTGATCAAGAACGTAAACCAATGCCAACGCTGTTTGTTTATAGTAGCCAGTTAGTTCGATGCTATTTTGTGTGTATAAGACAAACGTACAAAGTTCAAAAAATTATATGTAATCGCAACAGCAAACTTCAGCTGCTGTTATCAGTGTACAGTATGGTTTGTTTACAGGTTTTATGTATTGTTTATCTCCATACTTATTACTGTTATAGATATAAATTGCCACATGTACACCTAAAGAAAACGATACACCGAGTAAACTAAGTTTTTTGAATAGATAAACGGTTGTTCGATTATATCGATAAAACAATAACTTTAAAAAACAGTATTACTCAGTCATTCAGTTATATTTAATATTTAATCAGGAGAAAACCGTGTCTCAAAAGCTAACAAGCAGCAGTAGCATTTTCAAGTAACAGCGTATCGAAATTCTTATATAATAATAGTAGAATAGAATAATAATAATACAAAAGTGTACCATTCAGAAACGTTTTGTAAGAGCTGTGTTTGGGGAGGTTCTGCTTGACTCAATTTATTGCCGCTTTCTGGGTCTAATTCTGGCTCAAACTGATACGCAGTATTGACACCATTATTTACATTTGACCGGAGCACATGCAACTTTCGCCCGTAAAGGTGATGGGCATGAAGTTTCCGGACAACGTGCACTACGTAGTTCAGCCCATAAACACAATCATGCAAAGAAAAAAAGCAGTAAACCACCCCTTTAACCCGAGGTTTACTGCAGTCCGCCGGATCCAGGCCGTTTCCAGATCTGATGAAGGACCTGCGCCTGGACACGACGACAACGCATTCACTGTGAAGGCCTCCTTCCCTTCCCTTTACCTTGTACCCCTTTGTCGGGATAATTCCGGTTCACGTGGCTACGCGGAAGCGATAAAAAATTCTGTATTCGAAATTTTTCAAGGCTTGTACCTTGGAACCTATTTCATGGTTTGCGTTCTCGAGCCAACAGGAACTGTTTTGTGCAAATGAACGGCAGGATTGCATTAAGAGTTTTCTGTTAGATTGATGTCGTGTTAGCGAACCCTAAGTTAATAACTAATGACCGTTGCAATGGAAGTGAATCAATCAAAACTAACTTTAGCTAGACAATAACTTTATTCTAGAGCTCCTGTAAAGCCAAAACAATCTCTGTTACTTTCATTTCCGATTATCACTGTAAAGCTAATTTGAAACAATCTATATTTTTAAAAGCGCTATATAAATGAAAGTGACTCAGTGTTTCTCTCATACACTGCAAAAAATATTTTAATCAAGAAAATTTCAAAGATCTAACGAAGTAAGGATTTTTATTTACATCTACATTATCGAGTGTTATCCACATGAATTTAGATTGATTGGATCAGTTACACAAGAGTACAAAGGTATTATATTGCAGAAATACATACAGTATATCCTTCAGGCTTCTACGAGGTGTTTGCAATACACAGGCTTTAATGACCCATCTGGTTTGAAGAGGGGTGCCAGCAAGGGCAAATCCCAGGAACATTATCAGGCCCTGGTAAAGAAGTGGCCCTTTAGAGATAAATGAAAAGCTCAAATGTGAAGGATTTTCCTGAGCACTGCAATTCCACTGGCGTCACTGGGTTGGAAAAACTTTTATGTGTCCACATTGTTTATATTGCACTTTGGTGTGATGGCACAATAGATCTCTCACATTTGTAGCAGTCCCTGCTATGAGGTCAAACAAATACCACATTTATCCCAGCAGCCAGTGCAACTTCCTCTCAAAAACAGAGGAACTAATTCATAAACCACTGAATAAACGTTAGTGGCGTTCCACGATGAGAAACCGTTCTCTTTGGTCAGCTACAATAAATCCTTCCCTCTGGTCTGTCAGAAACAAGCTCTCTCTCCTGTCTGACACAAGAAAACTGTCTCTAGGGTTCATCATGATGAATCCTTCTTTGTCTTGTCCCATTGCCTCTACCTCGGCATATGAAGGATGTCCTGAACCACGTCGAAATGTCATGGCAGGCCAGTGTGTTGGTCGTCTCTATATATCAAGAACAAAATTACAACATTTTTAAAGCACCTACAAATAATTCAATTTGAAGGCTTGGTTTATATACATACGCTACCATTCAAAGGCTTGGGGTTGGTAAGATTTATTAAATTTTTTTGACAGAAACCTCATGCTCAGGTTACATTTATTCTACAAAAATATGGTAAAAACGTCTCGGTTACGTATGTAACCCTCGTTCCCTGAGTAGGGAACGGAGACGTTACGTCGGATGACGACGAATGGGGTTTCGCTTAGAAAGCCTATCAACTTCGAGTATTACAAAACGAGCCAATGGCAAAGTAATGCCATGGGTCTGCGGAATTTGCATAGCGTATCTCCGCCTTACCTCGTGGGTATAAAAGGAGGACGCCGGCAACATGCAGTTATGTTTTCGCCTCGGAGCCAAGTTAATCCTTCGTTCCACAAGCCATCTCTGAACTGTCAGCTTTCATACCTCATGCCGGCAACATGCAGGTATGTTTCTTCGCTGAGGAGCCAAGGCTGAGCTTCAGGCGATCCCCGCGGTACAGCGGAAAGTGGCAGGAAGACGTAACGTCTCCGTTCCCTACTCAGGGAACGAGGGTTACATACGTAACCGAGACGTTCCCTTTCGTTGTCACTCCGAGTTACGTCGGATGACGACGAATGGGGTTACCAGTCTAATCACGCCACCTTCTCGGCTGCTTCCAGTGCCCTGCGTAAATCTGAATTCCCTTTCGTGAGACTGGCACGGACGAAGGACTCCTATTTAGCACAGGAATACCAAGGTACACTGGGGGACATATCCCAAAGTTTAGGGGAAATATGCAATTACTGCCAACCCAGAGGGGGGGACTTAGAGAATACACATATGACCCGAAGGATGCATATGGAGAACACTGGGGTGTCCAGCCGCAGGTGGAATATTTCAACCCCAGGTGAGGCAAGGTGGCTTGCCAAGGGAAAGACACATGCTCAGAGAGGCTTACAGTGGAAATACACATGTGGGGGTCGCTCAGAGGAGGGACCATGCACACGGGAGGCACCTAGCCGACGCGCAGGCAATAGACACTGGCGCCGACGTCAGGAGTGCTGGAGGAGCTCAGGGCTTACGGGGAAGCTCACCTGAGGAGAATATCGCACGTACCCAGTCCGTGGAGTGGAATGGCGAGCAAGCGAAGACACCTGAGCGGGTCCGGTACTAGCTGGTTGAAGCGAGTACACGAGAGGACACTGGCTCCACTCGGAGATTATAGAATCTGGCGAATGTGTTAGGTGTCGCCCAGCCTGCAGCTCTGCAGATGTCTGTTAGCGAGGCGCCATGCGCTAGAGCCCAAGAGGATGCCACACTCCGGGTGGAGTGGGCAGTCACACCAATGGGGCACGGTCGACCTTGCTGCTGGTATGCCAAAGCAATGGCGTCCACTATCCAGTGAGACAACCTTTGCTTTGAGAGAGCCTTTCCCTTCAGCTTCCCACCATGACAGACAAAGAGCTGGTCTGAGGTCCTGAACCACTGCGTTCTGTCTAGATAGGCGCAGAGAGCGCGTACTGGACAGAGCAGTGCCAAGGCTGGGTCTGCCTCCTCCAGGGGCAGCGCTTGCAGGTTCACCACCTGGTCCCGGAAGGGAGTGGTAGGAACCTTGGGCACGTATCCAGGCCGGGGTCTCAGGAACACGTGAGAGTAAGCTGGCCCGAACTCCAGGCACGCTTCGTCAACGGAGAATGCGTGCAGGTCCCCTACCCTCTTGATGGAGGCCAGTGCAACCAGGAGCGCTGTCTTCATTGACAGGAACTTAAGCTCAACTGATTGTAGAGGCTCAAAGGGAGCACTCTGCAGGGCAGTTAGAACCACTGAGAGGTCCCAAGAGGGAACGAGAGGAGGGCGAGGAGGATTTAGTCTCCTCGCTCCTCTCAGGAACCTGACTATCAGGTCATGCCTCCCCAACGACTTACCTTCAACAAAGTCATGCTGTGCGGCAATGGCGGCGACATAGACTTTTAGGGTGGAGGGAGACAGCCTTCGCTCCAACCCATCTTGTAGGAAGGAAAGCACGACGCTGATCGAACATCTCCGGGGGTCTTCTCGGTGAGAAGAGCACCAGTTGACGAAGAGGTTCCACTTCAACGCATAGAGATGTCTCGTGGACGAAGCTCTAGCGGAAGTGATGGTAGCCACCACCGGTGGTGGTAGGGTACTCAAACCTACCTCGTCCTATCCAGGAGCCACACGTGGAGGTTCCAAAGATCGGGACGAGGGTGCCACAGGGTGCCCCGTCCCTGAGAAACCACAACCAGAAATGCACGGGCGAGCCGTCTTTAAAAAGACGTGCCGCGTGCGAGCTCTTTTGTGAGAGAAAGAAACTCTGAGAGTGTTGAAGCGCCCGGGGAGAAACACACTCACTGGCAAACCACTGCAAAGATAAGCAGGAAGCGCGCACTCGCGGGGAGATCGCCGTCACACCAACACCAGAGAATCACGCTCGTCTGTAAAGCTGACAGTTCAGAGATGGCTTGTGGAACGAAGGATTAACTTGGCTCCGAGGCGAAAACATAACTGCATGTTGCCGGCGTCCTCCTTTTATACCCACGAGGTAAGGCGGAGATACGCTATGCAAATTCCGCAGACCCATGGCATTTCTTTGCCATTGGCTCGTTTTGTAATACTCGAAGTTGATAGGCTTTGTAAGCGAAACCCCATTCGTCGTCATCCGACGTAACTCGGAGTGACAACGAAAGGGAACTGTAATATTTTCAGTATTTTTTCAAATTGTTGTTTGAATAGAAAGTTCAAAAGAACATTATAAATTTCCATTAGCTGAATATGCTTTAGTTACTTAAAGCTCACCTCTATAAAGAAGAGACTGGCGCTGGAGGTGGGATGGTAGTACATGTATATAGTGGCCAACACAGCGACCACCATGAGGACCATGGTTACGAGGATGCCAATGAGCAGACCAGTCTGCATCTTTTCCTCTCTCTGTTTTTCTGTAATTTCCATCTGAGAGTCTGAGAGAGAAGAGGATATTTACACCTGCTTGTAAAGAACAACAATCACAACTACATTTTTACATTTTTCGAAAGAAATGTGAGTGGCACTTGCCAAAATGCCACAATGTCAGGGTGTTCAGGGCTTTGCTGTGGTATTTGAGTGGTTGCATTAAGGCTTAATACAGTTCACCCAAAATAAAAATCATTTACTCACCCTAATGTCATTGCAAAACCTGTATGACTGACTGACTTCTGTGGAACATAAAATAAGATATTTTGAGAATTGTGAGAAGTCATTGATTATGGCACCAAATCATTTTGGTTACAGACATTCTTCAAAATTTCTTCATGTTCCACAAAAGAAAGAATGTACCGATTTTGAACAATACTAGGGTGAGTAAACGATTAATTTAGGTAAACTGTATCATGGTGAAAAAAAAAGCTTCTTAAAGGCACAAAGAACTAACATTACACTGGTGAAGGCAGGATTAACAGGAGAATTCAAAATATATGCAGTAAATGGTGACAGAATTTTCATTTTGGGGTAAATTATTTAAGAAGCTTTGTTTGCTTCATGAACTTCAAAGTAACACGCAGCACAGAAATCAAAAATGTATCCATGTTATACACTGCAACAGATACAATTGCTGGGAGTGTGTTCTGGAGATGAAAGGTCAATTTTGCATTATAGATTAAATGCTGTGTTGAAAAAAGTTATAGCCTGAAGAAGGAAGGAGCAGTGCAGGTGTTGTTTTTTCTTGTTGGCTCTTATAATTGGCCTCGTTTGGAAGCAAAGCATACAACTGGGGAGCGGCCTCTCGATGATCGGCAGTACGTAACAAAACTGATACATACCACCAGTGAGGAAGCTGGTAGGAAGGTTTCTTATGAATAAGGGTGTGCTGGTGATTTTGGTGGTGAGCGAGGAGGCTGACGTGGTCGATGTTGTAGTTGTTGTAGTCATAGATACTGCTGTTACTCCTGTCTGAACAGCTGGAGTGCTGCTTTTAATGAAGGGCCATTTTCTGTCACAGCTCTGATTTTTTATCTTAAAATACATCCACAACAAGTCAGTAAAAATGAGAGATGGTGGACTGTAAAAGAGGAACGAAAGATGATCTATTCACCTCACTTAAGCACCCACTGTCAACCCAGTCTTGACGATACTGGTCAAAACCACTGGAACATCTGCAGAACAAGCATTATTCGCAGCTGTTGAGTAAGTTGAAGCACACTGCACTTTATCTATCTGGCTATTCACATCAAAAATACAAGTGAACCAAGTGTATACCTCTGTAGGCGATTACACCAGCTACAGTTGAAACCGATCTGAGCCGTAACACATATCTCACAGCTGGAGAACTGAAGGCAGGCTGACAGCAGGAGGAGCAACAGAGCAACATTTTAACATTTAAAGACGTGGGTACTACTTTCTGATTTCTCACAGTATGTGATTAAATGTACTGAAGTCAAACATAGAATTGGTTTTAGTTCTAGGGAAAATATTAACAAACATTTCTAAGCACCGCTATTTTCTGTGGATGTGATGCATTTGGTCAAAGCTGAATCTAGTTGTATCAGCAGTTCAGACTCACTCGGCAGAGGAAGCATCTCAACAGCAGTGACGGTCATGATCTTGGATTTTAAGAGCTCTACCCGATGATATTCATATATTGTTCTCCTTCTAACATCTGTCATGAAAAAAAAGACATTGGAAGGCCAGTATCGTAATTGTTAACTAAAACTATTAAAAATCATGTTCATTATATGAAATCAAGCTGAAATAAAATAAAATATAAATATTTCATGAATAACTTGGTAACACTACAATAAGGTCCCATTAGTTTACATTAGTTAGTGGATTAACTGACAGTGAGCAATACATTTGTTGCAGTATTTATTAATTAATCTTTATGTTAGTTAATTTCTGTCCTGACAACTCTAGGAGTGTTTGTCATGGTAATGTGAATGACAATTTTGATATATTTGGTCTTGACGGTCTTGAATAGTTCTGCTATGCTGCTGCTGTTATTGCTGCTGCTGCTGCAGAGCAAGTACGGGACTTGCTATTGCCAATACATACACAACACTCAGCTGTGAGCAAGTAAGATATGCTGCTGCTGTACAATATAGCATACATGAATTGCCCAGAGTAGATCAATACAGGTGGAGCTGGGGAAGGTGGAGTGTTTCTGTAAGCACGCTGCACTGCTAAGGCAAATGCTAACCAAGTATTTTAAGGTTGAGCATGCAAGCTCATTGGCTACTGATACAGCAGGAACAAATCAGCTGTGCCCTATAGAGAATAATGTGATTACAAGCGGATTGAGTTATAGATCTACAAGCCTGTGCCATGAAGAGTTCCATGACAGAACTTTGTATTAAAAAAATACTACAACTCTTCATTGTTAGTTCATGTTATAGTTCAGGACCATTAAGATGAAGTACTACAATTGCTAAAAAAATAAAAATGAAATTCAAATAAAATAAGGTAAATCAAAGCTAAAACGAAATATTGAAAACAAATGAAAGTGATAAAAGCACATAAATTAAAAAATAAAATTCAAATAAAAACTCAAAATATAAAAAATATAAGCTTATTCAAATATTAATAAATACTGTGATTGTATATAAATAATACTAAAATATCACTAGTGAAGGCAGAATTAAAAGGTCAATAATTTTTTTTTTGCAAAGTCAAGGATTATTTTCCCATTCAAGAAGAGTTACTCACTGGGAAGCTGTTCGATCTTATGAAGAACCACAAATGCATCAGAAAGCCCGACTTTCACTGGATGATTCACTGAGCTGATCTTACTAATGTCAATGGGAAGCTAAAAGCAGATGAAAGCCGACAATCAGACATTGCATCATCAACACATTACAGTGATGACAGCTGGATGTAAAAACCAAGAAGTATTTTAAAAAAATCAACCTCTTTATATGCAAAGGTGATTCTTCCATTGTTGTACAAAGCTGTCTGGAAGGTGAAACTGCCGAGATGTGATGCATCCTGGAGATACACATGGTCCCACTGCACAACAAGAGCTGTGGCTAACAGATAGGAAGTAGATTAATAATACAGCCATTTAACTATATCACATTCAATAATGACAATCAGGACACTTTAAAAAAATTGTCTGTTCCATTTTACCATTATCACAGTACATGACTGTTGAATTCTGTGAGATGCTGAGGTCAAAATTAGCCATGAGAGGAGCGATGTACTGAGTAGCAGTCAGCATTTTGTGGATAACATCTCCAGTGTAGATGAAACCTGAATAAAAATTGTATAAATATTGAACTACCATTCAAAGGTTTTGGGGTCAATAAGAAAGCGATACTTTCATTCAGCAACGATTGATCAAAAGTGACAGTAAAGACATTTATAATGTTACAAAAGATTTATATTTCAAATAAACTTTCAATTCAACTAAGACTGATGTATCAAGGTTTCCTACAAAATATTAAGCAGCACAACTGTTTTCAACATTAAACATAATAAGAAATGTTTCTTGAGCACCGAATCAGCATATTATAATTATTTCAGTAGGATCATGTGACACTAAAGACTGGTTCAGCTTTGCCATCACAGGAATAAATTACATTTTAAAACATATTAAAACATTATAGTGCACAATTTTGTTTTACTGTATTTTTAATTAAATAAATGTAGCCTTGGTGAGCATAAAAGAAACGTATTTGAAAAAAATGATATTTGTAAAAACATTTATGTATATAAAATATATTTTAAAAAGTTAATTTAAAATATATTTGTGAATAATATTAAAATAAAATATAAATCACTCATTTGTTTTGCACTTACCCCCTGTCGCTACATGTATTTGCCTCAATGAATGTCCGTAGAAAGGGAAATTGAAGGACAAATTCACTCTCTATAAAACATTTTTGAAAAAAAACTCAACTAAATTTCATTATATGCATAAAAATGTGTAACAGTTACAAAAATTACCTTTAAGAAAACTTTGTAGCAGACGTACCAAAGTTTGTCGATGTGTGTTGGAGAGAATTTCATGAACTCTTCCCATGTTCATTTGCTCAATATTTACCCACAAATCCTTGCCTGCACTGTCTGTGGGCCCATAGAATTTGGATGTGTAGTAGACATGATCCATATCTCTCTGATGAGCAAATACACACGTTATCTCAGATGAATATATGAGAAGATATATATGAGACATTCCTGGATGTTCACCTTAATGGATAAGTTGTCATGACTGTCATTTGTCACAACTTCAGGAAAGCGCTCTGAATCTAATCTGCCGTGCTCTTCATAGCGCTCCAGACTGATCTCACCCACAGGTTTGGATGAGAGCATCCATCTCTTCCATCTTTTATTGTAAAGCTTGAGGTTTACACCAGCACTCTCTTGCTTGGAGAGCCTCTCAAAGGTGAAGTTAGAGACACCTGATGAATTAAGATTAATCACATTTTACAAGCTGCATTGTCTGTTGTTACACAAGGAGATTAATTAATAAACAAAATAATGCAAATTGTTCTCTGAATCAAAATGAACATAAATGTTTATGTTTCACATAATAGATAACATACTTTCAGCTGTTTTGATAACTGAAGAATGTAACACTGACAAGGATATTTAGCAGCTGTGGGACTGCAAATGACCTGTAATGCAAATAAACACAGTTTCTTCACATCCCACAGTGACAGGAGTTTGTCTAAAGTACTTCTTTCACAGAAGAGTGTGAAACATGCTCCGAATTCCTCATAGTGCTGGACGGGGGGAGTGTGATGGCAGGGCAGTGTTTTGACTGGGGTAACACACAGTTCGTTCCATTGTCCTTCTCATTTGAATTCTGCCAACATTTTTTCTAAACCTCAAGGACAAAGGTGCGTTCCTTCTTTTCTCTTTTTGCCATTGTGATCCCAGGGTACAGTGAGCAGGCATGTGCCAAAAATGGTCTGCATGACCAGTAACTTGATGAGTAAAGATATGATGATATATATATATATATATATATATATATATATATATATATATATATATATATATATATATATATATATATATATTATACAGTTACACTGCTTAATGACTAAGCTGGGCAATATTACTCGTTTACTACTGGTTTCACAGACAAAGCTTAAGCCTAGTTCCAGACTAAAATGCATGTTTGAGCTGTTTGAAAGCAACTTGCACTGACATATCTTAAAATATGTCAGTGCCATTGTTTTGCCTCACAAAGTTTTGCGTGTATTGCTCACCAGTTTTTTATAAGGCACTAAATGTTACTTAAATGTCCTAATTGAACTAATAGGCCCAATCCTGGCTTAATCTAAAGCCTGTCTGTGAAACCAGGCCTTAATCTTTGTTTTACTTCTACTTGAGAATAACAGGTGCAAATGCTTCTTAGATTATTTGTGGGCCAATTCATTTATTGAAAATCGAATTCATACAGTCAATGACCTCTTGAATATGCTTGTTCTATGATAAAAAAAAAATGTTTTAATAGTGCAAAACAAAGTATCTAGGTTGTCTGTATGGAGATTATACAGTACTTTATCTTCTAGGCTAAATCATTGTAGTTTTATTAATAGAATCAGGAATACAATGTGCAACGTTTCGCTTAAATTTCAATTAATGTATTTTTAAAGCACATTTAAAGACACGTTGATCCAAAGTGATGTAGCCTACAGATTGAGCCGCGACATAAAATAAAACAAAGCCGAACACATTAATGAAATCAGAGACCTAATCAGTATTAAAAGCCACAGAATAGCCTAATATTTTAAGTGCAGATTTAACACGTGAAAATTACGCTAAATAGTTTGCCAGCGAGTTAAAAAAAGCAGTAAAGCATAGGCTACTTTTCGTCACAATACTGCACGTGAAGTAAGAATTTTATTTTTTAAATTCAGATTTAAGTTAGCTACATTAAATAACTCTTATTCCGTATTTTAGACGACTGAACGAAAACATGCAAAATAAATGAATGTCTTACCATTGCATGGCAATTCCTGAATGGTAAATTTAATCTGAATAAAGGCGAATATTCCTAAGAAAATATGTGGTCTTGCCGGTAGTGCCATAACCAATTTAATTTAAATTGTCTTTGCAAATTAATACCGAGGGAGAAGAAGCCAAGTACGATGTTGAACTGCATAATCCGGCGGCACGTTGAATTCCACAACCGCGCGAGACTGTCCAGTGACGTGCGTATGAGAAGTTCATTATGGCATGGGCTATTCTACAGAATTGTTTCAAACTTTTTTTTTACAGTCTATGGTTCAAACATCTGGGAAACATCTTTAAAAAAAAATGGGTCTTTCCCCACAATTTTGTAATCTATGCAAATTATTTGCAGCAAATTTTATAATCCAAGTGCACATTTCTATATTATATTCAGAAAGTTTGAGAATATTTTGCTCTCCCCAAATTTGTCATTTCAATAACATGGGTTAAATTGACCAATGAACGAATATATTTTTGCTATTTTATTAAAAAGTTTTCATCTACCTTGTATATATATATATATATATATATATATATACAAGGTAGATGAAAACTTTTTAATAAAATAGCACAAAAAAATTATATATATATATATTGCAATTTTAACAATATTTCAAGTGTAATTTATGAGATTTGTTGTATTTTCAACCCAATCTTTGTTTGTAAAAGGCATAAAGTGAATCATGATTTCAAAGAGGTGGAAAGTCCAGGGGTCAGAAAGTAAAAGTTCCGCCATAATTTTATTCCACCAATGAACTCAGCCAGTTGATCTCACTAATTAGTTCTACCTACTGGCTGAAAAACGGCTAATTAGCAAATCCGGTTGATTGGAACAAACTACTGAGGAGGACTTTTACATTCTGATCCTGGACTTTCCACCTCTGAGGATTCATTGGTTTGAATATACTTGAACCAAACACCATAACATCTTATTTGATAATTCAATATAGGCCTACTTTATTTTTGACAGAACATCATGTTTCAGTCGTGAATGCATATTTTCGAGTAGTGACAGTAATGTTGAAAGAGACAGACAAGCGCCACTGTGCGCATCTGTCCCATCAATCAGGAGGTGTAACTTGTGCATGTCAAATAAAATCAGTCATAATCAATAAATTGTATTTCTTATGTTTTTTAATCATTACTTATTTAAACTAGCTAATAGTTTCTAAGCCTCTAGTGTGGATTGTTCCAATTTAAGAAAGAACTTGCGAACGGTTGGTGCAACCCTACCCAGATGTTTTGACAATTACAATACATTTATTGTGATGCTAAACAAAGTTGCACAAAATGAATGTGATACCACGAAGCACAGAACTGTTTTGTAAATAGTATTCAGTCACATTGAACATATCACTCTGGAGTCAGCAATGTCTCCTGAATGTGAACAGCAGAGTTTTGTCAGCATAAACAGAGACATAATAAGCAGTGGATTAAAAAACAGAGACATCACCGGCATAAAAATCAGCTTCAACCTTTTACTTTAATTTATCTGGGCACTTAAAACTGATGTATTTCATCCTTCCTTGTGGGGCTACTTGTAAGTGTATAGATGAGTGTGGTTATGTGAGAGTGTGTGTGCTTGTTTGAAAGGCAGACAGTAAGAGGGAGCATTGGCTTACTGTGAGCAAACTGGTTCCTATGAGAAATGAGTGGATTAGGTGAGTGTGACATGTCTCATAGGTTTGGAAAATTCAAACAGCCCTCTCCTGAATGATGTTAGGTCAACTCAAGATTCAGGGGTTAAAAAAAAAGTGAAATATCAGACATAGCCTTTTCCATCCAAACATCGACTTGCTAAGATTTCTTTTTGTTTTAGGTGAAGTCTAAATTGTCTGGTTTCATGAGTCAAACCCCATTTCCAGTACATAAGAAAGTTCTTGTAATTTGCTAAACTAAATGAAGAAAGCAGTCATACGATATAACACAAAGCTGCAGTAGGAAAAGCCCTTAATATCACAATAGTGTCAACTGAAATATTTTCAGCCTCATAAAGTGAATTAAAAAAGAGCAAAGGTTGGGTTCCTGACACTCCAAATAATGTTAGTTGCACATAAGTAGTACGTCTCTTCAACATATTTAAGTGCAATGTTGTTATCTATGTAGTATGTGAATATGTAAATAAAAAAAAATAATAAAAATAATAATATTAATTATAATAATAAAAAGTGCCTCATGATATAGGCCTGAATTTGCATGACAGAACATATAAATTATATAATCTAGAAGTATATAAATGTTTTTAAAAGTAATTATATAGTACTTGAGATCGTAAGAAACACATAAAGCCAATGAGCCATTTTACTGTATTTCCATTACGGTGTCAACTCTTTCCAGTACATGGTGCTGTGTTTGGCAATGATTCAGTCAGCCAGACATTTAAAGGCCATTGGGATAGTGTTATTCCAAATGGTTGTGTCATTAACTGCATTTAGTGTGGAGGATTCCAGATTATTTTTTCGATATAATAGGAATATGGATGGCATAAAGATGACATGCAATATATTTGCTTCTATGTGAGTTTGGGATTGCTCATTTTATGTGAAATATTCATCATTTCCATTTGTTGTAAATGAAATATTGTCCCTGGAGCTGGCGTTCTCTGCTGTGGATGTTAAACCCTGGCAAAAACAGGAATAGAAAAACTTAAAGATATATTCTTATTACATAATATGCATGTAATTTAGAGAAAATACTCACACTCATGTTGCAGTCAAAGGGGCTAGAAGAATTTCCAAGCACGTCATCTTGAAGTAGAGATTCCCTGTAAAGAAACACAACATGTTTGTCCTCTTTTCTTTTTTTTTTGTCATTATATTCTAACGAATTGAGCAGTACATACCTTTTTCTTTTTTTATTCAGCACAAAAAGGACAACACCAACAGTAAATATCACCACAAGTGTCACTCCCACTCCAACACCAATACCTACAGCTGAACAAACCAACAAATGTTTTGTATAAGGAAATACAATGCTGCAGAATTTGACAAGTCATACTTTTACAATGCAAACTAATTCACTGTGACAATTATGAATGAGGAGGGTTCAAATAGAAAACAAAAATTGACTTTGGTCAAATGTTGGTCAATATTTGATTTATCATCTCAGCATTGAATTATAGACTTAATTATGACAGGTTTATACTGGATTGATAATGGACATTAAATATCAAATACAAATCATTTTTATTTTTTATAATTTTTATTTTTTGACCAGTTCATGCTTCCCTGGATGAGGAAATTAAATTGCATTTGAGCTCTCAATTGAGCAGCCATTTAGAGAGTTTCATTTATTATTTGATAATTTGAGCATTTGATTTATCATTCAAGCCGCTGTTTTGAGAGATCTTTTTATCAAAGTGTCTTGTTTGAAATACAAATATCACATTTTGATCCAAAATGTCATGTTTCGATTTATGAGGAAATATGAGGAACAGAAATCATGATCATTTTTGTGATGACGAGTGCAGGTGATGAGATGAGCTGATGAGATAATGCAGTGAAAATAAGTTAAAAAATCATTCCTTGGCCAGTAAAAAAGAGAAATCATGGCCAGAAATGTGAATCATTCTCAATTCACCCTCTATATGCAGGTGTAGCAAAGAGTTTGGATCCTGTGTGAGAGATGTATAAGACTGGCAGGCATTAATCTGTCTCTTACTGTCACTAGAGTGTGGAAGTGGTGAGATGGAACCTGAGTCACAAGGCCCAGGAATAATGTGAACATCATCAATAGCTATACTTCCTTTTGGACCTTCTCCCTTCAGGAATTCAAATATAAACTGTGGAAAAAAGGAGGAGACAATAATGTACAAATGTTTTGTGGTTTTGCTTTGAGTAAATCTTAAAATGATTCCCATTGATCCTGTGAATTCTGCATGATAGAGTTTGATACCCAGAAAGGCTCTCGGTATGACACATAAATGTTGCCTGTCCTCCACACGTCGCCCTGATCTCCTGACTCCACCCATACTATCTGGCCAAGCTTATTCCCGCTGTTATGGATGGTCCTAGGAAAAAAAGAGTCTCAATGAATTGAGATGCAAGTACATACACATAAAAGGTGGGGGGTTTTTTTTTGGTCATGGTTCTGTACCTGTTATTGACGTATAACTTGAGAGTCCCAACTTTGTGTCCATACATATGATACCAGAATGTAAAGCAGTGCCCCCTGCTGTCAGGTGTGAATATCTCACTCAGGATCATGGCAGTGTCTCCCCAGAACCCCACAGAACTGTCCATATAAAGGTAATAACCTACAAGCACAAGAGCATCACATAACCTCTTTACACCTTAAATGAAAATGTGACCATTTGTGATCATTTTTTTAATGAAGGGTCCGATTTCATCACTATATAAATTACTCACTTCTTTAGTGTGTTACTGTGTGTTGATAAAAGCCTGTTTTTTTTTTAAATCAGATTTTGATTAATCAAATGGGAATCAAATCTGCTGAATCATTTACTAAAAAGACTAATTTGTTCATTAAAGGTACAATAAGTGATTTCTGAGAAACGCTGTTGATATTTGTAATCACCAAAACAAACATGCCCCAAACAAAAAGGATCACACCTCTATCTTGAACCCCCCCCCCAAATTAACAAACAGGTTATGCAGCACAGGCACCTCCCCCCTCATGAGTGGACACGCCCCTTACTGCTGATTGGCTTCAAGTGTGTTTTGGTGCTCGTTCTGATCCACTTTCAACAGCGTTTCTCAGAAATCGCTTACTGCACCTTTAATTCATTCAGTGACCTTTTCTCTTGGTTACATTGTTGTCAGGATGTAGGTCGCAACAAACGAATCACTCATTCAATTATTCACTCAACCGATTCATTAAAAACAACTAATTATTTACATCCAAAACAAGTCTTAATATCCTTAATTAAAGTTTGTGTGCTTCAAATTTACAAAGAGATTCCAGAAAGCATTATGTGTTTTCCAAGTTGTTCATGAATTAAACTAATTTTAATTCACAAATATATTGTTTTTCGAGCCCAATTCTATTGATTGACAGGTGAGTAGGCTTCCCTTAACTTTTGTCCGGATTTGCAATTTACTCCACAAAAGCAATGAGGTCAAGTGTATTTGATGACCTTTAAATATAGTTTGGAACCCATTGAAAGCAATATTAAAAGCTACACTATCTAGCAGCTGAAAAATAAAACTGCAAGCTTGCATTCAAAGTGATTTCATAACCCGCATATTGATAGTGGCTCCCTGATGCTCGCAAATTATTTATACAATATAATTACCCAGCTATATAATTGCAAGAGAATGCAAAAGCATTGAAATATATTTTTTCCTCATAACCCTTCAGGTGCTCCATAGAATGCGTAATTTCCTTTCCGAACATTGTGCTCAGCTTTGGGCACATATCAGATCTATCTATATACTTCCTTCATAAACTAATTCTTTATGACATTTTAATGAAGCTCAGTGAACTCCTTCAGCTCACCTGTGGAAGTGTTGGTGGTGTGGTCCACACTGGGTCGTGTGTGATTTCCAGTACGTGCCTGGGCTCTGAGCCAGTCAGCATCATCCACCTCTATCAGATTCATCCAGCTGCAGAAGTTTGCCTCAAAGTCACATTGTCCTGAAGGAGTGCAGGGATTGTTTGAAACCTGAACATCATCAAGCGCTATGACTCCCTGTTCCGTCTGGCCTGCAATCCCCTCCACCACAATCTGAAAAGACAGCTGTATTAATGAGGACACTCTTGCAGTACCACATCATTAAACTCAAGGTTACAAAACTGTACTATAACTTGTGGCAGGCTTTTAAGGCCATTATTTGCAATAATATGTGATTGTTATTCTGAAATAATGTGCTGGACGTTTCAATCAGTCACCAGATACAACGCTGACTCAGGTACTCACTCTGTAGTTTGACCCTGAGAGGGTTAGAGGGGTCTGGGCAAACCTCCACAGTCCTCCCTGCTCTCCAGACTTGGTCACCAGCAGGGGCCAATCTTTGTCTGAGAACTTTTGATACACATTTAGGGTCCCAGTGCCCTGTCCCTCCATGTAATACCATAGCTGGAGACACTTGGCATCACCTGGAATGAAGATTATGTCTTTTTTCCACCCTGTAGTTAATAGTTTACATATATCACAGTTAACAGAAAGATACACAGTTTTCTCTCACCAGTTTGAAACAGAGGAGATGTCATTATAGCTCTATGTCCTTGCACATGGGTAGGTGCACTTTCCATATAAAAGTAGGATCCACTCGCTGTGTTGGTTGTATGGTCGAAACCAGGTCTAGATTTAGATTTTACATTATTTCCTGACTCTCGGATCCAGTCCAGGTCATCATTGTCCTGTTGTATCCAGCCACAACTCCCCTCTTCAAAGTCACAAAGACCCTCTGAAACAAATATTAGCTGGTGATATTCATAAACATTTATTTATCAATATTTAAAGATGCGCTGATATTATTAAACTTCTGTCCAATAATTTTCTTTATAATAAAAAAATATAAAAAAAACACTAAAAACTAAAAGAATTGTATTCTACAGGTGAATTTAGGCATTACATTATAATGTGCATTATGTAAAATATATATTCATTTTGAGAATTGCTAAAGATTTAATTTAACAGAGTTATTTAACTATTTTTATATACTTGTATATTAAACCATTTTTTGTGTTTTTTAAAGATTTACGTTGTTTAAATAATTTTTATAAAGATGCATAACATTTTCGTTATCAGCTGATATTTTGGTTTAACTGATCCGTAGATTACTGCAAAGGCAATACAAATAGAAATCAGTATGCGTGATATATTCTAATATGCGTGAATATTCTATTTTGGCTGTTACTATACCAAACAAACATGTGAGCCTGGAAGAGGGGTGATTTGATTAAGGGGATATTGACCAAAAAACTTTATTGTATAACTTTAAATGATTTTTTTTTATAGAACTAGATTTGATGAGTAGTGATTTAAAATAATATATTTTGTTTAACCAGACAGTTTGATACTGAAGACAGTAACTAGATGGATGAATACAACATTATGTTACAGCTGTGCCAAATGCTTGTAGTGCTCTAATAAGCATGGATGACAATTCAACAGGGCAATGTGAAAAACAACAGACCAAATACTAAGCTATGTTATTAATTACCTGTGGGAGCACAGGCACCCTTAGTGACGGATAAATCATCTATAGCAATGTGCCCAGACAGTCCTCCAACTGAAGCCTCAATTAATATCTGATGAACATATGTAAGTTTCACATGACTCTGAGCCAACTGCCATTCATTCCTCTGAGACCCTTCTCTTAACCACATCTACAGTTTTAGAAACAAAAACATTTTTTTGGAGTTAGTATAAAACATTTTGGATTCCTTACATGTTACATTAGAAAATGCCCAGAAAATGTTGTTCTTTTGAGTCTTACTAATGTTATGTGGTTGGATGAAATGTCAAATATAGACATTCTTAATGATCCCACTGTTGCTCCAAACATGTGATACCAGAACGTGAAGCAATATCCATCAGGTCCAGTAGGGGGCGACAGAGGAGACTTCAAATGAGCCATATCCCCAGTTCTGCCATGACTTGAGCTCTTGATGTACAAATAATACCCTGTAAAACAACAGAGGACACATAGTTAGGACATACATGATGATTGACCTGGCATGGATAAGGTGGAAATGGTTGCTGGCTCACCCTTTCCACTGGTGTGGTCACCCAAAGGACCTGTATTTGGAGTCTCAGTCGGTCCACTCCATCTCTCCCAGTCTAGGTCCTCTGCAGCTCCCTGGATCCACCCACACAAGTCCTTCTCAAAGGAGCATGTGACCAAGGAAAAGTCTGGCGTACAGGAGAAGTGAGACATGATCTCATCATCATAATGTGGGCTCAGGTTACTGAGCAAAACTTTCTCAAATTTAAAAATGTAAATTACTGTTCAAAAGTTTTGGGTTGATGAGATTTTTTTTTTATGATTTTGAAAGAACCGAAGCTCACCAAGGCCTTGATTTGATTGATCAAAAATACAGTAAAAACAGTAATATCGTGAAATATTACTTAAATTTAAAGTAATTTTTTTCTATTTTAATTTATTTTTAAAATGTAATTTATTTCTGTGATGCCAAAGCTTTCAACAGTCATTACTTCAGTTTTCATTGTCTCATGATCCTTCAGAAATCATTCCAACATGCTGATTTGCTGCTCAATACAACTTTCTTATAACTATCATTTGAAAACAGCATTTTTTTTACTTACTTTTGTTTCATTATAAATGTCTTTACTGTTACTTTAGATTAATAGCATGCAAACTGTTTTTAACTTTTTATTTTTTATCTTACTGACCCCAAACTTTTGAATGGTACATAAATAGTCACAATATTTCACTTTAATCATTTCTAGACTAATGCCATGGCCAGGTATGATAGGATAAGCTTATTTTATAGAAGAAACAGGATCATTATGCAGTTCAGAATTGTATACGTTTCCATCTCAACTAACTTCTCAGCAGCTTCCCCACCTGGAGGTTGGAAGTCCTTCTCACAGTTGTGGAAGGAGACATCATCCAGGGCAGTGGTCTGAGTTGTAGGCAGGGAACCTTCCTGTTTGAGTGAGGTCTGGCTGCTAAAAATTAACTTAAATGGGACACAAAGAAAATATGTGCATATTCACATAGAACACTTGCCTAATAGGTGTATAATTTGAGTAAGGGATCCTAGAGAATTAATCCCAAAAGATCAGACACATGCTTTGTGTTCCATATACATTCACTGTGACATACCCTGTAAGGCTGGTCTTGTTTGCCCAGTGGTAAGTGTTCTGGGACCCACTCAACTGAAGTGCTGCTGGATCGTGACCAGAGCAGCTTCCTGTCCTCTCCCTTCTGCAGGATCACGCTAAGATTGCATGCACTTCCAGCACCCATGTGGAAGTGAAACCTAGTGCGCAAGAGATAGTAAGAACAATTGGGTACAAGGAACATGGCTAGTGTTGTGTAACAGTATTTGTCTGTTTCACAAAAACAATATTTTACTTCCCTTTAATTTACTCTACATTAAAATGTGGTCTTGACACCAGTTTTGCACAACATAATTATGAGTGAACTCACAGAAGCTGACAGTATGCAGAGCTGATAGGCAAGGATGGGCTCTGAAACACAGCCTCGTCCTTAGACGGATCCTTTATAAATGTCTGCATGTAGTGCCCTGAGGAGGGGTAAAGGGTAAAAAGAAATATGAATCATATTTACTTTGATATGTTTTTGTTTGGATTGATATAGCATTGAATTACCTGTTCCAGTGGTGTGGTCAGTAGGCAAGTCTGTGTTGTCTGTGGCCTTTACCCATTGCCACTTGTTAGGACCTACACTTATATCACTCCATTGGCACTGTCCATTCTCAAAATTGCATGGACCTAGACAGACAGACAGACATTTTTTAGAAAATTAGAATTTCAACTATTATATTTTATTTTTATACATATTAATCCTGAAGAAAGAAAATAGCTCACCGCAGATTTCTTCATCCTCCCCTAGAGGGCAGTCTAGGTCATAATTACACTGAGCACCAGCTGCAATGCATGTTACGCCATCTGATCGCCAGCAGTGAAATTCATTCTCCTGAATTTGACAAACCATGTAATTTATTAAAAAAAGATACAGCTTTCACAATGATTTTTCACAAAACATGAAAAGAGCAGCAACAATGAAAGAATGTACATTACATATACTACTGTATGTACTGTACTTTGTACATACAGTAGTATAGTCAGTGTATGCAATATACGGTTACAACTGAAATTTCCTGACCTTACAAGGGTTGACTGTTGGTGAAGCTGAAGAAGTATCAGTCATTTGTGTAGTTGCAGTAGCTGGTGTCATCGTTGGCTCAGGTGTGACTGGCAGCTCGCTGTTGTCAGGATCATGAGCACATGTCACAGAGAAGGAAATATCATCCACCGCTGTTTGCGATGCATGAGCCTCACCATTTCCCACATACTGGAAAACAATCTGAAAATAAAGCCAGTTTTATTTCTTTTGTGATGTTTTATTTCTAACTGATGTTATACAGTATTTAAGCCATGGAATTATATATACACATATACTGTAGAAAAAAAGCTCTGACCTTGCTCTTAACTGTGGTAGAAAAGGTGACTTCTGCTCTGTGCCATAGGAAGCTCTGTGTCACAGTCTTGTCCAAAAGTATATTGTCATCATCTCCATTACTTAGCGTCCTCAGCTTGACGACTAGTCTGGAACCAGTGCTGTCACCATGTGAATAGTGGTAGAACCTCACCTGCAAGAACTAGGTGCATCAGTACATATGAAAGAGACTTTGCATTACATTATTTGATCGACACATGACTCACAGTGCAATCAGAGCTGGGAAGCAGGGTGCTGGAGATGATCTCTGCTGTCAGTTCATGTGCTGGCGTGATGAAATGACCTAGAAGATGGCACATGTCCTTCAGAATTCATTCTAACATGCTCATTTGGTAGCTTAAAATGCCTTGACTGTCACTTTTGATCAGTTAAATGCATCCTTGACCATAGTGACACAAAACCTTTGAAAGTTAGTGTACAGTATGTGTATTATTTTGAGCACCTGCTGCAGTGTTGCGGGTGTGGTCTCTTGCTGGTCCATGCTTAGGCCAGGCTTGTTCTCCCTTCTGCAAAATCCAGCCAGCTTCCAAGCCACTCTTTTCCCACGAGCACATGCCCTGCTCAAAACTGCAGCGTTGCTTATAACCCTTTACATCTGGACCGACAAAAGACAAGAGGTCTTACAGTTCCTCATACAATGTTACTGTCCTGCAGAGTTCATCAGTGCCTTTAAAACTTTGACAATTTGAGTCCTTTACAGAACCACGTTTCCCTTTCAAGGGAACTTCGAGCTGCGTCAAACGCTGCGGGGACGCCCCTGCGTTGTGCGTCATGAAGCACGTATGGAATCAGCCCAATGGAGAGATGAAACGTCATAGGCGGGTGACGTCATCGACCAGGAAACTATAAAGCACCCCAAAAACACAAGCGCATTAGCTTCTGTGCTTTCAGTCGCGCTACATGTGAATCTGTCCCTGTGTGATATTGTCTGTCTTACATACCCTGCACCACACAAACAATTTATCCCTATATATATATATATTGAGAGATTATGGCGGACGAACAGCAGTTTAGAAAGTGTGTTCCTCCCTGCTCGCGTTATTTAACGAGCGGGGATACACATGATCTTTGTGTTGTTTGTTTGGGAGTTCAGCATGCCCAGTTTGCTCTCGAGGGAGCAGACTGTGAGCATTGCGAGCGTTTGCCGTTAAGGACGCTCCGCTCCCGCCGGTCGCTCTTTGAGGAGAGCGGTTCGGTGCGCGCTCCCCGCGGTTCGGGTCCCGCTTCTGCCGAGGCAGAGCGGCGGCGCTTATCGTGGGGATCGCAGATGGATCTCACAGCGGGGTTTGAGACGGGCTCTGCCTTATCTCTCCCTTCACCTGTGAGATCCAGTGCCTCAGTCCCGGGTTCGGAAGCACGCGCTGCGGTTTCTTCCGCTCGGGCTGAGGCACCAATGCTGCAGCTATCCAGTTCTGAGGAACTTGATGTTGTTAGTGTTGAGGGAGATGTGGAGGATTCGCCACCCCACACTCCTGAGAGTGATGAGCTTATGGAGGTGTTAACAAGAGCTGTTGAAAAACTTAATATTGAATGGCCAGTGACTAGACAGGAGTCTGTTTCTAAATCAAAGTTGGATGAGAGATTTTTGCCGTCACGTGTGCAGCCTCCACGCCGGTGCCTGCCGTTTTTCCATGATCTCCACACCGAGGTGTCGAAATCATGGAGAAAACCGGTGTCATATAGAGTGTTTAGTCCCCAGACTTCAACATACGCTAATATTATGGGAGCCAAGGCTCATGGTTATGGTGCTTTGCCTCGTGTGGAAGAGACGCTTGCGAGCCATCTCTCCCCCGAAGCAGCATCATCTTTTAAGGCACCGGCATTACCCACCAAGCCTTTAAGAAACACTTCGGCTTTAGTGGGTAAAGCATATTCGGCAGCAGGTCAGGCTGCGTCATGTCTGCATACTATGTCAATCTTGCAGGCATACCAGGCTGATCTGCTAAGGGACATGAGTGAGAGTGAGGAGGTCAGTACTGACGTAGTTCGTGAACTGCGTCAGGCTGCTGATTTATCCCTGCGTGCCACCAGAGAATCGGCCAAATTAATGGGTCGTTCTATGGCAGCTCTGGTGGCCGCAGAAAGACATTTGTGGTTAAATCAGACTAATATTAAAGAGAGAGAAAAAGCTTTTCTTTTAGATGCTCCTCTTTCTCCCATGGGGTTGTTTGGTGATGCTGTGAATTCAGTTATCGATAAATTCCAAGAAGAAAAGAAACAAACTGCAGCTTTTAAAAAGTTTCTTCCCCTTAAAGTTCATGTCCCTGGGGCTGCTGGGCGGGAGCAGCCCCGGCCGTCTTCGAGCTCATCACATAGAGCGCAGCAGAGGCAGAGTGTCGCGTCTCGTGCTCCCCCTGCTGGACAGTGGGCTCAGCCGCGACACTCTCAGCCGAAGCCTTCTCCCAGTAGAACTGATCTGAGGACAGTTATATTGGCTAAGAAGGCTTCGGCTAAGAAGAAGTCCTGACGCCAAGCCGTTCAGGATGCTGAGGGTGGTCCCCACCGAGGCGGAAAGGTGTTCACCTCTTTTTACGGTGCCCATTCCTCCTCGGTGCCCTCAGGGGCTCGTTCTGCCAACCCCGCCTTTATGCCGGGGCACAGACGATCCCAGCGAGCGCTTTCCCGAGGGACGCTCGCTCCCTCTGAGGAGGGTCTCAGAGCGGTCAGACCAGTTGTTCCCTGCCGGTGCGCCGTTACAGGGCGCTGCGTCTGCTGCTCAAGTTACACCAGAGGCCAGTCTCGAGAGGCTGGTACCCTTAGTAGAATTTCTGGCAGAGTGGAAAAGCCTTCCAAAAATATCTCATTGGGTCCTGCAGACAGTAGAAAAGGGTTATGCTATCCAGTTCAGGTGTCGTCCACCAAAATTCAGAGGGGTTCTGCACACAGTGGTGGGCCCCGAGCAGGCTCTGGTATTGGAACAAGAGGTGAAAACGCTCCTTCAAAAAGAGGCTATAGAACGGGTTCCTCCTCCCAGTTTGGAGTCAGGTTATTACAGCCGATATTTCATCGTTCCAAAGAAGGATGGGGGGTTGCGTCCAATTTTAGACCTGCGCATATTGAATCGCTCGGTAGGGAAGCTAAAATTCAAGATGCTCACTATCAAGCAGATCGTGTCTCAAATCAGGTCCGAGGACTGGTTTGTCACGATAGATCTGAAGGACGCATACTTCCATGTGTCCATCCTTCCACAACACAGGAAGTTCCTGAGGTTCGCCTTCGGGGGCGAGGCGTACCAGTACAGGGTTCTTCCGTTTGGCCTAGCTTTATCTCCCCGCACTTTCACGAAATGCATGGATGCAGCACTAGTGCCTCTGAGGCTTCAGGGCATTCGTATTCTCAATTACATCGACGATTGGTTGATTTTAGCCCAGACCGAGCAGATGGCGGTTCGGCATCGAGATGTCGTCCTAGCTCATATCAGAAAGTTGGGGTTGAGGCTGAACGCAAAGAAAAGTGTATTATCTCCTTCCCAGAAGACCACTTTTCTGGGTGTCGTTTGGGATTCGGTATCGATGCGGGCGCGACTCTCTCCGACCCGCATCGCTTCGATTCTCTCAGCTGTGAAACAAGTGAAGCTAGGCCAGCTACTCACTGTCAAGCAGTTTCAGAGACTGTTGGGTCTGATGGCAGCAGCGTCCAACGTTATACCTTGCGGCCTGTTGTACATGAGACCGCTACAGTGGTGGCTCAGGACCAAGGGATTCTCCCCGAGGGGAAATCCGCTCCGCACGTTCAAAGTCACGCGGCGCTGCCTTCGTGCTCTGGTCATGTGGAGAGAAACTTGGTTCCTATCCAAAGGTCCTGTGCTGGGGGCTCTTTGTCGTCGCATAACGCTAACGACGGATGCTTCCCTCACAGGGTGGGGGGCGGTCATGAGTGGTCGCCCAGCCCAAGGTCTGTGGCAGGATCATCATCTTTCGTGGCACATAAATTGTCTAGAGATGTTGGCTGTGTTTCAGGCTCTGAAACACTTCCTAACAGACCTGAGAGGCCATCATGTGTTAGTTCAATCAGACAACACGTCGGTGGTCTCTTATATAAATCATCAGGGGGGCCTGCGGTCTCGCCGGCTTTACAAGTTGGCCCGTCAGATCCTCCTGTGGTCCCAAGGGAAGCTACTATCTCTGAGAGCAATGTATCTCCCTGGGTATTTGAATGTGGTAGCAGACTCCCTGTCGAGGCAGGGGCCGAGGCCAGGGGAATGGAGACTCCACCCCGAGGTGGTGGAGCTCCTTTGGTTGAGTTTCGGTCGCGCCGAGGTGGACCTATTCGCTTCCAAGGAGACCACTCATTGTCATCGGTGGTTCTCCATCACTCTTCCAGCCCCCCTGGGGTTGGATGCTATGGTGCAGCCGTGGCCGAGGTCACGTCTGTACGCCTTTCCCCCGATTGCTCTGTTACCAGGAGTTCTGGAGAGGGTCCGCCGGGACGGGGTCAGTCTACTACTAGTAGCCCCGTTCTGGCCGGCCCGAGTATGGTTTGCGGACCTGATTTCTCTCCTGGACGGTTCTCCTTTGGAGCTCCCGGTCAGGAGGGATCTACTCTCCCAGGCGGGGGGCACGATACTTCACCCCCGCCCAGAATTGTGGAAACTGTGGGCTTGGCCTCTGAGGGGGCCCAGCTCATAGACTCCGGTCTCTCAACCGAGGTTGTTGAGACCATTCTTAACTCCAGAGCTCCATCCACGAGGAAGCTTTATGCCTTGAAGTGGAAACTTTTCACTTCTTGGTGTGGAGAACACCTGCAGGACCCAGTTAACTGCCCAGTGGGTGCAGTGCTGGAATTCCTGCAGGAGCGCTTCTCCACAGGGTTATCCCCCTCCACACTAAAGGTGTATGTGGCGGCACTAGCTGCTTACCACGTCCCTTTCAGTGGAGTTTCTCTTGGGAGACACCCGCTTATAACTCGTTTCCTCCGTGGCACTTTGAGGCTGAGGCCAGCAGTTCGTACGAGGGTGCCGACTTGGGATCTGGCCATTGTATTAGAAGGTCTTTCCCTAGCTCCTTTTGAACCTATCGAAGAAGTTCCCGAGAAGTTTCTCACTTTTAAGACTATCTTTTTGCTTGCTATCTCTTCACTAAAAAGAATCGGAGATTTGCAGGCTCTGTCGGTTTCACCCTCGTGCCTGGAATTTGCACCTGGCATGGTTAAAGCTTTTCTGCATCCTAGACCAGGTTACGTTCCTAAGGTTCCTACTAATATTGTTAGACCTACGGTTCTGCAGGCTTTCTGTCCTCCTCCATTTATGTCATCGGACCAGGAGAAACTTAATTCACTCTGCCCTGTTAGGGCATTAGACGCTTATGTCCACAGAGCTGCCCTGTGGAGGAAATCAGAACAACTTTTTGTATGTTTCGGGCCACCCAGGAAAGGGTGTCCGGCGTCTAAACAGAGAATGAGCAAGTGGGTGGTTGAGGCTATCTCACTTGCTTATGAGTCGGCTGGCCAGCCTTCACCTTTGGTTGTCCGAGCTCACTCTACCAGGAGTATGGCTGCTTCTAAAGCTCTTTTGTCGGGGGTTTCCCTGAGTGATGTTTGTGATGCGGCTGGATGGTCTTCACCGCATACTTTTATTAAGTTCTATGACCTAGACTTAAGCTCTACCCCTGGGGCACAGGTGCTCTCGTCCTCTGTGCGCTAGTCTCACATGACGGTCATTTGGTCCTATGGCGACGTGGGTATTCGCGTTCCCGCAGCGTTTGACGCAGCTCGAAGTTCCCTTGAAAGGGAACGTCTCGGTTACGTATGTAACCCTAGTTCCCTGATAGGGAACGAGACGCTGCGTCGCTCCGCCATACTCCCGGCACTCCCGTTAGCGCTTCCTTCAAGCCTATCAGAAGCTAATGCGCTTGTGTTTTTGGGGTGCTTTATAGTTTCCTGGTCGATGACGTCACCCGCCTATGACGTTTCATCTCTCCATTGGGCTGATTCCATACGTGCTTCATGACGCACAACGCAGGGGCGTCCCCGCAGCGTTTGACGCAGCGTCTCGTTCCCTATCAGGGAACTAGGGTTACATACGTAACCGAGACGTTTTGATAGCTTGAACAGAAAGTCATACCACAGAGCTCTTCATCAGTGCCATCACCGCAGTCATCACTGTAGTCACACACTCTGTTCAGCTCCACACAAACATGGTTGGAACATTTGAACGTGCCCTCTTGACAAGATTCATGAGGCTCTGCAGGAGAAATAATGGATGATGGACTAAATGTCTTGGCCCATTAAATGATGCTGTGTTAAAGGTTAAAGTGATCTGAGAGCTTTAAAATGGATTTATCAGTAAGAATAAGTTGACGTGTTTGTAACCTGCCTGGAAGAGTGCAGTTAAAAAAGGTAATGTCGTCTATTGCAATGTCCCCGAGCTCGCTGAAGGTTCTGGTAGCTTCAAAGAGGAGAGTGAAAACCTGATGGGTGCGACCCACACTCAACTCTGCCTGATGCCACTCATCTCCATGGTTACCAGACATCCACCACAAGGGCGTCCTCCTTGGACCTTCTTGGAGGAACACTTTTAGTTCCCCAATGCCTGGCAAAGATGAGATTGCATGAACTACAGTATAAATCTTTTAGTATTACCCAAAGTAATTTAACACATAAAGATGTCTAGTCTTACCTTCTCCAAACATGTGGTAGTAGAATCCAAGCAGACACTCATTGCTGGCCTCTTTCATGGCAGGACTCTGTAGAGCAGCATAGCTGTTCTGGTCTCCATGGCTGGCTTCTACTGCCATGTACCAGCCTATGACAAATATATGTTTTTATTATTATATTACACTGATAGCATTCTGTTTTTGCATTATATATTAGTTATGGGAATACTGACTCATTCAGTTTCTCATTCATTTGTTTCAAGAACTGGTTAAAAAAAACAATGATTCAGCAATTCTTTACTTCATTATGTGGTCAATGAAATCGCTGTCTGGCATTTCACACGGTCTAAAATTCTCAAGTACAGCCAAATACGTATGTGCAGTTTTTTTTCTTTTAAGTTGTACAATAAGGGTGTTTATTGTAATTTCATTTATTCCAGTTAAAGCTCCAGTAGGTAACTTTTGTAAACAAATATTTGTTAAAACTGTCATTATGTCCTGACAGTAGAATATGAGAATATGAGGAAAAAATCAAGCTCCTCTGACTCCTCCCTGTGGTCCTACTGCCATTTGCAGAAATACACCGCACCCGGTCAGAAACAACCAATCAGAGCCAGGAGGAATGTCTTAGCAGAGTCAATCACGCTCGTGTACACGCTGATCACCCCTCTCTTGCACAGCGCGAGCGCGTACCGTCGTTCGTGATTCTCCTGTTCGAACTCGTTCATCCAAATGAACGAATCTTTTTTCGAGTCATTTCGTTCATTCAACAAACGAAATGACTCGTTCAAAATGAACAAATTTTCGAGTCTTTTTTGGAGTAATTTCGTTCATTCAACGAACGAAATGACTCGAAAAAAGATTTGTTCATTTTGATAATCGAGTTCGAACAGGATCACGAACGTGCATCACAGAACAGAGCAAGGCGAGCATTTGTGCTAGTAAAACTTAAAGTTTTTTATTTATTTTTGAAATGACCGATCGTTTCGCTAGATAAGACCCTTATTCATCGCCTGGTATCGTTTAAAGCCCTTTGAAGCTGCAATGAAACTGTCATTTGGTCCTTGAAACGTCTGTGTCCTATTGAAGTCCATTATATGGAGAAAAAGCCTGGAATGTTTTCATCAAAAACCTTTATTTCTTTTCGACTGAAGAAAGAAAGACATGGACATCTTGGGTGACATGGGGGTGAGTAAATTATCAGCAAAAGTTTTTTTTAAAAGTGAACTAATCCTTTAACATTATCTTACTAGCTATTTATAACTTATAGAAAGAGTGCAACATTATAAAGTTACATGTATTGCAAAATTCATAATGATTTGAGGACCAAGTTTGTAGTCAAAGTATGGGAAGGCCATAGTCAATGTAAAGCATATTGTTGATGTTTCGTCCCTATTAGTGAATGTTCCATAACTGTTTATAATCCACCGTCATCGGTGGTCCTGCTTACTAGCCTGCGCGTTCACGGCAGGCTCCGCTGTGGGGGAGGAGCTGTGGAGGGAGGGCTGAGAGAGCAAGGGGGTTGGACCTGTAAGTTGTGCTTGTTCAAATTTTCAGGCTAAGTCAACATTTTCTCAAAACTCCCTACTGCAGCTTTAAGTTGGTTGCTGTTATATTCGACTCCATTCAAGTTATGATTCAATGCCATTTCAAACCTAAAAGTTATTTGCATTTACAATAAAAAACAATAAAACAACAACAAAAAATTAATAAGGAATTAATACTTTCATTCATCAAGGTTGCACTTAATTGATCAAAAGGGACAGACAAGATGTTTATAATATTACAAAATATTTCTATTTTAAATAAATGCTGTTCTTTTTAACTTTCTATTTAGTAAAGAATCATAAAAAACTGCATCACTGTTTCTACACATATAATATGCAGCACAAATGTTTATAATATTGATAACTATATATGTTTCTTGAGCACAAAATCAACATATTATAATTATTTATGAAGGAAGACTGGAGTAATGATGGAGTAAAAATTTAGCTTTGCCATAACAGGAATAAATTACATTTTATAATATATTAAAAAAGAAAACAGTTATTTTAAGATTTAATAATATTTTAAAATAATCCTGTTTTACTGTATTTAAATAGATGCAGCCTTAATGAGCATAGAGACCTCTTTAAAAAAACATTTTAAAAAATCGTACCAACCCCAAACATACACATTATATAGTACATTCCAGGTTAGGTGTTATCCAAAATATTTTACCCAGCTCTGTGCCAGTAGTGTGGTCCACTGATGGGCCAGTGTTGGCGGTGGTTGTACCATTCTGGTCCCGCTCCCAAACAAACTGCCCGACACTGATATCTTTCCATTCACAAGTGTCAGTCTCAAAGTCGCACCCAACAAACACTCCACTTTCCACGCCGAGGTCTGAATGTTAGTCAATGAAAAGACACTGACAGCAAACCTCCCTCAAAAAATGCTTATTTTTCTTGAGAATAACACTTTTCACCACATCAGCTACATCAATCATTCAAAACAATTATTTTTCAATGATTAAAACGACAGTTTACCTTTGCATGCCTCATTTGTCAATCTAATGTCATCCACTGCAATGTATCCTTCACTGCTTGTTTGAGCCTCTATGTGAATCTGATACCAGGTTTACACAGGTAGATGTTATAATTACACACAAATGGATACAATATAATGGTGAAAGTTTAAGAAATAGATAGATATTTCACACCTGAAAGGGTTTGGTCTCAGCCACAGTGATAGAGACATTTTCCCAATTGTTCCCAGTGACCTGTGTTTCAAACAGCAGTTCCTGCTCTGTTGCACCTGAATCTAAAAGCAGTCTAAGTTTCCCAGGGTCACTGCCAATAGAAAAGTGCACAATAAAAACTGCATTACCACACCTGACAGTCAAACAGTGAAAGAGTGTGAAGAAAGCAATTAAGAACAGACCTTCCCTTTATTTGGTACCAGAACTCCAAACAGGAGTCACTAGTTGGCCGGATCCTTTCAGAGGTCAGCACAGAACTACTTTTTTGGCCTTGCCTGTTCCTCCGAGATGGGCTCAAAAGAAATTTGCCTGAAAAAGGATCAGGAAAAAACATCATGTGTTATGCCTCATCTGCTGTCCTGCTATCTCATTTTGACTTGAGTCAAAATATCGACAATATCCTCCACAAACATAACTACTACAGGAGATCAGGAGATCAGGGAGGTTAGTCTGACATTTTTCCTCTAGTCCTCACCATCTGCAGTGTGAGTAGTGTAATCGATATGAGGACCTCTGTAGTGACCGTCTGAATGAATCCAGTCATGTTCATCTGTGAATCCATTAGCAACATTCACCCATGTACACTTTCCTGACTCAAAATCACAACTTCCTGCTTGGGAACAAGCTCCAGTTTTAACAGAGACATCATCCAGAAGTACAAACGACGCAGAGTTTTGACTGAGCTCTGCTCTGAACGCCACCTGTGTGCAAATGAAAAATTACATGAATAACTGCAAAACAAACCACATGATGGTAACACTTTAGAATACGGTTCCTTCGTTAATGAATAACTACACAAGAACCAACGAGTAACACAATATTAACAATCTAGTAACTATTATTAACTAACAAGAAACTCTGATTAACAAACTAGTAAGTAATAGCGCACAGATGAAAGTGGAAGTTCACTATTAACTAATCAACTACTACTATTTTTTTAATGCTTCCCAGAGAACTACTGAAAAAGTTTATTAACAATCTAGTAACTACTATTAACTAAAAAGAAACTCTGATTAATGAATTAGGAATTAATAGTGCACAGATGAAAGGGGTACTTCAATAACTACTATATTTTTTTATGCTTCCCACACTCAAAAAAATGGTTTTGTGGCACTGTTCTTTTTACCCAAATATGTTTTGTTAAAGTAACACACATATATTTTTTTTACCACCAAAACACTATTGTATTGCGTTTAATTAACTTAACCTGTATAATTTTCCACTTTACTTAATTATCAATCGTTAAACTAATTTAAAGGGTTTAATTTTGCGATAAACAAAAACTTAATTTGATTGTGTTCAATCTGCTTAAATATGTAAACATAAAGTTTACTTAACCCGTTTGTGTTGCATTACATGAATGATTTGTGTTGCATTAACTGAAACTGGGCGGTGCTTGTTAGTTTTCAGCATGCATTGCATATAGCTGAATTAAGACAGAATAAATGTTGAAATGAAGTGTTATTTTATGTGTTTTTTAGAAAATGAGGAAAGGGGAAGACTTTATAGTGTGTAATTGTGTTTAATGTTCAATTACATTGCAATTATTAGAACCATTTAAATTACAGTGGGTTACCATTGTGGAGAAGAGTAGAGCACTTGGTTAGGATGTGGACTGATTCAAATAGGTTTGCTATTGATGCTGAAAGAGCATATAAATCTTAGCATTTAGTATGTTAATAAGTGCTATTATTAGCTAATAGCTAGCTGTAGTCTAGTAATTCATTTGAGAAATCATTACAATCCTACATACATTTATTTTTCAGTGCAGTTTTAAATAAACTAAAGCATGTTCACTAAACTTAACCGATTAAAGTTACAGGTAAGCAATTCCATTGATTTGGTTGGACTCAATCAGTTGAGTTGTCACAACACAAGGAGCTTACATAGATTCAAAAAATGTCATTAACATTAATACAAAATAATAATTGAATTAAGTTAGTTTAAAGAGTAATTTTTTTGAGTGCAGAGAACTACTGAAAATAATTCATAGAAAAATAATCAATAACCAATGCAGGATAAATGACTAGCACTACATTAACATTTGAACTGCTACTGTAAACGAATACACAAGGTTGTTTACATTATCAATATGTAATAGCACAGCAGACTTATGATTTGGGAAAGCTGTTAATAATTGGCCTATGCTGTCTATTTATCAACTGAACAATGTTAAAGAAATGGATTTTTAAATACAGTAGTCTGGACCTTACTTGTCCTGTGGCCAATTTTCTGGCATTACTCTGGACTGGCATTGAATCACTAGAGTCACGGTGACGACTGGAACATATTGAGTCATCAGCCATCCAAATACCATATAGAGTGAATTTATTATTTAACTTACCTCACAAAAAAATATGTTTTTACGTATGTCTCCTTGCTCATATATATATATATATATATATATATATATATATATATATATATATATATATATATATATATATATATATATGTGTGTCTGTGTCTGTGTCTGTGTGTGTGTGTGTGTGTGTGTGTGTGTGTGTGTGTGTGTGTGTGTGTATCTTGTGAGTGAGAAGATTCTACACTTTATTGGCTTTTCATTAGTAACTACTGTAAGAATCAAGGGAACAAACTAGTAATGACTCAAGTGTTACTACATACTTCTATGGGAATTACTAATTATTTGGATCCGTATTCTAAAGTGAAGATCATGGGAACTAGTAATGACTCAAGTGTTACTATACTTCTAAAGAATTTTTTTTAAAGTACACTTAAGTTCACCAAAAATCTCAAACGCTTGAAATGACTTTTGTGTTTGGTTGCACAAATCATGACTAGATCATGCAGCAACACTTGAGTCATTACTAGTTAGTTTCCATGATCTTCACTTTAGAATATGGATCCAAATAATTTGTAATTCCCATAGAAGTATGAAGTACCACTTTCATCTCTGCACTATTACTTCCTAATTCGTTAATCAGAGTTTCTTTTTAGTTAATAGTAGTTACTAGATTGTTAATAAACTTTTTCAGTAGTTCTCTGGGAAGCATTAAAAAAATTTTAGTTATTGATTAGTGAACTACCACTTTCATCTGTGCGCTATTACTTACTAGTTCGTTAATCAGAGTTTCTTGTTAGTTAATAATAGTTACTAGATTGTTAATATTGTGTTACTCATTGGTTCTTGTGTAGTTATTCATTAACGAAGGAATCGTGTTCTAAAGTGTTACCCACATGATATACAGTATACTTCTTTCCATAGTTGAGGATACTACAACAAAGGAAGTGCAGGTATTTTGCAGTTTTGTTCCTTACTTTCAAAAGAACATTTTTAGAAAGCAAATGAAAGTTACCAAAGGATGTAGAGAAAGACTTAATGACCCTACAGTCAAAATAAGAACAGACGAGAAGCAGTGATGAATCATCAGACCAGTTCTGTGAAACAAATCAACTGATTCATTGAAAAACTAAAACTCTGACTCAAAAAAATTATTCATTCACAAATTCCTACTTGGTTAGGATGATCACTGAAAAACAACTTCAATTTTGGACCTTTTCTCACCAAAAGTTATCTTATAATTTCACAGAAGACAAAGTCATACAAGTTTGATAACAACATGGGGGTGAGTAAATAACAGTTTTCATTTAACAAAGAAATAGTACCAAAGTCCCTTTCAATGAAAGTCTGTTCACTCTGAAGTGTCAAGTGATTGGTTCTTTTACTTAGATGGTGCAACATATTCCACCCCCTCCGTATTGCAGATTATTCCATTCATTAGTAATAGGAGTGAACCGTTTTTTCTATACCTATAATCTTTCATAGAACTCACTCTGAATTTGGAAGGAGATGACACGGTGACCTTTGCTACCTCCCAACTATCAGATGTCACTCCAGAAAGAGACCAGAGTGCTGGACCCAGCTCCCCATTCAGAAGAACATGCACTGAGAGTGACTCCCCTGAGCCTGCAGACAGCCAATACCTACAAAAAACAGCCTTTATCAAAACATTACTCTCAACTGGGTTAGAACAGAGCTTAAATACAAAAACTGGATCAATAATGGACCAATATAAGATTATATTGACACAAGCATACCAGAACTGCACGCAGGACTCTGCAGATGGGCTATACTCTGGTGTCAGAAGATTTGAAACCTCTGGTTTCTGAAGACTGGACCCAAGCACAGCCATTGAATGGCCTGTCATGAGACAAAGACATGACATGGGTCATTACATTACAAAAAAAAAAAAAAAAAAAACTCTTTCAGAACAAAAGCGGTTATTCCCTCCCTCACCAAGTTCAGTTCTGTATGTATGGTCAGTATGGCCACTGCTGCCATCCACATGGAGCCAGATATTGCTGTCAGTCACATCGGGTTTAAAGCCACACAGCGAGGGAGACTCAAATCCACACGGGTCTTTGGTAAAGAGATCAATTTAATAGCTGAGAATGTCTGGTAATTAGATAAGATCTTCTGAACGCTTTGACTCACTGTTTTCCACACAGGTTCCTGCAGTCACTCTGAAGTCATCAATGGCTATGAAGCCGCTGCCTCCTGCTGTTCTGCTCCCTGAGAACTTTACCTGTACAAGGTATTAGTCATGCTCTACCTGTTGTTTTGTAGTTAAATATGCATACATGTAGATTGAGATTTAGAAAACATGTCACGGGGGCTTACTCGATCAACGTCTGCAGTACTAATGGAGACTTGTGCGTTTAGCCACTCAGAGGTCTGAGTGCCTCTTCTTCTCCATGTGATGGTTTCCATTGTTTTCTGAAACCAATAATACTAATCTTTTTATTTGTCAACAACAACAAAAAATATCTGAACTTCATTTAAAGGGGTCATGAACTGCATGCGTTTAAATTAACTTTTCCTGAGGTGCACTTAAAATGTTAGTATGACTTTTACATAAAAATTTGCCATTTTCTACCCTGATTTTAGCCGATTTGAACGCTCTGTTGGAAGGGGCGTGTCTGCTGTGAGACTTCAATGTAAACACCCACTACTGTGATTGGCTAACATCGCTGCACATGAAATAAGTATTACATGTGGAAGTCTCTTGAAAAAATTTACAATGTTTTTACTATTACAGCTGTCGAGATTAACTAATCGTAAAAAGTGTTTATAGCATTATATTTAGATCTATTCCCATCGCATGAAAGGTTGCAGCATTGTGGCCGATGACAGAAATGTGTGTTGAGGGCATGAATGCAGTGATCTCCTCATTGCAACTCGATTTCAGCACTCTCAGGAATTCTTCAATCATAACTAACAGTACAAATGCAATGCGAATAAGAGATTGTGCAGTGTAGACAGCGTCATTTATTATAACGGGAGTTTTGGCAAGAGTTCAGTCATTGATAAACTTGCGCTGTGTGATTGACAGCTCCAGCGATTATAAAGGCAGGGTTCTTTGATCTTCCTTTCTGAGTTTTTGTATATAATTTTATTACAATTTAAATAACAGATTATTTTCATTCTACTAAGATAAACAATGTGAAATTGACCATTTAGACACTGGCTTGATTTACTGACACATAAATAGCAATAAACATGAATCCTTACATTTCAGAAATCATATCACTACATATCATGACCGCAATTACACATGCCATGTTGAAAGTACCGTCTCAATAAGCAGTTCTAAGTTTCCAAGAGATGGTCCTAACATGTAGTACCAGAATCCAATACAGACATCAGTGCTCTGAATTGTCATCGGCGCTGAAATGACAGCTGTCTTACTGGTTTCATGTTCTTCAGACATATTTACAATGAGATAAAACCCTACAAGGCAAAAGATGAAAATGTATGACAAATTATTATAGACTGACCCGATCTGCCCACTAAAGGGTAAAATAATGAATCTTACCATTGTAATTGTTTAAGGTGTGGTCATATAAAGGTCCTAGCCATGGTTCATTCACCTTTCCACCCACTTGATGGATCCAATCAAATCCATCATCTGTCTCCTGGATCCAGTCACATAGTCCTGAAAGCAAAAATCTGGAATAATTAGCAGACAGCTCACAACACATACACAGGTTTCAATGCTTTATTGGGACTTTCCATAGACAATGATTTTTATACTGTACAAACTTTATATTATATGCCCTAACCCTAAACACAACCCTCACAGAAAACTTTCTTCAATTTTTATCAGCATTTTTACATTTAAAAAAATAACATCAAGTATGATTTGTAAGCTGTTTTCCTCATGAGGACCATAAATGTTTATGTATACACAGATACACTATACAGTATACAGTGTGTGTGTGTGTGTGTGTGTGTGTGTGTGTGATATATATATATATATATATATATATATATAGATATGCATAGGCTATAATTTTTACATTGAAAGAGCAAAAGTTCTAATTATAATTTATTATTATTACTAAACGTTTTACACCATAAAATCCAGCTTTTTCAACAGAGGTGTGTATAAGTTTTTTTCTCCACTGTACAAATACATACATCTACACATACACATCCATGTTTTGCTCTTTAATTTCTTACCATCCTGAAAGTTGCAGTCCAAGGAGGACGCAGGTGGAGAGGTGGGCTCGGTTGTGGGTGCTGGTGTTGTCGGGAACAGGTCAGAGCAGCGAGTATTCCTCCTGATATAGATGTCATCCAAAGCAATAACACCTGTGTCTAAGCGTCGACTCACAGCTTCAAACACAATCTGCAAAAATTAAAGTTAAAGTCAGCTATTGTCAAGTATCTGATGGTGTGGCATGTTTTTGTGCATCAGTCTCTCACCTGGTGTCGTTCAGATGATTGGTAGTCTACAGTGACATGATGCCACACATTCTGATGATCGCCAGTTTGATTCCACAGACCACGTAGAGAACCGGACTCATTTACATAAATTGCTAGTTTGGTCTTATCTACAATAATAAACACAAAATATACAATGGCAGAAAAATCATGGTGTTCATACTGCCTCAACTAGTCGTAGGAATAGACCTCACTTAAAATCCTAATGAATGAACTGAGCCATTAACAAATCAGTAGCACTTTATTTTACAGTCTTGTTCCCCCTGTATTTACTTCAATAAAACAGGGAAAATAAAAGTGCTTTTTAGCATTTTAAATTTAAATACTTTTAAAGTTACATTGACAATTCTTGTTTTTCTTATAGAATATTGCAGTATTTATTCATCAAAATAAATAAAATATTAATCTTTCAACAAAATAACTTCCTCCCACTTGCAGCGACATTTCTTTTTTCTCTGATGACGCATTTACTGGCATGAGGGCGGGACAACCTGTCACTCACATGAGATCGCAGCAATAGCAAACCAATCAATTCCCGATGGACAAAATCAAGTCCTGTCCTAATTTTTTTCTTGTTCGAGAAGCCGTTTCCCTCGTCACATATGAAGTACGTCACAACAGGTAAGAAAAGACTTCCGTTTCATGCCGACTATAAGTCATATTTGATATGTCATATACTATAAGTCAGTGGTTCTCATCTCCAGTCCTCGGGACCCACTGCTCTGCACATTTTGTATGTCTCTCTTATCTGACACACTCAGTTCAGATCAAGGAGTCTCTCCTAACGAGCTGGTGATCTGAATCAGGTGTGTTAAATAAGGAGACATAAAAAATGTGCAGAGCAGTGGGTCACGAAGACTGGAGTTGAGAACCACTGCTATAAGTCCTTTGGAATTTTTTCCCCAAATCGCATACTTCCCTAATATATAGTAGGTCGAAAACAGTATTAGACAAAATAAGTATGTCCGAATTCACAGTACTCATAAAAGAGTAGGCAAAAAGTACTTCTGACCTACTTCTTCCGGCAAGATTCTGAAGTGTGCATACGATGAACAATTTACTATCCCATGAGGCCATGGGAGAGGATTTATGAATGACAGTGAAGCAACGTAACGTCTTGGTTACGTATGTAACCCTTGTTCCCTGAAGGAGGAAATGGAGACGTAGTCGACGCCTGTCATCTTCTAGTACTGTTAAAACAAGCCAATTCACATTGGAATGTGAGATCTGCATCTCACACTCCGCCCTGCGGTGCGGAAATAAATATGGAAGTGGATGCACACACCAGTTGTTTTTCGCTGAGAAGCAGAGCGGAGCCCGGAGTCAGCGGTGGTCCAGCAATAGTGGTGACGGGACTACGTCTCCGTTCCCTCCTTCAGGGAACGAGGGTTACATACGTAACAGAGACGTTCCCCTTCAGTTGCTCACGTTCGACATAGTCGACGTGTCGACTGATTGGGATCCCAATTAAAACGCCACTAGTGCTGCCACCTTCCAGTGCCTAGACAAAATCCTTCTGATCCCCCCGCATTATTGAGCCGGAGACGGGATAGGGCTTAGGCCAGGGAAGTCACTGCTGTTCCACAAGACCACTAGGAAAGCGTACGCTTTCTTTGTAGAGGAATACATCCACATCCTGCAAGTAGGGAAGTAACATGTGGAGGATATACATATGGACTGAGGGTTACCGGGCAGTACAACATATGGAATGTCACTAAGGTTGCTCCAGCCTATAACAGGGGGGAGACACACCGGACAGTGACGTCAGAGTGGGCTCTGCCAAGGGAAGACACGGGCTCGCTGCAGGGAGCCGTACCATGGAAGAATACACATATGGGATCTCTGTAGGGAGCACAACATATGGGACCCAGCCTAACACAGGTTCCACCAGTGCATACAAGTGTTAGGCCTGGCATCGGAAGCTCTGCCACATCTCAACATGGTTCGGCTAAAGAGGAACTCTACTGGAGCAAAAATGGCGCACGTATCCAGTCCATAGGAAGGGAATGGCGCAGCAAGACGACACTTCAATCCGGGCTTACAGGGAAACTGACTTCATGTGACGGAAGCCCACGGGAAGCAACCGGCTCGACACATAGACTATTTTTCTAGAGAACGTGTTTAGTGTTGCCCAGCCCGCAACTCAAAAACATCTGGCAGCGAGGCACCCTGTGTCAATGCCCAGGAATGAGCTACACTCTATCTTTGAAGAGGCTCACTACCCAGGTGGGCACAGTGCACCTTGGGTAAACACACCAAGATGATGGCACTATAACCGCAAGGAGCGGAAGGGACAGAGAAAAGCCAGGGCTGGGTCTTCCTCCTCCAGGGCAGCGTTTGCAGGCTCACCACCTGGTCCCATTAAAGGGAGAGGTAGGGACCTAGGGAACATATCCAGGCGTGTCTCAGGTAACCGTGAGAGTTGGTCGGCCCGAATTCCAGGCACGATCCGTCGACCGAAAAATGCGTGCAGGTCCCCCTTTTGATAGAGGCCAAACAAGAAGGAGAACTGTACTTTTAAAAACAGGTTTTTAACTCAGCTGCCCGAAGTGGCTCAAGGGGAGGTCTCTGAGTGCAGTAGCACCGGAGATGAGTCCCAAGAGGGTATAGAGGGGGGCGCAAGGCGGATTCTCTCCTTGCTCCCCTCAGGAACATGGCGGATTGTATCCACTGCATCATGATGTGCGTAAATTCATAGAAGCAACACACAATTTGAGGGTGGAGAGACAGCCCTCGCTCCAGCCCATCTTGCAGGAAAGAAAGCACTGAAGAGATCGAACATCTTCGGTGGTCTTCCCAAAGAGAACACCAATCAACGAACAGGTTCCACTTCAGGGTGTAAGCATGCCTCGTTGAGGGTGCTCTCACAGAAGTGATGGTGTCTACGACATGTTTTGTAGTAGATCAACTAGAACCTCCGCGTCCTGTCCTTTCGGGACAGGACATGGAGTTTCCATGTCTCCACTTTTCCTGGGCCCCAGGCTGTCGTGAGGCCTAGTAGGTGCCACGATTGAGCAGTCCAGAAAATAAGTGGAATGAAGTGACCTCAGAAGCTTCTGACTCTAAGGAGGAGGTGGCGGGCAGGTTGTGACATGTGAGGGAAGCGTAGCGGAATGGTCGCAGTGTTTGTACAGACCAGTGCAAGCTTGATTAGAAGCGGTGTCTCAAAGCAAGGTGTACTGCCAGCAACTGCATCCCCCGTTACTGCATGCCCGTTGTACGTGGACCCTCGGTGTTTGGTGGACACTTGTTCTAGGGGCGGCTGGCCCGGAGAAACAAAGGTCTGATCACGGGCTGAGGGTTTGGCGGCAGGCCAGGTGATTATGAAGGTATATTTGGTGCAAATTAACTGAACGCCTGTGACAGTGACATTGTAGTTGTAGAGAATAGCCACACATGTGTATCAGTAAATTTGAAGTCACAGAGAGAAATGTTTTAAGAGTTGCAAACTTGTAGAGTTTTTTTTCTCTTCCACAAACACAACACAAGTTACATCTTCTCAAATTCTTCATTGCAGGTGGACAAATTATGTTCTACAAATAAAAAATTAAGAAACTCGTATGCTCAAATTTTTGCTACAGTTGCTGCAGTGAATATGGTGCAAAATGCATTTACACACCCGCATCAAAAAATGTGAAGTCACAGAGAAATTTTGCTCATCCGCAATTCAGTATGTGAATTCATCCAATGAGAGTTGCACACTTGTAGAATATTTTCTCACAAATATCTTGTATATTTTTCTAGCACATAACTACAGCTGCTTGAATCTGTTGCGACGAATCTCAAACACTGTTTTTCGCTTTCAAGTGACAAGTTTCGTGCACTCTCAATTTTGCACAGTGAAATGTGGAGCAAAAGTGAGTTGTGCATCTGTAGAGGCAGTGGGTGGAGCCTACATGAATATTCATGAGTTTCCCGGGCATGCCCGTGGAACTGCTCATTTTAGTTCACGCTCCTCGTTTCTCAGCAGGTTTCATAGATTATATCAAAAAAGGTAAATATAGTTTCAGTGCGAACTGAAGTTCATCATGTTTTTATTAGTTTGCATGTTTTTTGCATTCGTTAATGCCTGAATGATTGCTGGCATTCCCTTGGTGTAGGCCTATATAAAGCACAGCAAACTTCAAAAGCTTTAAAACTGTGTCATCTCTGGCAATAATCTCTTGGAAATAACTCCACAACCATATCAGTGTCCGAATAAACATTTTGCACCCTACACTGTTGTTTCTCTTTGTCATGTACTTTCTTAGACCTTATGTGTTGCACTATGTGCCTGGATCATACACAATGATGATCACTGATACAAATGCATGATTTATTTTGTTGCACAACAAACACTCATTCAGCATGTTTTTAAAGTCATAATGTTCTATAAACATGTATGTTCTTAATTGGGCTTCAATTAGAGGCACTTCTGACTTCAGCCCTTGAAAAATGAAACCTTTAATAGAAATAGAAAACAGTTAATAAAAATAGTTCACAATATTACTGTTTTTCAGATAAATTTAGTCTTGGTACCCTACCTGGAACCTTACAAATACCAAACTTTTGAACAATAGTGTATATATTATTATATCAAAGCCAGCACAAGCACACCTTGCAACAACAACAACAACAAAAAAAAAATAGTGTTACATTATTTTGACATTATGTATATTTGTAAATATAATTTTTTCAGAACATCAAATTGGTTGCTTATTATATTCCGTAAAAGAATGTTAAGTGTTTTCCCCCCTCATTTACAGTAACCTTAGTTGTACCAAATGTAATTTATCCACTTTTGTCCATACAATTTTGTTTAATCCAAATTGTACTTAAGTATTAAAGCAACACATTCATGCTTCTGTGTGGTCTTAAATGATTTGGCTTATTTAAATGAACAAGAATTTAAGAACAATCACACCAGGATATATTTGTAAAAAAAAAGCGTTAGCCCACAGATACATTTATGAGGGTTTATTTAATTTCTGATTAAATTTAATTAATCTTCTGTTTATTTAATTATTTAATTTATTGCAATCAACAAATGATAACAATTAGTAAAAAACACAGTTTTAAAGCTTCGCAAGGTGCAATTTATATGACGAGTTGAAGATTGCTGTGCTTTATATAGGCCAAAACGAAGTGAATATTCATGTAGGCTCTGCCCACTGCATCTACAGATGCACAACTCACTTTTGCTCCATATTTCACGGTGCAAAAGGGAGAGCGTGTGAAACTTGTCACTTGAAAGTGAAAAACAGTGTTTTTGCAGCTGTAGTTGTGTTTGTGCTAGAAAAATATACAAGACATTTGTGAGAAAATATTCTACAAGTGTGCAACTCTCATTGGATGAATTCACATACTGATTTGCGGATGAGCATAATTTCTCTGTGACTTCACATTTTTTGATGTGGGTGTGTGAATGCATTTTGTGCTATATTCACTGCAGCAACTGTAGCAAAAATGTGAGCATTTGAGTTTCTTAATTTGTGATTTGTAGAATATAATTTTTCCACCTGCAATGAAGAATTTGAGAAGGTGCAACTTTTTTGTTGTGTTTGTGGAAGAGAAAAAAAGTCTACAAGTTTGCAACTCTTAAAACATTTCTCTTTGTAACTTCAAATTTACTGATACACATGTGTGGCTATTCTCTACAACTACAAATTTCACTGTCACAGGCGTTCAGTTGATTTGCACCAAATATACCTTCATAGGTGATTGTCAGATGGAGCGTGCCGCTCTGCCGTGAAGCCAGCGCTGAAGCAGTTATCATATGGAGGAAGCCATTGTGGCTGCGTCTGACATATGCCCCAGGAGCCTCTGAAAAGGTTTTACTGGGACCCTTTCTCACTTCTGGAAGCACCGACCAGACACGTTCCTGCTGTGAGCCGTGTTAGACCGAGTCCAGCTCCGTATCGGAAAAAGAGATCCTCAGCCCGTAGGCGAGTTTACTCTTTTCCCAGTTGACCTGAAGACCCAACTGGCTATGTAGCACTCAAATGGTAGGATTTGATTTTGTACTGACACTTCGAACCCTCAAATGCAAAAACACAGGATGGCCTGCGTTGCGGAGGATAGAGATCTAAAGTACGCGTCCTTCAGGTCAAACGCTGCAGACCAATATCAGGGACAGAGCATTTGAAAATGCATCTCTGCGTTAGCAACTTAAATAGAGGCTTGTACAGGGCCCCAGGTCCGAGATTGGCCATAACCCACCACCTTTCTTGGGTGCAACGAAGTACAAGCTATAGAAGCTGGTCTTCATATATGCTGGAGGAACCGGTTCAATCACCAGTAGGAGTGCGATGTCCAAGCGCATGACAGGGCACATTCGCTCAACACCGAAGTATAACGAACAACGCTGAACTTGGACGGACGCTGGGTGAACTGAATCGTACAGCCGAGTCTGATGGTACGGAGGAGCCGACTGGAACAGTTGGGAAGCACTTTACAGGCTTCTACGAACCAGGCCAGGGAACCAGAGGTACCATAGACGTACCTGGGGTGGGGCAGTGAAGTGGAGGACAGGGACCCGGCTCGGAACGCCCGAAGGTGGCCCGAAGCGGGGTCTGTGTGTGGTTTACAACACTTACCTGTCTCCATGTGACGTCATGGGGTGTGTGAGAAGGCGTGACCGGGTCCTCGAACCACACCCAGTTGCCGACTGGCGATACAAGAGGGAGCTGAGGGGTGCAAGGCTTTACAGGGTCGCACACCGCCAGTCTGGCCCTCTTGGGACCTAGGAACAGAGGAATTTGCTCTTTCTTTTGAGTTGGATACCGCTGGACTCCGGGGAGCCAGTGGCGTAACAGTAACCATCTGATGAGCTCGTTCCCCCATCCATGGGTGGCCTGTGTCAGGGATGCTTGGCCTTACGCTTGCCACCTGGATTGGCAGCATCTGACACAGACTGGGCTACGTCGAACGTGAGCGACTGAAAGGGATCTGACGCTAGTAGGTCACATGATAATGACAACATGGCGAATGTAGTACGTCCAGATTATATTCATACTACACACATTCATACTATATAGAACATACTTTTTAGCGGTCGTGAAGTAATTACTTATTCAAAATAAGTACCTACTCAAGAGAGTATGCGATTTCGGATGCAGCAACTGTTTTAGATCATTTTAAACAATCCAATCTCTCTTCCAATAATATTTCGAAGTCTAAAACACAATTAAGGTTCTCTACGTAGATGCTCACCAATGCTCCACATATGCATGTGGTACCAGAACTCCAAACAGCCTTGCGATTCAGTATCCATCATCTCACTCTCAAAATGAGCAATCTGATCTGTTCTGGCATTTGTGTCAAAGACCATGTAGTGACCTGGATAGAAGAGAATGAGTGGATGTCAAAACACAGTTTACTCAGCAGTCACTAGGGATAGTTCAGCCAAAATTTACAATTTTGTTCCAGACATGTATGTCTAAAGTATATAAAAGAAAAAGGGCAGAATGACAGTCACCATTCACTTTCATTATATGGAAAAAAAAGATGTAATGAATGTGAAAAGTGACTGATTCTGCTGCACTCAGATGTAAATCTGTTTCCATTGTATCCCAGTTAGTTGACAGTATGTCTTACCGGTATGTCTTCCTTTTATCAGAATAAATGAAGATTGACTTTTGATTTGTTCCCGGATAAGAGTGGCTGGTTTATGATTGTGGCTAGGGCTGCACGATTTGGGGAAAATGTCATATTGCGATTATTGATATCAATATTGCGATTGCGATATGCAATTGCGATATAATAAACAAATGGTTTCATGAGTCAACTTGCTTGGTCCTAAAGCAAAATGCACACAAAGATTAGTGATAATTCTGAAATGTGTATTTCTCAACTCAAACTAGCAACAACAACTAAATGATTGATAACACCTATAATGATCAATAAGCCATTGCTGTCTGGATAAAAATGCGTCATATAATCACATGGGCTTGACATTGCGATTGTGATTTCGATATGATTAATCATGCAGCAGCACTAATTGTGGTACTCCAAAATTTACAACCCATTGGCACCATTTACTTTCCTGTGCTGCACTTGTGGCCATGGGTTTGATTTCAAGAGTCAATAATTACATAAAAAGGAGCACTCTATTACCCGGTGTACAAACAGCAGTACGAAATGTGTTGATATTTACCTATGGCAGTGTTTGTGGTGTGGTCGACCTCAGGGGCAAATGCACCATCACTGGTTCCAGAGGTCCAGCTCCAGTCTACACTTGAGACGTTGACATGAGTATTCACCCAACCGCACATGTCCATCTCAAAATCACAAAACCCTAAAGAGAATCATGTGCACAGCTTTACTTAGATAGTAGAGAAATTTTTAGTATAAAAATTTTTTTTGAAAATATTTTAAGTGCTTTGTGAGGTGAATAGACGTTAAGGAATTACTTAATTTATTCCAGATCAGCAGCAATTAAATAATCTTGTGATTATAAAGTTCAAGGACTTACCATGAGGGGGGCAAGGGTCATTTAGAACTGTTAGGTCATCAATGGCAATATCATGTTTCTGCTCATTTCCAGCCACCGCTTCAAATATGACCTGTTATTCAAGCAGTAAACCAGAGGCTGAAACATAACTAGATTGCATAAATGTGCAGAATTCCAGAGGTCAGGATTTGGCTGGTTAGCTTTAGCAGTTAGTATGTGTCATAACTACATCATTTCATAAGCAAAAGGCCTCTTTCTCCATTGACAGGTATTCAAAAGCAAAGATGACCAATCAGTGCAACTGCCATTGAGATAAAAGGGATGGCTTTTTTCCAGGAATTATAAGCCTCATTGTTAGAATTTATAATACCAATATGATTTTTAATATCCTCTGTATAATACAAAAATTAAAAAAGAAATAGATACCTGCCCGCACACGCAGGTCATATTTATTGGGCAATAAACATTATTGTACAATCAGTACTTCCTACCAAATTATTATATTGACCATATTTAATGTCCCCAGTTAATGTTTTACAGGTACTGACACTGAACCTGTTTATGGCTCTACTTAAAAAAATTGTATGAATGGCTGTATGAGTGTGTGTGCAGACACGCTTTACATTCATACTGCACGTTATTAAAAGCAAGCAGAGAACATAGTCAGAAGCCATGCCATCCACAATGAGCCAAAACCTCCCAGTACGAGCATAACATAGCTATGTAAAATTAAATTACATAAGAGAAGAATACTTAGACATTTTTAACAAAATAAATCAAATAATTACAAAAAACATATACTCAATAAAAAGTTTTCATTTTACATGGAGCTGGTCGCCACACGTAGGATGACATGTTGAGATTACCTGACCATCCAAATACTACAGTCTTTATGTTATAACCACCATATTGTTGGACACTTAAATAAATTAAAATAAAATAAATTAATTGTTTGGCTGTTAGTAATGTTTCTACAGTGAATCTAGAATCAGGAACTGAAAACATTTCTTTTACTTTCATGCCACCATTAGTCAGTTTAAGTCCCAGATGATAACATACTGTAAGCACAGTGCAACATAAAAAATGACTGAGTGTACCTTTTAAACTCTTCTACACGCACCTTATATGGGCTGTTAGGACTTATGACTGTTGCTCTGCCGTGTCTCCACTGTTTTCCTTGATCTCCACTCGCACTCCACACGGGCATTTGAGATCTGACACTGTGCAGCTCCTGGACATAGATGTTAAGAGAACCCACGTCTCTTCCATTCATGTGGTACCAGAACACCAAGCACTCTCCGTGCTCAGAGGAAGGGTGACTGACATCCATCAGCATGCTGCCTCTGCTGCCACTGGGGTTCTTCCACAGCTGTGCACTCAGGTAAAAGCCTATGGATGAAAAAAATATGAATTATCATCACATTGTTCCTATTGCTATGATGTCTGGTATGCTGTAGCTAAGATGGATATTCAGACCCTTATCAGTCTCTAAAGTATGGTCCGTTGCAGGGCTGGGGGTGCCAGTTGCCAGTTCTCCATTAGTTCTGATCCAGGTAAAATCAGCTGTAGGGTCGGACGACAGGCCACATAGAGAGCCTTGGAAGGTGCATTCCCGCTCTGCTGGGCAGGACCCATTTATACTGTTTGACACCTGCACGTCATGTATGGCGATGTAGCCTTTAGTGCCTTCCAGGATGCCCTCAAATATAAACTATTAGATGCAATGCATGAGAACAAACATGTACACATATATCCACTTGGGTATAGTGTGTATGATTAAGTACCTGAATTGGTTCTTCACTGTCTGCGAAACTAAGGTCCACAAAACGCCACTTGTTGCCTTGAGTCCCTGTCCTCATCCACATAAGCGTCCGATTTCCATTAGCATGCTTGGTGATGAATCTGAGAGAACCTTCAACAGCCACAGACACCCAGGATTATTATAACCACATGTAAATTTGTACATGCAAATAAATAATAACATATGCTGTAACATAAATATGTGTTTGGTTAGTTTTCGACTGTTCAAATAAAGAGCTTAGACAAAAGTTATCTATCTGACCAACTTAAAAATCACCAATATGTTTTTGTGAGGTTTAAGGGGTAGATAAATGAAAAGGATGCACAGACCCTTATATATGCAAATGTGTGTAGAATTGTTTGTCAGAATGTACTAAGCACCATAAACATGAACTCAAAATTGATCTTATACAAGTTCTTACACATTCCTGGTCTCATTATGCAGAATTTGTTGCTGCACATTATTACATGAAAAACATTATTTTATGAAATGTCCACTTTACAATCCAATCAATTCCAGATGAAAAAAAAAAAATCAATTCTGGCTCTATACTTTCTTTATTCAAAGATCATGATGAGAGCATGATCTTAACTCACCAATGTTTCCACCGTAGATTAAATACCAGAAGCTGACACATTTGGCCTGTTGTGGAAAGCTGGTCAGTCTGGCTGTCTCAGGGGGTTTAAAGGACTGTTGTGCTGCTATGAACATAAAATAGCCTGCACAAAATAAAATAAAAATATTAGTTTAGTTTAAGTGAAGTTTTATATTTTTAGGTTAAGGTTTGAGGTATATATATTTTTAGCAACTAAAGTTTTACTAAACCTTTAGCAAATTGATTAAAATAAGACAAAAAAAATAAGATTAAAAAAATAATAATGCTGTTCTTTCTATTCATCAAAGAATCCTGAAATAAATGTGTCCTAATTTCCACAAAAATATTAAGCAGCACAACTGTTTTTTCAACATTGACAAGGAATGATTTTTGAGCACCAAATCAGCAAACTGAAATGATTTCTGAAGGATCATGGTGCTAAAAATTCAGCTTCGCCATCACAGGAATAAATTACATTTTGAAATATATTAAAATAGAAAAGTTATTATTTTAAATTGTAAAAATATTTCACAACACAACTGTTTTTTACTGTGTTTTTGATCAAATTAATACAGCTTTTTTGAGCATCAGGGGTTTCTTCCAAAAACTTTTAAAAACCTTACTGACCCGAACCAGTGGTGTGATCATGTCCAGGTCCCTGATAACCAAAAGAAGGGTTCTGTCCATCTTCTCTCCTCCATTTGATTTCAGCTGACTGGTCATGGTACCAGGAACAGGTGTCTTTCTCAAAGTCACAGCTGAGCTGGTCTGAAGCTGCAGGGATGTCTCCCTCTGCACAGTCTGTCAGTGTAATGTCATCCAGCATGATATCCTGATTTCCGATGAATGAAGGATTCACAGAAAATACAAGCTGTGTTTTTGAAATGGAATAAGAAATCATTAACACAAAATCAGCAAAACTCTTCCAATTACAGTGTCCAAAAATAATTTAGTGTGATTGAGATGACTGTGAATGCAGTGCATTACCTTCAAGCCCAGAGGACGATTTCCAATTAACAAACAAGCATTTTCCCAACCATTAGTCTGGCCCCTTTTAATCGACCATAACTTTACAGATGAAGTGTCACCGATCAAACTCATGGAAAAGTCGGAAGACATATTCACAGGATCATGGAGATGATACCAAAAGCTGAAATAAAAAGATTACAAAACTGTGCTCACACTACTAAGCATAAAAAAAAAATTACTAAAAAAATGAGAATCTGAGCGATTAGAAATGAATTATTTAAACGTGAGTGTTTGATGTGCTGCTTCTGCACCTTATCTTGCATCCGAGTGCAGTGGCCCTTGGAAGTGTGTGCTCCAAAATTGCTTCCGAGAAAACATTTACAAGATCACCTTCTGCATGCATAACTTTACCTATAAATAATATAAAAGTCTAAATATGAAAAGTTCACATGATATCAAATCAAATCCAAGTTGATTGTCCTAGTCCAAAAGCCTACCCCAAGGTGATCCTGTGGTATGGTCCACACCAGGGATAGCACTGATGTTTGCCATCTCTCGACGCCATTTAAATTCATCCCTACTGGAGTCAATCCATCCGCATACATGTTCCTCAAAGTTACAAGAGCCTGTGATAAAAGATAGGCTATTTCTTATTATTGTGAACCTAGCATTGTATTGTAAAGTTATTATTTTCCATTTATTTGCATGCAGGTGTTGCACGGAACATATATCAGCTCAGGTGATACTTATATGTAGATTTATTTATTTATAATATTCAAAACACTGTAAATAGGTTCATAATCTGTAAATCTGAAAATGTCTATTCTGACTAAACCCAACTGTGATAGTTTTATTCTCATATATTTTTATTTTTTATTCTCATAATTTGTAGTATTATGTTTCATGTTGTATTTGTATATGTCCACTGGAAGCCTCAGTACCAAAACAAATTCCTTGTGTGTGCAAGCACACTTGGCAATAAAGCTCTTTCTGATTCTGATTGATTTCACAATTGTATAGCTCTCCTATACAATTGTGATACATGTTCTGTGTTGTTGCATGCAAATAAATGGAAAATAATAGCCTTACAATACAAGTTAGTAAATATTACTACATGATAAAGATGTGTCATCAGCAAGGGAAAACATAATTTGATTAAGATGACAATGCTGTAACTACTGTACCACAGAACTCCTCATCTGATCCATTTGCACAGTTGGGGTGGAAATCACACACTTGCTCCATGGAAAGACAGCCTTCAGAGTGAATACACTGGAACTGCCCATCAGGGCAGGAGGCCAAGCGCATCGAAACTACATATAAACGCAAACTAACTAATGAATGCACAGTTTATTTTATTAAAATTTAGAGAGTATTATTATAAGGTCTCAGTTAAAAATTTCATTATTTAAGCACCAATGGTGAGAGGACCCTATTGGAATTGCTCGGTTTATTCTGAATATACTTCCAAACATTAAGTACTGTCAATGATCCTTTCGAGTGTATATAAGCAGCAGTCACTGCGTCATCCAAGAGACAATTCTTTCAGCATCCCTCCTTATCTCCTCCTCAATTTCTCTTATTCTTCCTCTGCGCTGAACTGTTATGGGGGGTTTAGCTTGGAGCTTGAGCCTCCTTTGTTTGTTTACCATTTACTATTAAGATTGAATGGTAATTCAAACTCGTGAAATTTATTCCACATAGAATAATAGTGAAGTAATCAAAAGCATGAAAAAATAACAGTGTGGGGAATTATGCAGCGACATTTGTCCTGATAGCAGCTATGCCACTTGGGATATTCCAAACATTCTGGGCAATTTTGACTCTGCAGTCTCTAGTCTAATCCATTTCTTTTTGTACTTTTGTATAGAAATCCATGCATATCCACATACAAATTTCTAACTTTAAGCATAAACATTTAGATCAAATGAAGATACATAAATGAAACACAATTCAAACAGGTTTCAACTGGCACCTGATCATATTAAGGAAATAGTTTCATAAAACGTTACATTATGCATGCTAAACAATCATCAAAGGACATAAGCAGCTGGTTCTGATCACCTTGCAGACCTTTACATTTAACCGGCTCATAGGTTCACAGTAAAATACACCCTTGTTTATTGTATTTGAACTGATACAAAAAGAAAAAAACATGGCCTCACCAAGTAGCAGTAGAAACAGTCCCCTCATTTTGTCGAGAACATGGATGAAGAGTTCCTCAGTGAACTTGTCCGTTCCTTCAATGTCTCTTACTTGGCAATGCAATCATTCTTTTTGTAGATAATTTGTAATATGGTATGCTTATCAGTGCATGCTAAAGTTCAGTGGACCCAACCAGTGCTTGAAGTGGGAAAAGAAAGGTGCCGGTACTCTCTTGCATTGACAAATCATGACATTTGAGATTCCTACAGTGAAAAACAAAACTTATTGTTATTTATTAACAACATAAATGTATTAAAACAAGTCATGCGTGTGTGCGAAAACGGAACTCCTCCAAGCCTGCAAGTCCAAAAATACATTTAGATTACTACATTTTATTTAATTAAATGCATTTATGGTGAGATTATTATATTTTCATGTCAATCTGTGTTTTGACCACGAACCATGAGCTGTCACTTTAATTCACCGCGTGCAGCATAGCAAAAATACACTCGGAACGATCTCTGCACTGCTGTATACGCACAGCACCAGGAGCGCATTGACGGACCGCATGCGCGTGCTGTGTGAAAGCTCGAACCTGTTAACATGGGTGCGGAAAAAAAACGCACTGCAAACGAAGTACATATCAACGGGCGTGACACTGGCGCCTTTTCTGTCAGTGGTCGAGTACCGGCTACATGCGAGAAGTAGCGGTACGCAAGAAAAAGTGCAGGTACGCTTAAGAGTAAAATGTAGAAGTGCCGATACTGCGTACCGGTGAGTACCGCCCCACTTCGAGCACTGGACCCAACTACCTCAAATGTTACTTTTCACCTGCCTGTTTTTTACAACTTCCCATGGCCAGAAAAAAAGCATACTGTACATAAAAATACAGTCTGCTGTTTACAGTCAGTACTGGCAATCTAACAGTTGTTGAGGAATTGCTCCTCACGGTTTCCTTCAAGTACTCATTTGGTGAGAATAATTCTTAATTACGGTACTTAAATACTGAAGTTATACCTAAGATTTCAGAAAGTAAGACATCCTGCAAAGCAAACATGTTTTTCTTTTGTTAAAATTGCACTAAAAATAACCCCTCAAAGACTTCCCTAACTTTGGTTACTGCCATAATCCATGACATAATTTTTTACTGCACTGTCCTAAACTGCAAGATCTGAGTGAACTTTTCTCTAGTACTATCATGCTTACATCAATAGTCTTCACTGGAAAAAAAGAAAGAATGCATAAAAATTTGCTAAAAGGTTACAATTATCTAAGTTATTATGTAGCAAGATTAAGTAGCATTAAATACAGTTGAATATACTATGAAAAAAGGCCCAGAACAGGTCCATAAGAACAGGTGTAAAAATGTGCCCTGGTTTGGGTCCTTGTAAAGCACAACCATAATTTCAACAGACACTATAGATGTATTGAGCAAGCAGAACTGCATACTTGGAAGTCTCACCTCTTTTAAGCAATAGTGAGTCTGGAGGGACACTCCGAAACAAGACACTATTTCCAAGAAGCAATACATTTAATGAATCTTTAATAATCAACACATTTAATTGCAAACTTTTAACAGTCTCTAGCTACTTAGCACATTAAAAGGTACAATTTAGGAGACTCTAAATAGCTTTCTCCATGTGTAGACATACACACAGCAGAAGGGTAAAGGACGTAAAGCACGACCACTAGTTGTGGCTGGGAAAAGTTCACAGATCATATAAAATGAACTATGAAGATGAAAAAGATGATTTAAAATAGGTAAAAACATTACACATTGTAATGTACTTCCTTAATCATGCAAAATTAACTCAGATCCTGGAAAGAAAATGATGCACAAGAAATAGAGTTAGTATGTCTCTTTTGAAGTGCCTTATTGTAATGTTCACAACAATTTGTCAATAATATTGTAAATATAAATATATTATATTATACCTCCTTCTGACATTTTGCAATGCACTAACCATAGATGCCAGAATTCAGGCAGGTTTCCCACTTCTTTTCTTACTCACTGTCCTCTGACTGTCACCGGCCTGTAAACTCAGCACAGAAGACACAAAAACAAATGCGTTTGGAATCACTATGGGGAGCAAGAGCGGGAAATGAATGATTATGTAACAACAGGCGAAGAGGAAGTGAAACCCTCCTTACACTTTATGAGTCAACTCCACAAATCCAAACACAAGGATCCATAAAGGCTGACTATCACTTTGACCTATGAGGTGACCAGGAAAAACAGCAAAGATGGCAAAAAAAGACATTGGCAAGAAAGAGAGAACTGCTATTAGAAAATAATTTCAAGGACATGACGAAATCTTACATGCTTGCATATACAAAAAATAAATAAATAAATAAATAAATAAATAAATATATATATATATATATATAATTAAAACACAAAAATGGAACCACTTAACGTACCATAATGAGTTTCTGGACTATAATTGGTACTAAAAATGTTCTTTATATTTTCTATAAGCACTTGCATTTAACACTGTATGCTGTAATTTTGAGCCTACTTTTTCATTTATGGTGAACAAAAATCTGAACCTATCTTTCTAATCTAATGTCTAATCAGAAGGACCTGCCACTTTTGAATGGACCAACACTAAACACCATTCAGGGATGCCAAGAACCTTTATTGTGCTATAAGAAGGACTGATAATGAATGAAATTATGTTTATTTGACATTGAAACAAGTCTTGCTTGTTCTTAAAAAAAAAATGTCTGAAGACTGGAATTGTTGCTTAGCTTTGAGATGTGCAGCTTTAAGTTATAATCTTTAAGCTAATAAGGTTAAGCTTATTTGGCTTGCTGTCCGCAGTGGAGGGGCTCGAGGAAGCAGGTTCAACTACTTCGAGCTTAGATAGGGCCTATACCCCGGACTACTAGGCCTAATGCTTAGATGATGAGTATGGTAGTAAGATGTCTAAATTAATTGGTGGAGTTGGGGAGGTGGAGGGATGCCAAACAGCTGATGCCAGAGCAAGGTGAGCGGTTTATATGCTCCGGCAGATAATTGAAAGATTGGATGGGTTCACTCCTCCCGAAAACGTTGTGAACTTCACTAAACAACTCCAGCCCCGCCAACCACACCTGCCCTGCATTTAGGGACTTTTGTGTCAAGGTAAAATAATGGTATGGCCATGATATTCTTTATATATTCATTCGTTATCAAATCACATTCGGACTGAGATTAAAATATTTTTTAAAATAATATAATATAACTTTTAATCAGGGTCCCAATCATCACCATGCTCCCCAATCATCACCATGCTTCCCAATCATCACCATGCTGATATTCTGTGCAACAATACTCCATGTTGTGGATGTCCTCACTTGAGAGACCCTGCTCCGCGCCATCATGGAGAAAGCACAAATGCTTTGAAAGCTCGCTCACCGCTGCTGGCAAAGTCACATGTCCGATTCCGTTCGCAAAAGAAAAAAAACATTTCCGAATTTTCAATGTGAGATAGCAGTCTAAATTGAATTCATAAAAAAAAACTATGCTTTAGACTGCTACCAAAAAAAGACAAGAATAAAAAGTGTGGCCTGCACGCGCCACAAACAAATACAGGTCGAATTGGCAATTGATTCACCACCAAAATGACTCTTGTGAGTCAGTTCATTTAATGATTCGGTAAATAAAAAAATCACGACTGGAGCATAAGGTTCGTTCCAAAATCCTTCTCTGAATCGTCAGAGCGGTGACTGAACTCTCGTCACTGAAAAGCAATTTATGCTTACATTCAGTGATGTCTGTCTTGAAATGATTAAAGCAGATTTTGTGCAGAATGTTCATGAAATGTATAGGCCTACTTAGCCGACATAGTTGGATGCAGATAACAAAAATTACATTCGCCTACTATTTACAACTTCATCGACTGAGATCAGAATAAGGTTTTTCTCCATTCAATGGATGTCAACAAGTTCAACGTTGCTTTTTCAACAACAACAACAACAACAACAACAACAACAACAACAACAACAACAACAACAACAACAACAACAACAACAACAACAACAACAACAACAACAACAACAACAAATAAAAAAGGCTCTACAGAAGAAAGTCATACAACATGAGGGTGAGTAAAGGATGATTTTTAAAAAAAATTTTTGCGTCTTAGTGTGGCATCACAATACGACTATGACCATATATGATTGGTAAAGTCCTATCCAGATATTATTGATAGCCTACTATCAAGAAGTTAATGCCTTGGTTTATTTATTAATTGTGCTCAAGTAAATGGCAGTAATCTTACTGCATTAACTTGACTATTTTATATTGGTGTTGTTTGGGTAGGGCTGGGTAGGCCTATCGTAATAAAATTTTCGACACCGATACCGATACCTTGACTTCGATACCGGCTCTTGAACGATACTTTTTTCGATACCAATTTTATGAAACCAGTTTTAACAATATAACATTACCTATTTTTTTTTTTTTTTCAGTTTGTTGACTTTTTTACACTCATATTTTGAGTCTGTAAAAAATCACCAATGTTAAAGTTTTCTATGTTTCCTAATAATTTAACAACATGTATTCTTTACTTCAATGAGCTCATTGTTTCTGCCTTAACTTAATGCATTGTTTAACAATGAAACTGAATGAAAATTAATTGAAATGCATTACACACAGTCACCTCTGATAACAGATCACTCTAAATTGTTATTTAGACACATGCATTTGCTGTAAAGCTGCTTTGAAACGATATGTATTGTAAAAAAATGCTATAGCCTACAAATAAATGGGAATTGAATTAAATATAGGCTACTGTGGGATGCGATATATGCCTTGCGCTCAGGACACATGAGGCTTGCCGCAAAGCACTGGCAAAAGTAGCCTAATGATTATGGATGTGTTGGGAAACAATAGCAAGGAGATATTTTAATTGTTTATTAATGAACAAGTGATTACTAAGTGTGTTGGCTGCAAAGATGAATATGGCAATGCTGACTCATCATTCCTTCAGCAGTGAACGCGCGTGCGCCTATGGTTTAGGTAATCAAACTATTTATTTCTAATTGTTTTGTTTAAAATTAGACATATTTTGATCTTCTAGGACTATTTCTCATGTCTGTGACGTGAGGCAAGTATCCTATACGCTGAGTTTCGGTTCATTTGTGACGCGCTCCAGTTCTTGTAGTCGAAGACGAAAAAACTTTGAAAAGTGTATTCTGTGCACTTTTAAGTGCCTTATCAGATTTTCGTGTTGCCGGTCTTGGCAGCAATTATCTTGTCGTAAATATTGCATCGCGTGCTTCTGGCATCGAGTCTGGTACATAGGTACACTTTTGATCATTTCCACATATTTTCTATCTATCTGGGTTGGGACGCTTACACTCACACACACACACACACACACACTACAGCCTCACGTGCGACGAGCCACGTCTCTGGGCAGCCACATAAACTAGTGTTTTTCCGCCACAGCCAATCATGCTGCATGCTTATTGTTTCACTGACGTTGACGAGATTAACCACTTAGGTACTGAAATTTGGTACTGAAAAACAAGACATGTTTCGGTACTCGGTAGTATCGAGGCAATTCGGTCGGTACCTAAAAAGTACAGAACTCGTTACCCAGCCCTATGTTTGGGAGACTTTGACTGTCTGGATCTGATGTGACCCCTCACGGTGCCTATCAGAGCACAGTTTAATATAAGGATGAGGAGACAGCTGAGCAGGTTTAGATGATGTATTGATAAAAAGGACAAGCCGCAGAGGTACAGGTATTTTACAAGTAGGTATCAATTACAGGCAGCAGAGGCATTAGTCTGGAAAACAAGAAATACCATAAAGGATAGTGAATAACAAACATTGCTGGGCATACAATAATAAACATCCATTGGTACATAAAGGCAGCCAAAGCATACTAAATCCTCATCAGTAACATTTCACCATGGAATATACAATCCAATAAAGGAAAATAAGGTATCACATTGTACATTATAGACTATAAGCAATCATCTAACTCTATGGATAACACAGCACATCAGATTGTAATCGCTCGTTTGGTATAAACAGCTCAAAATATCGAAATTCACATCCCAAAAGAATCGTCAAAAAACCAAAAACAGTTTACATCTCATACAACAATATACATCTCAATAAAGAAGAAATAATCACATATGGAACAGTGTCATTAAGCTAGACTAACAGAAACAACAGCTGAGGGCATGTCTGGACATGCGTGTGTGACGCAGTTATAAATAACTAAATACCAATCTCTATAAACACAAACAAAAGGCAAACATGCTTACTTGTAGGTCAATGACTAACACCTCAAGGTAACTTCTGCATCATATGTCACAGATAACAAGAATAAATGTCCTTTCAGCAATCGGCGCAACATAACAGTTCAGCAGGCAACAGCAGCTTCTCTCACGAGAGTGATCTGCCCGAAAATTATGCACTAAGTCAGAATAAAAGTCCTCTCTTAAAGGAGCCTTTTCAACAGCCTCCCCCAAAGGTGAGAAGCATCTTTGTATTCAGGAAAGGAGACTCTATTAAGGAGGGTTAGGAACTGTAGGATCATCTGAAGGCAATGTTGTAACAACCAAGCAGGCGACTGGTCTGGTGTAGATTTTACCCTTGATCTGCACATCTGCTGATCTGATATGGCCATCGGGGCTCAGGTGTGACTGAATGACTTCAACTACAGGCCAGAAAACCTCGGGGCAACTGAGGGTCAATGATCAGGACCTCCTCCGGAACTAACTGGGAACCCAAAACGGTATACAAAGCTGACATGGCAGATCTCACCTCCCTCTGCCAAACCCCACCAAAGTGAGGGGCTGCTGGGGGATTAAAGCAGAAGTGGATCTTCTGGCGAGCAAGATGCTGCTGCAGGTCAGGAGCTAAGGCAGCATATGCTTCCCGCAACTCACGCTCACTTCCATGAAATTTAGTCCCTCGATCTGACCATAAAGTGGGTTGGGGTGCCTCTCCTAGCGATGAACCTCCTAAGGGCCATAAGGAAGGAATCAGTACTCAGGCTAGGGAGTAAGTCTAGGTGTACTGCTATCGTGGTGAGACACTTAAAGAGAATACCCCAATGCTTCTCGGTACATCTTCCAATTTTGATCAGGAAAGGACCAAAGCAATCCATGCCTCATGAATGGAAGGCAGGCTTGTAAAGCTGGAGATGGTTAGAGGGTAGATCAGACATCTGAGGCACCAAAGGTTGGGCTCTCCAACGACAACATTCCGGACAGGTATGCTGAAACCATTGAACAGCTTCACGGCCTCGCAGGATCAAATAACACCTCCTTATTTCAGCAAACAGCCGTTCTGATCCAGGATGATGTGGCTGGTTGTCGTAATGGCAGATGACCAGGCGAGTAACTGGATGCGTAGGGTCTAGGAGTACAGGATGGAGAACAGAATCCGCAAGGTCGGCCACTCTTCTTAGACGACCACCCACTCTAATCAAGCCACTAAAAGGATCCATCTCCGGAGCCAAGGTCGACTAGAGGCCTACTAGGTTTAAATGTCTTCCCAGATCCTAACAGGTGGTAATCTTCAGAGTAGGATTCCTGTTGGACGTGTTTAAGGACATGCTCAATGATAATCTGTGGCTTCTGGACCGGTGTCAGGAACTGGGTCACTTTGAAGGTTTCCGGCAGTGGCGTCCAGCAGGTCTAACCAGGTAAGATAATTCTATCTATCAGGGTGGCTACAGGTGGTAGGTGAGGCAATAACTCCACAAAAGGTATACTTCCGCAACTCCGCTTTATCTTCACGAGGCTCAGGATTAGGAAGGACCGGCCATTCTCGAGGGTCAAGGAGAGTTTGGGGTAGCAAGGTAGGAAAGAAATCTCCCTTTTATTAGGTCATCGGCCAGGTTATCTGCAGAGCTAACATAACGCCAAGAGCACTGATCGGTAAGCTCCTTGATCTCGGCGATCCTATTGCCAACAAAAACTCTGTAGCGACAGGATTCAGACTTCAACCACTGAAGGACCGTAGTAGAATCGGTCCACAGTACAGTAGACTGTATTGTCAAGGTCAACTCGTTGGACAGCAACTTCGCAAGCTGGGCAGCCACTAGGCTCCCACAGAGCTCCAATCTGGGAATGGAACGTACTTTTTTAGGGGTAACACAGAAACGAGCGATAAGGAAGGACAGGTAGGTCTGACGTAGATGCTACCGTCGTTGCGTGCGGGGCGTCTGCAGTTAACTTATAAAATGATTACTACTAATTGGCATATTTCAATGTTTTATGCCAATTCTGATATGTTCATTCATATAGCTACTCAAAACAGACAGGGCAACTAAACGCAGACAAGTTAGTTTACCGTTTTAGGTGATATGCCATGTTTGATGTCGAGCTGTGATATGCAAACTTTGCCTTCGACTTTTTTTCTATTTTCATAAAATACTGCCACACTCCCGATGTCTTTGACGTGGTAGATTACTCTGACAGTAAATTAAACGCTAAATTCAGAAAACCACCATGGATGATGCAGACCGTCCTGGTTGCGTATGCAACCCACCATTCACTGAAGGAGGGAACGGAGGACGTAGTCGACGGTCGACTGAATGGGGATCTCGCTAGAGAGCCTATCCTCTTCGAGTACTATTGAACGAGCCAATGTAATTGGCGTGCGAGATTCGCATCACACACTCCGCCCCCGCGGCGCGGGTATAAATACGGAAGTGGATGCGCGCACTAGTTGCTTTTCACTGAGGAGCCGAGAGTAACCCGGGGTCAGCGGTGGTCCAGCCGTAGTGGCAAGGGGACTATGTCCTCCGTTCCCTCCTTCAGGGAACGGTGGGTTGCATACGCAACCAGGACGTTCCCTTTCAGTCGATAACGTCAGACGTAGTCGACGGTCGACTGAATGGGGATAACCTTTGAAAACGCCACTAACGCTGCCACCTTCCAGTGCCTAAACCAAAGCCTCCTGATGCCCCCGCAAATTTAAGGCGGGGAAGGACAGGGCTTAGGCCAGGGAAGTCACTGCTGTTCCTACAGGACCACTGGGAAAGCGTTCCCCGTACATTGGAAGGAAGGGACGCTGCGGAAGCCACATCCAACCCAGAGGGAGGTAACGTGGAGAATACACATATGAACTGGGCAGAAACCGGGCAGTCTAACATATGGAATGTCACTGGGGTGGCTCCAGCCTAAGACGGGGGGAGACACACCGGAGAGTGACGGGAGAGAGACTCTGCCGAGGTAAGACACGGGCTCGCCGTAGGGAGCCGTATCGTGGAAGAATACACATATGGGGTCGCCGTAGGGACCGCAACATAAGGACCCAGCCTAACACAGGTTCCACACTGCTTACCAGTGGTAAGCCTAACACGTCGGAGGGGTGTGGAGGAACTCAACAGGGTTCAATTTTAAGGGAACTCAACTGGAGTAGAAAGGCGCACGTATCCAGTCCATAGGAGAGGAATGGCGCAGCAAGCCAACACTTGAACCGGGCTCACGGTGAAACTGGCTTCATGAGAAGGGAGCCCACGGGAAGCAGCGGTTCAACTAGGTGTCGTCCAGCCCCCAACTCTAGAATCTGTTTAGCAAAGCATATCGTCAACGCCCAGGCGGAGCACTTTACACTCATCATAGAGGAGCTCAACACCTAAGTGGACATGTTGCATCTCGGATTTTTACCGAAATGAAGGCAAGCACTAAGTGCAACTTTGCATGGAAACAGCCTTCCCTCTCTGCTGAGTTCCAACAGATATTTGTAGAGCTGGTCTGAGGTCTATGGCTTGCATTCTGTACACGTCCAAGCGAACGCACAGAGAAGCCAGGGCTGGATCTGCCTCCTCCAGGGCAGCGCTTGCAGGCTCACCACCTGCTCCTATTACGGGAGAGGTAGGAACCTTGGGCACAATCCGAGCCGGGGTCTCAGCTTGTGAGAGTTAGCCGGCCCAGACTCCAGGCACAATACGTTGACCGAAAGCGAGCAAGTCCCTACCCTCTAGTAGAGACCACGCGAGCAGGAGAACTGATATAACAGAATTTTTAACTCACTGCCTGCAGTGGCTCAGGAGCGGTGTCTGCAGTGCAGTCGCACCAGGGACAAGGCCCAAGAGGATAAAGAGGGACGCAAGGATTTGTAGGATTACAAATTTATTTAAATGTTTAATTTAGATTTCCAATACAATAGTATTTTATATTGAAATGTATATAAACTACATGAGACCAGGAAATCTCTGCAAACGGTAGGGGTTCCAAGCGGGATATTCCTGACTGTCCCATCTCAGTACGAGACGGCTAGGCTTTTCCTGTTCTCGTTGTCTCAGCTCATTTACATGCTTTGTTCATCACAATGTAATCCCTCCTCAATGTATACTGCCTTAGTTAGACTAGACTTGACTTGACTTGGGTACGAAGCAGACTATAGCAAATAAAGAATCCTGCTTAAATAAGTCTCCTGGTTTTCGCTTCTGAGTTTTTCTACACTGAAGAAGGAAGAAGTTTACAACAGATTTACAAGACCTTGCTCCTCAGGAACCTGACGATCAGAACGTGCTTCTGCACACTTTTGCAGCACGATGGGCGTCGTTTAAACACCGAGGCAACATCATTTTGAGGGTGAAGGAAAACAGCCTACTCCAACCCATTTTGCAGGAAAGAGAGCACTGAAGTGATCGATAGCTTTCAGGATCTCCTCTGGAGAGAAGACGCACTCAACGACTAGGTTCCACTCCTAAAGGCGTAAGCACGCTACCCATTTCTAGGGGGTGCTCGCAGAAGTGATGGTAACTATCACATGTCCCTGTGATAGCCACCTGAACCTCTGCGTTCAGATGTAAGACCGCCCAGAATCTCCGGGGGAAGAACGCGGGTGCCATCGTGCCCCGTCCCTGAAAGAGTTTTCAGGGGAAGTCAGGAAGGCTGTCGATGGGAACCAGGTCTAGTTGGGCCAATAAGGGGCAACTATGAAGACCTGTTCCTCTCCTGACTTGGCACGTAGGTGCATCCGACGGGCGCAAAAAGACAGGAGCATTGCTCAACACAACCTGTGAAGATCACTGGGCTTCAGGAGCATTTTCTGCTCAGCACTTGATTGTGATAAGTTCACTGAGCTTCAGGAGCATTCCTGCTCAACACCTGAGTGTGATAAACTCACTGAGCTTCAGGAGCATTTCTGCTCAACACTTGAGTGCGAAGAACTTCACTGAGCACCAGGAGCATTTCTGCTTAGCACTGCGTGTGATGAATTCCCTGAGCTACAGGAGCATTTCTGCTCAACACCTGAGAGTGATGAACTCACTGAGCTACAGGAGCATTGCTGCTCAACACCTGAGTGCGATGAACTTCACTGACTTGAGCAGGCGCAAGGCGACCATGAGTCGCAGTCGCTTTTAGAAGGCTCACTGGGGTTAAACGCATTTCTGCGGGCCCCTGGGGCAGCTGAGAGCCAGTGTTTGTCCAAGGGTAGTCCGCTCGGTTTGTACAAACACTGGCAGGAAGACGAAACCGGAGGGGCAACTGAGCGGCCCCGGAATGGTCATGACCCAGCTGGACCCAGGGGATGGAGTCTCCACTTGCCCTGGCTATAAATGTCGTGAGGCTCGATGGCGGCTTGATTGAGTAGAGCGGGAAGAGTGGAACAAAGCGTCCTCAGAAGCTTCTGACTCCAAGGAGGAGGTGACGGGTGAGTTGTGACATGCAAGGGAAGCTTGCGCAACGGTCGCAATGTCTAACAGCTCGAGGCACGAATGCCCGTGTAGTCGAGGGTCGCCCAGGCCCCCGTTAAAACACGCCCTTTGTACATGGCCCCTCTGTTGAAGAGGGTTTGGCAGCAGACCGGGATGAACTATAGTCACACAGGGTGAGCTGCTCTGCCACGGTCACCTCGGGACTCGATCATGAAGCTAGCACTGAAGCGGTCACATATGGAGAAAGCCAATGGCTGCAACTACCATATACCCCAGGAGCCTCTGAAAGTTCTTTCAGTGGGACCCTTTCTCACTTCAAACACCAGCTGAACACATTCTCATTGGAGAGACGTGTTAGACCGAGTCCATCTCCAAAACTGAAAAAGAGATACTCAGCCCGTGGGCGAGATTACTCTCTTCCAGTTGACCTGAAGACCCAACGGGCTCTGGAGCACTCGAAGGAAAGGACACTGTACTGATACTCCACCCTTACACGCAACCCACAGGATGGCCTGCGGTGCGGAAGGTAGAGATCTGTTTTTAAGCACATGTCTTTCAGGTCAGAGCTGCAGACCAATCTTGGGCCAAGATGGTCACGACCCACCACCTAGTAGCACGAAGAACGAGTTTACAACTGGCCTTAGTACCGGCTGGAGGAGCGGCTATATCAAATCCTTCGCCAGCAGGATAAGATAAGGACGCACAAGTCAGGAGCACTGCTCAACACTCGGTGTGATGAATATCACTGAATTTTCAGGGAGCACGTCTGCTCAACACCTAATGTGATGATTATCAGTTTTTTTTGTTTTTTTTTTAGGGAGCCAGCGACGGAACAGACACACACACAAACAAAGGCTCCACCCGGCCCTCACCCGGGGGGAGGGAGTGACCGTGCCACTCCAAGAGCATCTCATCCATTCCTGGGCGGCCCGCTCCGGAAAGCTTCCGCTGTCGCTTGCCACCTGGCTTGGCAGCGCCTGGAGTGGGCTGGGCGTCTCAACTGCGGCCGGCTCCATGCTGAGGCCTGGGTGGAGGCTGCTGCGGAGGGCCAGCAGGAGCGGCGGCGGGGGAACGCCCACGGCGACGAGCAGGCGGAGGAGCTGCCACCGGCGGCGGGTGGAGGCAGCAGCTGGCCACCGGGGCAGGATGTGCCGGATGACCTCCGTCTGCGCTTGAGCGGCAGAGAACTGTTGGATGCAGTTCTCCACCGCGTCGCCGACCAGCCCAACCTGGGAAATTGGGGAGACCAGGAACCGAACCTTGCCCGCATCCACCATACCAACCAGGCTGAGCCAACGAAGGCGCTACTGGACCACCAAGGTGGACATCGCCAGACTGATCACGCACGCTACGACACTCATGCCTCGGAGGGTGAGGTCGGATGCAGTGCGGTGCTCACCTATGAGCGCACGGTCTGGATTACCCTCGTGCATGCCATGGGTGCCCTAGCCTGCAGCAACGCCATGGCACGCAAGAGGAATCGGCTTGCCCACAGGCTTTGTAAGCTCTGCCCGTCGGAACGGACGAAAACTCACAGGCCTTAGGGGGGAGACGAGGATCCCCCCAAAAGGCAGCGGCCGTCGGACACAGGTGCACCTGTGTCGACAGACCGCTCCAATGGAGGGACACCTCGCAACCCTTCACCGTTCCTCCATCAAGGGTAATGAGGGGGAAAAGCTATTCAGGCAGTTTCTGGCAGAGAAAGATGCTGTTCACCACCTGATAAGCTCTCCATGCATTTCGGGAAAGAAAGGCACTGGGGCGGCGAGCTGAGAACCAGCAAGGCCCGCCCCGAGATACCAAACTCCAGATTCCAACCGAGACTGAACGGGACCCGGTGGAGGTTCCACTCGAGCCCGGCAGCCTCGGTGGCACATTTCAGCATAGCTGATAATTCTGGATCCGGCTCGGGCAACATTTAACTCCCAGAGGGAGACAATGCAGCCGAGTCATCATCTCTAGAAGTCAGCTCACCCTCCGATGCTGCAATCGGCGTCCTGTCCTCCAGGGGAGCCCCGAGTGAAACCGCTGGCCCACCCATTACAGATGGACCAGCAGACAACACAGGAGGCTCCAGTGGTTGCAGTGGAAGGGAGGAGTGAGGAGCCCACAGGGAATGGTTACTGGGCGGGACATCCAACACTATCCTCCGGTCACCCATCCCACACAGCACCCGAGGGTGGGGCATGGTAATGGGGACTCGCTCTCCGCGAACGAAGGCGAGTCTCGCCCTCAACACTGCGACAGTCATGTTCCCACAGTGAAAACATGAGCTGTCCACAAAAGCTGTCTCAGCGTGCTGTAAGCCCAAACACGTGACACAACAGTTGTGACCATCAGAGAGAGACAGGGAACGACCGCACCCAGAAACGCACGGGCGGAATGACATCTTGAAAAAGACGCAAACGCACCCGTGTTGCTCTTTCAGAAAATAGGACCGTCACCAGTGCCGGAGCACACAGGGGAATGACCGCGGCAACACTGAACAGAGAACTGAAACAGTGAAGCACTCACTTTTCCGCCCTCTAACCAGCCATCCACACACACAAACATTTAGAAATTTGTTGCTGTTAAAACAGCAGTTGAGAGCTCAAAGCTCGTGATCACCGCTGCACTCGCGCTGTAGAACATCAGCACTGGGAGAGTCTTCCTGAAGAACACCGACACACTCGCTCGTTGTAGACAACAGCACTCTCAGAGACATCAAACGATCGGCTCCGTAGCGAAAGGCAACTAGTGCGTGCATCCACTTCCGTATTTATACCCGCGCCGCGGGGGCGGAGTGTGTGATGCGAATCACGCACGCCAATTACATTGGCTCGTTCAATAGTACTCGAAGAAGATAGGCTCTCTAGCGAGATCCCCATTCAGTCGACCGTCGACTACGTCTGACGTTATCGACTGAAAGGGAACAATGCATTAGTTCTTTCTTCAATCTGTCTCCAGTGGGTTGGGCTAATCCCAAAAAGTGAAAACAAGGGGGGTTTTCTGAAGACAGACTGTTACCTGTGACACAGGGGTGCTCTGAAAACACCCCCAGCAATTAGTGATGAAATGAATGTAATGAAATTAACGCGACAAAAAGTCGACCAATCAGAATTTTAGTCGAGCCAGAACGTATCGACCAATAAATAGATTAGTCGACTGGGAGATTACAGCCCTAATAAAAACATCTCTCCACTGAGAAACGATTCTCCTAGGGTAGGTCCGGGCAATAAGTGCTGGTTAAGACTCTGACCTCTGTACTGATGTGAACAATTAAAGATAAGCCGAGACTTTCCATTGTGGCTAACAATGTGGTGTGGAATCTACCAACACTCAGGGGCATCAGGAACAACACGGACAGCTCCAGTCTCTTGGAGTCTACGTATCTCTGTTCGGTAGGTCTCTTTCTCAGGATCTTTCATCAGACGCCGCTCCCCACTGCGGGAGGATAGGCAAGACTAAATCTCTCGGAGCATTCAAAAACAGCATGTCTCTATGGTGAAGATGGGGAGTGGCGAGGTGACGAACACCTATCTCTAGGGTAATGGTCTTGAGGTCAAGCAGCTGAAGGGCTTCCTGGTCTTGCTTGGAACAAATAACTTTGTTACTCTCACGGTAAGTAATTGTAACCAACTGCCACAATCTCTGAACGTGGTGGAGGAGCTCATCTTGGACAGAAACCAAAGAGGTAAGCAAGCACTGGGAAGGGCTGTAAGGACAGCCCATAGAAGGAACAGGACCCTGAAGTGTCCATCCCAAGCTGGTACGAACAGCAACTGGCACTCCATGGCCGCCCCATCGAACAGGCTCAGTAAGTGTTATAAGATGGGGCTGATCGGAACCAATAAGGACCAACGGTTGGACGGGGTACGGATGGGAAGTCCTCTCAAGTGTCTGTATCTCCGCTTTAACTGCTCCACAGGATAGGACTGGGGCGACAGGTTAAGACAATTAGCTGTAAAGGCATGACTGATCTGATAACTAACTTGCTGTCGGTAGACAGGAAAAATCTGGAAGGATATGGAGCTGGCACAACGCCAACAACGATAGTGCCTACGGATTCAGGTCTTAAGCTGCCTTTCCACTGCACACGACATTCGCATACGATTGTCGCATTTCGCCCCCTAGTGTCAGTCGCACGGAACTTTGAAATTGGTCGTGAAGCAACCGTTACCCTCAGCTATTCACAATGGTAAAATTAATGATTTTAATTAATGTAATGCATGCATGAATATATCCACACAAAAAATGACCCTCGATACATCTAAAATAAAAACATAGTAGATTTTATATAGGGGTGGCACGGTTCACACGGTTCGGTTCGTATCACGGTTTTAGGGTCACGGTTTTCGGTTCTGTACGGTTCTTGTTGTTATTTTTTCTTTTAATCTTTAACACTCCAGAAATGTACTTCAGCATATGATATAGGCTATAGTTTAATTATCCACAATTCAGGATACAGTATTAAAAAAAAATGTATATCATGTAATCATGCACAAACTGAATTTGACTTGACTTTAAGCACATTATTGAGACCATCTCTGAGGAAAGCTAGGTGACATTTTGATACAGCAAGAGAGAAGACATTGATGAAATGCTTTTGTTTATTTGGCAAAAAAGGAGAATGTGTATTGCTATCTCTACAGGGACTTACAGTATGTGCATTTTTAGCACACAAAGATTAAAATTAACTTGCATTTATCGAACTGTCAACGTCAGTGTAGCTCTTACAAAATGTTTATCTTTTAAAAGAAAAAGAGAGAAACTCTTAAAGCACTATCTTTTAAATAAGTCAAAATGTTACACATAATTGCCTATAATGAGGCTATAACAATAGCAAAGGCATTACCATGAAGTGAAACATAAGTTCAACCTCAACACAAAAACAGTATCAACAATCCTTCTATTCCCTGAGAGTGAGGATACATTTTTTTCACTTGAAATTAAGGTGCAGTATTTGGAAACATATGACTGGAGTTCTTATCTAAACTTGGTGTCACTGTATTTAAATATAATAGGTAACATGAAATCCAAAATGTTCCCACACACCGGACTTATACGACGCTGTCCACACATCTCTTATTTCGCGCGAAAAGTAAACACACTGTCTGAGGTCACGGGCACGAAGTTACATTGCGTATACGTCGAACCGTGTGACGCACACACGCACCGAACCGAGACAAGCGAACTGAACGGTTCGGATGTTTTTTCATGTACCGTGCCACCCCTAATTTTATAGGGCTAATCAATATTAATATAGATTTAATAATTATAAAATATTTTTTTCTTCCATAATTATTAATAACTGACATTTTACAGAAATGGCATTTACAGAATAACATTAAAGAGTTAAAATATTGGTAATTCTAGCCTCGTGCTCATAGTTTTGAGTATAATACATCACATTCGGTTGACCGGTCACATACGGTCTAGCCGCAGAAGTTCAGATATTTCAACGGATCCAAAGCTCAAAATGGATCCGAATTTAACGCATACGCATATGACCGGAACTCCCCGCAGCTCCCATATGACTCTCCATTGAAAATTAATGACTTCCGGTCCGACGGCTGTCGTTTGTCGTGTGCAGTGGAAAGGCGGCTTAACTTGATCAGGTGTAAGCTGGTTTAAGGAAGCACAATCACTCAGGTAATGCTCAGTTGTGTCACAGAATAGACAATAGCGCTTCGCTCTAACAGGCTTGGCTGGCTGAACGTAACCTCTACGAAGCATGGAAGACTCAAATGAGGAAGGGGACAGGGATGAGGATGTTCCAACTCCATGCATGATAGCATCTGATCTCTTGCCAGCATGTGAGCTCTTAGATATCAACTCTGCATCGTAACTATGACACCGGGTCTCGTAACGAAGCGAATTAGAGAGGTCAATTAGGTTAGGGTTAGAACCAGGTTGACGAAACATATGGCGACGGAAGTACGCTGTCTGCTCTGAGGGAAGCTTGCTCAGAAGGCATGCGACGTGGGAACCACAGCCCAACTCCAACTCCCCTTCATGTCCTAAAATTCTCAGCAGGCCGACTAGATTTGGAGAGCGAATTTCTGAAAGGCTGGGACATCATCTCGTCTAACATCAGGACAATCAAGGACACTAGCTATCCTCCTCAAAGCTAACTAATGTGGCTGACTCTACTTTTCACGAAGGGCTGACACAGTATCCTTGAAGGGGGTAGGTGAATTCAAGTAAGCATCAGCTATCATCTTAGCTTCCTCGACTTTAAGGTAGTTAGGATTCACCCAGTTAGGATTCTTATTTTTTCAGAAGTGATAATAATCACTTCTAATAACTTCCAAGGTAACTTCTGCAGCAAATATCACAGATAACGAGAATAAATGTCCTTTCAGCAATCGGCGCAACATTACAGTTCAGCAGAGTGCTCAGTCCAAAAATACAAGTCCTCTCTTAAAGGATCCTTTACAACAGGTGTTTACACCAATGAACATCATTTTTTTTAGAATCAGATATGCATGTGAAGCTCGGCATCAGAGGTAGGGAAGGAAAGGGAGGGTAAATATTACTGTATGTTATACATTACTGCCAGTTGTTACACAAATATTTTGTGCCATTTACAATATTGACAGTGCTGTGCACCCTCTTCTACTCTCAGAATTAACAAACAAACATATTTTGGTAAGATATTAAACATCAAAAACTTTGTGATGTTTTAAACATCACAAAGTTTTTGGAAACACTACAGATTGTATTATTATTATTAGATATTCTTGATCAGCTTACACAAGACCCTCAACTCGACATTGCTTTTTACTTTAGCATAAAGGTTAACAGAACTATAAATTCATCTACTAGAACCAATGTAGACAGACAGGTGACAGTATGAAAAAAAACTTGAAAAGTGTGTTTGTGCCATATTTCTTTCAAATAAATTCCACTAGATTTAATATAAATTATAAAATGCATAAATTTTAAGAGTATACTTAAGTATCCAGATTTATCACACTGTTCTGAGTAGTTTTCTCCTATAAATTAATATCTTTGTGTCTGATATCTTTCAGTGTATGTAGCAGGTGTGGGGCTGGTGGGGAGTGTGTTTTCCGACAGTTCCTAAGGCATGGAATTTGGAATGCTCCATTTCAGGATCTGTGAAAAATATTTTTTATATAGATTTATTATTTATAAAGTAACTGGTGGGGTCTCAGACAGTAACAGTTCTTATGAGACTGCAGTATATGTTTTTAACATATAGGCCTACTGTATGCATACAAGCAGAACAACATTTTCTTATGATAAATTGCTGTCATCACAAGTTTTTGCACAGGATGTGCAGGAACATGAGTACAAGGCAGAACAGGAAAGGGGAGCATTCAGATCATAAAATTTAAGTGTAAATGTTTTTGTTTTTTTTACCTCTATTGTTGTGTATGCTGACAGGGCAGAACCATTGCTGGGAAGAGGGAATGTCTCAATTATTTAGGAGTGATAGGTTTGACTTCATCTAGATGTTCTGTAGTGAATTATCGTATAGTACCAACATTATTTGTATTCCTCAAATACCCAAACCAAAACTCACCAAAAACCAAAATCAAACTGACTAAGATCATTTTCTATAATTAAGAAGATTCCTTCTTCTTTTTGCCAAAGAAGTCTTGTGACTTTAGTGTTTCAACAGTTCTGAAGAAAGAGACGTGACAGGATGTAATTCTGATTGGAACAATCGGACCCATTTAAAGGGCAGGTCTGCATGAGCAAATTTGAGACTGCAGAAGCTCAGCCAAAGACAGAGAATGACACTGGAATAAACACATGAGGAGCACAGAATATATTTTGGATCAAGATGAAAACAATAACAGTAGTTATTTTGCTTGTATTAGAACTATCAAACTGCTTTGCACAATCAGGTATGTATTGTTTTCTTTAATCAAACTGAAAAAATGAACGACAATAATAATCATACTTTTTCTTGTTGCAAATAGTACTATTTATTGTGAAAAAAGCCACTTACACTGTTTTTTTTTCATTTATGCTAAACTGAGTGTGAATAGCTCAACACTGCATCATCTCAACCTATTTTTGTGCAGGAGCAAACTTTTTAATATATAATGTGGATTATAACAAATGCATGTCAAGCACCCTGGAACGACTTGCCCCCTGTGAACCATACAGTAACTCACAACAGTATCGTTGGACTTCAAAGAATCGCATTTTGAACACTTTCACAAAGAAATGCCTTGGAGTAGGAAGTAAAGCAGTGGGCAAAAAATTGCAGTGGCTGAAATGTGAAGATGACAATGATTTGCAGAAGTGGGAATGCAACGGTGATATATTGCTTCGCCTAAAGAATGAGTCTCTGTACCTTGCTGTAAATGACAACGGTGTGCCAGTGATCTCTGCAGACACTGGAATAAAGAGCAAATGGACAATTCATGGAACACAGAACAGCATTTGCTCTCTGCCTTATGAAGGTATGTGCCTCTGTGTGTCTCTATTTAACATTACTGTCATAAAGTGACAATGCTGTTTTCCTTTCTATGAAAATGTGTGCTATTCCCTCAGGGAGCAAAATACTGCATGCTGTGAAATAGAACAATAATTCCCAACCTTTTTTGTCATTATTAGTATGTGTTCCTCCAAACTAATATTTTGCTAGATACATTCATTTATTCAAATCACCATTATTATCACTTCTAAAAAAATAAGAATCGTAACTGGGTGAAGACTCTAGTTGCTTCTCCCTTTAATGCGACAGTCGAGCTTGTTTGTCTTTCACAATTTTTCCAAGTTCTATGTCGTAAGTAGCCTTGTTATAAGCAAGATAATGTACCTTGTTATGCAAAAAGCATCAATTCAATTTCATTTTGCCAATCTTATTTTATCAACCTATGTTATTGAATATTTAACTGAATTATTTAAATAAATAATACATATATAAATAAATATTTTGCTTAAAATTAGATAATTATCTTTATAGTGAATTCAATGTTTTTTTTTCACCAGCACTATAAAACATGGTGTAAACTACTGATTAACTCTTACATTATTTTAACAGAAATATACACCATTGATGGAAATGCATTTGGGCGGCCATGTTACTTTCCTTTTCTTTATGAGAAAAAATGGTATGCAGACTGTACCAAAGTTGATGAGCAGAATCAACGTCTATGGTGTTCCATTGAGACTGACTACAGTGTTAATCAGCTGTGGGGCTACTGCCCAACACATGAAAGTAGGTTTATGTTTCAAGTGTTACCTGCACAATAATTAATAAAACATTAAGACTACAGTTGTTACGTGTCCACCATCAAAAACTAATAATATATCTATTCTAACAATAAAACATTGGGTTGCATTTATTATGTTATATGCAGGTGCATTGTGGTCCAAACATCCTCTGACAAATGTCTATTACCAAGTGAATGATAAGTCGGCCCTGACATGGTACCAGGCTAGAAAGAGCTGCCAGCAGCAAGGCGCAGAGCTGCTGAGTGTCTCTGAACCTCATGAACACAGCTTTATTGCAGGTACAGTCCCATCAAAGAAATAGTCTAAATGGAACTGTTCATCATTACATACACTAATGAAATACTAATGGATATCAGAAATATCCAAAGAACAAAATGCTAAGAAAAAGTGCTCATTCTCGCTTTGTCTAGGAATAGTTCAGAAGACACAAGCCTCATTATGGACAGGACTAAACAAATTAGATGGGTCCAGTGGATGGCAGTGGGGCAATGGACAACCTTTACGTTATCTGAAATGGCTCAGTGGTAAGACTCTCTTTCAATCAAAGGATTTAGTCCTGTTGATTCCCTGTAGAGCACAATACCAACAACACTAGTTTGATTCCTGGGGAACAAACAAACAGATAACAAGAAATATGTATTTTGATAAATATAAATGTTGTATGAATTGAGAAAAGTTCACTATGCCTTGAATCATCATATACTAAGTGTTTTTGGCCTGTGCTGAATAGTTGAACGAACAAAACAAAATCAGCTTTCACTAGCTAACTGAGCACATGAATGGGCTGAAATGATAATTTCTGTCTTTGTTGAAGGATTCCCAACCACACAGCCAGGCTACAATTGTGGTGTCCTAAAAAACGGTATTGGTTCTGAATGGTCAAACGAACCTTGTTCAGAAAAACATGGGTACATCTGCCAAAAAGGCCATTCTGTTCCTACTATTCCACCAGGTAGGTTTTCCAACCACTTTTTTATTTCATATAGCAAGCAGCGATTCTCAAGTGTCAAGAATGGTGCTGTTCACATAAAATCAAACATATAGCGTGATCTGTGTGTAGTGCGATTGACAAATAAAGGATTTTTATTTGTCTTTCTTTTAAAGATTTATTCATAAAGGCTGACAAACGCAGGAGTGGTTCTCATATGCTGTGTCCCAATTCATATAGGCTACTATCTGTCCTAAAAGTATTAGAAATTAGAGTTAGTGTGTCCCAAATCATAGTATGTTGAAATTAGTTTTTCATAGATACCCAGATGGTGTATTTTTTCTGGTTAGAATTCAAAGACCCATGCACTTTCTAACAGCTAATATTACCCAACAACCCATTGCGCATTGCACGCAGATTCGAATAGACTACAAACACGAATAAAACATGTAAAAAAAAACTACAAACATGTCGGATGTGTGAGACTGACAGTTAAGTAGAGAGCTTTAGCTAAAAGGGTTTGAGAGATTAATAATCATATCTAACCTGACGAAAAGATGTTATCCACATTATATTTAATCTGAAACAGCATTGTGAACATTTAAAAAGATTTGGTCATATTGGTCGTTCGGTCATTAACTTTTAAATGCATCATTATGCAAACACATGAGGAGTTCGTCGCATGAAAGACCCATGACTGGCAGTGCTACTTCATGGATGTGGAGAATTTTAACTGTGACAAGATGATTGACAGGGCAGTTTAAACAGTGACTGGGTGCACATAACTAAGCGGCAGAGCAGTCCATTAAAATCCCAATTATAATAAAGGAGTATGCCTCAAAGCTTGCATACTATTCTGCTGCGCACTCAAAAGTACTGTATGTACATTTTCTTCACAAAAAGAGTACATACTTTTAGGGCATAGTATAAGTAGGTGAATTGGGATGCAGCAATACATTTGACTGACTTATTAAACTGCATGTCTTTGCATCATTAGTCTACTTCAGGACAGGCTATAATAATTTGATAGGAAAATAAAAATATTTTCAAATGCATATATATCTCTGTATTTCAAATATACTGTATTTCACTTTAAAATGTTTCACTTTAAAATGGCACATCATGAGATTGATTAAACCTCTCAAGATGCATGGAAAAGTTTGGGAACCTCTTCTATATAGAATAATGAAAGCAATATTAGTGTTAATAATAGGTTATCTTTGTTTTTGTTTTTTGGACAGTGGTGAACACTGGATTTTGCCAAAGCCCTTGGATTCCATATTCAGCCAACTGTTACCTGCTTCATCGCAACAAGCGAACATGGATGGAGGCGCGAGATGCATGTCTGCGGGAAGGAGGAGACCTGATGAGTATCCTCAACACAGAAGAGCAAAGCTTTGCCATTACACAGCTTGGATACTGTAAGTTTCTTACTTACATGTATTTTTAATAGTGCTGTTGTAGAAAAGACAGGAGTCACCCCTATATAAGGTTGCTAGACAATAATCTGTATCACTATTCTCAGTGAGGACAGACGAGCTTTGGACTGGTTTCAATGATCGCAAAACTCAGATGCTGTTTGAGTGGAGTGACCAATCTAGCGTCCCATTTGCCTCATGGGAGGTGGGGGAGCCGAGTCACAGTGCTGTTCATGCAGAGGACTGTGTGTTAATGAGGGGAGAGGTAAGAACTTCAGATCCGAAAATTATTTGAGAAGTCATCTTAAATTCTAGTTGCATAGTTTTTGTCATAGAATTATCTGTTACTAAACTAAACATTTGCATAATGACTGTTTCTCCTTTAGGAGGGAAAGTGGGCCGATGATATTTGTGAGAACAGGTATGGATTCATCTGCAAGAAGAAGGCCAGCTCTGAAGCCTCCAATAATGACACGGTTGTCACAAGCCCAGGATGCAAAACAGTATGTATATTTGTACAATAAGAAAATGACTGTAGAATTGTTTTCTATGTTCTTGGACATCGGATGGTGAAATGTACCTACTGACAATTGTCTTATTTTTTGAAAAGGGTTGGACCAGGTATGGGTACTACTGCTACATGGCAGGATCTGAGACAAAGACCTTTGAAGAAGCAAAACAGATGTGTGAAAAAGCTGAGTCTCAACTGGTTGATATTTCCTCCAGGTTGGATCACTTCTTCAATTACATGCTTTCTGTGTTTTCTACATCTGACACTGAATTTGCAATACATTAACTAAAACCTTTAAAGGAACACGCCGACTTTTTGTGACTTTAGCTTATTCACCGTATCCCCCAGAGTTAGATAAGTCCATACACACTCTTTCCATCTCCGTGCATACTGTAACTCTGTCTGACGCACCCACCGCTAGCCTAGCTTAGCACAAAGATTGGAAGTAAATGGTTTCAGCTAGCATACTCTTCCCAATAAGTGACAAAATAACGCCAACATTTTCCTATTTATATGTTGTAATTTGTATAGTCACAGTGTGTACAAATAACAAGGTCATATGAGACACAGGCATCTTTTAACCGTATACATACTGGGAACTATATTCTCAGAAGGCGAAGCACTGCTACTTGGGGCGGAGTGATTTGCTCGCAGCGCCTGAGAAGCCCCGTGGTGAGGAGCAGAGAGTTCGCTCAGAGTGTTGTGCTAATCACTCCGCCCATGTAGTGCTTTGCCTTCTGAGAATATAGTTCCCAATATGTATATGGTTAAAAGATGCCTGTGTCTCATATGACCTTGTTATTTGTACACACTGTGACTATACAAATCACAACATATAAATGGGAAAATGTTGGCGTTATTTTGTCACTTATTGGGAGCAGTATGCTAGCTGAAGCCATTTACTTCCAGTCTTTGTGCTAAGCTAGGCTAGCGGGGGCTGCGTCAGACAGAGTTACGGGACGCACAGAGATGAAAAGGGTATGTATGGACTTATCTAACTCTGGGGGATACGGTGAATAAGATAAAGTCCCAAAAAGTCGGCGTGTTCCTTTAAGCAAATTCTGAAATAAAATGACTTTTCGAAATGTATAATTATGTGTTGTTCTAAATATTTAAAAATCTATGAACAGATTTTAGTGTCAGCTTCTGCCTCATAAAATAATAAAAGTCCATATAATTAAGACAGCTATCAAGAGCAGTTAATACTTAATCTGCTTGGTTTTCCCCCAATTAGAATAGAAAATGCATTTCTGGTTAGTCTAGTGGGAGCACGACCAGAAAAGTACTTCTGGACTGGATTGTCTAATCAGAAGGATCTGCACACATTTGAATGGACAAACACCAAGAAAGTCCCATTTACTCATTTCAACGCTGGGATGCCAGGTATTATGCCAAAAAACTAAATGTCAATGAAATTATAATGTTTCTGATTTCTCATAATTTCAGTATTACATTTTAGAATTACTTTTTTTTTCTTTTTCTTAAAAAAAATATTTTAGGAAGAAAACAAGGCTGTGTTGCCATGACGACTGGAATTATTGCTGGGCTTTGGGATGTGCTCAGCTGCTCAAATAAGGAAAAATACATCTGTAAGCAGAGAGCTGATGGATTAGTTACTACTCCAGCCCCGTCAACCCATCCTCCCCTGGGCTGTTCTGAAGACTGGATGTCAATAGTATCTAGAGACTTGTGTGTCAAGGTAAAATGGTATTTTGAGAAATTTGCTATTTAAACAAAATTATAGACAGATTGTACAAAATTTCATGACATTATTTCCTTCTCTTTTTGGCAGTATTTTAATGTACCTACGTTTCAAATGAAGACTTGGGATGAAGCTCTTGACTTCTGCCGAGAGCTTGGTGGTGATCTTCTGAGCATCCATCATGAATCTGATATTCCTTGGAAACATGGAGGGTAATATCTGTCATTCATTTTGCAAATGGACAAACTTGTTTCAAACTTGTTCAAATCACATTATCTATAACAGGTCCTATTAATCTGTTTTAGACATGAGAATTTTCCTCCATCAGCAGTCATAATCTGCTATTAATTATCCACAATTAAGCCACAATCCATCTCCATATACTTGCGTGTATATATATATAAATGTGTGTAAAGGATCTGTATATAATATAATATTGCATATACATATAAATGCATGTATATAATCTACGTACACACACACACACACACACACACACACACACACACACACACACACACACACACACACACATATATATATATATAATATATTTTTATATATAAAAATGCATAAAAATGTCCACGAATGTTAGATTTGGCTGGTTTTCTGCCAACTTGTATCTCTGTTCATGTGTTTTTGTATTCATCGCCAGCAGTGTACACCACTGATGGTTGTAAATACTGTGAATGTGCAGCAAGTCTCATCACTGAAACGGATGAATACATACATGTATGATCAAAAAAGTGAATGAACTATATGGTTTTGCTTGTAGAGGGTATCCAGCATGGATTGGTTATAGAATGTATGATCCCTCGGTGGGTTATGTTTGGAGTGATGGTTCTTCGGTGAGTTCACAAAGAATATGTTAAAAGACAATTAATGCTAGATAGAATTCGCATTTGATGTCATTTTGATTTTTTATTTGTATTTATCTTTTAGTCATCCTATCAAAGCTGGTCCAGTGATGAACCAAACAATTTGAACAACATTGAAAATTGTGTTGAAATGAGTGTTTCAATCTGGCAGACTGATGGAATGTGGAATGATGTGAACTGTCATGACAAAAAGGACTGGGTCTGTCAGATTCGAAGAGGTACAAAATGCCAATCTGGCAAAAATCTTGTTCTGCCATCACTAGATTGGAAAGAAAATTATATTTTCTATGTTTAATTGACAGCTAACTGCTAAGCCTTCTCTTTAGGAAAGACCCCAAAGGAAGTAAATATTACAGTTCCAGGTACGTCTTGTACTTTAAGAACTCCAGACTCAAACATTATATCTTGATCACACTGATGAGGTAAATGAGAAACTTGAATTTAAAAACATTTATTTCTTTTTATTTAAGTTTATAATGAAACAGAGGATGGTTGGACTGAATTCAGAAGTAACCAGTATTATGCATCTCAATACTCAGCAATGTCTGTGCACAATGCACGGACATTCTGTAAGAAATCACATGGCGATCTCGTGGTTATCAATGACGAGGAAGAGCGGTTGTTCCTCTGGCATAAGGTATGTTGGCTGAGTGACATTTTCAATAGCATATTTGTGGTGCGTATCACACAAAACTTGTATCAGTGTGTTGTTTTGAGTATGCTTTAAATTGCATTTAGTTTACTGACTTCCTCACATCTGCTGTGCTTTTTTCCGTGTCGCAGAGTAAAGGGTCGCACAGTGATTTTACCATTGGTTTGACAGTTGATCTGGATGGGTCTTACCAGTAAGTTTAAAGAATGTAAATAGCTCCTATATGAACTTACAAAAGAACAAATAAACAAATACATTTTTGGTCTTTAAAGGTGGATGGATGGTTCCCCTGTAGTATTTCATGCTTGGGAAGCAAATCAACCGGCCTTTAAAAACAGTGAGGAAAGATGTGTGACGATGACCTATTCTCAAGGTACATCATATCTTCTGATCTATGAAGACATTAGGTGTATGTGGAACATTTTATTGATCACTGATACATTTGGTGAAGGAAATGTTTATGTATGATTAAATCACTGTTGATACATTTCATACAGTACATTAAATAAACCAATTTAAAAAAGTATTTTGACTGTTACAGGACTCTGGGAAACTGTCAACTGTGGTGATGAATATAATTTTTTTTGTAAGCGAAGTCAGTCTCCTCCAGTTAATGCCACGGTGGCCCCTACACAAAAGCTAAAAGGAGGCTGTGCTCCTGAGTGGAAAAACTTCGGGGGGAAAGTAATTATAAACATATTCTAAAAGGATACAAAATATTGTAATGCTATATATTAGAATTAAATTATTACCTTCATATTATATTTTAAACATTTTCCAGTGTTAATGTAGTTTTAGTCACTTCAGTCTAAACAGTTCTGCATCAGCTCAATGAAATGAAAATGTTTTTGTGCAAAATCATATCTCACACAGAATATAGCCTTGCTTATGTTACAAAAAAATTGCACTGCTGTAATATGTTTTCCAGTACAATATTTGTGAAATATTTTGATTCATATTTGTGACAATAAATGATATAAGAAAATAAATAATGGTCATTTATATAAAACATTATAGTGTTATAACATGAAGGAAGACATGAAAACATGGACAGAAGCAAGAGAATACTGCAGAGAGCTTGGTGGAGATCTGTCATCTGTTATGAGTAGAACAGAACAAGGTAAAAGCTCTGTGAAAGATTTCAGCACTGCTCAAAATGTGTTCTGTGGCATTATACTAAAGTATTGATTCTCTAAATGTTTGCTGTTTTTTTTTTTTGCAGTGCACTTTGACTGACTTGGTCTTTATCATATACTGCATGTTTAATGTATTACATCATATTTATCCATCTGCTGCAGCCTTTTTAACCATGATGAGTAGAGATAAAACCACAGACTTCTGGATTGGATTCAGCAATTTGGCAAACGGGAGGTTCAAGTGGACAGATGGGAGTACGGTTTCATTCACAGAGTGGGCCAAAGGGGAACCTCAAAACTATAGAGTATGTGCATTCTGTCGTCATTTATGAGTGAACATTATGAATTTAAAATTGAAACCGAAGATGTTTTGGCGTGACTATGGATTGTTTTTTTCCTTTTAAATGTTTTGTTTCTCTTACAGTGGCATTCGTACTATTGGTCAAAATATCACTATTCAGAGGAACGGGTACTGTGATAAGCGTACTAAAACGAAATAGTATATATTTTTTTGTGATAAAGGCTTCAGTAGCTGTGTTTCTTTTTCAAACAGGAATGTGCTGTTATGGGCATGGGTTCAGGCTCGTTTGGCAAGTGGGTGGCAACTGACTGTAATAATACTCACGGTTTTATCTGCAGTCGTGATGTTGGTAAGTTTAGCCAAACACTGCGGACATGTAGAGAGATTGCTTGAGACTTTTGCCATTTCACTTTTGTTTTCATCATCTCTTTTTTCACATGTTCAGATCCTGGTATTGCCCCAGTGCCAACTGAACTTCCGAAAACCTTTTTCAAGCTGGGAAATTCATCTTTCAAAGTGATTCAAGAGAACCTAACATGGAGTGAGGCAAACCGTCGCTGTGAGGCAGATGGGGCTCATCTTGCCAGCATTCGGGACTTGGTAACACAATCTTACCTTGAGCTGCAGGTCTTCAGAGCCCAACAGCCCATGTGGATTGGTCTCAACAGTGTGCAGGTACTGCACCGGAGTGAGAAAGGGAAAATCATAGAGTTACATTTTGTAGAAATATTCACCCAAAAATGTCAAGACACCTTCATGGGTTTTTTATTGTGTGGTGCACAAAAAAGAATGTTCAGGCTGCTCATTGCCATATAATGAAAGTAAATGATTGCTGGGGCTGTCAAGCTCCAAAAAGGACAAATTTTAAAAACAAATGCTTAAGAAAGTCATTTTACTACAAACATTATGTGTAAAATGTGTGTGTAAATGGCATGTCTGTTTTTCTAAATTAGGCTTTATTAAATGAAAAGTGAACCATATATCTTACTCTGTATGTGTGATATTTATGACTCCGACCTACTCATTATATATTTGTATTCATTAACAGTCAAATGGATATTTTCTATGGGTGAATAACTGGCCCATGAATATGGAGAAATGGGCACAATCTGAACCACGGCCCAACCGCCCTTGTGTATACATGGGAATAGAAGGAGAATGGAGAACGACTCTCTGCAATCAAACCTTCTACGTTGTCTGTGAGCAATCAACAGGTGAGTTACAAATATTTTTCCTTTAGACGATTACATTTTTCTATTATATCAACAAATAATTGGGTGGTCAGTCTTAAAAGATTCCAGTGCTTGGAGGCAAGATTTAGAATCTGAAAAAAAAAATCTGTTCTCTCTATTTGCTCTAAAGCCAGGAGCAATGCACAGGGTTCAGCAATTCAAATTGAGTCGTGTTTGTGTGTATTTTTGGTATTGTTATTGTGGGGACTTCAAAATACTGTGAATAATTCTGGATACCTTATAGTCCAAATTATATTTATTTTTAGAATGCACGTTAGCTCCGTTTCCATCAACCCCTGTACACAAAGCTTTCTGTATTTGACACCCACTTTTCACGAAGAAAAGAATCATAACAGTATTTAAATGTTCTCAAACACCCATTCAGATTTTTGCATTGAATATGGTGCTTATTAAAAACTAAACTAAGTGTGTGAACAAACAGTGAAGGATTCTGTGTCAGAATTCAGAGGTGAAATTCAATCGCAAGGGTCATTAATAGGCTTTCGCCGTACATGTCAATATAACGGTCAAAGACTTCAGATTTTGGCACAGGATCAGTGGAATCTTTTTGGATTCTCACAATTTTGTCATGTTCCCTTTGTTTCCATAGTTACTCATATTTAACTCCACCTGTTCCTTGTTTTCTCTTCTGCTTATATAGCCCTCATTTTCAGTTTTTTCTTTGTCCATTCTCATCAGTGTATCGTTGGTTGTATTTTTTTCCGCGTTTCTCCTGCACTCTTACGTGTTTGTTGTTTTGATTAAATTGTGTATAATGTGACTTCTGCGATTAGATCCTGCCTCAACTCTGCTTAGCTGCTCCCGGCTGTGACAGCACTGTACATCAGTGCTCTTGGAACAATGCTTCTCCAATCATTCCACACTGAATGAATAGTGCTTCTTATAACAGCTGTACAGTAATCCATCACTTTCTCTTAAGCACACTTTTCCATGTGACATTCTCCCCAGACATCCCCCCGACTCTTCCGGCTCAGCAACCTGGGCATTGCCCACAAGCAGATGATCACAGTCCTTTAAGGTGGATACCTTTCAAAGACAGTTGCTATGCTTTTGTGACTGATACCAATCCATGGAGCAGAGCAGCTAGACTCTGTATGACATGGGGTAAGGTTATAGATTGATTTTAAAAGCTGTTTACCCAATTACATGACAGGTCCAAAGAACAAAAAAGCATTTTTCTTTCTCGACAGGAGCATCTCTTGTCAGCATAAGGGATGTAGCGGAAGAGAAATTCATAGAGGACAACCTCTTGTTTCTTGAAAGTTACAAAGAATTTTGGATTGGACTTTTCCACTCCCAGAAAGGTAATGTGCCAAATATACCTTCTCACATGAAGGAATCTCTTCTGTTCAACTCCTTTCCAGTGCCCCAGAGTCTTCACACAAATAGTGAATGAACTCATGGGTCTAAAAGGGCTGTTTACAAATGAACTCACCCTGGATTATCTAACTACACAGGACACTGGTTATGGTCAGACTACAGCGTGGTAGATTACACTAACTGGGCATCTGAAAACGATTATGAAGATGACTATGGAGATCATTCTTGGAATCCTGAATGCGCATTATTCTCTACCAAATCTAAAAAATGGAAAAAACGACATTGTGATTACACAATCTTACCGTTTATCTGCAAAACCGCCAAAGGTACGCATTGTAAATTTTCACAATAGATTATTTCGTAACATGTTGTAACATAGGAGTAGTTGTCACTTAGAGAAATGCAGTACTGTATCTAAGTAACTAATGTTTTGAGTCAAATGTCCAATGGCATAATTGCTTTTCTCTAGCAGTGCTTAATTATGTTGGTTTCAAAAATCTCTTGTGAATTCAGTCCTTCAAACTAGATTTACCGTAAATTATCATCATATTTGTGCAGTGACTGTTAGGTAACACAATAAAACCCAACCACCTTAAGACAAGGTATACTATACAACAAAGGTAAATAATTATATGTTCTTATAGGATATAATAAATACAAGGGTGTTTTTTTTGTTTGGTGTTTCATTTGTTACAATTTTATATTGACAAATAATTCAATTTTTATCATTGCTGTTAGCCAAAACAATGGTTGGATATTTCTTGTTTCATAAGTATGTAGTGGAAGATGCCATTTTTCGGTAACACTTTATTTCGATAGTCCACTTTAGACATTCTACTAACTAATAAGTAACTTTGCACCTATATGTCAACTAACTGTCTTTAGAGTATTAGTAGACTGTCTGCTTAATATCTGCTAACACTTGATTTTGATGGTCCCCCAACAGACATTCTACTGATTATAAGTAACTTGGCAACTACAAGTCAACTAATTCTACTAGCCCGAACCGTAACACCTAACCATAACCTAACAGTCCACTGACAGTCTACTACAGTCTACTAATACTCTAATGAGAGTTAGTTGACGTAGTTGCAAATTTACTTATAGTTAGTAGAATGTCTAAAGTGGACTATCAAAATAAGGTGGAACTCATTTTTCCTTTTACTTTAGATGTTAATATTTCATAAAACTATTTTCTTAATTTAGTTTCAATAAACCACATATTGTGACAGTTTTTGTCAGAATGACCTGCTCCAGTGACAAAAGTTCACTTTTATATATTTCTCTGGAAAATAAAGGTGCAAATGTTCCATAGCCTATTACATGTAGGAATGTGTATATTCAGAAGTTCACAAAGTAGACAAAAATCTAGCCACTGGAGTAAATCGTGACAACTAGCTCTAGTCTCTATTTTATTGCTATGAATAGATATGCTTATTATTATTGTTTAGAGTAAAAGGGAAATGTAATAAAACTCCAAAATTGTATTACATTATCTATTTATTTTTTTCTTTCCTGCAGTAATGAATCCAACCACTGAGGCCTCACCTGCAGGTAATATGATGATTTATTCATAATGCCTTTTCTGTCTTTTATAATATGATGTAATATGATGATGAGGTAATATGATGATTTATTCATAATGCCTTTTCATTTTCTTTCAAGAAATATTCCAAAATCTCATTTTATGTAAAAAAAAAAGAAACAAAGAAATGCTTTCAGCAGCCTCTCTCAGATGTTTAACAGAATGTAAAATAGTAAAATTGTAGTTTGATATAATGTGTATATCACAATTTCAGACTAGATAGTTTATCATATTATTTTTATCTCTGTTTTCACAGGTCCTGAACCTCACAGGGTCAAAACCGGTTTGGCTGTGTTCTTGAGCATTGCAGTGGTCGGCATATTGGGAGCTCTAGCGTACGTTTACTACAGAAGTTCAAAAAGATTGTCATTGCCTACATTTGAAAATCCCATGTATAATAACACAGAGGCTGCTCATTCAGATAGTAAAGATAACAAAACATTGCTTGGCCACATTGATATCGCTGAATAGACCTGTGTTTTATAATGTCCCAGTACTAGTATATATGTAAGAGATACTGTACACTCAGCCGATCATTATCACAAAATAAACAATGACAGGGATCATCGGGTTTATTTTGCGATAATGGCTGTACTTTATCCTGCTTTATACATGGCTACTCAGTAAATAAATATTGATTTGGGTAGAAAGTATTTTAGGTCAGAAAAAAACACAGCTATGTAGGAATCAGTTGTCAGTTATACAGTTTAGCAGTCATTATCCAAAAACAAATCTGACTGCAGAATGGTGCAAATGACTAATCAGAATCAAATATTTCAGAGAGTCAACAAACATGAAAGGAAACCACTGATTTAATATGGCATTAACTTTGTCCTGTATATGTTTCCTATCATGCTACTTCAAGGCTTTGTACAAGTTTTTAAAAAGTTGAATAGGAACTGTCTCTAAATAAACTTTAATATTTACACTGTAATATATATATGTTTTTGACCGAACCACCAACGTTTCACTCCAACTGTGCAGTTCAAATTGGTTTAAGTATGGAAAAGGTGTGTCATCTTTTGGGGTGCAGTTTCAAAGAAAAACAGGATAAGATGACGTAAGGTCAGCTGACTTGGCAGTATTTGGAGTATGAGAACAGTGTTGGAAAACAAATTACATAAACGTTTAATTTTTTGTTTTGTTTCAGAAATGTATGCCCTCTTTGAATTAAATGACACACACACACACACACACACACACACACACACACACACACACACACACACACACACACACACACACACACACACACACACACACACACACACACACACACATATATATGTGTGTGTGCCATTTAAGTCTCATGTATATATATATATACATATATATGTATGTGTGTGTGTGCTCAAAATAGTCCTTCCTAATATCCTTATTCTTTGACTAATCAAAGGTGGAAACACGATAAGAGACACATTTGGGAAAAAAATGCAAAAAAAACCTTAAGTGATAAATTTGACGTGTGCATTATTCAGGAAAACATTTCAATAAAGACAATATAGAGTCAGTTCAACTGAATACAGATGTACATCTATATTACAGTGCAGCAGTATCTGTACTCCGTTTTATCAATCCAATATCTACAAAGGCATTTATGGGGTATATACAAATGCATAGAAAGATTTTTCAAGCTATAGTGTTGTTTTAAACTAATGCATAGAGTACTCAGGAAACATGTAGAAAATATAAATAAAAGTCATGGTTTCAGGTGCATTAAGAGTATGTACAGATCTGAGTGCTTATATATCTTTCACATTCCATTTTTAACATAACTGGAATCAAAACGTTTACCATACTGTTGTACAAAAGCTATTTTCTAAATCATTGTACTTATTTCGCTCAAGACATTTGAGTGTGCCTTTTTACTTTATGAACATGAAAGTTACGATTATGAAAAAAATGAAATCCATTTAATATTCATACTGTATATATTTAAATAAATATTTAGAAAATCATAAATGCAGCTGGTAGGCTCAAAATTATCAAATTTTATATATTATAAATATGGAAGAACAAACTTAATAAAAATCAACAGTGTTCATTTGCAATAATTTTGCACGAGCAAAGAACATGGCTCTAGAGTTGATTTAACATGATTATGTTATCAGCTAAAGGTCTTTGTATTGACAAACAACATATGTTGTATGACATTTACTGAATAAATTTTTGTCAAGACAATCTATACCTGGCCGAACTAAACACTGAACAGTGTATACATTAAAGCCAACATAAAGCCAAAATAAAATAGGTTGCAAATGGTAATTCATGCTGACTTTAAAGTTTAAGATTGTAATTGCTCTCAGGCTACGTTTACACAACAATGATGTACTAAAAATGGAAACGTTTTTCCTTTGCGTTTTTCGCGTACAGATGACAATGTTGTGAAAACGATGCCTGTTCACATGGATCCATGAAAACAACAAAAAAACAAATCGCTGTTTTATGCATGCAGGCCAATAGTTGGCGATGTTGTAAAGAAACATAGACCGAACACACAATACGAATGCGCATGACGTCACTGTTTTCACAAATTCATGTTTTTGTAATTTACACAGAGCAGAAACGATAACGGTATCATCTCCACAAAACTTGCACTTTGAAACCTGTTTTCAAAAACTTGCATTTTCAGGCCCCCAAAACAGCATTGTCAAGTAAATGAATGGCCAAAATGCACAAAAAGTTTCCTGTTTTTTGTTGAATACAGTGTTGTGTAGACGGCCCCTTAGTTTCAGCAAATGGAATCGCAAAGACAATGACTTTTCAAACAGCCCCCCCCACCCCCATCTACCATTGGTCAGAAAAATATATAGTCCTGCCGCCAAACCCATGTCATTGGTGGAGCCCCGGTTGCTGGTCGAGATGGTCAACTGTATTGTGCACAAATATACTTTTCAGTTAAATCAACCTAAAAATGTCTTGTTGTCTCTGCTTTAAGTAAGGATAGGAGAGAATACTAAAACTTCAAAAATATCACCTTATTTTTCAAAACAGAAGCTATTTGCTCTAAATGTGAGAGACTTCTGATTCAATAGCCCCTATAGTTGAATAACTATGATTATTATATCAAATTAAAATATTATGATAACAAATGCCAGTTTGTAATATCAAGCGCCATTTTGTAAAACAAAAAATTGGAAGCCTTGCATATTCAAGTTAAAAATGGGCCCAATCTCATAAAAAATTAGGTGGATTAAATAAATTAAAATTGACTAGACTTTATTGTTATTGTTTTGATGTTGAAAATAACTGACCTTTCAATCACTGAGGTGAAAAGCCAACCATAAAAGGGTTCTTTAGTTTGCCTAATTTTAATGTAGCCAATAGCAGCACATAATTAGTTTTCATACAGATTATTTATGGGTAAATGCTAATTCTTGTTACCATTTTAAAAAATTATTTTCTTAATATTTTCATACCTGCCACTAGTGTAGAAAGACCAATTTGAAACAAAGAAACAGAAACTAAAAAACGTATGTTGTCTTTGTCAGGGGCGAAAAATAAAGTTGATAAGAGATGACCAGTTTGCATCTGCATTTTACAAAATTGTTTGAAAAAAATTGTGTATCTGACTGACCGTTAACAACGGGAAATAACAAGCAAGGATGTACATACTTGGGATTGGAAAGACCGAACGTGCTGAAATCATTTAAAAATATGGTAATCACAGGCCTGATAGCAAGAGGCACATAAAGCCAAGGAAACACAGAATTATACGAATGAAAGGCTCATAATCAAGGAAAGTTAAATTTCGACCAGAGTAGGCAATAACACAGAAGAACAGATAAAGAAAGAGAAACCATGTTGTCCTGAGTACACGGTAGCCAGCATTTAACATAGCAGCATTAAAACAACGTCCATCTTAGTGATGAATGTACATGTCTTCTGTCCATTCCTCCGCCTCCATGCACCTGTCCCTCTCCCTGTCCCGTTCCCGTCCCTGGTAGTGATAGTGGTTGTGGTGTGGGTGAGCGTAGTGGTGTGATTGTTGGTGCGAGCGCAGCTGTATCGGCTGTCTCTGTTGCCTGTTGTGCTCGTTGTGCTCCAGCTCATAGTCCTGCTGCCCGTGGTGGGAATAATCCGGCTGAATGTCTGTTGTCCCGCCGCGGCGGTGGTGGTGATGTCGGTGGTGATGGTTATGGTCCTTTAGAGTTGTAGTCCTGTTATGGTAGACCTCGGTTTGATCCGGGTTCACCTCACCCGGGAGAGCGCGCCTGCTCCGGGACTCCGTGTACGAAGCGTCTTTAGTGGGAAGCTGCTCCATGTCGGTAGGCTGCTGCTGGCGCACGTGGTGCTGGTGTTTGTTGTGGGGCTCGGTCGGTCGGCTGGTGCTGGAGCGGTGGTGATGATGATGATGGTGGTGATGGTGATGGCTGCGTCTCTTTGGCTCGCTACGAAGGAGCCTCTCCTCCTCCTCAGCCTCCTCCAGCACTTCCTCTTCTTCCTCCTCCTCCTCCTCCTCCTCCTCTCTCGTCTCATGAGCCTGGGGCAGATGCTCCTGCTGGTTCTCTTGATATTCTTTTCTCTTGGTGGCGCCAGTCTTCTTGCTTTTCTGATCGTCCTGTATATGGGATACATCAAATTAAAATTAGAGTTTTGTGGATTTTAGACACCTTTGAGGCCATTTAGAAGAAAAAAAAACCCAGACCAAAACAGTCATTGTACCATTCATTTTCTCTATAGAGGAATTTTGGGGATTTTTAACGATAATATTTAAACTAACAGACCTATTGTGGGGTACAAGGTACAAAGTATCCCACTAAGTCATGGAATATATTTTTTTTAAAGCTACCAGTCTGAATTGTTGAATTTTTTTTTTTAAATAATAATGTTGAACTGTGGAATTCCTGGTGAAAAACTACATTATCGTTGATTCTACAATGAAATCTCCACCAATCAGATAATTGAAACTAGCAAATTGTGACATTTTAGCACCCGTCCACTACCATGAATGACTGAGAATGTCTGACTTTCAAATACTTTTTTGCTTTAAATCAAAGTTTGCATTGTTGGGATTCATCTTGTAGGTGGTTGTTTAGATTCCTGGTTTAGATATCTTTAACTAACTGTGGAACTCTTTATTAATGACCCATTAAATGTCCTTACATGAAGCAACGAACAGGAACAGAAGAATACAGTAGAGCATGGAACTAGCAATGCCAAAGTAATGGGTTTGATTCCCAGGGAAAACAAGAACTGATCAAATATGTACCTTTAATGCAGTGTAAGTCACTTTGGATAGAAGTGTCTACCAAGCAGTGTTGGGGAAAGCTACAGTACTATTAGTAATGCGTTAATGCGTTACAATATTGTGTTACTCCCTAAAAAAGCAATCATACAGGCCTACCAGTAAAAAAAACAATTCAGACATCACCACCAACTAGTTGTTTATTGAAATATACAGTAGTTTAACAAATTCCTAGGTAAACCCTCATGAAAAAACAGATAATAGCCTAATTAAAAGTACAAGTAAGCAACTGATTGTTTAGTCTTTTCCAAAGACACTAAACTACAAAAATTGCACTAAACTGCCCTACTATAAAGTTTACTTACAACACCTAATAAGCAATTACTAATACAAAAAAGTAGAACAAACTAGTAGGTGCTGACACTAAAGGCATTTTACCTCAGAGACCACCATCTCACTCACCGAAGGTCCTTTAAGCTCAAGTCTTCTTTAAATGTCCAAGAGAGTTTAGTAAGAGGTAGGGAGGAAATTGAAAATGTCACAGAATGACAGACCACTAAGCAAAATTTCAGACTCTATGGAGCCTGTAGATGTTTCCAAGCAGTCATAATGTAGAACTTGCACAGAAGAAAGAACAAGTAAACAAAATCTAATAAAATCTGCTAGAATGTGGATAAAACTGGAGGGACATTAATTCAAATAGTAATAGAAATTAGAACTAAAATATGTAGAATACAAAAATATACAACGTTGTCAGTGAGAAGCATACTTGAAATGATGAAATATGAGATATGTGAGGAAAATAGAAATGGTCTGTAATTTTTAAATAACTGTATTTGGAAAATTGTGAAAATTATGAAAATGTTATTTAATTGAGTGTTTTTAGGATACATACAATGCTAGCAATGAGATAAGCCTTTAAATGAGATAAGACAGAGGTTGGACATTTCCTTACAGAACGCTACACAATACATAATAGTAAATGTGGTAGAAATGACACTGTTTACGATTTTATGAATATATGTACACTACCTTTCTAAAGTTTGGAGTCAGTTTTTTTCTTTAAAATCAATGCTTTTTAATTTAGCTAGGTCATTAAATTGATCAAAAGTGACAGTAAAGACATTTGTAATGTTACAAAAGATTTCTATTTCAAATAGATTATGTTCTTTTGAACTTTCTGTTCATCAAAACTATTCCACAAAAATATCAAGCAGCACAACTGTTTGAACATCGATAATAATAAGACATATTTCTTGAACACCAAATCAGCATATTTAGAATGATTTCTGAAGGATCATGTGACACTGAAGACATTTTAAAAGATAATGTATTTCTGTGATGGCAAAGCTGAATTTTCAGCATCATTATGCTGAAAATTCAGCTTTGCCACCACAGAAATACATTATCAAATAAATCAAGGCTTGTGTTCAAGAGACTTCTTTAAAAAGCATTTTTTTTAAACAAACTTTTGAACGGTAATGTGTATATTTTTACTGATGAACACTGTCCTAGGACAAATTAAACTAGTGAGAGGTGTTTTAAAAGGGTTACTTTTATAAATGTCCACAGGGTCAAAAATAGAAAATGCATGTCTAAAGATTATTTCTGAGTAAGTTGTTTTGAAATGTTTTCGGCTAGAAAATGTTCTGTACAGTAAATGTCCAATCTCAGTACTTCATATCCTGTTTTTCCTCAGAGTGTGTCCAATACCTTAGCAGGTGTGGGGCTGGTGGGGAGTGTGTTTTCTGCCAGTTTCTCCAGCATGGGGTTGGGAGGTTCCATTTCAGGAGGGTGTGTGGCTCTCCAGTAAGCCTCCAGGTATTCAGCGATGTGTTCACAGGCATCTGACAGCTGGTTCTCATCCAAGATGACATCGAACAGCTCCTGTGAGAGAGACCAATGGTGAAGTCACAACAAGGATAAGTATAAGGGACAGTGAAATGAAGCCAATAGCACTGCAGGGAGGCTAATCTATGTAAACGACTGCCTTGGGTGCTTTGCAACATGATGCAGCGTAAAAAATAACAGTCTCTTGATAATCAGATCAGTTTGTGATTAGGCCCTCCAGCTATACTAGGGCAGTGTCAAAAGGAGGCCATCAAAGAGGTTCGAAATTTGGGTGTTCATATTGATTTTCTAAAAAAACGGACTCTAAGTTTGTTCAAAGTTATATATCAAGAGCATAACAGGGTGACATTTTGTATCACGATTAATCGACTATCCCATCTTAAAGGTTATTAACTAATCCACATGAAAATAGAGCTTATCATGAAGATTTTCCAAATCCTCCCCATGGGACTTTCTGTAAAGTTAAGAGGGCTGGATTTTTAGCAAAGAGTCAACTGCTATCATATTTAGGTATACGGATGGCACACTTACATTAGGACACTGGGCCAGTTTGTCTGCGGCCACCATCTGGACATTCAAATGTTTAGTTTGAGATTTGCCCCTGGTCTTTATCAGTCTTGTGAGAACCTGAAAAGCAGATGAAAAGAGGAAGGAAAAAGGGACAGGAAGGATGAGTGGGAGGCATATGGGGTGAAAGTACACTGGACGTTAGGTCATATTGGGTCACAAGAGAAAGGTTAGTGTTTTTGTGCAACTGGTCTTCTCTGAAAGAAGCATTTCCTGTGTGAATGTATTAGCTACACCATGTTTCTGGACAGTGAATGAAACCATGCTTTGTGTAGCCTAGTGACAGACAGATAGATCTTATTCGTGTGAAAGATATGTATCATTTTGAACAATGTAGTGCACTTTGAAAGGAAATAAATAAAAAGACAGGTGGTTATCAGAAAAGTGACAGGTTTATCAAACAAGCTGATATATAGTACCAGATCAGACATCGTTGTCTGGTAAAATAATCTTGTTTCTGCCTCCTAGTGGGTTAAATTATTTTTTATTCCATTGTAAAACTAACTGAATTCTTGAACATGTTAGCATACATGGCATTTTTGAGCATTTTCTCAAACAGGGAAATTACAGAAACCATCTGGAACTGGTTGGTATACTGAAATAAAGCTGAATGAGGTTTTTGTCTGATGACTACAGCTGTATCTATGAATGACTTTGAT